>NC_042621.1:264508235-265124902 GCF_901001135.1 Rhinatrema bivittatum
TCCCCTGCGGTTCTGGGTTTGTTGGTGTTGCGAGCATGGTGTTGATTGGTACGGCAGTGGACGATAGGCTTCCTATGGTCGATATGCCCTTCGTTGGAAAGGTTGCCTACGTGGCAGGGTATAGTATCTATGCGAAGTAGTGTACGACTAGAGTGGTCAGTGATTGCACGGCCAAGGACTGCTCTTTATGCTGTGCCACGGTTTCCTGGAATCTGATGTTGAAGAGGTTGTCGCCTTTACAGGGCAAGTTAGCCAACTTGTCATGTACATCCTCCCTGATCATACTAGCACGGAGCCATGCCATTCGTCGTGCTGCAATCGCGGCCGCGGATGCACAGGATGAAGTTTCGAACCCGTCGTAAACAATATGTAGCAGATGTCATATCCTCACTTTGATGTCTTGAATCAAGTGAGGAACCGAAGAATTTGGGTCCGTTAATTCAGAAGTGTCCTTCATACATTGTACAATATAGAATTGATGGGGTTAATCCAGGCTGCCAACATAATCACCTGGAAGGTACGCTTAGCAAACTCATCCAAAGACCGAAGGTCCCTACCCGGAGGAGTGGCAGAGTGCAGTCTGGACTTCTTTGCCTTAAGTCATTGCTGATTCGTTGACAATAGAAGCATGAGGTAACTGTGGCGAGGTGCAATGGGGAGACTTCTGCATCTTGTATTCGAGATCAATTTTCCTTAAGACTGCTGGGAGCGTAAAGGGAGTCTCCCAGGATTTTTCCAGTACTGTGTCTAGGACTGCATGGGCAGGTAGTGAGGTCGGTTCCGCCGGAAGGTCGAATATCTTCAATAATTCTAGGGTTGCAGCCCTAGGATCTGGCACCTTCTGAATGTTAAGATTGAGTATCGTGCCCATCTTTTCCAAAAATTTTGGGTAGGTCAAATCTTCTGGCGGGGAATAAGGCTCTGCAGGATAACCGGTTGAGGTGTCTGGGGATGTAGATTGAATATCTGGAGAAACCGGCTGAGGCAGATTGGAACAGGAGAAGGAGCTTTTGGTGATGGTGACTGGACGTACTGGAGACGAGTGCACAGATGGTTGTGGAGACACAGCAGCACTACTGGGCGATGAGGCAGGGAGCTGATAAGAAGACTGCATGACTTCAAACAAGCTGGATAGAGCTTGTGACAGATTGGAAAAGGCTTCCTGCGTCTGAGGAGGCATGGTCGGTTGAGCTGGTGCAGTTGGACGGGGTGACGGCACCGCCGCCAGCAGTATGTCGGAATCTGGTGCTGTTCTGTGTTGTTTATGGGTGCAAAGCACCTCCGGTGCCTTGCTTTTTTTTTTTTTTTTTTTTAGAGTGGTTCTTGCAGGACGTCCCACCTGGAACGGTGCTTGGAGGCAGAGGACAAGTACAAGAACACTTGGATGGACGAAGCGGATGACAAAGAAGAAAAAGAAGAAGAAGTGATTATCGGGACCTCTTTCCCTTCTGACCTGGAGGAGTAATTCAGGTGAATCCTGTCCGAGAGACAGGGGAGCACGTCTAGATGTTACAAATGAAGCATGTCCAGCTGGCGACATAGTGACCTGTTGAGATCTGTCACCTTTCCTCTTCTTAGCAGGTAGTAATTGACTGAGTCGATGGCTTCGAAGAGCATGTCCTAGGCGTCGGCAATGGCACTGCCCGAGCCACATCCTGTGCCGGTACTAACGTAGTATGCGTCATTTTGCTTTGCTGTGTTGGCAGAAGAGCTTCGGGCATCGATGGAGTCTCTCTGTGCGCCGAAGTGTGCGTCGGGCAGTGCGTCTGTGTCGCAATCGACACACGAGGTTGTTGCTTCGGCTCAGACAGCTTTGCTTTGTGCGTCGCCTGTGAAAGCGCCGTGCCCAGCACAGTCTGCATTGCACTAACCCGTTGATGCGTCGGTATGTCGTGCAGTGACGTCGTCGACACATGGGGCTTACTATGAGTATGCGTCCCCGATTTTGTACGCTGCCCCAATGCATCAGACTGTTCTCGGCTCCTTTGTTTGGTTCTGATGGGGTCCTGACCCTTGGAAGCCTGTGTCTTGGGTCTTCTGCTGGTGCTCATCTCCAGGCCTGGAGGTGGGGGCCTCCATGGAAGACGCTCGACGCTTTGGAGGCGGCGCTGTTGTGGAGGGCTCTGGGGAAGAGTGGGCTTCTGACGGCGGGGCATATGATCCACCCCGTGCCAATTTTAGGGCTAGGATTTTGTCCGCCCTTTGGCGGCAAGCCCTCAGAGACATTCTACCACAATGCGGACATGAGTCTAGCGGGTAGTCTGGACCCAGATACCGATAACAGCGGTCATGTCCATCAGTGATGGACATGACCTTTCTGCAGAGACAGGGTTTGAACCCTGATGGCCAGGGAACATCTTTCCTACCGCGCTCTAATTTTTTGGACAAATTTCTTCACTTCTCTTATTTCGAAAAAATAATGCTGAGGAGGTCTGAAGCTCCGCATGCGGAAAAACAGACCGAGGAGAGTCGATTCCAGCGCGGGAACCCACGTGCAGCCTCAGAGCAAAGCTCTGACATCACTTTGAAGCTCCACCTCCCGGGCCTGATGGACAGTTCCCATGACAGCATGGTTAATTCAGCCCTGCTATCAACAGGAAAATATACAATGACATAAGAGAACCTTTGTAATCATTGAAGAATGTAGAAAGATCAGTAGTAGTAATACCACATTTATATAAACTTTACATTATCAATATAACTATGATGCAAAATCTTAAACATTTCTTGGAAGGAATGTCTGACAGTTGGGACACCTGACAAGTTGACTACTCCAGACCAAGAGCCGGTCCAATATTGTTTAAAATGTTTAAACTGTTAACGTGTTTTATGCCTGGGAAGGCAATGATGGTTTAATTCATTGAAAATACTGTTGTATGTAACTAAGATGTACAATTTATCAATAAAACATGTTTACAAAAAAAAAAAAAAAAAACCAAACATTTCTTGGTATTTAGCATCAAGGGACAATTTAGTACCATATTCAAAACATTGTCAAATATGTTGCACAGTCCCCAGAAAATCAGACCAGTATTGTGCCAAATCCAATGAGTCTTCATTAGTGATCTTCAACAAGCGAATCTTATACCGAAAGGATAATTATTTTTTCCTCCCATAAATCAAAGATGAGTGGCTAAGGGGTCAGAATAAAATCAATCTGGTTTTTCTACTAACAATGCCCTAATATAATGACTGGCTTGAAGATATGCAAAAAGAGTGATTTAGATCATTCATATTGATCATGCAATTGTTGAAAGGATAGTAAAGATTTAGTTATCTGAACAATAAAGAAACGCAATAACCAAAATACCTTTTGCAAACCATTCTTTAAATATTCCACCCGAAACACCAGGGGCAAAAAAATTAATTCCCTTGTAGTGGAAAAAAGGCAGAAATCTGGGCATCTGATCCCCACACCAACAATCCCGGGCAAAACAGGCAACATTCCAGTATTGTAGCTAGAATCTTATTTTAGTATGAAGCGCCCCAATAAGAGAATGGGTAAATTCTGAATGCGACTAGATTAGCAGTACAAAAAGGATAGGAGGAAGTATACCATTCCAAAAAAAAAAAAAAAGTTGACAAGCCACGTTATAGAACCGAAAATCAGGGATATCGAGGCCTCCAAAACAGCGGGACCTCATTAATTTTAAAAGACTAATATGAGCTATTCCCTTCCCAAAGAAATTGTACCAACATAGATTTAAGAAATGCTATCTCTCTGGTACACAGCCAGCAAGGAACCTTTTGTAGCTTCTATAAAAATTTTGGAAATAATACCATCTTAAAAACAAAGCACTGCGTCCCATAAGCAATAAAAGTAAATCTTTTCTTGCTTGCAATTGCGATTGAAGTTTCAGCAGTGTGGCAGTAATATTAAGGGAATATAACCTACTTTGCTCCCTTGGAACCCAAACCCCCAAATAATGTCTTAACAGGTGCCCAACTTAGAGGGAAAAATACACCCCAGTTCAACCTCGTATGGTCTCGAAGAGGCAATACCTCAAACTGAGAAAGATTAATCCTCAGGCCAGCAAAACATCCAAATGATGAAAACAATAGTAAAACGTGTGATAATGAAGTCTGAGGATTTCCTAAAAAAAGAGAAGCATATCATAAATACAATCTACACCACCTAACTTGAGCCCGGAATCACTCCAAGATTCCCTGATTTTTATAATTCAAGGCTCAGTTGTTAAAAGATATAACAGCAGAGATAAGGTGCAACCCTGCCTTGTTCCACTATATAGGGGAAATACTGAGGAAACAACTATTCACCCCTAACTGTGCCTCATCTATGCAAGAAAATACTCAGATATACCATATATTTCTCCAAAATCCAGAACATATTTCACCATTGGACCTTATCAATGTCTTTTTCTGCATCTAGACTGGAGCTAATACCATCAGCATTCTCCTCCAATGGTGTATATAGGGCCTCCAAGAGTTTACGTATATTGCTAATCCCATGTCCTCATCTGACACATTCTGATCTTTATTAACGTAGGTAACACTATATTTAATCTCCTAGCTAAAATAGCTGCTAATATTTTAATATCAACATTAAAGAAATGGGTCTATAAGAGCCAGGATCTAAAAGATCCTCCCTTGATTTTGGAAGAAAGTGATAAGAGAATGATTCATACCCGTAAGAAAGGAACCTTTCATCTTACAATTATGCATGTCCATTAAGGGGGAAACGACAAATCTAGCAATATCATAGTATTCAGAACCCAACCCATCCAGAGCCCAGTTCCTTAGCCAATTTTAATTGCCATATAGCAAGGTGAATTTCCATGGCCTGGATGGGGAGGGGGGGGGGGGGTCCAAACGCTGCTGTTGCAATTCCATCAACCACAGGAAGAGGGAGGTCATCCAAAAAATCCACCCACACATCTGCACTTTCAGGCTGAGCTGAGTACAGAGCAGAGTAATATTTTTCTAAGACTGCAGTAATTCCCCCTATATCAGTAGTTATCATGCCATTTCCATCCTTCATACTACAAATGTAACGATGCAGTCTAACACCACGAATTAGGCGGGACATCAATTTTCCTATCTTATTCCCATATCTAAACATTTTACTGCAGTATCCATAATGAGATCTTAAAATCTCTTAAATGAAGCAGTTGATTCAAGGTATGCCTAATGGCATCCATTTTAAATTTAATCGAGGGTTGCACAAAAATTTAAGAATGGTCAACTCCAGATTAATCTCGAAATTTCAGCATCCTGAAGTTTATTCTTCCCTGCAATATATGAAATGATAACACCATACATTACATCTGTCCCAACTGCCCACAAATTATCAGGTGTAGTTTCAGGAGAAATACTGAAGTTCAAATATTCTTCCCACTTACAAACAAGATAAATTTTAAAATCCTTCTACTACAACTGTGGTTTAAATGCCATTTAAATGCAGAATGTATGAATATAGGTGCATGATCAGATAAAAGTAAAATTCCAATAGTTGCAGAAGTAACCATTGGAAAAGAAATGGAAGATTATCAAAAAAGTCAATACAAGAGTAGCATTTTATGGAATTCAGAATAAAATGAAAAACCAATTCCCCTGGATGTAATTCCCTCCAAGTATCCAAAAGCTAAGTTCTTTTAGAAGGAAGGGAGCACCAGTAATTTGGCTATGGACCCCAGCTTGTCGCAGGGGCCTAGCATCAACCATGGGATCTGCAGGAAGACAGATCTCCCCCAAAAACAACCAATAATTCAGGAACGTGACTAAGCAAGGCAAGAATTTTGACATAAAAACTGTGATCAGGAAAATTAGGAGCATAAATATTGCAAAACCACCCCCCCAAAACCATCACAAATCTCCCCTCAGGATCTGTCAACTGTTTTCTCTGGAATAAAAGAAAGTGCCTTGAGATTCAAAATAGCAACCCCTCTGTCAACTACTATAAGAGGAAAAGAAAAGCTGCCCCACCCAATCTACTTGTAACTTTATGTTCAACAGGAGATAAATGTGTTTCTTGTAAAAAAAAAAAAAAAAATTAAAATTAAAAAAAAGCCACTTGAGCATGACATTTCTTTTAAAAAAAAAAAGTAGTTTTTTTCTTTTCATAGGTGAATGAATCCCATTCATATTTAAAGAAAAAATTGTTAAAGCAGCCATAACTAAACAAAAAATTGTAAGAAGAAGAAAAACCTATCCACCATGACCCCTGGATGCCCCCCAGCATAGGCCTCCCCAGTCTACGATTACAATCAGTAACAGCCAGTCAGTATGGATAACCCAAATAAGTTCCTCAAACAAACACACAACCAGTCATTCTACAAAGACACTGAAACAAATCTCCAAAGGACTATAGTCTCCTATTGCTCGAACTTCTGTCAACAGGAGGTACCCTAGGGTCCAAGCACAGAGAATCCTCATGAGATAGAGCAATATAACATACGTATATAAAGAACATCAGAATCCAATAATCTGTCCAAATTTAACAGAGAACTGAAAGGAAAAGAGAAAAAGAAAAAGAAAAATGTTATATGCAAAGTCCAGCTATTGCCAAAAAAATAAATCATAAGTCCAAATAAAGACATAAAACCTTTCATCACAGCCTTTGCAGAGTCAAAAATATGTACATCATTCAAATATCTCTAATCTTAAAACAAGACTCCAGATGATCCATCCAGAGCTACAAACGATAGCAATCCGAACTGTCTTCGTAATAAAAATAACAGTCATTCAAAAAATAATGTTCCAAAACCAAAAGCAATAGCCATTAGACTATGAAACCAGCAGTCCAGCATTGCGACTCATTAGAAATAGCTGCAGTGCAAAAACATCAGCTTCTCTAAAAAAGTTCTCACAGGCAGCCAACTGAAACGGGAAAAAAAAAAACCAAAAAAAAAACTACAGTCCGATACAATACCTAGTCCTGGGGAAATTCTGCGCTACTGCGGAGCGCAGAATTGCCAAATTCTGCACCGAAAATAGCAATGGAGACCCCCGGCATATTGCGAATGGAGCGCATCCCGCATGTGGCACAGGATGTGCTCCATTTGCGGCGAAATGGAAGGCCCCGGTGAGAGATGTGTGTGTAAGAGAGAGAGGAGAGGGAGAGGGAAGGGTGAGAGTGCAGGAGGGTGTGAGAGAGCCTGGGAGGTAAGAGAGCAGGGGGAATGCTTGAGTGTGGGTTTCAGAGAGAGGGAGCCTATATGAGGAGACTGAAGGAGAGAGAGAGACTGGGAGCTTGTATGTATGAAAAAGGGATAGTGTGTATATGAGGGTGCTAGCCTGTGTGAAGGGATTGTGTATGTGTGAGATAGAGCCTGTGCGAATGGGTGTGAGAGAAGGAGAGACAAAGGTAGACTCTGCGAGGATGTGTGTGTGAGAGAAAGGGAGCTTGTGTGGGTGTATATGCAAGAAAGAGGGTCCTGTATAAGGGGGTGGGTGTGTGTGCGAGAGAGAGAGGAAGCCTATATATGTGAATTAGAGAGAGAGGGAGGGACAGAGGGAGCCTGTGTGAGGGCAATACTGAGAACAGGGTCAATCTCTGGGACTGGCAATAGAGTGGAAGAGGTTGAGCGGAGATATATTGGCAGGTGGAGGAGTTGGGACCTGAGAGGGCAAAGTGGCCAGGGGAGTAGGGAGAGCGAGTGGAAGGGCCACTCTTACAGTGAAATTCTAGGGAAATTCTGCTGAAAATATTTAAAATTCTGCATCTTTACGTAATAACTTTTTTCTGTATTAATTTAAAATGTAATTACTTAAAGACACGTTCTGCCTACTTTAGCTCCGAATAATCTGTATTATAACTCTTCAATATCCATAGTTAAGAGAAAATTAAAAAAAAAAAAAACCCCACACCTCATCCTTTATCATAAAGAAAGTGCGATACACCTGAAGCTCTAAGCCTGAATTACTACCAGGCTAAAAAATAAGCTTACAGACCACAGCCAAAAACAGCAAGCCCACCCTTGTACTCTTCAAAAGCAACAAAAAAGCAGAGCACCTAAAGAATGAGAAATCATTGCTGCACATCGCTAATAGAAGCAAGAGAAATGTTCAAATATTTATGACAGGGATTGCATGTATCAATCTAGCCTCTCTTTTGTGGACAACATGGTTGGGCCAGCCATGCCAAAAATTTTTAATTTTGCCAGGAACAAAATATCAAACCGAATCACTTTGTTGATCAGTTACATACACACCAGATTCGGTGCTCTCCTGGTGGCCGAAACCTTCAAGAAGTCATGAAAAAGTAAGATTCTAGAGCCCTTATAATCGAGAGCTCCCTTCTTGTAGCTTAACATTATGGAAGCTTTAGTGGCGTAGTTTACAATCATCACTAGTACAGGTCTAGGACAAGCGTTCAGATCCCCATCAGGCCAATAATATGTATCCGTTACACCACCACTTCCAAAGACATACCCAAGGTTTCAAGAAGCCAAACTCGAATAAGTTCCAAGAAATCAACATCTTTAACCTGTTCCAGAAGACCAATAAATTTGAATGTATTCTGTGCGGGCCTCCAAAAGATCATTCTCCCATCACAACTCTGATACCTGGATAGTAAGGGCCTCTGTGGACATTTCTTGCACGGTTACACGATGGTCTAAATTTTCAATTTTAAAAGTATGTTTTGCCACACTTTCCTTTATTTCTTCTAGTGCTGTTTGAAATTTAGCGATAGTCAACTATCACCAACATTTTTGGAGATGTCTCTGATCAGCTCGTCTTTAAACAACAGAAGAGGAACATTGTGCTCTGACACCATCTTGGACTCAATCAGCTTAGGTTTTTAAAACAGAATCCCCAGAAAGGTTTCACAGAGACAAAATATGAAATATGGGTAACTGTCCAGAGCTCCCAAGTTACAATTAGGCAATAGAAAAAATAATGAAAGAAAATAAAAATCTGAGGAAAAAAAAAAAGAACAAAAAAACAATCTTTCTGGCCCCAGGAACTACATCACCCTACGACTTCCTAGGCAGCCATCTTGACCAGAAGCTCCAACCTTGATTTTATTGCCATTTAGTGGGGAAAAATGTCATCTTTCTTATCAAACATTGATAATTTTTGACAAGTTGATATTCAACCTCTCTCCAAAGTTGCTAAAAATCATGGCTGTTAAAGGTATAAATTGCTGTGCATTTCGTTGGAACAGTTATGATTCCATGTATAGCAATGGTTTACTGCAATATGCAAAGTAACAACATTGTAGAACAGAGAAGAGTGTTTTAAAATAAATGGCCATAACTGCTTAGTAAGGGCATTTCTTTGGAACAATTTGCTTCAATGAATGTATTTTAATTTTTTATTTTTATTTATTTATTTTTTTTTTACTGGTGACAAGATACTCGACCAGAAAGCAATAATAAATTCAGAACATAAATATCAAGGCCAACTAAAAAATAAATAAGAAACTAACTTCTCTTACCCCTTTTTCAGGTTCCTTTCCATCCCACCTCCCACTCAGGAGGGCGAGTACTTCTTGGACTACACCAGTACAGTACAACTGCTCACACTCATTCCATGCAGCTGGCTCTTCCTAACCACCAGCACACACTTTCAAAACAGGACGTGCAAAGAAGAAAGGGAGAAGCAGCAGAAGCCACAGTATTGCGACATTGCTGACTTGTTTCTGGACACCCTCACTGTTAGAAGATTGGGGGGTGCGGGGTGAAGGGGATACAACAGAATGGATTCAATCTACTCAAACCTATCTATTCACCTCTCCCCAGGTAGAAATGGAATATGAAATGCTGGTACAAAGTGCCAGAGGATAATACTGCACACCATGTATTTACAGTTCCCATTGGCATATGGAAATTTAGCTACAGATAAATAAAAAAATTTGAAAAAGAGACCAGTTTCTTTCCCTTAAAAAAAAAAAAAAAAGCCATAATGCACATTCTTAAATACAAATATTTAAACATAACATATTTTCCCCATAACCCATACAGCAATGATATGAAAAAGGAATCAGTCAGCCTCAGTGTCAAGAGCAAACAACTATCATGCCAGTAACATAGAAACTAATACACACGTCCGCACACACACGCACTTTTTTAAAATTGAGATAATAGAGAATCTATTGAGGAACTTCAAGGCACCTGTTAAGCTACAACTCTAGAAATACAAGTTAGGTAAAAACAAGAGAATCTCAGTTAACTAGTCAGCCAATCAACTGCAAATTAAGAACATAAAGATATGCCAAACTGGATCAGACCAAGGGTCCATCAAGCCCAGTATCCTGTTTCTAACAGTGGCCAATCCAAGTCACAAGTACCTGGCAAGTACCCAAACATTAAATAGATCTGGAGCTACTATTGCTTATTAATTAAAATAGTTTAGGGATTTTTCCTCTAGGAACTTATCCAGACCTTTTTTTAAACAGTTTCACTAACTGCCGTAACCACATCCTCTGGCAATGAATTCCAGAGCTTAACTATTTGCTGAGTGAAAAAAAATTCTTTGATTTGTTTTAAATGAGATACTTCTAATTTCATAGCATGCCCCTTAGTCCTATTATCTGAGAGAGTAAATAACCGATTTACATTAACCTGTTCAAGTCCTTTCATGAATTTGTAGACCTCTATCATATTCCCCTTCAGTTGTCTCTTCTCCAAACTGAACCCTAACTTCTTTAGTCTTTCCTCATAGGGGGGGGCCATTCCATGCCCCTTATTTTGGTCACCCTTCTCTGCACTCTCTCCAGTGCAACTATATCTTTTTTTGAGATGTGGAGACCAGAACTGTACATTGAATTTGAGGTACAGACTCACCATTGAGCGATACAAAGGCATTATGACTTCCACTGTTTTGCCATTCCCTTCCTAATAATTCTTTACACTGTTTTCTTTTTTGACCGCCACAGCACACAGCCGACAATTTCAATATATTATCCACTATAACGCCTAGATCTCTTTCCTGGGTGGTAACTCCTAAGATAGATCCTAACATTGTGCAACTACAGCAATGGTTATTGTTCGCTATATGCATCACCTTGTACTTGTCCACATATTTCATCTGCCATTTGGAAGCCCAATCTTCCAGTTTCACAAGGTCCTCCTGCGATTTATCACAATCCGCTTGAGAATTAACTACTCTGCATAATTTTGTGTCATCCGCAAATTTGATCACCTCACTTATCGTACCCCTTTCCATGATAAGTTTGCCTGTATATACAACCTTGTCTACACCTCCGGTGTGGCTCTCAGAGTAATTTTATAGCCCTGTTCACCTGTCCACACTTTGTACAAGATATGAGACATTTGCTCTCCCGTCTCTTTATAATGTTGGGAATATTTATTATGTACATAAGTTTGCTTTTCTGATTTCTAGCCTTAAGCTATCGCTCCCACGTGCAACTGTCTCTGCACTTCCCAGTTCTCTGTTAACCTGTTTTTTGTAACTGCTCTCTTCCTGCTTTGTTTTTTTACCCGTTACATGTAAACTGGCATCTCTCTGATGATGGTCGGTCAAGAAAAAACACAAATAAATAAATATTAAAAAGCACTGGTCCAAGTACAGATTCCCTGAGGCACTCCACTGTTTACCTTTTTCCATTGTGAAAACAGACCATTTAATCCTACCCTGTTTCCTGTCTTTTAATCAGTACGCAATCCAGAAAAGGACATCGCCTCCTATCCCATAACTTTTTATGTTTTTTTTAGAAGCCTCTAATGAGGGCTTTCAGTAGAGAAACTTGTTATAAGTTTACAATTAAAGTAACAGTTGCAAAAATGTTTAAAAACCTCAACTTCCATTTTCTAAAAGTAATTCCTTTGATACTGGGCCGTTTCCAATATACCTATAAAGATAGCAGAGGCTCATGGGCCAGCACAAGGACAGTGACATTCAAGGCACCAGCAAAGAGAATTGGAACATAGGTCCCATGTGTTAGTACCTAGAGACATAATGCCCCTGGCCCTTGACCTCATTAAATGTCATTGTCTAAAGTCTGGAACACCAATTTGTGTAGCAGCAATTGTCTGGCAATAGAACATTTTCAGCAATGAACTTCACTGAAGTTAATTCACATTACTTTTGTATATAAGCACAAAATAAGAAAGTAAATTTGATAGATTAGTTATAGAACTAAAATCAGTTTCATGCATTTTTCACAAAATATCTACTGCATATTTATCAGCATATGACAAGAAATTGTACATGAACTATGTCTGAAGGTTAAATATACACAATGTTTCTTCACCATGATAGCAATAAAAAAAAACAAAAACCACTGTCAATGTCACAAACCAACTAAAATATTGTTTGCACTGATTAAATGTAATATTGCAAAATGCTGCATTTAAAGTACTCTCTAACACAGGATGTTTGTTTTGTTGTAGAGAAAACAAACTTGCTAAACTGAGATGCATGAAATTCTAAAACAGAATTCTTAAAAACATACCTGTTGCAAAAGTCAAAGATTTCTCTGCTGCTTCCTGGACCAATTCAGCACCATGCAAGCAGATTTTGATATCCCTCAAACTGAGATTCTAAAAAGCACCATTTATTTTAACCAAGGCATGAAATTTATAGTTGCCAGCTCGGTACTGAAAGGTGGCAAGTGATATACCCACACAGTAACTACAGTATGAGGGGGGCACCAGAGTCGGAAAGCAAGAAGTCTCTCTCAAGTACTGCTACTCCAACCTCTTGGTTTTCAATTCATGCCAACTTCCTACCTTTCATTCATGATCACTTGCACTGCAGCAAAGCACAATGACATAAATAGCATATGAACAAAGGGGATGAAGGGCCAGAAAAGAAGTACAAGTGATAATACGGGTGTATAAAGAAGCAGAAAAAGTAAAAGTAATACAAATGAGATGCAGAAGGCATGCCAAAGCAAAAACAGGACAGGGCTGGAAGTAAGGAAGGGGAATGCAGCAGAAGAAGAAACCATGGACTGAAAGGAGAGATGTGCACCAGAGTGTAAGAACAAGGCAGGGGTGCCATAAGGTGGGAGCGAGCACCAAATCAAGAAAGAAAAAAAGAGACAGCATAAGATTAAGAAAATTATGCCAAAAACAGAACAAGATGGGTGCCAATGAGAAAGAGGAAGGAGTAAGAGAAAATCTTAGTTTAACAAAATTCATCAATTTAAGTATGCCATTGACTGGTGCAGTAGTTTTAAGAATAGAAAATGCATTCAGTACTTTCTGCTAACATGCAAATGCCAAAAATCACTATTCTTAAACATTAGTATGCCTTATAAGCAGGTAAGTACCCACTTATAAAACTTGGGATTCTTGTTATTGCCTTTGATGGTGGCCCCAGCTGCACCAAAGGCACCCAAGTGCCATAATTCACAATGCAGGCATCATATGAAATGCTGATCCTCATCTCCCACCCAACTTGCTAATCTAAGGAAGTGGAAATTTTTGGGCTAATTTAGTTAAACCTGAAATTTCAGACCCTAGTTGTAAAACTCACCTAAGCACTTTGTCTATAAAGAGCTTAAACTGGTAATTCAAACCACTCATTTTAGAAATACTAGCTCAAAAGTATACTTAACTCGTTAAAAACGGACTTTGGTCCTCGGATACTTGCTTACATGTTTTGAAATAAATCACGTATATATTAAACATACCTAACAGTTTTCGGAGCTTCAAATACATTGAAACAAACAAAAAAACTGTAGTGCTGTGCCAGACAGGTGAAATGCTATTTAAGCAAAATTTAAGGAAGAAACCTAAATTATGTTTCAATCCTACTCAAATTTTATCATATGCTTAATGCTATGTCACTCAGAATTGCAAGAAAAGAAAATGTAATAAAACAGATAAACAATGATGCTTTAAACAGACAGTATTCTATATATACTGTAAAAAATAAAACATATCTATTATAAAAGTAATTTAGGTTCAAACTTTTCATGGCACATAGCCAAAAAGATAAAAAGTTATTTGCATTGCTATACTTTGGCCCTTTTGGTTTTCTTAACCACACCACACTTAATTACCCATTAAACAAATCTTAAAGGACTTTGTGTTTCAAAATTTCCATTGGAACAAAGCTATGTGCTGCTAATGTCATCTCAAAAAATAAAATATGGAATGTAGCTAATATTTCACTGCATTAACAATCTACCTAGTAACCAAATGACAAATAAAAAAAATTGAATAATTTAATGTTCATAAGTTTCCCAACACAAAAGAGGAGGAAATCTGCTCTTCAATTGTTATAAACACACAAAAAGTAATAAAGAGCAGAGAATTGAAACAGTCTGAAACTTCATAAATTTGTAAACAAAGTTCCTTGTTTAATTATTATTTGTGCAATACTTCAAAGCGGCTACTCCAAGAGCTCAAGCGAGATAGAAAAGTTTTCCACCAGGTCCCCCAGACACGGACAGTGTTTCGCTTAGAGCTGCGTCGGGAGGGACTGAGAACAGTGTATTATTTCAACCACTTCACTCAGGTCCGATTTAGTATTAAAGGAGTTTTAACATAGTAGTATTACGAAATAGGACAGATTACATAAATAACCAGATAAAAAGATGTCCATCAGGCTACCAAGTCACAAAAAAGCATCCAGTTTGATCAGTAAACACAAAAGCATAGATGTTGTATTATGTAATCTGAATTTTAGTTCCTCAACTATCTTTTCCATTCTCTTTATTCATAAGTGAATAAAATATATAAAGCAATTTAAAGCCCAACATACTAAAGAGTTTTCACCATTTTACAACGACTTTTTATCATTTATAAAGTGCGACCACACACACAGTGCTGTACAGATACATGTGAGAGAGTCACTGCTCTATGGAGCTTGCAATCTAGTCAAGACAAACATACTGGTACATGACCCACAAGAGTCAATAGGAGGCACATTTATTGCAGAGAAGAGGTTAGGTGTTAAAAGAAGCCTCAAAAACCTTTTAGGCTAGATTTGAATGAAGCCAAAGAGGCAGCTTGGGGATTTTCCTTTTCTTTTTTGAAACTTTGCTAGTTTTGTTTTGCAAACATTTGGGGGTTGCTTTCATCGTGTGTAGGGGGGGGATATTTTCAGAGCCTAAAAGAAGAAATTGAAATCTATTGAGTCTATTCCAGGCATACAGAACAGCAAAGTAGAAATCATGAAGTCAAGAACTAGCAGTGAAGGAGGACTGAGATAATATATAGAAACATAGAAATGACGGCAGAAGAAGACCAGTCGGTCCATCCAGTCTGCCCAGCAAGCTTCACACTTATTTTTTCTCATACTTATCTGTTTCTCTTGGCTCTTAGTAACCTTATGTTCTAATTCCCTTTCACCCCCACTATTAATGTAGAGAGCAGTGATGGAGCTGCTTCCAAGTGAAATATCAGTTTGATTAGTTGGGTAAGCGGCAGCATAGCTCTCTGCCATGAAGCAGAGGGCAATGCTAGATGTGTGTGAAGTATTAGTTTTTCTTCTCCCCTGTTGTTGAAGCAGGGAGCTATGCTGGATATGCATTGAAAGTGAAGTATGCCTTGAAAGTCACATTAACTATCATCAAATATTGAAAAGCCTAATAATTGGTAATACCTATAGCCCATGAACCCATCCCTGTTTTTTTCTTTTTTTTTTTTTTTTTTTTTAAATTGGGAGATGGCTGCCCTTCATCCTTCCGCTCCGTGAAAGTGGACACCTACCACTGGCATCCCGCTCCGTGAATGCCTCTGTGACTACTGCCGCTCCGTGCAGTGTTTTACTACCTGCTCTTTATATGCGTCCTCTAGACCTGATGGATCCCATCCCTGTTTTTTTGTTTGTTTTTTAATTTAATTGGAAGATGACAGCCCTCCATCCTTCTGCTCCATGAAGGTGGAGGGCTGTCATCTATATGTTTATCTATCAATATTTCACTTTTTACTGTGATTGCCACTTCTAGATGCGCTTTTTACTTACACCTTTTTATCAATGACTTCCATTTATTAGCAGTCACTGAGCTTTTAGTAGCTAAACTTTCAATTCCATTTTCAGCTTATTTTTATATAGCTGTAATTTTGCATTAATGGGCCTATGTCCTAAGCTTTTTTCCCCCACTGACATAAAAAGCATATCACTACATAAAATGAAACATCTTAAAATGATACGGCATTTCAAAGCCAAAGTTCACGAACAGAATCAAACACACCTAAGACTTATTATTCCATAAATTCAGTCTATTTGATATACAAGATTCTAAATTCATTTAGTCAACTCCCATAAAATTATTTTAGCAACCCTAACATTAGGCTTTTCTGGGATAGCTTGCTAAGAATAACACCTGACTAACCCAAAAAAGCCTAAATAGCCAGTTATCAGAAGTATCAAAATCTGAACGAATGAGACAAAACAGAGTCAAACCAGATTAAAGAAAGTGAAAATTATAGACATCTCCTATGCTTAAATCCTCATTTTCAACTGTCACAAAATAAAATCAGTTTATTATATGAACTTCAGTACAAAAGGAGGACATATTAGTTAGTGTTTAAATTGATCCTAGATGTTCTCTAAATATCAAAGTAACTTCCACACAGATTTATTACCCACAGTCACTAGGCATGATACTCTGTTACATATTTTCTCCTGATTATGTTTTGTGGCTTTATAAAATTTATTTAGACTAATATTCTCAGGGTCACAAAGTTAGTTTAGATATTTAGCAAGGTATCCAGCAGTCTAGCTAAAAAAAATTAGTCCTTATGTAGGAGAAAGAACAAATCTTTCAATTCCTTCGAAGTTATGTTTTTCATCTTATCTGTAATTAAGTTTTACACTAATTTATACATTTAACCATAAACTATAACTAAAGAAAATGTAATGCCATTACCTATGAATCACCGTAATAAACATGAGTCAACTTTATGAACACACCTTGTATCAAAATAAGCTTATTTTGATACATGCCATTACTATGACAAAGCCACATTTTTCAGAAAATGCTATAATTTTTTTTTAACAGTCCCAAAAGCTTAATATCCTGAATACTGTACTACTATTAAAATTCAGTTCCATCTCACATCCAAACAGGACAAAGGAGCCATATCACAGCATGAAACTCCATTTCAATGGACACCAGCAAGCAATATATGCATGATGCTTTCAACAAAAATCATATTCTGAACATGATTTTGTTTTTAGAACTAAATAAATCATCATGAATTTGGCAAAATACTCTCCTCATACTATAAATTATATCTTCCTTATTACAAGATATTACTTCTATATACTAATAGGGAGATGATACAACAAAAAACAAAACAAAAAACACATAACATTCCACTAATGTAACAATAGCAAAAATTAAATACACAAATAACTGAGAAGGGACTGCATACAAATGGGGAATAATCGGTTTTATAAACTCATTGAAAATGCCTGGCAACTTACTTTTTGTGAGGGGGGGTTTAAATATCTATGAGTTATACCCGTAATTTCGAGCTTTTAATCTTGCCGACCATAGAGTCAGGAGAGGATAGAGGGGAGGGAAACAGGACCTTAGAGAAAAAACAGACAAAAAAAAAACAACACATACTGTAACAGGGGGCTTTTATTCGACCCTTTTACCCCTCCCCCAACGCTCGACGACCACCAAAAGGATTGCATTGCTCTCAGTTCAATGGTGCCAAGCACCAAGATCGTCAAATTTCCTAAACTGTCTACATTGTGAATTAAAAACCACTTTAGAGAAAAAGTCAGTTCAGTGCTAGGCCTCAGACCCCTGACAAACCGCTCTCCTTGGTCTCTCCCTCCCTGCCCTCCGTTGGAGGGACACAAAAAGATGTGTTTGCAGATGGTGAAAACGCGCCTAGTTTCTGGTTTATTTAAATAAACAACAAAAAGGGCAAAACCGCCATAACAGCAAGTTAAAAACGGGGGAAATGTTTTAGGTTAAATAATAAGCTTGCAAATTCGATACTTATACTATATAAATGTATATTAACTGTTGGCAACAATTCCTATGAAACACAAGAAAGCGTTCCCTTCCCCCAAGACCACCGGTGTTTCTTCAACATCAACGTGTAATCAAAATAGAAGAGCTCATCTTTAACATAACCAAAAGTCATCTCAGATTTTGTAGCCCATATCCGTAAAATATATCTTAGTAACACGATTCGTTCATTTAAAAAAATCAGTTTGGTTAGATTCATAAAGTTAAAATAAAACTGGGCTAAAAATGTATACGAACATATGATTCGCCATGACAATGTTTTGTTTTTTTCTTTAAATATGGGATAAAGCCCTCAAGGTTTGGATAAGCGCGCACACGAAGAGACTAACAGGCGCGCGCGCTTTCGCGAGACCGGCGGGAGTTTCTTTTCTTTTTAATAACCCCCACCACTACAGTTATAAAAAGGGGAAGATGGGGGCGCCATGCGCAGGCTCCTATTGGCTAAAGCGCGCGCCTCCTCAAACCTCCCCACTCTACAGACTTTTAGTCTGTGCGCGTGACAAGCCTTCATCAGCGTAAACGAGGAAGGAAGATGAGTAACCCGGAAATTTTCTCATTAAATTTTTCTACGCATTTTAAACTAAACAATATGGAAAAAAATAACTCCCCTTTACTTCTGCAAAGCAAACCCTGTGATCTCCGGAAGGCAACAGAAAATGCACGAACAAGCACTACACAGCAATAGAAATCGCATAAACGAAAGGGGCACGCGGAGAGATGGGGGGAGGGAAAGTGTCGCGCGCAGGAACAGCCGCCTATGCGTTCCGCTCGCGCGGCAAATAAACGGACGCTGGACTTTGGCCTGTAGTTTGACCCGTTCCGTCTGAATCCCTCGGCCCTGCTCATGTCGGCGCCAATCCCAGTGTGAATACAGAGGAGCTTACCTACACAGTGAATGAGTTTGTGCCGCCACGAGTCAAGTTCCTGCCGAAAGCCGCGCCTCTCGATGGAGCATTGCTGGCTTTTACACAGACTCGCCATTTTCTGTCGGCCCTCCAGCGGGCGCGTACAGACCTGACAGCGTGGAAGGGGACGTTTTGCGTCATTGCGCTAGGTCAGAACGGCGGCAGGCACACCCCCTGCATTCTCCTTGTTGTTGCCTACGTCAACATCCGCTGCCAGTAAAGTATGTAATGAAGTCAGTTTATCGTTGCTCGTTGTATGTTCTTGATAGTGAAATATGGGTAAGAGAGAAAAGGGATTTTAATGTTCCAGTTTCCTTTGCGGGAATTCTGTACTGTCAAATATTCAGTAAAATTTTGAATTGTAGAAGTTATGTCTGAACGGAGAGCTGTGAGTGTCAGCTGTGAGATGTTGAAGTATGGTAGCGTGAGCATTTCTGTAGTGCAGCGATTTTCATAAATTTTCAAGCGAGGGCCTCTTTGGCTGTGGAAGAGGCAAGAGGGGCCTTCAATGACGTGACCCGCTTGGAGAGTGGGGTCCCCTCTCTGCCAATTCAGTCAGCCTTGCTACACAGTCATACTGAGAGTGACATATAACTAAACCAGTCTGATCTCCCATACTTTGGGGCCAGTGCAATACAGTAAGCTCACACTGTTTAACCTGCTGTCCGATGCGGGTTAAATAGGCGCTAATCCACCCCCTAATGCAATAGGGGGATTAATGCCTATTAAACGCGCGTCCAACGCGGAGTGAATGAGTTAGCGCTCATCAGATGCAAAGGCTGATGCAATATTACGTGCGTAAAAACATATGTCCAACCTAGGCGCACATTTTTCATAGTGCGCACTGCTGCGATAAAAGGGGTACAAATTGTGCGTCCCTAGTGCTCAAGCATTGGGCGCCCAGGAGACGTGGCTGTGCACCCACAACAGCATCAGGCATTGGCAGCTGACCTGGCAGAGCTCTCTTCCCACCCTCAGCAGGGCTGTTCCCAATTAGTCTTACTTGTCAGTGAAAGGACTAATCCCCTTTCAGGATAGCATTCTGACAGGATATTTATTGGTCCTTTCACTGACATGTGACAGTGAATGAACCAATCAGCACTGTGTTGGAGTAAATAAATTAATTTTTTAAGTTTCTGCACCTTCCCTCTGCAAGTCAGCCACCAAGCACCACCCAAGCCCGCTGCCCCGGGCCAGCCAGAGGGTAGCATTCACCTCTCAATTTGAGCAGCAGGGCAGCAACCCAGCTGTCCACCCCGTCAGACACCATGCCCAGAATTTTATTATTTTTTTTACATGACTTATTTTTGCATGATGATGCTTTCTTTGGTTCCTCTACTTAGTATTGTGACAATACTAATAGGAGGAACCACAGAAAGCAGGATTTTTGTTTCAGTGGTGGAGCCCTTGAGCGCAGCATGCCTTAATACCAACTCCTGGGCTGACGTAAAACTTGCTACGTTACAATGGGCACTTGGACCATACGGGAATTTTTTGAATCACAGGGTAAAGGCTGAAAACCTCATCTACATGCCGTTTATATGTGATGAGCGCTATTAGCTACATGCTGGTTTGGACGCGCTAATCTCCGTATTGTATCAGGAGTTATTTTAGCACAACCAATCGCGTGTTAAGTGGTGTCGCGTGTTAAGTGGTGTGCTAGCCCTAGTGCACAGTATTGCATCAGCCCCTTTCTGTTTTCCTTCAGCCTATCTCCCTCCTCCCTTTCAGTCTCCCTCAGCCCATTCCCACCAGCCTATTCTTCACAAAACGATCTCCCCAGCTCCTTTACTCCAACATACACTGGCTTTCCTCAATACACATACTATCCCAGCCAGTCTGATCCTCCACCTGCCTGACCTATCAATCAGTCTATATCATCCTGTCCCCACCCCATGCCCCTCTAAGGTGATTGTCCCCACCATTTATTAATTCTCCCTCTCCAGAGACTTTTTACTCCCACTGCTTCCAAAATAGCTGTTCCTCTTTATCCAGTCAAACCAGTCCAGAGAAGCAGGTTATGCCCACTGAGTAGCAGATAAAGACAGAGATCAAGAGGCTTGCTGATATCACCCTTTATAAGAATCCACGATGACTTCAACCAACCTGCCAGTATTATCTGTCTCCAGTAGATGGTAGGCATACATTCGGTGGTGTGGACTATGGCCTGGTACGCTGAAAAGGAAGAATTGGAGGAGGCTCCTGAGCTGAAAGACTAGGTCTCACTCAGTTAAGCAGGGCCCTTGATTAGATTAAAAAAAAAAAAAGCTTAAAAGTTTTGGGCATAGCACCTCCTGAGGAGAAAGCCCTGTTGAGTGGATCAGGACCAGGGGCTTTCAGGAGGGCTGTTTTTGTATTTACCTTCCTCCTCCTCCCCTTCTTATCCCTCTACCTCTCTCTCTATTGCTTCCCCTTTAAGTATGAGCTGTTTTTTGGAGGCAACAATAAAAAAAAAAAAGGCAAAGGGAATGAAATGTGGTCTGCATAGTGGCTGAGCACCATGGAAGAAGGAGCTTAAGTATTTCATTGTGGTGATTCAAGGGAAATCCCTGGGTGAGTTGCTTAAAGATTGTTTTTAATTTGTTGGGGCCATGGGTTGCTACTGCAAATGTCATAATGGCAGCTCATGGTGAACGTAGGAAAATGTCTGTGATCTACGCAGCTGGTAACGTATGGAAAATGCAACTGGGGGGAGGGGGGGGGATGTAGAGATGTGGGGCATGAGCAGGAACTGCCACAAATGTAATAGAGCTTAGGAAGAGCTCCAAAGTGGGGAGATCTATTATCTCCTGCAGGGGGTTCATGGCCGGGCAATATAATTAAGCAGGTTTCAACTGCTAGGGTCCAGATGGCTGAAGCAGCTCCGCAGCCATTTTGATACTGTGGATCAATGAAGGGATTGCAACCCTCGTTTTAGCCCTGAGAATAGTGTAGTATATTGAAATCCACACTGAAGGTTGATGTGAAAGAGGTGGAATATAATCTTGTTTTATTTAAATAAATACCACACGGGTCTTGGGGCCTTCCAGGAACTCTGCTGCAGAAGGGCAGGGTTCTTCCATAGTGGATATTTCATCCTGGCCAAGAGTTGTGATTTCACAGGTTTTCCGTCGATAAGCAGGACTGAATTAGCCATGATCTGTGGGTGACATAATCCGGCAGCACTGCTTTAAGCTCTATTGAGCATGTGTGAGAGTTGCCTCAGGATTTCCTCAGTCTGTTTTTTTTTTTTTTCTGTCTCTATTCACTTATCTGCTTGGTCTTGCTAATCTCTTCAAAACTCATTTCATTGGGATCATTAAGAGGGAATATCATCTTCTGGTGGCTGAAGAGGTTCAGTAAGCATTGCTTTGGGAAATTTTAGGACTTAAAAAGATTGGGGGAAAGGTGAAATAGTGGGGTATATTCTTTAGTATATATGTTTCTGATATAAAAAGCAAGCCAAGATAGGTAATACCTTAGAGTGTTGCATTCAGCAATTGGCAGGCTACCCCATGAACCAGCCCTGGGTCAGCCACGCCATCAGCCAGTGCAGGGAATACTTGTCGGGCCACCACACTGCAAGACACCTTTCCCTGGCCATGACCTGGCACGACGATGCCAACTCTAGCACACTGAGTCTTCCCCTAGGCACATGCACACATCTCCTTTCAGTCTTTAAAGGGACAGTGGCAGGAAAAGCTCCGCAGCCCCCAAAAATGACATCACCAATGCTGCCCTATAAAAAGGCATCTCTTCAGTTCTTCAGTGTCACCCTCGTCAGCCGCCTGTTCTTCTCCATGCCTTCCTGCCCTGCCTATCCATCCCACTTTTTCTTTCGGATGGATACCTGGTTTGACTTTGACCTGATCTCAGACACGTTGATCTCTGCCTGCTATTGACCACTGCCTACTACCGGATATACTTGTCTGCCACCTGCCAGAGACCTCAGCCTGTCACCAGATACGCCTGACCCAGCTACCCTATGACAAATCTCGCCTACCGCAGTGGCCCCCACCTAAGACCTACTAGCTCTGGCATCCAAAGGCTGAACCCGAGAAGAACATGGCCTGGTAAAGGCAAAGCTCCAGTTGGGCCTCTCCCTTGTCTGAGTCCGCCTGCCAACAGTGGAAACCTGCAGGGCTCCTCCCTGCAGGTTGTGCCAATAACACCTTGGTCCAAGGATCTACGAATGCAACATAGAGTTTGTGTGTATCTGATATAACAAGCAAGCCAAATGTATGGGATAACTTAGAGTTTATGTGTACTTAAGGTAAAAGATCAGTTACTCACCTTAGAAAGGTATTTGAGTAGTGTGATTGGTTTGAGTAGGTGCCAACACATGTTAGCAGATTCCAAGAATGAATATTGTTGTGTTCTCCATGAGGAGTTAGCAATCTGTAATGAAACCGCTATCTGATGGGAGGAGCAATCAGATAGGAGTTAGCAATCTGTAGTATTTAGGAGAGTTGTGGGTGGATCCTTGGACCAGTGGCAGTGGACCACACCCCCAGGGAAGACGCCGAGAGAGACCACCGGTCAGGCTCAGAGTATGGAGACAGACACACACTAGTTCTTTTATTAGACAGTATACTGAACCACCAGAGGTGGCAGTAGTGAGCTGGCATGCCCGGCTGGGCTGTAGTCCCTCAGAAGCTGGAACAGCAATCCCTGGAAGCTGAGCTATAGAGAAACTGAAATATAGTGAGTAGGCAGGGTAAGCAGAGTTCATATACCGAACCTGATGGTAAGACTCACACAATGTCTCATAGAAGCCCAGGAGCTGGAAAGTATAGGCTCTTGAGGAGGGCGTACCTGGTTCCAGGGAAAGCTCTGAGAGAGCGATGATACTCACAGATGTAGTAGGCAGTGCTGACTTCCAGGCAGAAGTGAATTCGAAGCAGTCTGGGAACAAGGGCCCTCGAGGACCGAGTACCGGTTCCAGACTTCAATCTACAAAGTAAGAGAGAGAGCGAGGCCCCTGAGGAGCGGATACCCCTGGTTAGTCCGAGGAGGCAGAGTAGCTTAGATAGAATGAATCCAAATCCGTTGTCATTCCTTATCCTTGCTAACTCGATGTGTTAGCAAATTCTAAGACCTTAAATATCCGTCGCGGGTGATGTCATCTTCGGGGGACGCCCCCGAGGTTCACGCCATCACTGGTACTTCAGTCGGCGCACGCCCCTAAGCCTCCAGGAAACATGGCGGTTAGCAGGATGGAGCCGGTCCGGGGACGCCGGAGGACCTCGGCAGAGGAACACCGCAGCAGCCAATCTTCCCGTGGGCGAAGAGGGAGGTGCCAAAGAGGTGAGGAGAGCGGAAAGGGGGCATCGGGAACCGACGGACACAACAAATATAAAGAAACCCCCACTAGTAGGAGGATCCATCTGATATTCTAACATTCAAAATCCAAAGTTCATCACTGTGCTCGATATAGTGTGAATGTTTCAAACATAAGGAAGTTTTAGACTGATTTGGTCCCCTGACACGGCCATATTTCACCTGCCGGCTTCTTCGGGAGGGTCAAAGCTAGAAATACATTCAGAGCTTACATACAGAATGAGCAGTGCTTCACAGTGAAGTCAGACAATACTTGCCTGTATTATATTGATTTATCTTGAAACATTCTGCTTAAGGATTGATGTACATTAAAATCACTGGAAAGCACCTAGTTCAAGGATTGATGCATATCAAATTTATTATCAGGAGAATTTGCACTCCCACTCCTTTGATGTTTGGGCCCACATTTGTTAAACAGAAAGAATAGCTGTGAGTTACTCAGGCTAACTGAAGTGTAAATCAGCAAAGGGATTGTGTAGTACTAACTTGCCTTTGAAGCACAAGATATATTGCAGGAGAAGAGCTCAATAACCCCCTTTCCAGTGGGAGCATTGAGAAGAGAAGATCATCTTGCTGTTGGCTGAAAAGGATCAGTAAGTATTGTTTTGGGAAAGTTTAAAGCTTAAAAAGATTGGGGAAAATATGAAATAGTGGGGAATGTTCTTTAGGGTGTATGTGTCTGATATAAAAAGCAAGCCAAGGTAGTTAATAGTTAGAGTACACATTAAAAATCAATCAAGCTTTTATCTAAAACATAGGATTGCCTCATCCCTTATCAAGAGTTTAATTATCCCCTTGCAAATCACTACCAGATTAATACTGAATGCACCAACCAACTTAAAGGACTCTAATTTACGTATTCCTACTCCCTTAGAAAAATAAGAACTCTACAAAATTAAGATGAAGGCAGCAATCCAGCAGCAAGAGGGGTGCCGTCCAGTTTTTTGCATCAAGTGTCACATATATGATTTTTTACTCACCAGTGAAAGGTTGTGTGTGCAAAGAGCTTCTGGCTCTCAGAGAATGAGTCCAATCACTGGAGGCTAGAGTGGCAGACCCGGAGGAGCTGAGGCAGACAGGGAAGTATATAGAGGAGACCTTCAGAGACATAATAGCCAAGTCCAGTCTGGCAGCCCTGGTGCTGCCTTGGAGGAGCAAGGTCTCTTGGTTGGAGAACATCGCCTGGGTGTAGCAGGAAGTGATCCTGTAGCAAGGACCTGCTCTCCCGGTGATGCATTTTCCTCTTGCACTGAGGACAGGTCTCTCAGAGCTACTACACAGGAGGGAAGAGTTAAGTCAGCTGTTATATTTAGTGATCCAATTATTAGGACTTTATTTATTTATTTTGGTTATTTTATGTACCGATATTCTGGTACAGTCTTACTGGTTTACAAATATAAAATACATCATAATAAAACATATTAAATGTAAAATGTACATAGCTGGGTGGCTGATGGACTTGAGGATTGCCTGGTAACTTGCCTACCTAGGCCTTATGGGTCACCTAGTTAAGATTTTAGACAGTACTGGGGAAGAGCTGGCTGTCGCAGTACATGTGGGCACCAACAATACAGGAAAATGTGGGAGGGAGGTTCTGGAAGACAAATATAGGCTTTTAGGTAGAAAGTTGAAATCCAGAATCTCCAGGATAGCAGGTCCAGTGCGACCGGATATGCAAATGCACAGGGCAAGGTCAGGAGCAAGGAGAGTCCCGTGCTACCACCAGTGGACCCAATCCCACTGATAGTGGAAGAAGCAGAAGGCCCATGCAGCCGCCGGTGGACCTCCATCCCATCGGTGGCGAAAGAATCAGAATGCTAATGCGGCCACCAGCAAACTCCATTCCACCAGCGGCGGAAGTAGCCCGTCTTGCAGCTTCTCCTCCAGTGTTGGCCCTGCCAGTGTTGAATTACTGCAGGGCCAGCATGCAGGAGGAGATGCAGAACAGCTGCTCTCCCCAACAAAGAAGATTCAGGCTGGCGGCAGCAGCAGCGGAGGAGGAATGACCCGTAGACTCTACCTGCCTGGTCTGCATGTGTGTGTGAGTGAATGGGAGGCTGCCTGGCAAGAGTGGGTGTGTGTGAATGGGATGCTGCCTGGCAAGAGGGTGTGTGTGAATGGGAGGCTGCCTGGGATAGGTGTGCGAGTGTATGTGAGAATGAGAGGCTGCCTGGGATGCATGCATGTGTGTGAACGGGAGCCTGCCTGGGATGCATGCATGTGTGCGAATGGGAGCTTGCCTGGCATGTGTGTGTATATGTATACATGTTCACATACATCGGAGCCTTCCTGGGATAGGCAGGGTGTGTGTGTGAATGAGAGCTTGCCAGGCATTTGGGTGGATGTGAATGGGAGCCTGCTAGGGTATGTAGGTGTGAATGGGAGATCGTCCTGGTTGTGTGTGTGTGTGTGTGTGTGTGTGTGTGTGTGTGTGAATGGGAGATCGTCCTGGTTGTGTGTGTGTGTGTGTGTGTGTGTGTGTGTGTGTGTGTGTGTGTGTGTGTGTGTGTGTGTGTGTGTGTGTGTGAGAGAGCTGCCTGGATTGTGTATGTGTGTGTGAGAGAGAGAATGGGGCTGCAGGTGGTTCCCAACCTGCCAGCAGCTGAAATGAAGAGGAGGGCTAGGACTGCTGGCAGATCCCAACCAAAGAAGAGCTGGAGATGCTTGAGGGTTTATCTGAGAGGAAGCGTATGTGTGTATGATCTTGTCTGTGTGTGTATGTATATATAAGAAATAGAGGAGAACATTTGTTAACCCCACTCTCACTAATCCACGACAGTCTCAGGGTGACTGGAAATCAAAAGTTCCCAGGTATGGAGAGTGTGAATTTTTAAAATACCTTTTATTTTTTTCAGGTGTTATTTAATGTGTCTGCTGTTTTGAAATATTCTAGTGGTGTTTGGGACATTTAAACATTGTATGTGAGTTTTTAATTATTCGATCTTTTATTTGTCATCTGTTTTTGGAATATTATTATTAGCATGTCTTTACTATTTTGATTATGTATTTATTTTATTTTTTGATGTTTGAGGAATGGTGATGGTTCTGATTTTTATTGTTCTACTGCATATACAGTCTGGCTTGTGGTTTCCAGTTCAGGTTTTGGCACATTTATGTTTCTAATTTATAGTTGCTCTATTCTGTATTTGGTGAAGGTTTATTTATGTTCTGCATGTGTGACTGAGGTGAGGTATTCTCCTAATAGGATGTTCAGACTACCTCTGCTTGAGCATGGGAACTTCAGCTAAGTGTATGATAATTCCTTGAAATCATAACTTTTAGCCAAAAAGTCTTTTTATAACTGTGTGACATAGGTCAGCACTGTAGTGTGGAATGTTAATATCAAGTATTTTAGCAGTGCAAAAGTGGTGTCTTTTTATAACTGTGTGACATAGGTCAGCACTGTAGTGTGGAATATTGATATTGAGTTTTTATAGTAGTGTAAAGTGGTGTACTTGAAAAGATTTTCATTTAAGTAAAGAAAACTCACCTAACAGGAGGGAGTTTGTCTCGGAGAGGGGCTGCTCCAGTTCAATAGCAGATACTTAAGGCTTAAGCACAGCAAAGAAGGTTGCCGACTGTTTAATTCTCTCCCACCCTAGGGTTTGTTCTTCTAATTTTCAGGCCGATACACCAGAGCGCACTGTTACCCCGCAATTAGACGCGTGTTTGACGCGCTAGCTTTACCCCTTATTCAGTAAGGGGTAATAGCGCGTCGAAAACGCGCGTCCAATCCCCCCGAACTTAATAGCGCCCGCAACATGCAAATGCATGTTGATGGCCCTATTAGGTATTCCTGCGCGATTCAGTAAGTAAAATGTGCAGTCAAGCCGCACATTTTACTTTAAGTAATTAGCGCCTACCCAAAGGTAGGCGCTAATTTCTGCCGGTGTTTTTACTGCTTTTCTGTGCACCCTCCGACTTAATATCATGGCGTTCCCTGTACGTACCAGGATCAGTCCAGACTGCTGTGTTATGCCTCCCATCCAGCAGATGGAGTCAGAGAAAAGCTGAAAAGCACCCCTTAGATATACTGGTGTGCCACCTGCGATCCCTCAGTATATCTCTGACTCCAGCAGATTGAGAGGCATAACCTGCGGTCCTGATCTTTTCTAAATTTGAGTTTGGTTATTCAGGTTTGACTTTTTGCTGACCTTTGACTTAAACAATTTCTTTTGTTTAAGGTAGTTAGATCAGCGGATAGGTTTGGTTTCTGTCCTTTCTTTACACATGCGCTGGGCGAAGTTCTGATTCTTGGCAGGCTTGGCAAGGCAGTGCCCTAAGGCCTATTTCCCGGAGATAGTGATCCCTTGGGACCAGGGGGAGTATTCACCGGTGGGCTGGTCACTCTCCCCCCTGTATGTATATTCCAGGGGTGTTTCACCTCTGAAGGGGGTTCAACTATCACAGGAAAGAAGCAGGGATCAGATTTTACTTTTATAAAAAAAAAAAAAAAACATACAGTAAGTCCTGTTGGTGACAGGCTGTTTGATCGCTTCGTTGGCCCCGGCCTGCCACGCTAGGGTCCTGGGACTCCGGAGGGGGTGGCCTGGTCACCCGGCGCATTTTTATTTTACCTCAGTCACAGCTCTGCTGTTTTCGCACGCTTTTTTTTCCTGCTCTAGCAGCTTCGGGCTGCTATGCCGCGTGCGTTGGCCTGCACGGCCTGCGGGGAGTCGGGGGCGCGGCTCTGTCGAGAGGGTCTCTGCTCCCGTTGTCTTCCCGGGGGCAAGGGACCCTCTCGGAGGCCGAGCGCTACCCATGGGTCCCCCCTTTCGCTGCCACACGAAACACGGAGAGTGCCGTCGGCTCGCATGCCGAGCAGCGAGGATGCAGCGTCGGATGGAGGGGAGTTCCCTCCTGATTCTCCTCCGGCCCTCAGCCCACAATGAGATCGTGATTTCACGGCACATAACCCCCCTCCCCCCCAGAACCGCGGAGACAGCTTTAAAAAGGCAAGTTCCATTTTCTTCGCGATTTGTTCTGATGTATCAAGCCCTCCTAGAGTCAGAGGCTGGCTGGGAGGATGCGCGTCCCTCTCCCCCTAAGGTCTCCAAGTCCGCTACAGGCGCTGGGAATGCAGGGGTTCGTTGTCCCCGGCCGCCAGTAAATCCGGGGGATGCAGAGCCAGCTGTCCCGTTCCCAGACCCCTTGATTCAGGATGTAGGGGGTGATTTAGAGGGAAATGTCCCGGTTGAAGGGGATGACCCCCAGATCCTCCGTTTGTTTGGTGAGGACGAGCTGGATCCCTTAATCCCGCAGATCATGAAAGAGCTTGAGATTTCGGCCCTCCCGCTGGAAACAGATGTTTCCCCAGGGGATTTTGTTTTGGTGGGAATTAAGGGACCCCCTCAGACATTCCCATTTCATCCAAAATTATTTCAGATAGTATCTAGGGAATGGGATTTTAGGGAGGCCTCATTAAGGGTTAGCAGGGCTATGGAGAAGCTGTACCCCCTCCCAGCTGAGTCATTAGATCTTCTCAAGCTACCCAAAGTGGACTCGTGGACACGGCCGTCATTAAACATACTACTATTCCCGGTTGTGTTGAAGCGCATTTTTGAGGTTTCTGCATTAGGTGTCCGGGCCGCAGTCTGTAGCAGCCTCATGCAGAGGGCTACGCTTCGCTGGGTACAGCAATTGCTTATGGCCCAAGAAGCGGAGCAGGCGAACCGCATGGAATCTGCGGTCGCATATACTGCAGAACCCTTATGTGATCTCCTTTGAACTTCCACTCACACTATGTCCTCGGCGGTATCTGCAAGGCGCTTGCTATGGCTTCGACACTGGTCTGCGGATGCTTCCTCCAAGTCCCGATTAAGTTCCTTCCCCTTTAAGGGGAAATGGTTGTTCGGAATGAGCTGGAGCAGCTCATTAAGGACTTGGGGGACAATAAGGTATACAAGTTGCCCGAGGACAAGCCCAAGCAGTTTCGCATTTTTGGGAATTTCAGAGGCCGTTTTCGTGGTCAACAACGGTTCCGTGCGGGGAGGGGTGTTTCCTCCGCACAGAGACAACAGGCGTCTCGGTCACAGGCTTGGACGCACTCCTTTCGTGGCAGACGGCCTCAATGTTCGGGGGCATCGCATGCCTTTACCCCAAATAAGACTGCACAATGAAGCAGCGCCGGCCCATTCCTCCGTTCCTTTAATCGGGGGTCGCCAGTCCCTGTTTCGGGAGGAATGGGTCAAGATAACATCGGACCAGTGGGTCCTCGATGTTATAAGTCGCGGTTACGTTTTGGATTTTGCTCGCCCGCTCCGAGATCTGTTTCTTGTGTCCCCTTGCAGCCCTCCGGCAAAGCAGCAAGTTATTGCGCAGACGTTGGACCTTTTACGGGCGCTGGGAGCAGTGGTCCCAGTCCCGCCTGCTGAGCGTCAGACTGGTTGGTATTCCATTTACTTCCTGGTTCCAAAGAAGAAAGGAACGTTCCGACCAATCTTGGACTTGAAACAAGTCAACAGAGTTTTGCGCGTTCCGCATTTTCATATGGAGACTCTGACGTCTGTCATTGCGGCCATCCACAAGGGAGAATTTTTGGCTTTTTTGGATCTAACCAAGGCGTATCTCCACATTGGAATCCAGGAGCACCAGAGATTTCTGAGGTTTATGGTTCTGGGGGATCATTATCAGTTTTGCGCCCTGCCGTTCGGTTTGGCGACAGCCCCCAGAATTTTCACCAAAGTATTGGTGATGGTTGCAGCTTTTCTTCGCCGCCAAGGGATACTAGTGCATCCCTTTCTGGATGATTGGCTCATAAGGGCCAAGTCGGAAGCTCTGTGCAAGCTAGCGGTTCAATCAGTGGTGGAGCAGCTACAGGCGCTAGGTTGGGTGATCAACTTCCCGAAGAGCCATCTAACCCCAACTCAGCACATGGAGTTTCTGGGAGCCCGATTCAATACCTTGGTGGGCAAAGTGTTTCTTCCACGGCAACGAATGGTCAATTTAATGGCTCAGGTGCGGAATCTGTTGGAACTGTCATTGCCTACGGCCTGGGATTATTTACAGGTACTTGGGCATATGGCTTCTACTCTGGAAATGGTCCCTTGGGCCTTTGCTCATATGCGCTCTTTGCAGGGGGCACTGCTTTCCCGCTGGGATCCCAAGTCAGAGGACTACAACATGCTATTGCCCTTGCCGGAGCCGGCACGGTCCAGTCTCAGTTGGTGGTTAATACCAGACCATCTCCTTCAGGGGGTAGACTTGGAACCTCCACCTTGGATCATTGTTACGACGGATGCCAGCCTATCCAGGTGGGGGGGCGGTCTGTCAGTCCCGAGCAGTGCAGGGACGATGGTCCCCCCGGCAGGCCACATGGTCCATCGATCGCTTGGAGACCCGGGCGGTTCATCTGGCCTTGCATCAACTCCTCCCGACGGTGCACCGTCGGGCAGTGCAAATTCTATCAGACAACATGACCACCGTGGCGTATATAAACAGGCAAGGAGGCACAAGAAGTCGCCCGGTGGCTGCCGAAGCGACTTTGTTAATGGCCTGGGCGGAACGCAATCTGTCCCGCATCGCGGCCTCACACATCGCAGACGTGGACAAGCAGATTTTCTCAGTCGACAACACCTGGATCCAAGAGAGTGGGAACTGTCAGCCGAGGCGATGCAACTCATAATTCGATGTTGGGGGACACCGTGCTTGGATTTAATGGCGACTCGGCGAAACGCCAAAGTGGCTCGCTTCTTCAGTCGAAGGAGGGAACACGGATCGGAAGGGGTGGATGCGCTGGTACTTCCGTGGCCTCCACGCATCCTCCTTTATGTGTTTCCCCCGTGGCCCCTAGTGGGAAAGGTGTTAAGACGCAATGAATCTCACCGGAGTCTGGTAATTCTAGTGGCCCCGGAGTGGCCAAGAAGGCCGTGGTCCGCGGGTCTGGTCAATCTGGCGGTGGACGGTCCATTGCGTCTCGGTCATCTCCCGAATCTTCTGAGTCAAGGCCCAGTATCTTTCCATCTGGCGTATCGCTTTTGTCTAGCGGCTTGGCTTATGAGCGGAGACAACTGAGAAAGAAGGGTTACCCGGAAGTGGTGATTTCTACTCTTCTCAGGGCACGCAAGTCCTCGACGTCTCTCGCCTATGCTAGAGTTTGGAAGGTCTTTGACTCCTGGTATAGTAGGTTAAAGCTGTCGCCACGGAGGGCCTCCTTGGGGCATATTCTCGCGTTTTTGCAGGACGGTTTGAAAAAGGGCTTAGCTTACAGTTCGCTTCGTGCGCAGGTAGTGGCCCTGGGCTGTCTGAGGGGCAGGATTGATGGTTCTTCTCTTGCCTGCCACCCGGACGTTGCTCGTTTTTTACGTGGGGTTGGAAATTTGCGTCCCCTGTTAGGGCTCCTAGTCCCATCCTGGAGCTTGAATTTGGTTCTCTGCGCTTCTCCATTTGAACCTATCAAGGATTTAACTCTCAAGACAGTATTTCTAGTGGCTGTTTCTTCAGCGCGTCGCATTTCAGAACTTCAGGCATTGTTGTGCAGGGAGCCGTTTTGCGTATATCTGAGTCCGGGGTGTCCCTGCGCATGGTACCTTCTTTCTTGCCTAAGGTGGTTTCGGCCTTCCACGTCAATCAGGTGGTGGAATTACCTGCCTTCTCTGAGGAGGATATCCGCTCTTCTCAAGGTCGGGATCTGAGGCGTTTGGATGTCCGTCGGGCACTTCTGCGGTACTTGGAGGTGACTAATGATTTTCGACAGTCGGATCATCTATTTGTTTTGTGGAATGGCCCCAAGAAGGGTCTTCAGGCTTCCAAGACTACTGTCGCCCGCTGGTTGAAAAGCACGATTGCTTCCGCATACATTGGGTGCGGACGGCCTGTACCGGATGGGCTTAAGGCTCACTCTATTCGTTCTCAGGCGGCATCATGGTCTGAAAGTCAGTTTGTGTCTCCCCAAGATATTTGCAGGGCGGCCATTTGGAAGTCCTTGCACACATTCGCTCGACATTATCGGTTAGATATCCGTGATCCGTCGGCGGATTCTTTTGGTAGCACTGTGATTCGAGTGGGACTCTCTGGGTCCCACCCCATTTAAGGCGGCTTGGGTACATTCCAGCAGTCTGGACTGATCCTGGTACGTACAGGGAAAGGAAAATTAATTTCTTACCTGATAATTTTCGTTCCTGTAGTACCTAGAATCAGTCCAGATGCCCGCCCAAGTCTGTTTGCTACTGGAGAGTCAGCTCGTATTTCTTTCTGTTCCTTTGTCTCCATACAGTTCCTGCAGCTGCAGAGTATGATGCGTGTTGATGCGTAGTTTCAGGCAAATTATACAGGGTTTTCTATTTTCATATAGGGAGACAAGTTTGTTTGTGTTTTCAGAGCACTAGGCCTACTTGATCTAGTCATTGGTTGAGTTAAAGGAGTTTATTATTTAGCAGGAGTGGATGTTTCTATGATTCATTCTGCTTTGATATTCTTTATACTGAGGGATCGCAGGTGGCACACCAGTATATCTAGGGGGTGCTTTTCAGCTTTTCTCTGACTCCATCTGCTGGACAGGAGGCATAACCCAGCAGCCTGGACTGATCCTAGGTACTACAGGAACGAAAATTATCAGGTAAGAAACTAATTTTCCTATATTAAGTTGGAGGTCCCGAAAGTTAAAAAAAAGTAAAAAAAAAAAGAAAAAAAATTTGAAATAGGCCCGCGGCTAGAAAACCGGACACTCAATTTTGCCGGCGTCCGGTTTCCAAACCCGTGGCTGTCAGCGGGCTCGAGAACCGACGCCAGCAAAATTGAGCGTCGGCTGTCAAACCCACTGACAGCCACCGCTCCTGTCCGAAAAGAGGCGCTAGGGACGCACTAGTGTCCCTGGTGCCTCTTTTTACCACCGGCCCTAATTTAAATAAATTAAATTACTGTATCACGCGCACAGGAGAGTGTCCTGTGCACGCGCCGGGAGAGCAGGCACTCTCCCGCAAGTTTTACTGTATCGGCCCGATAGTCTGCCTGGATACATAATTGAAAACAAGATAATTTGGTAACTAGACAATTCCTTAAGTGTTCGCCATCAAATCTATTGAGCAAAATGAGGATTATCCAATGTAACAGTTGTAGAGCTTTTATCTTGAGGCAAATCATCTGGAAACTTAGGGCTTGCATCATTTGTTCAGAACTTTCTTCCATGAAAAAAGAGTTGGCTCACCTTAAAGCTGAATTAGCTGCAATAAAGAACATATCAGCAACTACCAAGGTATACTCACCAACTCTACAACACTCAGGAATCATTTCCCCGCTACCACAGAGAATTAAAAAACCCAGAAAAAAGTAGTATTCAGTGGACTCAGGTAGGCTAAGACCTGTGACCCCAAAACACCCATTCTTTTCAAGTATACAGCCCACATGTTCCCCCCCCTCCTACTCAGAGTGCACAGGAACTCAAGAACAAATGGATTACAGCGGGTTCTGTTAGAGTAAGACCTTTGATGCAGAGATACACCCTCCCTCAAGTGACACAAGTACGAAATACCTTCTCTGTATTAAATAATGAAGAAGCTGTAGCAATGGAGACTGAAGTGGTATCTGAAAGGAAAGAAGAAACCCAAATGCAATCAGAAATTCCATAATAAAATCAATAACCATAAGAAAAAGCTCATAGTGCTGGGTGACTCCATAATCAGAGGCACTAATATGAGAACTCTCTTTGAGGGAAACACTAAAGTTAAACATTTTCCAGGATCATCTGCCAGTAGAAATGCTATTCAAATAGTCAATACAATCAAAGAAGAAAGCATAGACTCTGAAATTGATATTATCATCCATCTGGGTACCAATGACTTTGCTAGAAACAGCATCCAAGTGATAAAGATTTCCAGTCTGTGGCGATTAGACACATGGCGAAGACTATTGCCTTTTCAGAAGTGTTACCTGTTCATGGAAAGGGGAAAGAGGCTAAGCGACCTAGAGAACTTCAATACAAGGCTCAAAACTTGGTGTAATGAACAAAGTTTTGGATATATTGGAGGCTGGGGCCATGTATGGAACAATAAAAGGCTCTATTTTAAAGATGGCTTACATCTGACTGTGGTAGGAAAAAGGATCCTAAGAGATAAATTCAAATCCTATGCCATAAGACATTTAAACCTGACGACGGGGGTGCAGAACATCACCCCCCCCCCCCCCCCAGTACAAATACAAAGGAAATGGGTGCAGGGGATAACAAAAGTCAGCCGAATAAGGCACAAAACAAGTCCAAGAGAAGCAGAAACCTGAACGACAAAAGCTGGAAGGCTATGAGCACAATGCTCGTAGTCTGGGCAACAAAATCCCAGACGTGCAAGCCGTAATGGTGGAGGCAGACTTGGACATTGTTGCTGTTACGGAGATATGGTTCACAGTTTCTCATGATTGGGATACAGCCATGCTGGGCTATAACATGTTAAGGAAGGACAGAGAGGTCAGAAAATGGGGAGGAGTAGCTTTTATGTCAAAAACAATATCCAAACAACTGAACTGCAAGGAAGATGGGGTAGAGAAGAAGCATTATGGGCTGTCCTAAAAAAAGATGATGGTGCATCCATTGTTACTGGAATGGTTTAAAGGCCTCCAACTCAAATGGAAGAACTAAACAGAGATCTGGTTGAAGATATCCAAAAGGTGGGAAAGAACAGAGAAGTGTTGATTGTTGGAGATTTTAATCTCTGAAGTGCTCCAACAAGTATTGGAAACATACTCCTGACCTGTGAGAATAGAAAAGTAAGGTAGCTGATATAGCGTTTATGGAAAAACTGGCCTTTATGCTGTGGGACCAGATGGATAGGTATGAAAATGTCTGGGATCCCTATTGGACATGGCAGAAAGAAGATCTGAATGCTTAGAGGGGAGGTATTAGTTTTGGGAAGGTTAATAGAATGGGGGTAAATGGAGGATATAATACTTTAATGTGTCAGTTAGGATGCTTGAGCTTCTTTAAAAATGTGGGTCGTGCTGTGCATTGATATCATTTGTTGTTTGTTCATGTTTTGATGTTTAAAGGAAAATAAAAAAATATTTTTTTAAAAAGTAGGGGACTGAAAAGGAATGTGCACAGAAAAAGTTTTATTTCAGTTGTTTTGTTTGAAACAAAAGAGAAAGGAAGGGACTGAGTTCACCATTCCCCCTGCCAAACCTCCCCAGCACCGTGAGGTCACAGAAGTTGAAATGCAGCAGCAGCAGCAGCAATCCCTTGTTCCTCCACCTGATATTGTTTTTAAAATAGTGGTGGCTATCTGTTGTATGACTGCATGTTATATAACTGTATGTTGTATAGCTGGCACCTTGACATTTAGAAGGGCAGGAGCAACTGGGGTCTGCTTCTGTCACACTTTGACTTTTATGAACCCATGGAAAATGGGTAAGATTATTATTATTATTATTATTTATTTCTTTTGTATACCGACATTCGATCGAGATATCACATCGGTTTCCAGGTAACAGGTTGAATAGGGCGAGATCTGCCCTATTTTACATTTAACAAGATAACAATTGATTAAACTATTGAAGTAAAAAACATTGTAACATATGAATACAAATGAATGGGAGTATAATTTGTAGCATCTAACCTATATACAATATATACAGTTTGAATTGGTTACGATTACGATTAGTTCTGGTGGGAATAGGGGGGGAAAAGGAGGGGGTGGTTGTGAGGGGGGTGATATGCGGTAGTGCATGTAAGGGTCAAGTGGGCAGGTTTTCAAGAACATGCAGTTGAAGGGGTTGGGAATCCGGAGGGAAGGCTTTCAAGAACAGCCATGTTTTTAGCTGTTTTTTGAAGACTTGTGGTGAGGGTTCGTGTCTGAGATGAGTGGGGAGGGAGTTCCATAGGGTAGGGCCAGCTATTGTAATGGCTCGTTTGCGAGTTGCATTGAGGTGAGCATTTTTGAGATTTGGGATGGAGAGGAGACCTGTGTTGGAGGATCTGAGGTTCCTTTGTGTGGTGTATGGTTGGATAGTGTTGTTTAGCCAGACCATTTTGCTATTGTTTATTTTTTTGTGTATAAGGGTGAGGGTTTTATACTGTATTCTTTGCGTGATGGGCAGCCAGTGGAGGTCTTTGAGAGTGGGTGTGATGTGGGAGGATTTTCTGTGGTTGGTGATAATTCTGGCGGCAGCATTTTGTAGGACTTGGAGGGGTTTGATGTGGATTTCTGGTAGTCCAATGAGGAGGGAGTTGCAGTAGTCGAGTTTTGAGAAAATAATTGATTGAAGTACTGTTCGGAAATCGTGCGGTTGGAGGAGGGGTTTGAGTTTTTTAAGTGTTTGAAGCTTGAAAAATCCATCTTTGATTGTATTGGAGATGTGCCGTTTAAAGTTGAGTTGGCTGTCGATTGTTACTCCTAGGTTTTTTGTGGATGGTGTGAGTGAGGTTCTTGATAAGTTTGGTGTCCCAGGGTTGTTTGAGGGGGTGCTCGTGAGAGGAGAAGGGGGACGGTCGTCATGGATGTGAATGATTTCTGTTTTGGCTTGGTTAAGGCAGGATAAATGGATAAAGGGAGGTGCGAGAGATAGGGAAGGCCCAGAAGAGTTAATTATTTTATTGCAGTTGCCTACCTCCTGATCTATAATATAAAAATATTCTGACTTTATGACCTGTATATAATTGACAACAGTAGGCAGGTGTAACTTCTGCAATTTACTCTATTCAGTAGTAAATGGAGAATCACTGCATCCTTGGAAATTTTCAATGAACAATGATTTTTCCGTTGATAAGCAGGCAGAATTAACCATTACATGTGAGTGACGCCATCCGGTAGCACTGAACAAACTCATCTCTCTAAGCTAGTAGAACTTTGAGATACATTGAGCATGTGTGGGAGTTGCCAGCTGAGTCTCCTCAATCATTCTTTGCACGAGCACAGCACAGATGTGAACTCTGACCTATATTTTTTCTGTAAAAATCCTTAACTTTTCTCAATTTGATATTTTTTTCATTTTCTTCTTATTAAGTTGCCTCGCTGCCTCTACAGCCCGACAACAGAATTTTTCAATGCTATCAAAAAAAACAAAAAAACATTATACCACCAAAGTGCAGCCTTCTCTTCCACCATCACAAGACAGAAGAAATTAATTATGGTGAACGGTTTCAAATATTTTATCTCTGAAAAAATTATGCCCCTCACTGATAGACACAAATTGTGGTACTGATGCCTCAGTCCAGAACATGACCAGAAAAACTGCTATGCCTAAGGATGGATGTCCTTGCGGTCACAGAGGTCCAGGATGTGTTGCATTAAAGAAGTGAGTAAATCTCTCCAGCGTTCCAGCAAATCCTCTTCCACAGTTCAGCCTCATCTGCCCAACTGGGAAAAGAGTTGAGCAGGAGCACCTCAAATACTCCCCTGTTCGCTCAGGCTGAAACCGCAAGGTCAAGTTCCATCAGTCTCCCTGTGTTGAAGACAAAGTGGCATCAGTTACTGGAGTCATCACAGCCTGCATCAAAAAAGCACAAACATTCTAAGCACTGGCACCATCAATGCCAACAGCATTGGTGACACATGGAGCACCAATTCACCCAATTCAGCTTCCACCAATGCACTTAACACACAACTCTGATGCACCACCACCGAAGTATGCATCCTCAATAGATGCCAATGCATCTATCCTGAGGTCACACAGTGCTCAGGATCCTATATCCTGCAATCCCACAATACACAGCTTCAATACAACCGATGCAATATCGTCGACCTGTGCCAGATTCCTTGGCATGCGTTTCATAAGACTTACCAAAACTTCCACTCTGCCTCCTCAAAGCCACTGACATCCCCCCTCAGACTTCGATTTATCAGGCTGCTTTGCCAGCACAGGTCTACACAGCCAATCCTAGATCTGTAGGAGAAGGGGTTAGGTTGCCCCTGCTACTACCAATAACCAGGGCACTCACACCACTAGACTAGAGACGGAAGAACTTTGCCTGGAGACTGCAGAACTAGTGATCTCCATAGTGCCACCTACTTCTAACAAAAGGCCCATTCTCATGACCAAGCCTATTCTGGTCTCTGAAGATGATGTTCTACCAACTGCACCAGGCCAGAGGACATATCAGTCAGTCAACCAAATTGCAGACTTGGAAAGGAGTTTCTTTACCTCTCTAACCAAGGAGAATGAAGGAACATTCCAGTTTTTCCTTTCTACTATTGCTATGGCAATACCACAGACCAGAATCCCACTATCACCTATAGGGGTGAACTCATCATTAGAACCCTTGCTCAGGGGTGCTTCATCATCCATTTCAAAGTATTCTAGTAGATCAGAGTGTTAGACCAGGCCATTCTTTCTCCAAGTCAACTGGAAGCCCCTCCCAGTTCACCCACTTTGTCACTGGAGCCCTGGGTAAGCAACCCAGTACTTCTAGGTTTGTATGAAGACTATCAACATACCTTCTGACACTCTTTCAGATCTTCCAGACCACAGCTTGCCACCAGAGGATCTTAAATATTCTAAATTTGTGGAAAAGATGGGTACAGCACTGGGTATCCATATCTGCAAAGACAAAGACCCCTCTCTGAACTTCTTGGAATTCTTCAAATTCTGGATACTCCAGCTGAATCAGTGGCCCTTCCAGTTCACAATATCCTCAATGTTCTATAGATGAAAATGTGGGGAAACCCCCATTTCGGTCACTCCTACAATTAGAATGTTGAACCTCAAGTTCAGCTCTCACCAGGCTTTGATGTTGTCCAGCTGCCTCACCAGTCCATAATAATTGAATCCACTATGAAAAAGTGAAGACACGGATTCAGTCAAATTCTACAGGAAAAGACCACAAATTTCTAGATAGCATTGCACTTTGAGAAATCTTGACAAAGTTATCTGCACATATTACAAAACATTCAAAAGTTGAAACCTTTCTTGGGTGCCATGAAGGAAGGGAATTACTATCCACAGCCACTCCTGGAAGCAGAAAAAAGCATCTGCCATCTACTCCAATCACTATTCGAGTTCTTTTATTCTGTTTCACGTACCTCCTCTGCCTCTATTCAGGCTAGACGTATGAAATGGCTTCGATCAAGTAGCATCAGGAAGGACATCCATGAAAAACTGGCAACTTCCCCTGCTTAAGGAACAATCTTTTCAATGAAAAGCTCTAGGAGACAGTCGCTCAAAGGACTAAAATGTGGCAGTGTAGTAGCTTTCAACGGCTCTTGATCAACCCTCCATGGTACATCATCACTTCTACCCATACAGACAGCCATACTTCCACAGGAGGCCTTTCTATTCTTTTCAGTAATGCCCTTCTGGCCCAGCAGCAACAGCCAATTTTGGCCAGGTCATGGCAAGGAGAACGCCATCAGCAGAAAACTGCACTACAGGCCCAGCCCAAACTGAGGCCTAGTTTTTGATCCCTGCAAACAATCTGTTTCCAGTAGGAAGAATCCAACATTTCGTGGAGGAGTGGTGTCAGATCACCAAGGACCCCTTGGTCCTCCAAATTGTGCAGTCTGGGTGTCAGCAACATTTCTTCCAGCCTTCATCCCTCTCACATTATTTGGTGCTCCATCCAAATCCATCTCATTTATTGCAGCTTCAACTGGAAGTCCAATCACTTTTCCAACAATGAGCAATAGAGTCAATCCCAGCATTTCAACATGCTCTAGGTTTCTATTTCTGATACTTCCTTATCCCCAAGAAAACAGGGGGTCTACGGCCCAGTCTTGACTTGAGACATCTGAACAAACATACTTTGAGAAAAATTCAAAATGAACTCTTGCAGCATGAACCTGCCTTATATATAGAAGGATGAATTGATGTGTGCCTTGGATCTAAAGGATGCATATGCTCACATACCCATCCTCCCTTTGCACTGGTGCTACCTTTGCTTCCAGGTGGATACTTCTCACTACCAGTACAGAGTATTCCCATTTGGCTTCTTTTCTGACCAGAGGGTCTTTGCAAAATATCATGCAGTTGTGTTAGCTCATCTCCATTGCTACAGAATACAAGTCTTTCCATACCTGGATTACTAGCTTATAACAGTGAACTCAAGGGACAAAGTGTTCCACTCTCTGAACTCAACCTTAGCTCTTCTACAAAGGTTAGGTTTCTTAATTAACTTAGAGAAATTGAACATGGAGCCCACTCAAAGACTCAGATTAATTGGTGCTTGGATAAACTTGATACAGGAAAAATCATTCCTGCCTCCTGATGAACAAAAACAATGATGTCACACATCTGCAGTCTCCTCTCTTCTCCATGATCATCCTCCATATGGTTCCTGGTAATCCTTGGCAGAGGCCATTCATGTGGTTTCATTGACCCATCTTCACATCTGCTACCTCCAGTGGGGTCTACATACCCAATGGGATCAACTAACTCAACGGCTGTTGTTTCAAGTGCAAATCACAGCAACCATGAAATGGGAGTTACACTGGTGACTACACCTGTAAGTTCTCAAGGACGGAGCCCTTCTATGCTTGTTCCCCAGTTAAGCAATGCTGAGGGGATAGGTGGAGAACACACACCGGAACCTTTCAAACACAAGGCATCTGGACTCTTCAAAAGAGCCGCTATCAAATCAATCGTCTAGAGTTGAGAGCAGTCAGATACACTCTGTCAAACTATGTGCATCTCCTTCAATGGAAGAACATCCCGATTCAAACAGACAACCAGATTGCAATGTTTTACATCAACAAGCATGGAGGAACAGAATCATGGCCTTAAAGTAAGAAATCGAGCTGTTCTATAGATCACTTTAGTTTATTAAAAATGTATATTCCGCACCTGTCAATGTAGCAATTTAAAATATGGCATGTTATTGCTGTATTACAGCATTTACCGTGTGGTAAACATCTAATGCAGTTAAGTAAATGACCCCTTTAATTGGATAATGTTGAATATCTGCATTTATCCAGTTATGGTAGCTGGTTAGCTGACAACACTCCCTTCCCTGATGTAGCTGGCTAACTTTTTACCCTGATAAAAAGTTAGCATGAAAAGTCCTGGACGATAAGCACAGCCAGTTATTTGAATAGCACTATTTGTTCAGTCAAGTTTGAACTTGGCTGATCTAATAGCACTGAAGTTGGCCCTCTCTGTTTCTTCTGATAATCAAGTCATTTGTTCCAATGTGTGAAGATACTATATAACATTCTATGACCGATCTGTCATCAACATTTATACCTTATAACAAACTTTTTGCATTCCTTCAGCCAGCAAAAAGAGGATCAGACATTTTTCCACCAAAAAGCTATATAGAATGATTTAGTTGCACAAGAAACTGTCATTAAAAAATAGTGATGTAACTGGAAATGCAAAATTCTAGTAGATGGATTGATGGAAGATACCAGAATTTCACTGCATGACTCAGCAAGTAAGTCAGTTGAAAAGGAAAAAAAAGCCCAATGAGCCCCATCTCAAAAGCTCATGTACTGCTACATCTTTTCTGTTGGTCCAATAAAACAAATCAAAATCTGCAAAAACAAAGTTGAAAAAAATAGTTATGGCATATCCCATGATCCCCCTTGTTGAAATATTTGTTACATAACAGAAATAGCCTACCCTGCATGTCGTCATATTCATGGCTTTCCAAGTGGAAACTGATGCAAGGAAGAGTTTTGTTTTGGGTTTTTTTTCATTTTACTTTTGTTCAAATAAGACAGAACACAGGGTCACATGGATTACCTTTCAAATGAATTACAGTTGTGCAGCTCTGTCCACAAGAACTCAATCCCTTCCTGCACTCACCCTAAATGCAAATATATTATGGGAGAACAATATGAATCTCTGAGAATATGAGAAACCTTTCATCAGTGACCAGGTAAAAGCATCACTAGACATCAAGTAAATCAAAACTAGTTACTGCAAATTTATGAACTTTTGCTTTCCAGACAAGGAGAAATTTAAGGTGGAAAAGGTACATTTAATTTATTTTATTTTTTTTATTTTCATATCAAATTGGCATGAGATGGGTTTTTATTGATCAGATGACATGAATTGTTCCAGAACACACACAATACTTTTTAAAGCCAGTCACATTCTCTCAGTATCTTGGATACGATAAAGCTTTGATAAAGTTTTAGTCATAAATCTAGACTTAGAAAACTTACCACGGCTAGCACTGCACATTTCATTGTTAATCACTGAAGCACAGATGTAATAATATGCACTTGGCTGTACACACATATTGATACATGATTGTACACACACTTTTGTGTGAACAAATTTACTCCCAATTTAACAAGGAGTTTCACACAAAAATGTGCACACAAACATGTGTAGCACCCTTACCGGTTGGTTACTAGAGGTACCTAGGTCCTTATAGATGTTAACCAGTGTTTCCAACCAGCTGAAGCAGGGCAGCAGTGATGTCTAGAGCCGTGATACGGACAGGCATCGGAACAAAGATGAGGGGCCCTCAAGGAAAGCACTTACCAGGCCACCCCAGCATTCCCTGCCCACATGCAGTGCTGTGAGGAGCAGAAAGAGCTGAGAAGTGAGGAGGCCAAAACAGCTGATGGGAGGCAGTAGCTGTGAGTGCTCTCAATCAGTGCCACCACAGTTTAAAAAAAAAAAAAAAAAAGGGAAAGTGAGCTGCAAATGGCATCAGGGCCATGAGAAAGTCCTGATGAGAACAGCACATTCGGGCCTCGGTTCAGTGACATCACGTGCCTTAGGGAAAGTTCAGCTTCCTCAGTAGCTCCTCCTCGCATCATACTCTCTGTCACTGCTCCTGCTGCTCTCCTGCCATAGCCTGATGCTGTCACAGGCTTATTCTCCTTCATCGGCCTCTCACGACACCCTCTCTTCTTCTTTGCTGCGTTGAGGCTCCTCCTAGTACTGCGTCTTCCTCCTCCTCTGGGAAGTTTTCATGTACAATCACAGCTGCACAGGGCTGTTTCCTAAAGGTCGCTTCAGTCTCAGCTGTTACTCCGGACCTGACTCTCAAACACAGCTTACTACTGCCACCACTGCTGTTGCTGCTCCATGCCACTGGAATCCTAGCCTCTGGCAATCCTTGGTGGCCACATGCTGAGCTGTCACTTACACCCATGTCTCTGCCTCCGGCTCAGCTGTTTCAGGCCCCCTCATCCTCCAAATCCACCTCAGTTCCCTTAAAACCTTGGGATTCAGGTAAGTTGTATATTTAATTTATTAACTTTGAGTACCCCTTTTACACCCACAATGCAAGTGTGCCACGCGTGCCCATCCCCGTGGTGGCAGAAGAAGGGGTTTGGGGATGAAGTCCGGTGCATGCACATATGAGAGAGAGAGAGAGTGTGTGTGTGTGTGTGTGTGATATGAGAATTTAGCCTTATATTTTTGTATTTTGCTCCTTAGAGTTCCACTGTTCAGAGTCTGGTTTCTCAGGCTATTTTGGTTTTGTTTGCATGTTTCTACTTCTAATTTGTAGTCCTTTATTCTGTATTAGGTAAGGATCAGTCTGTGATCTGCCTATGGGTGACTGAGGTGCAGTTTCTCTGTAGGGATTTGTAGCATTCCAGCTTGTTCTGTTACCCCAGTATGTGGTGTATTAATGTTCCAGGGCCTGCTGTAGTATTTGCATTGCTGCTTTTTCATAAAGTTGCTGTTATTTGAGTCCTGAGAGCCGGTGCTGTGAATGGAACAAACCAGGGTGAGAGAGGAGAGCTGGTTGGGGGGAAATGAACGAGCTGATTATGAACCAACTTAGGTGATGGGATTGGGTGGGGGGTGTAAACAAGGGAGAATGAGAGGGTGCAGGGGTAGTGAGGAAGGGACATAAAACAGGAAGGGTTCGGGGAGTGGGAGTGAAGATGGAGAGTGAGAGTGAGGAGATGGTCTTGGGGGGGAAATGAATTAAGGAGCGTAAAGGGATGGGTGGAAGAGTGAGTGAGGGGATCATGGAGGGGGACATGAATGATGGAATGTGGGGGATGGGAGTGTGCGCCAGAAGAAAGTAAATGAGGGGAAATGAGAGAAGGGATCTTGGCTCAGTGGAAGAATGACTGAAGGACAGTGAAAGATCATGTTGAGGAAGAGTAAAAGAAGAAAGTGACTGAGGAATGGTGGGATGGGAGAAAGTGTTATTATGAAAGTCAGGGAGGAAATGGGAGACAGTGTGAGCAGGTTGGAGTGGGTGTGGTGTGAATGTTTTAGGGGGGGATAAGGGAACGAGGAGATAGGGGTATGATTGGGGGGGGGGGGCGGTTTCCTTCCTTCTCCATCCTATCCCAAACCTCCTTCCTCTTCCACTCCATCCCCAGTCCTCCCTCTTTCCTCCATTTCAATCTTCCCTCCTCCTTTTTTATCCCATCCCTGATCCATCTTTCGTCCCTGCCCCTCCTCTCCCCTTGCATTCCCTTTACTTATCCTCTTCTCCCTCTATGCCTCTAATCTCCTCATCCCTTATCCTTCAACCCCTCTTGCCTTCATTCATTCCTTAATTTCCCTCCTCCAAGATCCCCTTTCCATCTTCTGAGATCTCCTCTTTTCCCATTCCCAGATCCCTTCACCTCCTTACTCCTTAGCCCCAATAAGTAAGATCTCTTGTCCTCTAATAAAGAACTAAATTAACTGAACACAAAAATGTAAGAAAATGACTCTTTTATAAATTAAAAAATTGCTTTATTAAAATTGCAAATTAATGCAAAATTATACACATCTGACAATTGCAGCAGAAGTTTGAAAAATTTGCCACAAGAAACCGGGGGCTCTGACTTTTACTCCCCAATGCAGAGAGGTACATAAAATTTCACTCATGTTTTTTAACATTGGAAATTTAACTCCTGGTCAGAGGTGGATTACATTTTCTGGGGCTAGTGTTAGACTATGGGGCTGAACCTGAAGTTCATAGTGCAAGGGTCCTATACTCACTTATGTACAGAAAACATGGTCTACATGCATAAATCATATTTTCTCACAGGACAAGCAGGATGGTAGTCCTCACATATGGGTGACATCATCAGGATGGAGCCCAATCACGGAACACTTTTGTCAAAGTTTCTAGAACTTTGCCTGGCACCTACTGGGCATGCCCAGCATAGCACCAACCCTGCATCCAGCAGGGGTCCCCCTTCAGTCTTCTTTTTTCCACACAGCAGTAACCACGCGGGTTAAGGAGCTCTTCAGAGATTCCTGACAGGAATTTTTCCTCACAGAACTTTTCAAAAAAATTAAAATAATTATACCCCACAGGGGTATAATTATTATCGATACCTTTGCTCCACGATACCTTTGCTCCACGGTCGAATGGTAAGTTTACCGGCTTGCGGTCGATTCCCATCAAGTTTTTCCCTCATGGCCTACCGGCCATCGACCGCACCATGACTAAATTTTTGTCGAGACGATGGAATCAGGTTTCCGTAGGTGCACCAACTGCACTCGAACAATGTCGATCACTGACCCTCACACGGTCTGTGTGATGTGTTTGGGGTCCAACTATGATGTCCTTACTTGCACCAAATGTGCCCAAATGACACCAAAGGGTCGCAAGGCTAGGCTGGAGAAGATTGAACTTCTCTTTCGGTCAAAAACCCCAAATCCATCGATAGCTTCGACGTCATCCGAACCAGTACCATCAACTTTGCGCCAGCACCAGGAAACCGCTGCTGCCCAACCGGCTCAATGACTCCGGTGTCAACCCCTCTGTTCCTCCTCAGGAAAAAGACCGAGGAGAACATCGAGAAGAACATAGACCACGCCATCGGAAAGCTCAGGCCACCGATACAGGCAAGCCCTCGGCATCAATGTTATCTGAGCCACCGACAAAGAAGTCCCATCCAGAAAAGGCCCCATCCTCTTCTGTTTCTGGGTCACCGAGGCATTCCCCATCTGGACAGATGCCGGGAGCCGCGACTCCACTTTCAATGTATCCATGCCCTAGGTTTCCGTGAGGAATTGGATCGGATGATCCAAGAGGCCATCGGTAAAGCACTCCAGGGGTTCAAACCTCCATCGGTGCCGGTTCCCGAGCCGGCCACCGATCCGATACCCAAGGCGCTTGCACCACTATTGGCAAGAATGGATGCGTTAATCGGTGCCCTTCCACCGGTGGATCCAAGGGAACCAATGGCCCCGATTCCTTCCCCACTGATACCCTTGTCATCGGAAGAAGAAACACTGTTCTCACAGGACAAGCAGGATGGTTGTCCTCACAAATGGGTGACATCGAGGATGGAGCCCAACCACGGAAAACTTCTGTCAAAGTTTCTGGAACTTTGACTGGCCCCTACTGGGCATGCCCAGCACGGCACCAACCCTGCAGCCAGCAGGGGTCCCCCTTCAGTCATCTTTTTTCCGCGCAGCAGTAGCCACATGGTTAAGGAGCTCTTACCAAATTCCTGACAGGAATTTCTTCACGAACTTTTTTGAAGTAAAATTCGCCCCACAGGGGTCCCCCCTCTATCTAAATTTAGCCCGCGGTACTTCGGTAAGTTTTTTTTGCCATTTTTCGCCGATTACCGTCGAGTTTGGCCCTCGCGGCCTGCTGGCCGTCGACCGTCCCGCGGCTACATTTTTGGTCAATGGCCATGGCGTTGGGGTTCCGTCGGTGCCCAGACTGTACGCGCACCATGTCTATCACAGACCCTCACAGAGTCTGTGTATTATGTTTAGGGAGTGAGCATGATGTCCTGACTTGCACCAAATGTGCCCTTATGACACCAAAAGGTCGCAAAGCCAGAATGGAGAAGATGGGACTCCTTTTCCATGTCACACTCCGACGCCGTCCATCGCATCTACGTCCTTGGAACCGGCACCGAAGTCACACCATCGTCGGCAACCTCCCGGTGACCATCTGCCATCGACGTCTCCACGACCATCGACTCCCGTCCCTTCCCCCAAGGATTGTGGGGATCGGAGGGAGAAGCATCAACATCGCAAGTCTCGGACCGTCGAGGAATCAAAGTCATCGACCTCGATACCGTCCGAGCCTCCACCGAAGAAGTCTCGATCAGAAGCGGCACCCTCCACTTCTGTTTCTGAGACACCGAGGCAACCCTCACCCCATCGGGGTTTGGGAGCCGCGATTCCACCGGTGACGGTGGTCCCTCCAGCTCAGCCTCAGCCTCCCTCTTCCGCGGAGCCGGGTATTGTTACCCCAGGTCTCCGGGAAGAACTGGACCGGCTGGTCCAGGAGGCCATCGATAAAGCGATGCAACAGTTCCAGATTCCTTCGGCACCGACTCCGGCACCGAGAGTAGAACCAGTCACCGACCCGATTCCAGCAGCGCTGGCACCGCTGCTCGCCCGGATGGAAGCGCTCATGACCTCCCTTCCACCGGTGATACCTGGGTCACCGACAGCACCGGTGTGCTCCCCGATGCCAATTTCATCTGGTGGAGAAACACCGTATCGAATTCCTCCTTCCGGAGTGGTTCCATCGATGCCGTGTCGTCCCTCGCCACCGATACATTCCTCCGGGGCGATACGCACATCGGCTCCATCGATGCCTTCGATGCCGGCACCGATGCCTCCGAAGGTATTTTTGATGCCCCCGGTGATTCCTTCGGGCTTCTCAGAGCCTTAACTGGGGCCTTCAGGTATCCAACCCCCTCTTGGTCCTACAGGTCAGCAACCTGACCCTTATGACACCTGGGGTGATGATACTTCCACAGATACTGATGATTTACCTTCACCACCCTCTCCTGCTGAAAGCAGAAAGCGTTCTCCCCCTGAGGACCTCTCTTTCACCAATTTTGTGAAGGAAATGTCGGAATTGGTCCCTTTTCAGCTTCAATTGGAGCAAGATGACAAGCACCAAATGATGGAGTTACTCCAATTTCTGGATGCCCCAAAGGTCATCACTTCCATTCCAATTCATCAGGTTTTTCTGGACCTTCTAAAAAAGAATTGGGAAACTCCTGGATCTGTTGCTCCAGTAAACAAAAAAGCTGACTCTACTTTCCTGGGTACAGTCAGCACCTGGCTTTCAAAAACCTCAGCTAGACCACCACTCTGTTGTGGTAGAGTCAGCTCAAAAGAAAGCTAAAAGAACGAAGCCATACTCATCCATACCTCCTACTAAGGAAAACAAGTTCCTAGATAGTATAGGCAGAAGAGTATACCAAGGGGCCATGCTCATTTCCAGGATAGCTTCTTATCAGCTGTATATGACCCAATACAACAGGGTCATTTTCAAGCAGATACAAGAATTTTCAGATACCTTACCAGAACAATTCCAACAACACCTTCAAACCCTCGTACTTAAAGGCTTTGAAGCTGGAAAGCATGAGATAAGAACATCTTATGACATCTTCGATGCTTCCACTAGACTGTCTGCTACGGCCATCTCAGCAAGACGCTGGGCTTGGCTTAAGTCTTCTGACCTTCGCCCGGAGGTTCAGGACAGGCTCTCCAACCTGCCCTGTTTAGGGGATAATTTATTTGGTGAGCAAATTCACCAAATAGTTGCTGAATTAAAGGATCATCATGAGACCCTTAAACAGCTCTCATTGATTCCTTCTGACTTCCCTTCTAAACAACCATTTAAGAAGGAACCAAAAAAGTCATTCTTCCGTCCACGGAAGTACTCTCCCCCACAAACCAAGTCTAGGTCAACGAGGCCGTATCAAAAGCCTCAGCCTCGCCAACCTCGAAAGCAAAAGCCCACAACAGCTCCGCAACCAGGCCCTGCGTCGGGGTTTTGACTTTCACTTAGAGAACAGATGCCTAATCCCTCTACCAAACATACCAGTAGGAGGTCGATTAAGCCACTTTACAGAAAAATGGCATCACATCACCACAGATCAATGGGTGCTAGCGATAATTGCACAGGGGTACCATTTAAACTTCCTAACTCTTCCTTCGGACTCTCCACCTCTGCAAGCGTGGAGACTTACCAACCACTCTGTTCTTCTAGAGCAGGAAGTCTCCCTTCTCCTCCAGTCAAACGCTATAGAACCCGTTCCTCTCTCGCAACAAGGACTAGGGTTCTATTCCAGGTACTTTCTGATCCCAAAAAAGTCAGGAGGACTTCGACCAATCCTGGACCTACGGGCCCTCAACAAGTACCTTCACAGAGAAAAGTTCAAGATGGTAACCCTGGGCTCGCTTCTCCCTCTGCTGCAAAGAGAGGACTGGCTCTGTTCTCTAGACCTGAAAGACGCTTATACCCACATTGCGATAACTCAGGCTCATCGCAAATACCTCCGATTTCTAGTAGGCCAAAACCACTATCAATACAGAGTGCTCCCATTTGGCCTAGCATCTGCACCACGAGTTTTCACCAAATGTCTTGTAGTGGTTGCAGCGTTCCTCAGGAAGGAAGGCGTCCATGTCTACCCCTACTTGGACGATTGGTTGATCAGGGCCCCAACCCAGCAAATCGCTCGGTCTTCCCTGACCCTGACAATTCGAACTCTAATTTCTCTAGGATTTGTCAACTACGAGAAATCCTACTTACTCTCATCTCAAACCTTATCCTTCATTGGAGCAGACTTGGACACCTTACAGGCAAAAGCCTTCCTTCCTCATCAACGTGTTCAAACCCTTGTGTCCCTAGCTTGCCAGTTGCAGTCTCAACGTACAGCAACAGCTCGCCAATTCCTCATTCTGCTGGGACACATGGCCTCCTCAGTTTATGTGACTCCAATGGCCCATCTGGCCATGAGAGTCATGCAATGGACTCTGAAATTACAATGGATCCAAGCCACTCAGCCTCTGTCGACCATTGTCCGCATCACCGATGCACTCCGTCTGTCTCTTGCCTGGTGGAAAAATCAATCCAACCTCCTACAAGGCTTGCCCTTTCATCCACCAGATCCTCAAATAATTCTCACCACCGACGCTTCCAATGTCGGCTGGGGAGCCCATGTAAACAGTTTACAAACCCAAGGATTCTGGTCTCTAGAGGAAGCCAAACACGATAAATTTCCTGGAGCTTCGAGCAATCCGATTCGCTCTGAGGGCTTTTCAAGATTGCCTATCAAATCACATAATCTTGATTCAGACGGACAACCAGGTGGCCATGTGGTACATCAACAAGCAGGGAGGTACAGGCTCCTTCCTTCTCTGTCAGGAAACTGCGCAGATTTGGGCAGAAGCCCTCTCCCGTTCCATGTACCTCCGGGCCACCTACTTGCCGGGGGTAGAAAATGTCTTGGCAGACCGGCTGAGCCGTGTCTTCCAACCACACGAGTGGTCACTCAATCCCTTCGTAGCGACCTCTCTTTTCCAGAAATGGGGTTATCCCCACATAGACCTCTTTGCCAAAGTGGCCAAAGTGGCCAAAGTGGCCAATTACTGCTCTCTCATTCGGACTCAGCACTCTCGGCCCAGGGATGCATTCTCCCTCACGTGGACAACCGGTTTGCTTTATGCATTCCCTCCACTTCCTCTTCTGTCGAAGACTCTTGTGAAGCTAAGTCAGGACAAGGGAACCATGATCCTGATTAGCACCGCACTGGCCACGCCAAGTGTGGTTTCCCATACTCCAGGATCTCTCCATCCGCAGACACATTCCCCTGGGAAAGGACCCACATCTGATCACTCAAAACGACGGATGCCTCCTCCATCCCAATCTCCAAGCCTTGTCCCTGACGGCATGGATGTTGAAAGGTTAGTCCTTCAACCACTTAACCTTTCGGATTCAGTTTCTCGTGTCCTTATCGCTTCACGAAAGCTTTCCACAAGAAAATCTTACTCCTATAAATGGAAAAGGTACACATCATGGTGCACTTCTCAGTCCCTTGATCCCCTTTCCTGTCCAATTTCTAAATTTTTGGACTATCTTTGGCATTTGTCAGAATCAGGTCTAAAGACCTCTTCCATTAGAATGCATGTCAGTGCAGTAGCCGCCTTCCATAAAGGTATCGGGGGTGTCCCTATTTCAGTACAACCCCTTGTAATACGCTTTCTTAAAGGCTTGCTCCATTTGAAGCCACCTTTACGTCCTCCGGCCCCATCTTGGGACCTTAATCTGGTTCTTGGTCGCCTTATGAAACCACCTTTCGAACCTCTTCACTCCTGTGACCTTAAATATCTCACATGGAAAGTGATTTTCCTTTTGGCTATCACTTCAGCTCGCAGGGTTAGTGAGTTACAGGCCCTAGTTACCTATCCGCCTTACACTAAACTCCTGCAGGACCGGGCGGTACTCCGCACTCACCCTAAATTCATACCTAAGGTAGTTTCGGAGTTTCATATTAATCAATCCATCATACTACCTATTTTCTTTCCCAGGCCCCACTCCAACTCCGGGGAACAGACTCTGCATAGCCTCGACTGTAAATGAGCTCTAGCTTTCTATCTAGACCGTACAGTTGCCCACAGGAAGAGCACTCAATTATTCGTCTCTTTCCATCCTAACAAGTTAGGGCAACCTGTGGGTAAGCAGGCTCTTTCCTCCTGGTTGGCGGACTGCATTTCTTTTTGCTATCAGCAAGCTGGCATTCCCTTTCAAGACCGTGTTAAGGCACACTCTGTGAGGGCCATGGCGACTTCAGTAGCACACCTTCGATCGGTGCCACTTCCTGACATCTGCAGGGCTGCTACCTGGAGTTCTCTCCATACATTTGCAGCCCACTACTGTTTGGACAAAGCTGGAAGACAGGATTCCATCTTTGGCCAATCTGTCTTGCGTAACCTTTTTCCAACATGATGTACCAACACCCTTCCGCCTACCCGGTGGGGTGCGGATGTCCTCTACCAAATTCCACCCCAGTTGTTGTGCTTGTTGCACGCTGTTGGGTACTTTTGGTGCACGTTCGGACATCCTCAGCTTGGTACTCACCCATTTGTGAGGACAACCATCCTGCTTGTCCTGTGAGAAAGCAAATGTTGCTTACCTGATGTAACTGGTGTTCTCACAGGACAGCAGGATGTTAGTCCTCACGAAACCCGCCCGCCGCCCTGCGGTGTTGGGTTCGTTTACGTTTTCTCATTTTATTTTCGCATGTACTTTTTATTATAAGACGAGACTGAAGGGGACCCCTGCTGGATGCAGGGTTGGTGCTATGCTGGGCATGCCCAGTAGGTGCCAGTCAAAGTTCTAGAAACTTTGACAAAAGTGTTCCGTGATTGGACTCCATCCTGATGATGTCACCCATATGTGAGGACTAACATCCTGCTGTCCTGTGAGAACACCTGTTACAGGTAAGCGACTCTGCTTTATGTGCTCTAAGCATGTTTCTGCACACATTTTTTAGTTATTCATTTATTTACATGTTCTTATATTTCATTAAGTTCTAATGTACATAGATCACAGCAGATTATACATAAAGCATTCTTAATTCAATAAAATAGACAAAATACACTTCAACTCTTTCTTTAGCATATGAATAAAAAAAAACCTACGCTGAAGTTCAGTGCATGTTTCTTTCACTCGTATCTTATTACATCAGAGACTTCACTGGCATGAACAGGTAGCCATCCAGTACTCCACAAAACTGACTAAAGAAAACCAAAACAGTTTTCAAAAACTGCAATGATGTGAGGACAAAGCCTGAGATCATGTGGTCTCTGTGTTACTGCATCTGGAATGGGCAGGTTAGGTGGTCCTTGCAGTCCTCATCTGCTGTCATCTTCTGTCTTTCTCTGTTTCTCTGTATGAGAAGAAGAGGCTCACCTCACATTTTTTCTAATCTTTAGTAAATAGATGCAGAGCAGGATGCAGCAAAATTTAAGTGTGAATCCCAAATCTCTGGTTTTTTCCCTTTCATTCTGTCTCTCTTCTTTTTGGTCTCTCCCATTTCTAATAATTTACAGAGCAAGTTCTTGGAACTGCCCAGGCTCCTTTCAGTCTCCTGCGTCTCTCACCTGTTATCTGCATTATTTGCTGGCTGAACATGTTTTATTACTTATTAACAACTCCCCTCCCTCAACACTAGTTTAGAGTGAAATCTTATTCAATTTTCAAAGTTATTTATTTCCTTGAACCTTTGGAAAGAGCTGTGCTGAGTGTAGCAGTTACAAATTTTGTTATGATTGTGATTGGGGGAGGGAAAACAAGTGGAAAGGAAATTTTTGCTCTTAGTCAACTGCAGCACTGTGTATATATGTATAAATAGACAGTTGGGTAGGGTGAAAACGTTTTCTGTTTTCAAGGATTTAGGATGATTATACCACTCATATTTAGTTTCAAGATTTGAGAGTTATTCCTAACAAAAGAAAAATAAAGCTTTATTGCATGTTACCATATACTTGCTAATGCTTGCAAAACATTTGCAAGGTAATGAGCAGTTGTATATCCACCACCTCCAAGTGCTCCCTGCCCAAACCAAGTACTTGCTGCCCCACCCCCACTGCACTACTATCCCGTTTCCCCCTTCCTACTGCTGTTGCTGTGTCCATCCTCTGGCCCATTTGGGCCTATCCAGCCCTCAGTCATTTGTGGCATCCACCGCCCACGTGGACTGCACTGATTTGTGCCAGTGAACTCCCTGCCATTTTCTGGCCATGCAGGTTAGAAGCCAATGCTTCAGGACCAGTGGAAGCAATAGGTGGACTAGATGGCTGCCTAGAGCATCACAATTTTTGGGACAGTACAGTAGTGGCAGGACCGCAGCAATTGCTCCTCCTTGTTCTACCTCTCCACATCAGCCCAAAAGAGGAAGTTAAGAACATAAGAAATTACCATGCTGGGTCAGACCTAGGGTCCTTCAAGCCCAGCATCTGGTTTCCAACAGAGGCCAAACCAGGCCACAAGAACCTGGCAATTACCCAAACACTAAGAAGATCCCTTGCTACTGATGCAATTAATAGCAGTGGCTATTCCCTAAGTCAACTTGATTAATAGTCATTAATGGACTTCTCCTCCAAGAACTTAGCCAAACCTTTTTTGAACCCAGCTACACTAACTGCACTAACCACATCCTCTGGCAACAAATTCCAGAGCTTTATTGTGCATTGAGTGAAAATGAATTTTCTCCAATTAGTCTTAAATGTGCTACTTGCTAACTTCATGGAATGCCCCCTAGTGGGCTTGAATGAGGAAGTGTATTTGCCATGGTTGGAAGGAACTCAAGCAGGCTGCAGCATCAGCCAGAAGAAAAGAGCAGGAGCAGCATTGGCCCCCGAATAGCCCAGAGAAAGAGGAATTTGGATGGTTGCATGTGCCAAAGGAAGAGGCTGCTGCTGCCTATGCCTTCCAGAGAGAGAAAATGAGAGACACTGTGAGTAACTGTGTGAACGAGTGAGCATATTGTATGAAAATAAACATGTATGTATATGAGATAGAAAGTTTGTGGGCATCCCCCCTCCCCACTATTCCACATCAATGTCAGGGTGACCAAAATCACAGGTTCTCAGGTATGGAGAGTGGGGGATTTTTTTTCTCCTTATCAATTTTACTTAATGGGTATTTTTTTGTGTGTCTGCTGTTTTGAAATATTGTATTGGTGTTTGGGAAATGTTTTAAAATGTAACCCCCATCTCAGAGTGTAGTCCTAACACTAGTGGAGCCATGTGAGGGAGTGTACAGAAAACTGCCTCAGACTATCTTAAGGGACCGGGCACAGCTGTCTAGCCCAGTTCTCCTTAAGAGTGAGACTGGCAAGGAATCCTGGGTAAAGGGAGGAGCCCTTCACCAGAATATAAGACTTCAGGGCCTAGACGGGTGAGGCAGACCCACTGAGCTGTTAGAGAAGTACCATATGCCAAGACATGTTATGTCTGAGAACTGTTCATAACCTGAAGCCTAGATGAGTTGTGCATTTTGTTTGAGTGACTTTTTCCAGGACTGTATATAACCTGAAGCTAAGCATGCTGCTTTATATTGTTTTCTGTTGACTTTTACACTGTAAATAAACTGTAGCCTATGGAACAGCCAGAGTCTGTCTCCTTTTCCTCTGGCTATCCCAAGCCGCTACCTCTCAAGTTACCACATATGGTGGTAGCAGTGGAATCTCTTGTCTAAACAGGAAGCACAGACAAGAGCCCACAAGCAGCAGCAAGAAAAGAAAACCACAAACTCTGCACGTTGTTTTGTTTGGTTTTTTTTTTAATCTTTTCCTGGGGCTTCCCAGTTCCACTTCCCCCAGCTTTGCACAACAGGCCAAGGAGGCTATCCCCTCTTGTATAGTTAAGGGTCAAGGAGTGAGTAAAAGCCAGGTCGGATCAGCCCTTTTTTTTTTTTTGTTGCTCTCCTAACCCCGGAAAGGTATGTAACTTGGAAACAACCCAATAGGCAGAGAAATGGAGCAGGTGATCCAGGTCCTTGCTACCGGCCAGCAGCAATTCCAAAACAACCTACAAATGCAAATTAATTAACAGCAAGTATTGCATGAGCATGTGACGCAGCAGCAAGTGGTTCTAATGCAGATAGCCCAAGCTGTGCAAATAGCCATTACCTGGCCACCTTTAATGTCAACGACACTCCTTAAGATGAATCCTGGAGAAGACCCAGATGGCTTCTTGAAAACGTTTGAGCACACTGCATGACTGACAGGGTGGCTAGAGCAGGGCCGACAGAAGCACTAGGTGAACTAGGTGTGGGCCTAGGGTGCCAGGGACAGCAACTGTGGCCCCGGCATGCAGCAAGAGCCACTGACATGCCGTGCTGCCGAAGAAGAGGCAGCTGTGCTGCCGGCGGCAGTAGTGGCAGCTCAGCAGCTGCCGGCCCGGCAGGACATTTCATAACAGTGAAACAACAAGCGTGACTGACCCATCCATCCTCACTGACATAAGAACATGAGAAATTACCATGCTGGGTCAGACCAAGGGTCCATCAAGCCCAGCATCCTGTTTCCAACAGAGGCCAAACCAGGCCACAAGAACCTGGCAATTACCCAAACACCAAGAAGATCCCATGCTACTGATGCAATCATTAGCAGTGGCTATTCCCTAACGGGTAGATTTTCAAAGGGATACGCGCGTACCCCCTGAAAACCTACCCCAAACTCCCCCCTGCGCGCGCCGAGCAAGCTCCGGGACGCACATAAGTCCCGGGGCTTGCATGGAGGGGCGTGTCGGGGGGGCGTGCCGGGAATGATGTGGCGTTTCGGGGGCGGCGCCACGGGGCATGGTTTCGGCTCAGGGGCATGGCCGCGGCCTCCGGACTGGAACACGGAGCAGGGCAGCTGACCCGGCGAGCGCAAAGTTACGGGGGTGGGTTAGGGAGGGGAAGGTGGGGGGAGGGCGAAGGAAAGTTCCCTCCGAGGCCGCTCCGATTCGGAGCGGCCTCGGAGGGAACAGGCAACGCGCACCGGGCTCGGCGCGCGCAGGTTGCACAAATGTGCACCCCCTTGCGCACGCCGACCCCGGATTTTATAAGATACACGCAGCTACGTGCATATCTTATAAAATCTAGCGTACTTTTGTTTGCGCCTGGTGCGCGAACAAAAGTACGCCCTCGCGCAATTTTATAAAATCTGGCCCTAAGTGAACTTGATTAATAGCAGTTAATGGACTTCTCCTCCAAGAACTTATTCAACCTTTTTTGAACCCAGCTACGCTAACTGCACTAACCACATCCTCTGGCAACAAATTCCAGAGCTTAATTGTATGTTGAGTGAAAAAGAATTTTCTCCGATTAGTTTTAAATGTGCTACTTGCTAACTTCATGGAATGCCCCCTAGTCCTATTATCTGAAAGTGTAAATAACCGATTCACATCTACTCGTTCAAGACCTCATGATTTTAAAGACCTCTATCGTATCCCCCCTCAGCCATCTCTTCTCCAAGCTGAACAGCCCTAACCTCTTCAGTCTTTCCTCATAGGGAAGCTGTTCTATCCCCTTTATCATTTGGGTTGCTCTTCTCTGTACCTTCTCCATCGCAACTATATCTTTTTTGAGATGCGGCGACCAGAATTGTGCACAGTATTCAAGGTGCGGTCTCATCATGGAGCGATATAGAGGCCTTATGACATTTTCAGTTTTATTAACCATTCCCTTCCTAATAATTCCTAACATTCTGTTTGCTTTTTTTGACTGCTGCAGCACACTGAGCTGACGATTTCAATGTATTATCTACTAATGACGCCTAGATCTCTTTCTTGGGTGGTAGCTCCTAATATGGAACCTAACATTGTGTAATACAGCAAGGGTTATTTTTCCCTATATGCAACACCTTGCACTTGTCCACATTAAATTTCATCTGCCATTTGGATGCCCAATATTCCAGTCTTGCAAGGTTCTCCTGTAATGTATCACAATCCGCTTGTGATTTAAGTACTCTGAATAATTTTGTATCGTCCGCAAATTTGATAACCTCACTCGTCTTATTCCTTTCCAGATCATTTATATATATATTGAAAAGCACCGGTCCAAGTACAGATTCCTGAGGCACTCCACTGTTTACCCTTTTCCACTGAGAAAATTGACCATTTAATCCTACTCTGTTTCCTGTCTTTTAACCAGTTTGTAATCCATGAAAGGACATCGCCCCCTATCCCATGACTTTTTAGTTTTCTTAGAAGCCTCTCATGAGGGACTTTGTCAAATGCCTTCTGAAAATCCAAATACACTACATCTACCGGTTCACCTTTATCCACATGTTTATTAACCTCTTCAAAAAAATGGAGCAGATTTGTTAGACAAGACTTCCCTTGGGTAAATCCATGTTGACTGTGTTCCATTAAACCATGTCTTTCTATATGCTCTACGATTTTGACCTTGAGAATAGTTTCCACTATTTTTCCCAGCACTAATGTCAGGCTCACTGGTCTATAGTTACCCGGATCACCCCTGGAGCCCTTTTTAAATATTGGGGTTAAATTGGCCACCCGATGGCAATTACGGCTACCGGCTCAAAGAACTGAAAGAAAGCTTCATTTGAATCTCTCCATGTTGTGAGTCACTCCCCGGGCCCCCACAAATGCTCCTTCACCTCTGTTGGCAAGTCAGTGCCTCCTCCCCTGCAAACAGGAGACTGGCTGAGCCTGTAATCGAGTGTGCAGATGCAGCTGGGAAGCTCGTGCTATCTGCTGCATGCGCACTCGAGGAGGAATGGAACAAGAGCAGTGTAGCAGGGCACTGCAAAGAAGAGATCTGTGACTGTCCCACGCCCACGGTCCATGCCTCACTGACCAGATCCAGCCTGCCTATGCTGATCCAGGCTACAACCTGCAGGTAAATCACCTAAGCCATGGAGGGGGGGCCGCAAGGCAGAAGATCCACCTAGGGTGCCTAATACCCTTGCACTGGCCCTGGGCTAGAGGACAGGTGGGCTACCTATCTGGGGAATCTACTCACCAGGGCTAGTCAAGATGCCTACCAAACACTAATCCAGATGGGAGGTCCACCTACCGGGATATCAAGGCAGCCATTCTAGGAAAAGCAGAGTTCACCCCAAAAGCCTACCAACAGCGATTTTGGCAGGGGATTTTACAAACTGGAGAAAACCCTAGGAACATATTCCATAGGCTTAAAGATGCCGCCTGGAAGTGGCTACACCGGGAAGAGAAAACCCAAAGTGAATGTAGCCAAAGCAGTTTTGCTGGAACAGTTCCACGACAGCCTCGACCCACCTCTGCTGCAGTGGGTTTGCCAACCCCCCTAAGCTTTAAGGTTGAAAAGGCCCTGGAAGTAGTGGAGGCCTATCATCAGGCCCAGACCATGCCCGAATCGCCATGTTTCCATGAGAAGTCCCCCAACTTGGATAGAGGATAGCAAAATCTTAAGACTCAGAGGTTTTGATGGACAGCTGTGCAGGCCCAGCTGAACTGTTCACTTCACCTGCAACCCTCAACCTTGCTTCAGTTATAGAGAAAAGGGCCATTTCACAAGAGACTGTCCTCGCAGGGAAAATGAGATGATGGATGTTAATGCTGCGACTCCACATTCCTGTAACTTCGTAGATGTCTCCAGCCAGGGAGTTTATAAGTTCGTGATCCTGTTCGAGCTAGATGGTGTTCCAGTACAAGCATTAGTGGACTCTGGGAGCGTGAAAACGCTTGTACAGAGGGACCTGCTGAAGCTAGTCCAAATTGACTACAATAAAGTAGTGACCCTGGTGTTTATTCACATGGATCATCAACAATATCTAACAAGCTGGTTACGTAAGAACATGCCATACTGGGTCAGACCAAGGGTCCATCAAGCCCAGCATCCTGTTTCCAACAGTGGCCAATCCAGGCCATAAGAACCTAGCAAGTACCCAAAAACTAAGTCTATTCCATGTTATTGTTGCTAGTAATAGCAGTGGCTATTTTTTAAGTCAACTTAATTAATAGCAGGTAATGGACATCTCCTCCAAGAATTTATTCAATCCTTTTTTAAACACAGCTACACTAATTGCACTAACCACATCCTCTGGCAACAAATTCCAGAGCTTAATTGTGCATTGAGTGAAAAAGAACTTTCTCTGATTAGATTTAAATGTGCCACATGCTAACTTCATGGAGTGCCCCCTAGTCTTTTTATTATCCGAAAGAGTAAATAACTGATTCACATTTACCCATTCTAGACCTCTCATGATTTTAAACACCTCTATCATATCCCCCCTCAGCCGTCTCTTCTCCAAGTTGAAAAGTCCTAACCTCTTTAAAGCTGTTCCATCCCCTTTATCATTTTGGTCGCCCTTCTCTGTATCTTCTCCATCGCAACTATATCTTTTTTGAGATGCAGCGACCAGAATTGTACATAGTATTCAAGGTGCGGTCTCACCATGGAGCGATACAGAGGCATAGACATTTTCCGTTTTATTTGCCATTCCCTTTCTAATAATTCCTAACATTTAATACTTTAAAATTGTTAGCTCAGTGTGCTGCAGCAGTCAAAAAAAAGCAAATAGAATGTTAGGAATTATTAGGAAGGCATGGTTAATAAAACCAAAAATGTCATAATGCCTCTGTATCGCTCCATGGTGAGACCGTACCTTGAATACTGTGTACAATTCTGGTCGCCGCTAGTGAATAAAATGAGAAGCTTAGGAGTGAGTGCCGAGGTGGTGGCCTGGATTGCAAACTGGTTGACGGACAGAAGACAATGTGTGATGGTAAATGGAACTCTTTCTGAAGAGAGAGCGGTTTTAAGTGGTGTACCGCAAGGATCGTTGTTGGGACCAGTCCTGTTCAATATCTTTGTGAGCGACATTGCAGACGGGATAGAAGGTAAGGTTTGTCTTTTTGCGGATGACACTAAGATCTGCAACAGAGTGGACACGCCGGAAGGAGTGGAGAGAATGAGATAGGATTTAAGGAAGCTGGAAGAATGGTCGAAGATATGGCAACTGAGATTCAATGCCAAGAAGTGCAGAGTCAAGCATATGGGGAGTGGAAATCCGAATGAACTGTATTCGATGGGGGGAGAAAGGCTGATGTGCACGGAGCAGGAGAGAGACCTTGGGGTGATAGTGTCTAATGATCTGAAGTCGGCGAAACAATGTGAGAAGGAGATAGCTAAAGCCAGAAGAATGCTGAGCTGCATAGAGAGAGGAATATCGAGTAAGAAAAGGGAAGTAATTATCCCCTTGTACAGGTCCTTGGTGAGGCCTCACCTGGAGTACTGTGTTCAGTTCTGGAGACCGTATCTCCGAAGAGACAGACACAAGATGGAGGCGGTCCAGAGAAGGGCGACCAAAAAGGTGGATGGTCTTCATCGGCTTTCGTCGTGGTTTCAGTACAGAATTACTTTCGTCGTGGTTTCAGTACAGAATTACTTCTTATTTCACTCGTTGATTCTCTTAAAAGGAACCTTGATAGAGGTGATCAGTTTTTGTTAGTGTCTCTTGATATTACTTCCGCATTTGATTCGATTGATCATCAGATTTTGTTGTCTCGTTTGCAGGAATGTGGTATATCCGGGACAGTTCTTACTTGGTTTAAAAGCTATTTGTCAGATCGGTCTCAAACGGTCAGATTCAACTTTCAATCGTCATCTTCTCAGTCATTAAAAACTGGGGTCCCACAAGGCTCTGCCTTGTCGGCTATGTTATTTAACATTTATTTGGCCCCTATTACAAAACTGTTGTCCATCATTACTGATGGATTTAAAATCTATGCGGACAACATTCAGTTTTACATTAAGGTACAACAGTCATGGCAAATCACTTCTGATACCTTGCACTTGTGTATAGATTCAATCAAGCGATGGCTAAAACAAAATAAACTTATGCTGAATACCAACAAGACCAATATCGTATTGATCCATCGTCCTCATTGTACACCTTCTAATGACTCAATTCACATTGATGACATCTCATTCACCATTGATAAACCCATTAGGAGCTTAGGAGTTTTACTTGATCCCACGCTGTCCTTTCGTCCTCACATTAGATCCCTTATTAAAAGTGGGTTTTTCAAACTTCGTCTTATTGCAGGGTTGAGGCATTTGCTATTTGATTGAGATTTTCTGACTGTAATTCGTGCGATCATTTTTCCTCACTTAGATTATTGCAACAGTTTGTTTATCGGTCTTCCTAAAACGACATTACATTCGTTACAATTACTGCTTAATTCGGCTGCGCGTTTAGTATCCCATTCGAAGCGTTGTGAGCATATTTCTCCAGTCCTATATAATCTGAATTGGCTACCAATAACTGAACGCATTACTTATAAAATAGTTATGATTGTTTTTAAGTTGTTAACTTCAGAATCCTCTTACTGGCTAAATGCTCTTCTACGCATTTACAAACCATTAAGATGTTTACGTTCTTCTTAATTGAATTTGCTAGAAGTTCCTTCTGTTCAACACGCTCATTTATATAGTACTCGTGAGACCTCTTTTTCCATTGCTGTGCCAACACAATGGAATCTTATTCCATTTGAGCTCAGGTCTTTGGATGATGCAAAAAAGTTCAGACAGTTATTGAAAGAGCACCTTATCCATCGTGCATACAATATATTCTAGAGTGCTGCCAGCAGAATAAATACCTTTACAGATGTGAGGATTCTGTTACATATTTTGGGTGATTGACTATTTATTTTGTTTACATGAGATTGGTTATTTCTGTCTCTGTGAAATACATGTAATTTGTGTGGTATTGTATCTATTATTTTTATGTTTCATTATGTATGTTAATGTTGTAAATCGCCTAGGCCTCTCTGTGGTAGGCGATCAATAAATTTTAATAAATGAAATGAAAATGAAATGAATGACTTATGAGGAGAGATTGAAGAATCTAAATATGTACACCCGGGAGGAAAGGAAGAGCAGAGGTGATATGATACAGACTTTCAGATATTTGAAAGGTTTTAATGATCCAAAAACAACGATAAACCTTTTCCCTCGAAAAAAAAAATAAGCAGAACCAGGGGTCACGATTTGAAGCTCCAGGGAGGAAGACTTAGAACCAATGTCAGGAAGTATTTCTTCACGGAGAGGGTGGTGGATGCCTGGAATGCCCTTCCGGAGGAAGTGGTGAAGACCAGAACTGTGAAGGACTTCAAAGGGGCGTGGGATAAACACTGTGGATCTATAAAGTCTAGAGGACGTGAATGAAGAATGGGTGGCTCGCGGGAATGACGGCTACTACCTGGAGATAATACCCTTTTTCAATAAACATACACACGGTTAATGTGACTCCAACATTGCTCTAAGCTTCAACGGCAAGAGGAAACGTGGAAAAAAGGATTTGCATTCACAAAAAAGCAGGGAGTAGCTTGCTTGTTACGGCGATTACTACCCCAAACCAAATAAGCCTGATACTTCACTTTCAATGCATATCCAGTATAGCTCTCTGCTTCAACAGCAGGGGAGAAAGACTGATACTTCATGCATATCCAGCATAGCTCTCTGCTTCAATGGCAGGAAGAAAGACTGATACTTCACACATATCTAGCATAGCTCTCTGCTTCTACGGCAGGGGAGAAAGTCTGATACTTCACTTTCAATGCATATCCAGCATAACTCTCTGCTTCAAACGCAGGTGGGAATGAAGAAAAGTGGATCTATATACAGACAACAACCAACAAGTACTGAATTACATAGTCTGGGTAAACAAATAAGCATGGGTGTAGCTTGCTTATTGTGGCGGTTACTACCCCTAACTAATTAAGCTAGATATTTCACTTAGATGCAGTTCCAACACTGCTCTCTACATTAATGGTGGGGGTGGAAGGGAAATAGAACCAAAAGGTTACTAAGTGCCAAAAGTAACAGATAATTATGAGAAAAAAAAAGTGTGAAATTTGCTGGGCAGACTGGATGGGCCGTTTGGTCTTCTTCTGCCGTCATTTCTATGTTTCTATATAGTTGCGATGGAGAAGGTACAGAGAAGGGCAACCAAAATGATAAGGGGGTGGAACAGTTCCCATATGAGGAAAGGCTGAAGAAGTTAGGGCTGTTCAGCTTGGAGAAGAGACGGCTGAGGGGGGATATGATAGAGGTCTTTAAGATCATGAGAGGTCTTGAACGAGTAGATGTGAATCTGTTATTTACACTTTCAGATAATAGAATGACTATGGGGCATTCCATGAAGTTAGCAAGTAGCACATTTTAGACTAATCGGAGAAAATTTTTTTTTACTCAACGCACAATAAAGCTCTGGAATTTGTTGCCAGAGGATGTGGCTAGTGCAGTTAGTATAGCTGGGTTCAGAAAAGGTTTGGATAAGTTCTTGGAGGAGAAGTCCATTAACTGCTATTAATCAAGTTTACTCAGGGAATAGCCACTGCTATTAATTGCATCAGTAGCATGGGATCTTCTTGGTGTTTGGGTAATTGCCAGGTTCTTGTGGCCTGGTTTGGCCTCTGTTGGAAACAGGATGCTGGACCTGATGGACCCTTGGTCTGACCCAGCATGGCAATTTCTTATGTTCTCAGTCTCAAAGGTCATGCAGTTGGCTCACAGCCACCTTCTAGGCAATCATCTGGGGGGGGAGAAGACCCAGAAAAAGATACTGGCACAGTTTTTCTGGCCAGGCCTTCATAAACAGGTCCAGTTGTATTGCCAGTCCTGCCCTACCTGCCATCTCACAAAGCCTGCCAGAGTACAGTCGGTACCTCTCATGCCAATGCCTATAATAGAGAATCCTTTTGAAAAAGTGGGCATGGGTTTGTAGGGCCACTAGAGAGATCAACTCAAGGAAATAAATAAATTATCATCCTACTAGACTATGCCACAAGATATCTGGACACCTACCACCTTTTATATTTCTATATAGCAGTGCCACCAATAACGATTTTTGTATAAACAATGTGTCTGTGCTTCTTTTTCAAAGTCAATATTTTTGTAATTTTAAATTGCTTCATTCATTATATTTTCAAAATAGTCCAACACCACCAAACCAAAAACATTTTTCTTTTGTCTAAAAAATACTAAATACCTAGCTGCCATTCAGACCGTCGATATCTATTCTTTTAATCTTTGCCGTTGTTGCTCAATGTTCTCCCTGTTGCTTTTAAATCCCAAACTGACCAAGTTTCAGAACACCTCCTTCCTCAGGGGCTGCAGAATAGTCTCGATGGTTGTGGTTGTGTCCACCACAATAAAAATTAAATACAGGAGTGGGTTTTGTGATGTTGACAAGATATCTGGAAGCCAGTCCCACTACGGAACATGAAGATCCCGACAGTGGCGACTGCCTTAAATGAGGTTTTTTCATGACTTGGACTGCCTAAGGAGATCCTGACAGATCAGGGTACCCCTTTCATATCCAAGGTTATGAAACAACTCTGTACCTTTCTCAAGGTAAAAACTCTGCGAACCTCAGTATATCATCTGCAGTCCAATGGCATGGTCGAGTGCTTCAATCAGATTTCAAACAATTGTTGAAGAAACTTGTGGATGAAGACAGCAAGAACTGGGACACATTACTACCACAAAATACCACAGAGCTTGATGGGGGTTTTCCCCATTTGAGTTGCTATATGGGAGGAGACTGAGAGGAATCTTGGACATAGCTCGTGAGTCCTGGGAAGATGAAGCAAACCCTGGGCAGACCCTCATTGACTATGTCCTCCAAGTGCAGGATTGCCTAAAAAAGATTGCCTGCCTATGTCTGGAAAAAGCTCAGAGTTCTCAAGTTCGAGCTTACAATTGTCCCATGGGCAGTGTGTATTCCAGCTGGGGGACCATGTCCTTGTCCTTCTTCCATTGTCAGAAAGCAAGTTGTTAGCCTGTACATGCATATATCAAGAGCTATTAAAACCAGATTAATTGAGCATAAATCGAGACCCAATACTGGAACTATGGAGGCCCCGCTGGTCGAACACTGCATAAATCAGAACCATCAGTTTGAGCAGCTTCGATGGACGATTATTGATATGGTGGAAGAAAACGTTCAAGGAGGAGATCTGAAGAAGTGTTTAAATTATTGTGAACAGCATTGGATCTTTAAACTCAAAACAGTAACCCCCCTGGGTCTAAACGAAGAAATTGAATGGGCTTCATTAATATGAATTGGTTATGTGAGTAATCTTTACATAGAAGGCTTTTGACAGAATTGATCTTTAAATCCAAAACAGTAATTCCCCTAGGTCTGAACGAAGAAATTGAATGGGCTTCATTAACACAAATTGGTTACGAGAGTAACTTTACACAGGAGGCATTTGATAGAATTGATTAAAATGAACTAAAGGAACGGGATTGGTTTAAACAGCAGTGACGTATAGCTTAGTAACTCTCCATTGGTGCAATTTAGATCTGCTGATCAGTTTAAAAGATTTGTTGGAAAGAAAGGAGAAATAAGAACGCCATGTATACCAAGCGATGAAACCAGACAGTGAGGAGATGAGATAAAACGAGGACTCCCCTGACGAAGAAATTCTTCATTTTGAAACATGGCCATGTGGGGAGATTTTGACAGCTAAGTTTTCGGGACTTTTAAAGTTCATAAGAAATTGAAGTGGCATTGCACGCAAAGCTTGTTTAGCTTGCGTTAGATATGAAGTATTTTTAAAAAATAGCTTTCACAAGATTTTTTACATAAAAACTAATAGAAAAGAGTAAAATATTTAATAAAATAATAATTGTGGCTGGGAAGGAGGTAGGTTCATGATTACTTTTGAGAAATTTCTGTAAGCAAGGCCGTGGAAGCATGCAACAGATTGTGTATGAAACCTATCTCATCCCATATTAAAATTTATTACACAGAGAGTGGGTGCGGTGTTGTGTAGTTTTGGATTATGTTTAAGAACTATGCATAATCTGAAGCTAAGGTGAGCTGCATATTTTGTTTGAGTTGACTTTTTCCAGGACTGTGTATAACCTGAAGTTGGCTGAGCTCCCTTATATTGCTTTCTGTTGACTTTTACACGGTAAATAAAGTGCACCCTATGGAACAGCCAGTATCTGTCTCCTTTTCCTCTAGCTGTCCATGGCTGCTACCGCTCGAGTTATCACAGGCCATAAAAGTATTTGTTTCTTTGAGGCTGGATCACTCCTAGTTAGCTCTCTCAAATTCTCTTTTTGTCCCCCAGGGTCGGGATTCTTTGTTGGTGGGGGGAAAAATTTATCTTTCAGGGCCTAGAGTGACAGGGGTGACTTTTTACTCTCTTTCCTTGGAAGGTATACTCAATCTTCCTACTGTGGGTGCTGTACGTGCCAATAAATACTCTGAAGCCGCCAGCTGTGTCTCTGAAAAGAAAGTATCTTACTGGTAAATCAGATAAGATATGGCACAATTAAAGTCCTCAGCACCACAGCACTTGTCAGATACAGTTCTTTTCACTCAATCTGTTCAGAAATCTCTACACAGATTGAGTGCAGAGATTTCTGCACTGTCACCGTCGTCATTAAGACCTGGTTAAATCCCTGTTTCAGCTAGAGAGAGAAGGTTAGAGTGGAGGGAGGCACCATTCAAATACAGCTCCTCCTTCTATGGAGTCTGAAATGGCCGTCCCTCTGGGAGTCTATTTAGTGGCTCTCTGCAGTCAGCTCAGGAGGCAGTCCCTTTATGTTAGCATAGAATGCAGAGGTGGTGGGAGTTTACCTTTTGTTGTTTTACAGGCCCAGTCAGTAAAGCCAGCTAACTCGGGCTGTTGGTCCTGACCAGGGTCGGGAGAGTCTTCCTTCCAGGCTACTCGCTAGCTATTTGGGATATCCCTCTGTGTGTAAGTTTAGGGTTTTTTGAGATTTTTATTAGGAACCTCACTGGACACCTGAGCCTGTATTGCACACAGGGATTGGGGAAACCCTGCATGTGAACCACCCAGGGATAGGGAAAATACATCCCTGAAGTTGTGGTGATATGCTGTGAGGAAGGGACTCTGCTGTTAGTTTCTGTTCCTTTTTGGGGAAAGAACACTTGTTAGAAGATCCAGGAAGGTTGGTTTTGGCTGCCCCTTCCTTCCTGCTAGAAGCAAGAAAACTGCTTGTTTCAAAGGGGGCCCCTTCAAGGATCCAGAGAGAGTACTAAAGAAATTGTGTAAGATCAAGGAGGTCCTGAAGATCTGGTAACAGTGAGTAAAGGAAACATCGCTGGGGACACCCATCCAGTGTTCATCGCCCTGGGGAGAAAAAGACTGCTATTTTTATCAGCATGGAAGGGGTTTTGACCATCCTAAAGACCCTACCCATCTGGGGGCTCCACTTTACCTTAATCCAAGAGAGTGGGTTTCCCTTGCCCTGAGACAAGTGAGTTCTGCACAGATAGAGGAAGAAACTGTAAAGAAATTGAAGCGAGACTTCTGTGGTGCTGCAGTTTGAGTTTTGTGACATTCACCATCAGTTCTTAACAGTAAAGACTTATTTTGGACATTAACCAAGAAGCTCCGGAGTATTTATTTCGGCACTCACATGAGGGACCAACATCCTCCCCAGGGGAAACACAAGGGAATGTGTAAAGAAACCACCCCTGTCACATCGGGACCTGAGAGGACTCCTTTCTTTCCCCAGTCCAGCGAATCCACACCTTGGGAAGTAAAGGAAGTGCAAGAACGAGTCAGGGTCCCTGCCCCAAAGAGTATAAATAACTTTATGGTCTCGCCCATGCTAGACCTGCACACCGGGGTGGGGTTACACCAGGACTGAGAACTCACATTCCAGGGAGTGGAGGTGGTAAGGCTCCCAGGTGGATAGGATATCCTTTATTGGGACAGGAAAAACCCCTCCAATATGGCAAAATGGGCAAAAATACAGTTTCTGCAGAGTCCAAATCCTCTCTCTCCCCAGGGACTAAAGACTCCAGATGGGTGTTCTCAAAAGTCTCACGTGCTTCTTATTCACAGTTGGATGATTTCTGTTGTTCTCTTTCTCTTGCACCCAAATCCCTAATGGGAGGGAGTCTCTCCAGAACATGCAGCTCTGGATGTTCCCCAGCAGGGCAGGAAGATGGGCAACAAAATTCTTTCTCCCTGATCTTCAACCAGAAAGTCTTTCTTCCAAAAATGAAGGTAAAACTGGAGTTTGTCACTTGCCTCAGGTCACACCTCCTTCCTTGAGTACAGAGGGGCAGGGTTCCCCATGCCCTGGAACCAGTAGTTATCCAGGGGTCTCACAAGGCTCCTATCATGAAAATGCAAAATCTTGAAAAATAACCCAGAGGAAAGCCTAGCCAGCCAGTTAGTGGACTGGTAGGAACCACTTTCCGACCTTGTAGGAATCCCAGGCAGAGTTGCCGCTGTGGTTAAAGAAGCAACAACATATGGGTTCCAAGTGTCTTTTTTGCAGTGTTTTCTGGTCGGCATAACAGCAGTGCATGTAAATATAATATAAATGTTGTGATATTTTTATCTTAGAAGACTATATACACTCCCTCCCCCCCCTGCCTCCCCCTGCCCCTGCTTTTAATTGTACATAGGTGCACTTGCTTCCTTAATATTGTTTATAAGTTCATATGCCTATCTAATCTTGATATGGATAATCAAAATCCACTTTGTTCAACAAAGTTGTATTTCTGCTCGTTAACTCTCTCTCACTGTACTTTCGTATATTATCTAGTTAGCCTTCTATCATCGTTCATTGTAATTTCCTTTCACAGTTACCTGTAAACCGACATGATGTGTCCTACGAATGCCGGTATATAAAAAGCATTAAATAAATAAATAAAATATACACTCCACTAAAAAAATGAAATTTCAGACCTATTTCAATTAATTTGTATCCTATCATTAAAATTATCCATTGTACCTGAAGATTGGAAGATGGCCTGACTTCAGTGCCAGGAAAAAATGTGGAAACTGTTATAAAGAATAAAATCACAAAACATTTAAATAGACATGGTTTAATGGGACACAGCCAGCATGGATTTACCCAAGGGAAGTCTTGCCTCACAAATCTCCTACATGTTTTTGAAGGGGTGAATAAACCTGTGGACAAAGGTGAACCGGTAGATGTGGTGTATTTGGATTTTCAGAAGGTGTTCGACAAAATCCCGCATGAGCGGCTTCTAAGAAAACTAAAAAGTCATGGGATTGGAAGCGATGTCCTTTTGTGGAATGCAAGCTGGTTAAAAGACAGGAAACAGAGTAGGATTAAATGATCAGTTTTCACAGTGGAAAAAGGTAAACAGTGGGGTGCCTCAGGGATCTGTGCTTGGATTGGTGCTTTTTAATATATATATATAAATGATCTGGAAAGGGGTACGACAAGTGAGGTGATTGAATTTGAGGATGATACAAAATTATGCAGAGTAGTTAAACCTCAAGTGGATTGTGATAAATTGCAGGAGGACCTTGCGAAACTAGAAGATTGGGCTTCCAAGTGGCAGATGAAGTTTAACATGAACAAATGCAAAATGATGCATATAGGGAAAAATAACCCTTGCTGCAGTTACAAATGTAATGTTCTATCTTAGGAGTTACCACACAGGAAAGGGATCTAGGCGTCATAGTGGATAATACATTGAAATTGTCAGCTCAATGTGCTGCAGCAGTCAAAACAGCAAACAATGTTAGGAATATCTACGCCTTCCTTCAGAAAGAATCTCAAAACTTGGCTCTTTAGGAAAGCATTCCCTCCAGAAAATTAATCCCTGGCTCCCTGTCCGTCCATCCCCCCCACACACACACACACTTTTGGTTACCCTCCCTTGGCACTGCCAGTTCCCCTCCCCTCCCCCCCCCCTGCCAATGTACATAGTAAGTTAAATTCAGAACATATTTACTGTTAGTATAGTTATATAAAACAAGTTTCTTTATATTTACTTGGTTAATTTGTTATACTGTATCATGTCACCTAAAGGCCTGTCTTTTAGACATCCTGTTCTATGTAAACCGGTGTGATATTTTGAATCGAATATCAGTATAGAAAAATAAATAAATAAATAAATAATTAGGAAGAGAAAGGCAAATGAAACAATGAATGTCATAATGCCTCTGTGTTGCTCCATGGTGAGACCACATCTTGAATACTGTGTGCAATTCTGGTCGCCGCATCTAAAAAATGATATAGTTGTACTGGAGAACGTGCAGAGAAGGGCGACCAAAATGATAAGGGGCATGGAATGGCTGCCCTATGAAGAAAGGCTAAAGAAGTTAGGGCTGTTCAGTTTGGAGAAGAGATGGCTGAGGGGGGATATGATAGAGGTCTACAAAATCATGAAAGGGCTTGAACAAGTTAATGTAAATCTGTTATTTACTCTCTCAGATAATAGAAAGACTAGGGGGCACTCCATGAAGTGAAAAAGAGAATTCTTTTTCACTCAGCACATAGTTAAGCTCTGGAATTCATTGCCAGAGGATGTGGTTACAGCAGTTAGGGGCAGATTTTAAAAGGCCCCCGCGCACCGGCGCGCCTATAGCCTTGGGACGCGCGTAAGTCCCAGGGCTTTCGAAAAGGGGAGGGAGGGGGGCGTGTCTGGGGGCGTTCCCGAAACGATGTGGCGTTTCGGGGGCGGGCCCCGGCGTTTCGGGGGCGGGCCCGGGGCGTGGCGCCGGCCCGGAGGCGTGGTCGAGGCCTCCGGACCAGCCCCCGGGACCTGAGGACGGAGCGGGGCTGCCAGCGACGCGCGCAAAGTTAAGGGGGGGTTTAGATAGGGCCGGGGGGGTGGGTTGGGTAGGGGAAGGAAGGGGAAGGTAGGGGGAGGGCGAAGAAAAGTTCCCTCCGAGGCCGCTCCGAAATCGGAGCGGCCTCGGAGGGAACATGCACCTCGCGCTGGGCTCGGCACGCGCAGGTTGCACAAATGTGCACCCCCTTGCGCGCGCCGACCCCGGATTTTATAAGATATGTGCGGCTACGCGTGTATCTTATAAAATCCAGCTTACTTTTTAAAAATCTGCCCCTTAGTGTAACTGGGTTTAAAAAAGGTTTGGATAAGTTCCTAGAGGAAATATCCATAAACTGCTATTAATCAATAAGTACTAGTAGCTTGAGATTAATTTGTTTGTGTTCTTGCCAGGTACTTGTGACTTGGATTAGCCACTGTTGGAAACAGGATGCTGGGCTTGATGAACCCTTGGTCTGACCCAGTATGGCATTAACTTATGTTCTTTCATTATGAATGCCCTTTTTCATGTAAAATCTATTCTAAATGAATAATTTTCAATTGCAGGGGTGTAGTTTGCCTAGGGCATCTAATCCCTGCCTAGGGCGTCTAATCCCTTTGCACTGGCCCTGCAGTGCTTGAGCCTTCTTTCAGGCCACCTGAGCCACTGGCCCCAATAGACACCACTTGCAGGGACCTAAGTGTATTATATAGAGTTTCTGTGGTCTCTACTTAAACCAAAATTACCTATGAAAACATGAAAGTTTATATCAAAGATTCTCATTTATGCAATTAATTCATAGCTTACCATTTTGAAATTTCACGGCATAATTAGAATCATTCAGTATTAACTGTCGACCAAACCTGTAAGGCTGTGGGTCTCAAAATCAATTTAAATTAAATATCAGGGAGCACTCATATTTTTTATACAGTATCTGCTGTACATGCACTACAGCTTACTCCTGATTTTAAAACTTTTTATTTTCATTGAACCCAGCTATTGTTTTTTGTATAAATTGTCTTTTTGCATATAAACATTACTGTCTTATTTATTTATTATAAAACATTTATTACCCACCCTTCCGATGTTCAGAACAGGGTACAGCAAAACATACATAATAGAATAAAACAAATAGAGAAACAAATACACCATCCTAAACTCTGAACTTCTTTTCACAAATAATATTTTAAAGCCAGAAGATGAGAGCTGTCACCATATATTGCATTCATGTGTTGCATCTCATATACTTTTTTAGGCTTTATTCTCCCCCCCACTCCACCCCCAGTATTGGAAAAAAAAAATGTCAGGGCCTCCTCCCTATTACCAAGCTTAAAATAATGTTTATATACTGCTGCCAATCCCCCTTCCTCTTCAGAAAAAGAGTGGAACATCACTCCTTCACTCTCAAACCTCTTTCACTCTTAATGATTGGTGAGCTTCACTGACAACTGACTAATCCCTTAAGCTGCAAAGGTTAAAAGTGTTCAACAGGCTTGGACATTGTTTAAAAATACAATCCTAGAGGCACAATACATATGTATTCCACGCATTAAGAAAGGTGGAAGGAAGGCAAAACGATTACCGTCATGGTTAAAAGGTGAGGTGAAAGAGGCTATTTTAGCCAAAAAATCATCCTTCAAAAATTGGAAGAAGGATCCATCTGAAGAAAATAGGATAAAACATAAGCATTGTCAAGGTAAGTGTAAAACGTTGATAAAACAGGCGAAGAGAGAATTTGAAATGAAGTTGGCCATAGAGGCAAAAACTCATAATAAAAACTTTTTTAAATATATCCGAAGCAAGAAACCTGTGAGGGAGTCGGTTGGACCATTAGATGACCGAGGGGTTACGGGGCTCTTAAGGAAGATACGGCCATTGCAGAAAGACTAAATGAATTCTTTGCTTCCGTGTTTACTAATGAGGATGTTGGGGAGTTTCCAGTTCCGGAGTTGGTTTTCAGGGGTGATGAGTCAGACGAACTGAACGAAATCACTGTGAACCTGGAAGATGTAGTAGGCCAGATTGACAAACTAAAGAGTAGCAAGTCAACTGGACTGGATGGTATGCATCCTAGGGTACTAAAGGAACTCAAAAATGAAATTTCTGACCTATAGGTTAAAATTTGTAACCTATCATTAAAATCATCCAGTGTACCTGAAGACTGGAGGGTGGCCAATGTAACCCAAATATTTAAAAAAGGCTCCAGGGGCGATCCGGGTAACTATAGACCAGTGAGCCTAACTTCAGTGCTGGGAAAAATAGTGGAAACTATCCTCAAGATCAAAATTGTAGAGCATACAGAAAGACATGATTTAATGGAACACAGTCAACACGGATTTACCCAAGGGAAGTCTTGCCTAACAAACCTGCTTCATTTTTTTGAAGGGGTTAATACACATGTGGATAAAGGTGAACCGGTAGATGTAGTGTATTTGGATTTTCAGAAGGCATTTGACAAAGTCCCTCATGAGAGGCTTCTACGAAAACTAAAAAGTCATGGGATAGGAGGCGATGTCCTTTTGTGGATTATAAACTGGTTAAAAGACAGGAAACAGAGAGTAAGACTAAATGGTCAATTTTCTCAGTGGAAAAGGGTAAACAGTGGAGTGCCTCAGGGATCTGTACTTGGACCGGTGCTTTTCAATATATATATCAATGATCTGGAAAGGAATACGATGAGTGACATTATCAAATTTGTGGATGATACAAAATTATTCAGAGTAGTTAAATCACAAGCAGACTGTGATACATTACAGGAGGACCTTGCAAGACTGGAAGATTGGGCATCCAAATGGCAGATGAAATTTAATCTGGACAAGTGCAAGGTGTTGCATATAGGGAAAAATAACCCTTGCTGTAGTTACACGATGTTAGGTTCCATATTAGGAGCTACCACCCAAGAAAGAGATCTAGGCGTCATAGTAGATAATACATTGAAATCGTCGGCTCAGTGTGCTGCAGCAGTCAAAAAAGCAAATAGAATGTTAAGAATTATTAGGAAGGGAATGGTTAATAGAACGGAAAATGTCATAATGCCTCTATATTGCTCCATGGTGAGACCACACCTTGAATACTGTGTACAATTCTAGTCCTCGTATCTCAAAAAAGATATAGTTGCAATGGAGAAGGTACAGAGAAGGGCAACCAAAATGATAAAAGGGATGGAACAGCTCCTCTATGAGGAAAGGCTGAAGAGGTTAGGGCTTTTCAGCTTGGAGAAGAGACAGCTGAGGGGGGATATAATAGAGGTCGAAGATCATGAGAGGTCTTGAACGAGTAGATGTGACTCGGTTATTTACACTTTCGAATAATAGAAGGACTAGGGGGGCATTCCATGAAGTTAGCAAGTAGCCCATTTAAGACTAATCGGAGAAAATTCTTTTTCACTCAATGCATAATAAAGCTCTGGAATTTGTTGCCAGAGGATGTGGTTAGTGCAGTTAGTGTAGCTGGGTTCAAAAAAGGTTTGGATAAGTTCTTGGAAGAGAAGTCCATTAACTGCTATTAATCAAGTTTACTTAGGGAATAGCCACTGCTATTAATTGCATCAGTAGCATGGGATCTTCTAGGTGTTTGGGTAATTGCCAGGTTCTTGTGGCCTGGTTTGGCCTCTGTTGGAAACAGGATGCTGGGCTTGATGGACCCTTGGTCTGACCCAGCATGGCAATTTCTTATGTTCTTATGAGGTGCAACCACACCTTGAGTATTGTGTGCAGTTCTGGTTACCATATGTCAAAAGAAATATAGCAGAATTAGCAAAGGTACAAAGAAGGGCAACCAAAATGATAAAGGGGGTGGAAGGAGTCTTCTATGAGGAAACTGCTCTTCAGCTTGGTAAATGGATGGCTCAACAACCAAGCCCTTACAGATGATACAGAACGCCGCAGCTAGAATTTTGACAAGCACCAACTGGAGAGACCATATTACACCCATCCTCCGAAACCTACACTGGTTACCAGTCAATCACAGGGTTCTACACAAATCTCTAACTTTAATTCACAAATCTATTCATAATCTCCTCCATCTCGACCTCGAATTCCCATTCAAACTCCATACTTCCAACAGACCAATGAGAGAAACCTACAAAGGAGCACTACAAGCTCCGCCAACTAAAGCCACACGACTCATCTCGACCAGGGACCGAGCTTTTTCTACAGCAGGACCAGCCATCTGGAACAACCTCCCCGCAGAACTCAGACTGGAACCTGGCCTACTAACATTTAAGAAAAAACTCAAAACTTGGCTGTTCATACAAGCCTTCCCTGATCCATCAGACTCTCATTAGATAACTAATCCACTCATGAATATGGAACTTCGCTCCTCCAATATTCACCTCATTTACTAGTTATCTACCCTAATAAGTTAACTGGCTCTAGACCAGACTCGGACATGACTCACTGTATTTAATTTAATACCCTCTTAAGGCCTTTCTTCTTCCAGCTGAATCAGCTTCCAAGTTCATGGTCCTTGTTTTATGTAACTTTTTCTGCTTCCTCTAATTATAAAAGTTGTTCCTTATTTTATATTTATCTACCCCCTGTTTGATGTAAACCGACCTGATATGGTATTCAACCTTGAAGGTCGGTATAGAAAAATGTTAAATAAAATAAATAAATAAAATATATGATAAAGGTCTATAGAATAACAAGTGGAGTGGAACAGGTAAAGGCAAATCAATTGTTTAATATTTCAAAACGTACCAAAACTATGGGACATGCAATGAAGTTACTAGGTGATACATTTAAGAGAAATAGAAGAAAATATTTTTTTAGTCAATGCATAATTGGACTCTGAAATTCATTGCTGAAGGATGTGGTAAAAGCTGTTAGTGCAGCTGGGTTAAAAAAGGTTTGGATTAATTCCTGTAAGAAAAGTCCATAAACCATTGTTAAGGTGGATGTAGGGAAGTCCACTACTTACTCTTGGGATAAGCAGAATGGAATCTATCAACTTTTTGAGATCCTGCCAGTTACTTGTGATCTGGATTGGACACTTTTGGAAACAGGATACTGGGCTTGATTAACTTTTGGTCTGACCAAGGATGTCAAATCTTATGTTCATATATTTAAGAATGAAGTGAATAAATCAATAGGTAATGTGGGTACCTCTTAGTTGTATTGGCACCGATATATTCACCCCATGGGAATAGGTACTAGTTTCTTTTCCTCCTGCTGGGGTACTTACATTTTATTTATTTATTTATGCAACTCTTATATACCGTTACACAGAACACAAGATTCTATCTTTAAGTTTTACATAGTAAAAAATCATTATATAACAGTTAGAAACAGAATAAATATATTAAAATTCAATAAAAAATAAAACCAAGATAGCTAAAATCTACTCATTAAAAATAAAATAAATATAGTTAAGAAAGTAGAAATGAGTCCCTCTGTCAACTTCTGTCTCAGTTATCCTCTTTGGCATTAATTCCATATGCTTGCTGAAAGCACCATGTTTTTAGGTCTTTCTTGAATTTCTTCAAGTTATCCTGTATTCTGTTCCAATGGCAGATTATTCCAGAGTTTTGGCCCTGCAATCGAGATGGCCCTGTCCCTCACTTCGCTAAGGTGAGCAGATCTAACAGTAGGCACTGAAAGTAATCCTTTATTTGCTGACCTTAGTTCTCGTTGAGGTACATGAAGTTTGATGATTGGAGTTCAGCCAGTCTGTTTTGTCTCCATATATAATCTTGTGAATCATACATAATGTTTTATGTTTGATTCTATACTCAATTGGTAACCAGTGTAAAGATTTTAAGACTGGCGTAATATGATCTCTTTTTCTTGTATTTGTTAGGATCCTTGCTGCAACATTTTGGATCACCTGAAGGGGCCGTATATTTATTTTAGGAAGTCAAGCCCTGAAAACAATAACATCTGTACAACATATCTAAAATTATTTTGTGAGAGCAAGGGTTTTAAACGTTTCAACAGTCTTAATTTATTAAAACCTTCCTTTACTTTTTTAGATATGTGGGCTTTAAAATTTAATTCATAATCAACGATAAGTCCTAGGTTTCTAGTTGTATCCGTTAACTTAAAACATGTTTGATCATCAAGGATGATTTTTTTTTTTCTTGACTAACATTTTTTCTGTCTAAAACCATAAAAACAGATTTATCTAAATTTAAAACCAGTTTCATTTGTACGAGCAGTTGGCCAATAATTTTTAAGTACATTTCGACCATTTTAAAGGTAGATTCAATATTGCTTTCTATCGGAAATAACAGCTGGATATCATCCAGTTAAACCTAAACCGGTTAACAAATGACATAGCGGTAAAAGGGGGTTGGGTGGAATGGTGGTGCCCTACTCTTTCACTGAAAAGGAAGGGAGTAATCTGCAGCAGCATATTTACATTTTTTTAAACTTTGGTCAGGGGATCAGGGATTAGAGGGGAAGGCTGCAGAAGTCCAGACAGTTTTTCCAATTTTTGGAGTGGAGGAGGAGGATAAGCCTACTCCTGGCTTGTTCTTTTTATAAACTTACCCACCCATTTTCTGCATATAGCTGGGTAGGGTTAAAGTTATCCAGGTATATGTACCCAAATACTATAAAAGTACAAGTAAGCTATGCACCAAACTTCACCATAAAACACAAATATTTATTTTTGGATTGTCATCTATGTCAGCATTGCCAACTCAACAGTTTTTCATTTTCAGTGGGGTCTTGTCATCTTTGCAATGTTGTCACATTATCGGAGGTCTCTATCTATTGAAATGTTCATGATTGTGATTGTTTAGTTTCACATTTATGAACAAAGATGTTTTTAAGCTTCTCATTATTTGTCCTTTTGAATTGGTTTAGTTTGGGTGCAATTTCGCTATACATTTACATTTTTTTTTAATTTTTCCTGCTTGTTTACAATTGATTAACAAGTTTTGTCATTATTGAAGTTAGGTTTCCATTGATTGATTTTTTTTTTTTTTTGATGATTTCTTTATTAAGATTTTTAGTAAATACAACTGGTAAAAACTCTTCCCTAACCCCCCCCCCCCCTTTCTCCATTCCCCCCTAATGTTATTAGTAAGTTCTGGCTAGGAAGAATAAGTCCAACATAGGTAAGTCAGGGCGTCCGAGTAGGATCCTCTTGGCTCTCGAGTAGATTCCTTATAATCCATGTACAGTTGGAGCTTGAGCTTGAGTGTTTCTTGTATGGTCTGAGGCAAGCTGGCCTGATATCTTAGCCAGGTCGCCTCCCATAGGGCCAGTCTCTTTTTTGTCGCTCTCCGTGCAGACATATATTCAAAACACATTAAATTTATCATCCTAGACTGCCATTGTGACCTCTCTGGCTGATCCCCCACAATCCACTTAGCCAGGATAGTCTGTAGACCAATCACCATGGCCTTCTTTGCAAACATACCATCCGCCGAATCCCCCACGTCCATGTCTCTATGCGGTAGACCCAGGAGACAAAAATAAGGGTCCCTATGGATGATGATACCCAAGATCCCGCCAACTACCAATAGAATCGTGTTCCAAAATTGTGTTATCCCCTCACATTCCCATAGGAGGTGAATTAATGATCCATCAGATGTTCCACATTTTAAACATTTAGCAGAATCACACAGTTTAGCCGCATACATCTGAGTTTTCGACATGTACATACAATGCAACACTTTATAACTAACTTCTCGGAGAATTACATTTTCAGTCAGCTTGTGGCTACTATGAAGACAGACTTTTATTTCATCAGTCGTTAATCTAAGATTCGCCTGCTTCTCCCATTTGTCCTGGATTCCCTCTATGGCCCTGGTATTTTCCAGTCCCTTCAGTATTCGAGAAAAAGTCCCACTCGAGTTTGGTTTCCGCCCCATATTGATAAAGAATGTTTTTAGATCTTGGCCTTTAAGGAAATCTTCAGAAATATGCTTTAGGGAAACTATATAGTGCCTGATCTGCAGATAGGCAAAGAAGTCCTGAGAAACTAAGCCAAATTGTTCCCTCAGTTCCTGGAAACTTTTTAAGATTAGTGATTTTGGATGTAAACAACATTGTATATTATCTAGCCCCTGATTTTCCCATGTCTGAAACACCCAATACATCAGTCCACTAGGGAACTGTGGGTTTCCTACAAAAGAGAGATATGGGGATATAGTACCCTTCATCTTCAACTTCGTCCGGCATAGGTATCTCCATGCCCCCCTACCAGAGAGAACTATCAAATTCTGTTTCAGCCTGTCTGGAACAGCCCTCCCCGGGATCTGTAAGATGTTCAGAGGCCTATGGGGAGCCATCCAGTCCATTAAAAACTGCGTCGGGGAGTAAGTACTAGTACCATTGATCCAGTCATATATATGTCGAAGGATACACGTAAGGTTGTAGTCTCTCCAATTGGGGCATGCCAAAACTCCTTGTGCCATGGGCAACATTAGGATGGACAACGGCAGATGTGGTTTATGCGTCCCCCATATAAATTGTCTCACTAACCTATGTATCCTCATGATCTCTGCCTTTGTTAACCAGATGGGAATCTGTTGCATCACATATATCCATTTCGGCAATTCCATCATTTTCAACAAGAAAATCTTTCCCGTAAGAGATAAAGGCAAACTCCTCCACCCCCGCAGCTTATTTAACATGGTTTGGTACAGGGGCTCTATATTGGCTTTATGGAGATGGTGGACCTCTCTAGTAAGGCGTATACCCAAGTACTTCATATCTTTATCGACCCACTTTAAGGGAAAAGTACCAACCCACTCTCTTCTTAAGCTTGGTCCTAGCGCCATGGCTTCAGATTTTTCCATATTAATTTTCAGACCAGCAAATGCCCCAAACGCCCTCTGAGACTGCAGGACTCTAGATAGGTCCTGTTGGGGAAAGGTAAGGAACACCAATACATCATCGGCAAATGCAGAGATGTTAAATTTCTGAGCTCCCATAGTATAACCCCTAATCTGGGGGTCACCCGCTATCTTCCGTAACAACGGATCAAGAGACAAAATATATAAAAGAGGCGAGAGCGGGCATCCCTGACGTGTGCCGCGATACAATCTAAAATCATTAGAGGGCTGTCTATTCGCCAAAATTGCCGAAATGGGATTATGATAGAGCAGTGAAATACAGTTAAGAATTTCCCCTCTGAAGCCATTACGCTCTAACACAGAAAAGAGATAGGCCCACGACACGCGGTCGAAGGCCTTCTCTGAGTCAAATGTAACCAACATTGCTTCTAGTCCTTTGTTTTGGCATTCAGCCATAGACACCAACAATTTTGTCATGTTCACACTTATGGCTCGGCCCTTAACGAACCCCGCTTGGTGGTCCATGATCAGGTAGGGAAAAACCACACTTAATCGGTCTGCAATTATTTTAGCGAAGAGTTTTGCCTCGCAATTAAGTAGGGAAATTGGTCTATACGCTGCGGGGCTCGATAGCTCTTTTCCAGGCTTCTCCAATACTGTAATATAGGCTTTAGTCACTCCATCCGGAAACCGCCCCTTCGACTGAGCAGTGTGAAAGAAAGACAGCAGCGCTTCTGAGGCATTATCTTTTAGGATTTTATAGTATTCCACGCTCAAGCCATCTGGCCCTGGCACCTTATTCTTTTTGCTTGAGGTAATAACCCCTTGAAGTTCCTCCAGAGTTATAGGTTCTTTAATTTTTCTCAGGTGCTCTTCGGTTACTTGAGGGAGAGCCAAATCTTGGAAAAATTGATTTTCTTCCAAAGCGCCTCCAACTCTATCTTCTTGATACAAGGCCATATAAAAACGCCGGAATTCTTCCCCAATCTTGTCGGCAGTCGTGAGGGGTGTCCCCTGCTTATCCTTTAGCTTGTCAATCACCGTTTTCCCCCTTTGTACCTTAACTAGATTCGCTAATAATCGTCCAGCCTTGTTTCCATACTGAAATAATTTATGCTTCCCTGCTAGTAATGTCCTCTGCGCTCTAAGATGTAAGGCATCATTAAGTGCTTTGAGGCACTCCGTATATGCGTCTTTGGTCTCTTTGTTTCTGCGAACACTCAGGTCTTTCTTAGCCTGGGTTAGTTGGCGTTCCAAGTCTAAAATCCGCTTATGTAGACTCTTGGCTTGCGCTATCAAGTAGGAAGTGATCTCTCCTCTCAAGACCGCTTTACTGGATTCCCAGTACAGCTCCGGATTTGTCACATGTTCCTTATTATGCTCAGCAAACTCTTTCCATTTAGCAATCAAAAAGTTCCCAAACTTCATGTCATCACCCAGATGCGCCGGAAAACGCCACAGTTTTGGCTGCACAGAAGTGGCGCCGTCCAGCACTACCACTCCAATCAAGGCATGATCTGATATAGCAACATCCCCTATGGACGCCTCTTTCACCCTAGAAAATAGGGTTTCGGATACTAGAATATAGTCTATCCTGGACATCGTCGCTTGTGCTCTGGACACATGTGTATAATCCTGCTCAGTGGGGTGGAGTGTTCGCCATATGTCTATCAAAGTAAGTTCCCTGCAGAGATAAGCTATCCCCTTCCTGTCTGTGTAGTCTGAGCGTGGCCCTGGCATTGATCTATCCAGAGCAGCATCATGTACGCAGTTGAAATCTCCCAAAAGAAATAATTGCCTCCTCTGTAGTTGCAGAATTTTCCCCACGAGCGCTTGAAAGAACTTATGAGAGTATTGATTTGGTGCATAAACCGAACAAATCGTTACTTCCCTCCCTTGCAGCTTTCCCACCACAATTAATATTCGCCCTTCTGTGTCAGTGTATTGCTGTGTCAGTTCGAACCGCAGTTGTCTGTGAAATAGTATGGCAGTGCCAGCCTTTTTTTTGACTGCTGGATTGTAAAAGCATTGCCCAACCCAGCCTTTTTTGAGTTTCAAACTCTCAGCCTCGGTCAGATGTGTCTCCTGAAGGCCCACTATGTCAGCCCTCAAGCATTGCAGTGTACTCAGGATTTTCTGCCTTTTGACCGGGGAGCCGAGGCCCCCTACATTCCACGATTTAACCCTCAGATCAGTCATAAATCCAGATTACAATATATTCAGTGATCCCACTATGGAACTGTTCCCAACTGGTGAGCCCCCCAGCCTGAGCCCCCAGTCTAGCTCCTTCCCGATACACCACCACTAAGGTATCAGTGGCTGCTGTCAGCAAGCCCATGCCAATGTCCCTTGCATGCTCCGTGGTTAAGAGTACCCATCCGCCTCGCCTGTTTACTACATTCCGACCCCTATTTCCCTCCCCCCCAAGTCCCAACCCTCTCCCCTTCCCTCTATCTAACCCTCCCCCCCTACCCATTCCTTCTAATGACATATCCCACAGATCTTCTGAATATTAGCCCCACTCTCTATGGGGTTTGAGATCCGTTTCAATGTGACCAGGTTCTGACCTCCCCGGGTGGCAAATAATCAGTTTCTTACTACCTAAATGAACACCATTCTTACTATATATGCTATAACATACAACAGAACATTAATGAACTCCGGGACAAGCTGTCAAGCTAGGAACTGTCAACACAGGACGATCAATGCCCAGCTTCCATAACCGCTTGTCATTCGCAGCTATTCACTGTGTCTCAAATAAGATTTTTATCTTCACTCGCCCCATTTTTCATTCACTTGTAGCCCGGTTGGTAAGCCATACTGCCGCCTTCTCTGGCGCGTCAAAGGAGAGTATCTGACCCTCACTCCAAATTTTTAGAACCGCAGGAAACTGCAGAGCAAATCTAATATTTTTATTAAAGAGATTGCTGCAGGTTGGCGAGAATAGCTTCCGTTTGGCCGCTACAGCAGCAGAGAAATCTTGAAAAATTAAAATTTTCCCTTCTTTATACCGTAGCTCCTTGGCTTTTTTGAAAGCATTTAATAACGCATTTTTTTGGGCCCAGTCGAGGAAACGGGCAATAACCAACCTGGGACGTCTCTCCGACTCTCGCTTAGGGCCCAAGCGGTGAGCTCTTTCGATCGTCAGCTTTCCATCAAGATCGGGTAAATTTAGGGCTTTCGGCAACCAGGTTTCCAGGATACTTTTAATTTCTATGTCCGTGATGTTTTCTGGGAAGCCCATAAATTTTAAGTTATTTCTTCTGGCCCTGTTCTCTAGATCTTCAAGCTTCTGCTCTGCGAGTTTTACAGTCCGTTCCAACGTGGTTAGTCGCGTGGTCGCCGCCATGATGTCTTCCTCCGCCGCTGACACTCTGCCTTCTGCAATGTCGATCCGTCGGCCCACATCTCCCAACGCCTCCTTTAACGTCCCAAATCTTTCGGAGAGGTCTTCAAATTTCGGAGCTAAACCGTTTATGACTGCTTCCGTGATCCTTGATACAGTCTGCTCATCCATTGTCGTGGGATCACGGCCTGCGTTGGCGTCCGCCATTTTTTGCTCCGTCTCCGCGGCTTTCGTTTTTTCTTTCCGCACCGGTTTGGCGCTCATATCTGCTTTCCGTTGGCAATGCAGTCCCTCCCGGCGTACTCAATTTCCAACCGGGGTAGATTTCCAAAGGTTTTTTGTTATGTCCGCTGTAAAGTTAGGTTTTTGGGGAGCTCAGAACCCGGAGCTAGGAAAGCCTGCGTCCTTCCTCGCTCACCACATCACGTGATCTCTCCAGTGATTGATTTTATGTCATGCAGCAATTCTTTTTTGGTTTCACCGGGGGAGTGAACATTAGCTCAAGAATATTATAAAAGCTGTTTTCTTATTGTTGTATCAACCAACTGTAGTGATTTTTTGTTGGTCTGTTTTGAGTATGGTTGGTTTTTAAAGAGAAGATCTATTCTGCCATTTTTTTAAACACTTTGAGACTTGTTTTCTGTTAGAGTTGGGAAAAGCAGTTATTCTACAGTGTTCCACATAGATTCTAATGAATGAGATTTTCTAACTGATTTTATGTTGTTATAATGCTGCTGTATTTGAATCCCTGAGGCAGGCAGTTATATGCCAAAAAAACGCTGTCTGGTGATACAGACAATTATATAATGATGTTCACGTCGATGACACAATGAGCTTGTGATTTGTCACTTTGTATTCCAATTAGTATATCTTTTTGTCTATAGATCTGACTGACAATTTAGCAATTCTGCAGAAATGGGATTTTTAGTAGCATAAAAATATACAAAAAAACATTTATTTTAGTTATGGGGTGGTAAATGATTATACGGATGTGCTTATTACAGATTAAATGCTAGATTTTAAAAGGCACACGCACATGGACACGGCTATTTTATAAAAGGCATACATTGGCACATACATTTATTAAAAAATGTGATTCCCGCACGCACATGCGTGCCGGATTTTAATGTCCATGCGCGCACATGCAGGCGGATGGCCTCCTCCACGCACGGAGGGGTGGATTGTAAAAGAATCATGCGGTGACTCAATCGGCCCTTTGCCCAGTTCCCTCCCAGTCCGCTCCAATAAAGAAGCGGATTGGAAGCGAACTTCCCTAACCCTATCCTTTCTCCCTCTTATCCTCTCCAACCCCTAAACCTACCCTAACTAGCGTTTTGGGTTTTTTTTTTTGTTGTTGAAGAACTTACCTACTCCTCTAATAAAAGGTGCAGACTGGGAAGGAATTTCCCTAACCCTATTCTTCCTCCCTCTTCTCCTCTCCGACCCCTAAACCTACCCTAACTAGCTTTTTTTTTTTTTTGGTTGAAGAACTTACCCGCTCCTTTGAGCAGGAGTAAGTTCCGCACACCAGCTGGCTGTCCTGGCCGGCCTTCATCTCACCCCTCCCCTCCCCTCCCCACCCCCATCCCCACCCCTCAGCCCACCCCTTTCTTCAGGTCCGGTACTTCTGTGTGTATCGGTAGATATGTGTGTGGCTGGGCCTTTTTAAAAATGCGTCCGGCATGTGCAAGGCCCAGCCACACGCATATCTCCCTGATTTTACACACGCGGGCCTTTTAAAATCTACTTGTGAGTCTGTAGTAGTAGTGGGCATAAGTTGGCAGATCTAGTTTTGAGCATTTTACCATATTGATACCACTCCATTTTGGGGCCTTTGATTTAAATTTGTTGCACTTCACCTTTCTGATGTTGATATATATGCTCAAATATTCTCTACAAATAAACTGACCCAGATAACCTACCCAGAAAACTCTGACTATCAGAGCTGTCAAGGTACATAAGAGCATAAGATATGCCATACTGGGTCAGACCAAGGGTCCATCAAGCCCAGTATCTTGTTTCCAACAATAGCCAATCCAAGTCACAAGTACCTGGCAAGTACCCAAACATTAGACATATCACAAGCTACTATTGCTTATTAATTACCAACATAGGAGTTTATGGATTTATCCTCTAGGACCTTATTTAAACCCAGTTACACGAACTGCTGTAACTACATCTTCTGGCAATGAATTCCAAAGCTTAACTATGTACTGAGTGAAAAAGAATTTTCTTCGATTTGTTTTAAACGAGCTACTTCCTAACTTCATGGTCCTTCTATTATCTGAGGGGCCGATGCAATACAGTGCGCTCAGCCGAGCGCACTGTTTAACCCACTGTCGGACGCGGGTTAAATAAGCACTAATCCACCCCCTAATGCAATAGGGGGATTAGCGCGTATGCATGTGAATGAGCCTATTACTCATTCACTCTGAATGCAAAAAGATAAATATGTGTCTCAGACACAAATTTATTGCTCAGATATTAACGCCTGCCTAGAGCAGTATATCCTTGTTAAGTTTATTACGTTAAACCTCTGCCTCTGGCTATTTCAGTTTCCAAGTTCACACAACCTAGTTTTATTGTAACTTTGCTTCTTCTTCAATATTAATATTATAACTCCCCTGTTCCATGTGAACCAATATGATATGATCTGTATCATGAATGTCGGTATAAAAAAAAAAAAGAGTTAAAATAAAATAATAAATAAACGTCTGGAATCATCTCATTATCCCTGGAGCTACTAGGGATGGACAGACCAGAAGAGAGATTGATCATTATTTCATCAGCATCTTTTATTACTGATTCATCTTTCCATAATGCCCAAAATGAATTAACAATAATAAAATATCAACAATAAAAACTTGGAAAAAAAGTAAAAATAAATATAAGAAAAACTACAAAACTGAAACAATAATACTATTTGAAATGAATTCTTGTACAATAAAACTCTGGATAGTTCTGATTTACCTTGGAAATCAGAAAATTTGTATAAAGAGACTCAAAAATAATATGAATGCATACAAAAACTATTTTGATATAGGAGAATGAAGAAAAGACTTCTTTTTTCTTTGCCTTTTGAACCTATTGCTAGCTTTTTTTTTTTGTAGCTTTTGAAAAGGCTGTATTTCATCTCTGTATGCTCAGCTTTAAAATGCTAGTCCCAAATATTTATTTTTATTTTATTTATTTATGAACTTTTAATATACCGATATTCGTAGGTCACATCATACCGGTTTACAATAAACTCATGGAGAAAAGGAAATGGAAATTACAAATAACCGGGGAGGGGGAGGGGAGCAGCGGAGGAAAAGGGAGAGAGTGGGGGTAGGGAGAGAGCCAGAGCTTGAGGAGCGTGAAAAACAAGAGTAGGAGAGAAGGAGATAAAAGTAGATAGGAACTGGATTAACAGTATTAACATAATCCTTACATTTCAATAAATTGCATAATTAACATTTTCTTAAGATAAATAGTTGTAGGAGGGTGGTGGGGCAAGAAGTGGTGTGGCGGGAGCAAGAAGGTTTAGGTTTGGTTGGTATCAGGGTAGGCCTGCAGGAAGAGCCATGTTTTGATGCCTTTTTTGAAGTTGAGTAGGGAGGGTTCAAGGTGGAGAAAGGTGGGGAGTGAGTTCCATAGGGTGGGTCCTGCAATGGTAAGTGCTCTGTCTCTGGTGGTAGCGAGATGAGCAGTTTTGAGTGGAGGGTGTGGAGGGTGCCAGCTAAGGTGGCTCTGGAAGGACATTGGGAGGTATGGAAACGTGGCATTTCCTTGAGCCATGGAGGGTTGTTGCTATAGAGTACATTGTGAAGAACGGTGAGGGTTTTGTATTTTATACGGAAGGGAATGGGGAGCCAATGCAGATCCTTTAGGACAGGGGTGATATGTTCTCTTTTGCGGGTGTCAGTGATGATTCTTGCCATGGAGTTTTGCAGGATTTGTAAGGGTTTGATAGTGGAGTGTGGGAGGCCTAGGAGGAGGGAGTTGCAGTAGTCCAATTTTGATAGAATGGTGGACTGCAAAACTAGACGGAAATCTTGGGCGTGGAGGAGGGGTTTTATTTTTTTGAGAATGTGTAGTTTAAAGAAGCCCCCTTTTAGTAGGGATTTTATATGGGGTTTAAAGTTGAGGTGTTGGTCTAATACAACACCTAGGTCTTCTTACGGATGATACAGGGGGGAGGCAGTGTGGCAAGGGGGGGTGGGTGGGGGTGGGGACGTTGGCTGAGGCCTGAGATGTGAGTTCAGGATTGTTAGATATGAGGAGAATTTCAGTTTTAGTTGTGTTGAGTGCAAGCTGGAGGTTGGTTAAGAGAACGTTGATGGAGGCTAAGCAGGAGTCCCAGAATTGCAGAGTGTCTTTGATGGTTTTTTGAATGGGGATGAGGATCTGCACATCATCCGCATACAGGAAGAAATTGAGCCCGAGGTCAGAGAGAAGGTGGCAGAGAGGGAGGAGATAGATGTTAAAAAGGGTGGAAGATAGGGAGGAACCTTGTGGAACCACTTTGCATGAGGGGGATGGGTGGGGATTGAGAATGGTTGATTTTAACTAGGTATTCTCTGTGGGTGAGGAATGATGTGAACCAAGAGAGAACTGTGCCGGATATGCCAATCTCTGACAACAGGGATAGAAGGATTTGGTGGTTGACAGTATCGAAGGCCACAGAGATATCTAGGAGGGCGAGTAGATAAGAGTTTCCTTGGTCCAGGCCTATGTGAACTGTATTAGTGATTGCTAGAAGGAGGTTTTCAGTATTACGACCTTTCCTGAAGCCAAATTGGGAGGGATGCAGGATGTTATGGTCTTCAAGATAATCAGAGAGTTGGGTGTTTACTACTTTTTCAAGGATTTTGGATACAAAAGGCAAGTTGGAAATGGGCCGGTAGTTGGAGGGGTCATTAGCATCTAAGGTAGGTTTTTTAAGGAGGGGCTTGATGATGGCAAGTTTAAGAGGGTCTGGGACTTTGCCAGATGTGAGTGAGCAGTTGATTAGGTCTACGAGGAGTTTGGTTATGGAAGAGGGAATGGAGAGGAGGGTTTTTGCGGGGATGATGTCAGCAGTGTGGGAGGCGGGTTTCATCTTTTTTAGTATAGTTTCTATTTCCAGTGTGGAGGTGTTGTCAAAGGTATGAAAGGTGATTCCATTGGTTTTGGTAGGTAGGGGAGGGGTGGAGGAGGGTTTGGTGGTGAATCGAAGGAGGATATTGTGAATTTTGTTTTGGAAATATTTAGCCAATTCAGCACATTTTTCATTAGAGTTTTCTTCTTGGGAGTTGGGGATTAGGGGCTTAGTGAGCTCTGCAACATATGAGAAGAGGACATTGGAGTTGTATTGATAGTTGTGGATTTTAGTTGCGTAGAAATTCTTTTTTGCTTGAATGGTGGCCTGTCGGTAAATATGTAGTGTATGTTTGTATGTTGACTTGTGTGTGGGAGAGGGTTGTTTGCGCCAGGAGCGCTCTTTTGCTCTGAGGTCTTGTTTGATCAGTCTGAGTTCGTTAGTGTACCATGGTTTTTTGTCGGTGGTTGAAAGGGGTATTTTTTTGTCTATCAAGGGGCAGAGTTCGTCAGCTATCCTGGTGTTGATGTTGTTCCAGGATTGCAGAGCTGTGTCTGGGCTGGTGAGGTCCAGGTTTTTATCTGTTTTGTCAAAGGCAATGGTGAGGTCCTCCGAAGAGCAGAATTTACGGAATGCGATGGTCTTGTTGGAGGTATTGGTCTTACACTGTGAGAGGTGGCTTCTGGAGAGGGGGGTGTTGATTGTGAGATGGGCGTTGATAATGAAGTGATCAGACCATGGTATAGGGGTGGCCGAGGGGGTGGTAGGTGAAGTGATGTGAGTGTTGAAGAGGAGGTCAAGGGTGTGACCAGCGTTGTGTGTGGGTGAGTTGATGAGCTGTCGGAAGCCTAAGGCCTGGAGACTGATCAGTAGTGTTTCACAAGTTGGTGTAATGGGGGTGACGTCCACATGGAGGTTGAAGTCTCCGAGGATGACTGCAGGTGTGTCAGGTTTAATGTTGTCTGTTATGTATTCTATAATGGGGGATGGACCGTGTTCGATTAGACCTGGGGGAGCATAGATGAGGCAAATCTGCAGGGTCTTGGATTTGAAGAGCCCAATTTCCAATCTAGGGGGTGGGTGTGAGGGATGGAGTTTGAGGTTGAGGTGTTTTTTAGCGGCTAAAAGTAACACTCCACCTTTTTTCTTTTTTCGTGGGATACTGAAGATGTCGTAGGTCTGTAAGGGTAGTTGATTGACGAAGACATGATCAGTGTCTTTTAGCCAAGATTCAGTAATGGCACATATGTCAGGGTTGTCATCTGTGAGGAGATCGTGGAGGATGGGAGCTTTTTTAAGGATAGATTGTGCATTGAATAGAGATATGGCTAGAGATGCTAGGCCTAGGATTTGGGAGAGGGGGGTGATCAAGATGGGTACAAGCGATTTGCGAGAGGTAGGGGGATGGGTGCAAGTAGCTTTGAAAGTGGGCCGGCAGGTGTGTGGTAGGGTAGGGATGGTCAGGTAGCACATTTCGGTGTAGGGGGTTCCTGGTCGTAGGAGGAGGAGGAGAATGAATTGAGGGGAGTGTGGGCTGACTGTGTGGAAGTGTGCGGAATTTACAGGTTAAGGATTGTGGGGAAAAAGGGGGGGGGGCAGGTATGCGGTTATACAGTTCCAGGGGTTGTACTTGGTAAGTGGCAGTCTGTGATGTATTGAGAGGACACTGAGGGAGATGGGGTGGGGGAAAGGAATGGTGGGGTGCGAGGGTGGAATAGGTGGATGGGGGATCGTACTAACCTCGTAAGGTTGGTACTAGGCAAGAGAATATGTAACAATGCAGTGGTATTAGGTACAGCAGTTAAGATATGTAACAATGCAGTGGTATTAGGTACAGCAGTTAAGATATGTAACAATGCAGTGGTATTAGGTACAGCAGTTAAGATATACAAGCAGTTAAGATATACAGCAGATAAATACAAGGCTAGGAAACATTTGGATCTGTTTGAGGCGATGCTTCTTTGAGACAGATCCAGGCTGGAAGGAAGACAGGAATTATAAGAATCCTATGTACATCTGGATCTTATTGCTATTTGACACTTCCAGAAAGGAAGGAAGGAAGGAAGGAAGGAATTGTGACCCAGTAGAGGCCTTCAGTGACTGGTGATGAGGTTCCTAAATTCCACTGCCAAAAGGAGTTAGGGAAATATTTTTCTTAAGGCTGAAATAACAAGGTTATTTTGGGTCTGGAGCAAAAGTCTATACATTGCAGGACTAGAGAAGAGCAGCCTAGGATAGGATAGGTTAAGAAGGGAGTTCTGGCACTTGCAATATCTGAATTTTTCTTCATAACTCTTGAAGTGCTAGTTTCCACTGTATGCATATTTGTTAGAGACAGCATCAAAGCAGACCAGAGAAAGGCATCCAAAATGGTATGACGTCTGCACTGAAAGAGTTATGAGATTGAAGAGTCTAAATATTATATACTGGAGCAGAGGAGAGACAGGGGAGATATGATACAGATTTTTAAATATCTGAAATGTATTAATAATGCACAGGAATCAAACCTTTTTCAATGGAAAGAAAACGGTAGAACAAGGGATCATAATATGAAGCTCCAAGGGGGTCGAGTCAGGACCAACATCAGGAAGTGTTTCATCATGGAACGGGTGGTAGATGCATGGAATGCCCTCCCAGCAGAGGTATTGAGGACAAGGCCGGTAACTGAATTCAAAAGGGCGTGAGATAAGCACAAAGGATTCCTAGTGGATAAATCATGGAGATAAAGAAAAGGGTAACCCATGTTGACTATGGTGAACTGCAGAGAGCAACAGTAACCGTAAGAAGAAAAAGAAAAGCTTGCTAGGCAGACTGGATGGACTACCTGGGGCTTACTATGTATCTTTTTAGTCTTGGTTTATGTGAGAACTGGCTCCTCACAGATTGCAAGTGTAGCACAATAAAATAAGAGACAGCATTATCTGAAGAAAGTTTTTTTTTTTTTGGTCTAGTTTTTATTTGTTTTAAAATTGTCTTATGTTTTTACAATTTTCTGTTTTATTGTTTTAGATTAGATTAGATATTTTATTTACTATGCCTGTTTACTAAATCATTTTATGTGTATTTTATCTGTTATTGTTTGTATATTTATTGTAAACCAGTATGAAGCTACCACGAATATCGGCCTATAAAAATAAATAAATAAATAAAATTTTCCTTCTTAATCTTTGCTTTAGACTTCTCTTGCTGCCACTAAGCATTTGGGCGACAGACTGTAATTACCAGAATTTCAACTCAGTTTTTTTTAAAATGAAGTCATAAAGGAAGTCCCTTCTCTACCATACTCAAAATATCACTAGATCCAGTAAGTGGCGAGAACAAAACTAAGCTTCTACAACCTGACCTACTCAGCACACATTGGGGTAGATTTTCAAAGGGTTACATGTGTAACCCCCGAAAACCTACCCCTGCGCAAGCCCCGGGACGCGCGTATGTCCCGGGGCTTTCAAAAATGGGTGGATCGGGGCTGGGGCGTGGCAGCAGCATGGGGGCGGTTCCAAGTCCTCCAGCACAGCAGCCATGCCGGAGGTTCGTGCGCCGGCAGGCGTAACTCCATCAAATAAGGTAGGGTGGGGGATATAGGTAGGGCCGGGAGGTGGGTTAGATAGAGAAAGGTGGGGGGGAATCCAAACAGAGCTCTGGACGGAACAGGCAAAGCCATCTGGGCTCCCCTTAGGCTCGGCGCACGCAAGGTGCACAAAAGTGTGCACCCCCTTGCGCGCGCCGACCCTGGATTTTATAACAGGTGCGCGCATGTTATAAAATTGGGCGTAGATTTGTATGCGCCAGGTTGCGCTCACAAATTTACGCCCGCGCATAAGTTTTAAAATCTGACCCATTATTTATAAAAACTGGCAGCAAACAGAGCTCTGGATTAAAATTTGAACCAGAAACACCCACTGAACATCATCCTCTGCCAATTTTTCTTTTGAATCAAAGAAAATTTTACATTTTAAATCAATATGGCTACTAAACATCATTCTTCTAAACTTTGTAGATAGTCTTGATTCCCTCAAACATATTCAGACAGGCAGATGTGAGACTTCTTATCAGTCTAGAACACCAATCATGACCCAACTTGGCTGGGTATGCATGTATTTAGCTTCTATCCCATGAGCTGCACTACTGCTTTCAATAAAGGCTATTCATTGCACTTAACAAAAGCTCAGTGTACATAATCACCTCTGTATCCCATTCAACACATCCAAACTTTTATTTGATTTGTAATACTTACTTTTCATTGAATAAATACACTTTCTCCAACATTTACCTTAGCTTCTGTGAAGGTCTCGTTCTTTTTCTTATCTCTTGCCCTGGCTGATCCTTCTGATCGATGTAAAATGTTAATTTAATTAAATTCATTTCATTTCATCACTTATATTCTGCCTTCCACCACAATTTAGTAGTTCTGAAGCAGAAAACCATCTTAAAAGCAATATAATTTACAGCACAATTTAGTAAATTTAAGGCAAATAACATTCATCTCTAAAAAGAATAAAATCCACCATACAAATTATATTAAAATCCATTAAGCATAATTCTATAATGTCAAAGTCTCTTACATCCAACTTATCTTTAGTACATGGCTCTTCAAACATTAAACCACCTTATCCTCCCTCTGTTCTGGCTCCTCCTGGTCTGCTGAGCTCCCGTAATGAGGCCCAAAGTGATAGATAGCAAACAGTTTCCTGCACTGATTATCTGCTATAAGTGCTCACACTAGACCTCTCTGCTTTCCTCTTTTCCCCCCTGAGCATTTCACTGCTTCAAAGAGCACCGCTAATACTTTTCCCCAAAACCCAGATGTCTTCATTAGCACTAGGGTCTCTTCCATGTGATCGAAGTCAGGGTTTCAAGAGATCAGCCATGAATTATAGCCTATGATTGATCTCACTCATACATTATGATTTTTTTTTTTTTTAATATAGACCCTATTTCTTATTAGCATGTAACCTATGCAATTAAATGGAAAAATCTGCCACTAAGGGCTAGTAAACTTCTGCCCCAAATCACCAACTACGGAACACAGGAACTGTGTATCAAAGAGAAACAAACATCTGGCAAGGAGTAACATGTTGAATCAGTGCCCTAGTTGAAGAAAACAATTTAAACCCCCACACCCCAAAGTAATGAAAACTGCCATGAAGTATAATTAGTAACCATATATAGTTAAGGACTAGTGGCTAAATGGTTACCAACCCTGATAAAGTGACTTAACTTCACTAAAATATGCACAAGCACCTAATAATATGAGTGCCCTTGTTTTAAAACTGTTTTTGTATTTCCAGTCAAACTGTATTTCACAACCAGCTTATTCCTGTTTTCTGGTGTAATTAAGGATTTTATTGCCACAGTCTGCATAATTTCAGCGCTCTGCTATCTACTATATAATTACGCAGTCAGGCCTCTACCTCCCAGAAATGAACGTTTTCCCTGTCAAGGGCACTAGGACTTTGACCAAGCTGGTAACCAGCACAAATTGATGTATTTGGAGTGAGATAAGGAAAAGGCTGTCTCAATTTTATTCTTCATTTTAGGTTGTTTGTGGGAAAACCGTGTATGACTGTGCCAACGTTTGAAAGGTGGGGGGGAAGGGGCGGACCATTAGAACATAACCTAGTTACAGCTACTGGTCTCTTAAGAGCTCTTGAACAGATTCACGTCCATCATTTTCATTAAATTTTGACAAGCTTGGCTTCCAATATTCATCTAAACTTTTGTCAGAATACCTTCATGAGAGAGAAACACAGTACTGAAATACCTAGAGCCCATAGCATTCCCTACCACTGCAAATTAAGCTGTGTCATTTCAGAGAAGTTATTAAGTATAGCATATGAGTTTTTGCCCCATTATAATGTGGACAGGGCCAGATTAAGGAGAGAGCCACAACTCTAAATCTCATTTTTCTTAGGGTCCTCGAGCCTCCATAGTAGATGCTCTGTACCTGAGGTGCGCAAATATGGTTTTCAAGAGCTGCAAGCAGATCTGGTCTTCAGGATATCCACAATAAAAATTGATGACATTTGTGTCTACATTTAGTCTACTTTGCCTATTATGGTCACTCTGAAAATCAATTTAGTTTATGGCTCTCAAGAGCCAAATTGCATGCCTCTGCTTTACACTGTGTTTTTAGTTTAGTTTTTTTTAATATACGACTTTCCACTAATAATTGTCAGGTACTGTAGGAGCTTCCTTTCAAAGGAGAACAAGGATGGAGTCTGGAGAAGGCCAGGGATCTTGGTATTCATTTTACTTATATTCCAAGTTTCAGCTTGGAAAGTAAGCTCACCATACACAGCGCCCAGGCAGTGTCTTCACCTAATGCCACAGGCATTTCCCATGGTTGAGCCTGCAGGTGCAGGCCGAAGTTGGACTTTACAGTCTGCGAAGTACTTGAGGGCACAGGCAGGTCGAGGCTTTAGGCCTAGTCATGGATCAGGAATCTGGCATGGTTCAAGAATCAGGGACCAGTCGAACAGTGTTCTTACAAGCAAAGTCTCAGAAGACTGAGCTAGCAAGGGTGTGTCAAGCAGGATCTCCTTATATACTGCTTCCACTCAGAAGACAAATTCAAGGCTAGTCCAATTGGGAACTTCCAGGGGCAGGACTGCCTCTGCCAGGTAGACCAGAAAATTATTACCAAAGTGTTGCAAGATTAGCCTGTACTGGTATATGCCCCAGGCTCTGAGAGTCACTGGTTCAAGACCACTATTTTTTATTTTTTTACAATAATCAAAGCAGTTTCTAATCATAAAAGCAAATTCAAACAACAATCTTATTAAAAACTAAAATTAAAAAGAAAAAGCAGCTTACATTAATCATAGAATCCTAACCAACTAAATACAGTACTAAAAAGAAACAAGATTGGCTATTTATTAAAAGCCAAGATTTAACCCCTTTCCTGAATGTCAAATAATTTGACTCCAAAGAAATCTCAGCGAAAGAGTATTCTAGAGGAGTCGTGCCTGGTATGTAAATAAAGTACATCTGGTAGTCTCTAATCTGATTTCAGAGGGAGAAGGAATCCTAAGGAGATCCTGTTGCACTGAGTGTAGAGAGCTAGATGGTTGATACAGGATTATAAGGTCAGAGAAATATTTAGATTGACATTTTGCAAAGATCTAAACATGAGACACAATATCTTACATTTTATTCTACAGAAAATAGGCAACCATTATAGTTTTCTAGTACTAGGAAAGTATGATATTGCTTTCTTAACCCTAAAATAAATGTTGCTTCCATCTTCTGCAGTAGTTGATGCTGCTTTAGGAAAACACCTAGAAGACCTTGATATAGGACATTACAATAGTCCAATCTACTCAGAACAAGAGAGTTAACCCAAGAAGGTTTGTAGATTGTCAACCTAAAACATTTTTGCGTAAACACAAATATATTGTAAAAAGAAAAGGAAGTTCGAATCAAAGATGAAATTTGGTTAAATGAAGTAAGATTGAGTCAATTTTGACTCCCAGGGCTACCCTGGCAAAAATATCTGTATCAGCTTCTGCTTATTCACGAAGCTTCAGATTTCTTTGTTTCAATTTATGAATAAAAGGCCAGCGAGCAATCTGTTCAAGACGCAAACTGAATTTTCCTAGTTCCTTTCAATGAGCAGAATCAATAGAGGCTACCACCTGGATATTGTCAGTGAAAAAGCCCTATAGCCTAAATCTTAGATCAGTGTAGCTAGGAAAGCAAGATAAAGATTAACCAGCAAAGGGGCTAAAACTGAGCCCTACGGTACGCCACATAGTAATGCTCTTGACTCAGAAAGGTCAGATCCTCAACTCACTTGATAAGTATGGTTCGATAAAAAGGAATTAATTCAGGTTAATACTGCCCCATCCAATTCAAGATGAGAGAGATATTGTAATAACAATTGGTGAGCAGCAGTCAAGAGCTGCATTTATGTTGATAAAGATGATCAATGCAAATTTCCTTTTATCCTAATTTCATTTATTAGGGCTACAAAGGCCAATTTAATACTATGGCCATACCAAAATCCTGATTGCTTTAGGTGAAAGACATTAATCTTGTCCAGGAAGTTTTGTAGTTGTAATGCCACAACTTTTTCATTAACCTCCAAATAAAGGGAAGATTAGATACTGGTGGATAATGTCTGTAGGATCAAATGATTCCTTTTTTTTTTTAGACGGGGATGGATCCTTGCTTGCTTCAGTATAGCTGGGAGATAGCCTTTGGCTAGATCTGCATTCACAATACATGTGAGATTTTTAGAAAGGCCCGGCTCAGGTTTTTTTTCACCATTTTTAAGGTCATGGGATCCAACAAGGAGGTGCTACAATTCAAAAAATGCAAGATTTTATCAATGTCAATTGTTGAGATTCCATTAAATGACATATTTGCTCAACAGAACAGAGACAATAAGGCCATGTTCTTTTACTTAACAATTCTGAAATCATCTCATTGATTTTCTTTCTTGTTACCTCTTTTATGCACTTATACAGGGTGGCCCATGAAAAAGTAGCCTGCCTCCAATACACTGGTATTGGAGGCGGGCTACTTTTCCATGGGCCACCCTGTATATTATAAAATTCTATAAATATTCAAGAAAAAAAGCAAATGGCTCATAAGATTTATCTTTACGGCATCACATTGTTTGAATCTAGTCCTACTTGGTTACAATAACTTAACTGCGGATTAGGTGCTATAGACTTTTGAGTCTGCCTGAGTGTCATTTGCCGCTTTGTTATTCCTTTGATTGTTAGCAGATGGAGAACTGGCACAGCCTGCTGGCCTTAAGAGGTAACATCTCAGTGCTGTCCAAATATATTAAGATTTTCTTTTGCAGTGTATCCCCTAATGCACAGATCTGGACAGCCTAAAACAAGTTTTAAATAATGGCTTGGCAGTGAAATTTGAAATTGATACAGATAGGTACTACAATTTGCTTTGAAAATTTTTGAAATACTGATAAGTACACAGAGTGTATACCTCAACAAATAGCCATAGATCAGAACTGAAAAGAAAAGCCAATTATCAAAGAGAACAGTAGCTGAAACTTTCTATCTCAACATGAGTTATAAATGTAATACAGAAGAGTTTCATCAGTGTAGGCTCCTGAGCTGAGGTCAGGCATTGATGCTGTATTACAGTATTATTCCAGAAAGGAAAACAAGATATAGGGATGTGTGTGGAAAAAAAATTTGGTTCAGTCCAGTTGTCTCCATGATTCATTTCATTCAGTGGAAACAAAAAAAGATTTAATTTATTCATGTCATTCATCATGGAGAGCAACGCATCCTATTTTGAGTTCTAAAATTGAGGTTTTCTATTCAGTTTTAATGAAACTTGCAGATAGCCATGAACAGCAGAAAACCAGCACTCCAAGATATCAAGAGTGGGGCAAAGTGGCACCAAGAATGGCATCAATAGCCTATGGAGGCAAAGCAGAACAAAGTGTCATACATAGCATGTTGAGAGGGCAAAGGAGCACCAGAATTGACAAGATCACCTTAGGGTACTAAAAGAGGTATACAGAGCACCAACAACTCTGGGTGAAGTTCCCCAAGCTATACTAAGAGGGACAATATAGCACCTAGTGTGACATGAATAGTCTAAAGCACCAAGAAATGAGCAAGTCCCACCAACAGTGTCATGGAAACTCCAAGGTATAAAAAGAAGGAAAAGCAATACCAATAATGGTATAAATATCCCAAAGCAGCATGAGAGTTACAGCAAGTGCATAAAGCAATGGATTAGCATGGCAAGACCAAGAGTAAGTAGTTCAAGGAAATTTGAAAAGACCTTTGAAGACAGGAGCAAAGGCAAAAACACCTAAAGACACCAAGAGAGATGCAAAGTAGCAGGAGCACTGGCATTAAAATTGCAAACCATAGAAGCAGAGCAAGGCAGCAAGAGCTGTGCCATCAATACCCAATGCTTAGAGTGAGGTCTATGGCAGCATGATAAATGTTTTTATTATTAAAAATACTTTCAGTAGCCTGTACTGAAACCCATAAACAGTCATTTTTGTTAGGAAAAAAGTAACAGGGGCAATGACGCCCGCAGAAGAGAGAGAAGAAAGGCAGGAAGCACAGTGATCAATGCATGATAAGGTAGCAAAAAAAGTAGCATGAACACCCCAAGGCCTCCTGAGAGGGGTAAAGGGCACCATCAATAATGGTAAGAACACCTTAAGGTACTAAAAGTGGGGCAAAGAGTACCAAAAGCAGTGGCATGAACAGCTCAAGGCACCAAAAGAAGAGCAAGGTGGCACCAACAGTGACAAATACTCTAAGGCAGGGGTGGGGAAACTATGGCCCTCAGGCCAAATCCGGCCCGATGACAAATTTATTTTTTCCAGCCCTCCTCCTCCTCAATTTGCCCCATTAGATCCAGCCCACCGGCATCTTTGATGTCATCAACAATGGCCTGACATCACAGGCCTCTGTTGATGACTTTGACCTAGATGTCGGTGGCCGGAGATGACATCACTCTCAGAGGGAGCAGCAGGGCAGGAAGCAGGAGCATTGCCCAGCTGGCAGCGAAGAAAGGAAGAAGTCACCGGTGAATCCCATCCCAGCAGCAGCAAAGAGAAAAAGCCCATGTGGCCATCAGTAGACCCCATGCCACTGGCAGCGAAAAAAGAAAGAGGCCACTGATGAATCCCATCCAAAGCTAGCGAAGAGGCCTGTGCAGCAGCAAAGAAAGAGGCTGCCAGTGGATCTCATTCCACCTGCAGTGAAGAGAAGAGATCCATCTCTTCAGTTCGCCCAGCGATGCAGAATAGAGTCTGTCTGCACCGCTGGGCGAACTGAGTCCGTCTGTCGTTTCTGCAGGCCTTGCAGTATTAAAAGCTCGCAAGGGCAGCACTTTCTCTATGTTGATTTCTCGACACACAAGATCAGCATGGAAGAAATGCTACAACCACGATTTTTCAAAACCACATGGCTTGCAGAGTGGCTTTGATGATAGATCAACTCCTCTCTGGCATGCAATGGCGGTAACAACAGCATTGGAAGAGCAAGAGAGGCTCCAAGGCTGCCGTGTGTATGTATGTGAGAATGAATGTGTACCTTCCTGGGGGGGGGGGAAGGGTTCTGTTTGTGTATGTAAGCCAAGCCGCACATTTTGCTTTCAGAAATTAGCGCCTACCCAAAGGTAGGCGCTAATTTCTCCGGGCACCGGGAAAGTGCACAGAAAAGCAGTAAAAACTGCTTTTCTGTGCACCCTCCGACTTAATATCATGGCGATATTAAGTCAAAAGTCCCGAATGTTTAAAAAAATTAAAAAATTAAAAAAATTTTTTAAAATGGGCCCACGGCTATCGGGTCGAAAACCGGATGCTCAATTTTGCCGGCGTCCGGTTTCCGAGCCTGTGGCTGTCAGCGGGCTCGAGAACAGACGCCGGCAAAATTGAGTGTCGACTGTCAAACCTGCTGACAGCCGCCGCTTCCATCAAAAAAGAGGCGCTAGGGACCTGCCGGACCTGCATGCTTCTGGAAGCATGCAGGTCCGGCATGCTTCTGGAAGCCAACAACACTATGTTGATAGTGAACAGTCCTCCAACTGTTCCCAGCCCTTTCGGAACTGCTGCTAGGTATCGGCAAAAAGCAGCAGGCCGGACTGAGGATGAGGGCAGACAGAGGCCTTGTGACACAAAAGCCTCAAGACATGGAGAAGACTCTGGATGTGGACGAGGAGCTTGGAAGACTCTGGACGAGGCGAGGAACTTGGAAGACTCTGGATGAGACAAGAAGCTTGGAAGGTTCAGACATTGGCACTGTCTCTCAGGGCGCCCTACACAGCCCACCGACACGGGCGGACCCAATGGGTTGGTCACGGACCACCCTGTCCCACTGCGTGCCCTACACAACCAGAAGAGGCTGGTCATGGACCACGCGGAGAGCGGGACAAACGCAGGAAGGGAATCCAGCTGAGATGAAACTCCAATGACGAGAACAGGAACAGACAAGACGGATTTACCCTCAACAAGGTGTCATCTGGAGAACCAAAGTAGCTGGAGGGTCAAGAGGACTCGGAACAAGCGAAGGAGGAACAGAACCTCGGTACATCAGGAAGCCTGGACTAGGAACCTCGGAACATCAGGAAACCACGGAGACGAAGACTCAGGAACCAAGACGAGACATGGAGCTCCAAAGAAGAACTGACGGAGTGCTGGAAGACGAGACTTCCCGGAGCGAAGAACTCCAATGCCAGGCAACACAGGAGTGCAGAAGAAGCCTTTTTATAGTGCTGAACCAGGAAACAGTCATTAGGTGGGGCCCGGGGCATATCCGGCCATGGGCTCTTTAAATCTTGTGAAGAGGCGCGGCCCGCGCCTTAGGAGCAGGAAACAGGAAGCTGTGCAGGACCATGGTCAGTAGCCCTGCACAGAAGCAGACGACAGAGAAGCAGGGCTGGGCCGAGGAGCTGGCCCCTAAGCCGGAGACGGCTCCCTGCCTCAGAAGGCAGGCTGAAAGGCAGTGGAGGAAAGCCACTGTGAAGAGCAGAAACTGCGGCTCCTGCCGCGAAGGACGCCAACAGCCCTGCACTGTGCAGGAGAAAGCAGTACGGCAAAATGGAGTTGAGAAGCCTGCTCGCGGGGGAAACTCCGCGGGCAGGAATCATAACAGCAGGAGAGAAACAGAGTGGGAGGAGAAGGATCCTCTTTCTTTCTTTTTTTTATTTTGAGGGTCAAAACACCCGACATAACTATGAGACAGGATGGAAGGATCAGGCTGGGACAAAAGATGGTACAACAAAATAGCAAAACTCTGAAGCAAGAGAAAGGCATGGCAGAAGGAACAGACCAGGCCACAAGAGTGGTACCTCAAAACAGCAAGGAGCTGAACAAGGAGAGAGGCTGGTCAAGAGGAGTCAGCTGGGCAGCAGCAGCAGCAAAAGTGGCAATTGATAGCAACACAGTAAGACATTGAATTGTGGGCATTGCATCACTGTAGCTTTGCAAAGCAACTCAGAAAGAAGAGGTTCACAATGACAGCTTTTGTTCGATAACAAACTGACCCAATCTCATAGTATTATAACCCACCCACATTTAAGAGCTTACACTGTTGTGGGCGGCCACGAGGCCTTGCATTCTGTTGCAACCTCGAAGACCTCGAAGCCTTGCATTCTGTTGTGGAATGGGTTTAGTGTGCCCTTGGGCCGACCCAAGGGTTGACGGCGTATTCCAGGGTATCTGGCAAGCTGACCCTCTGCCAGGCCTGCAAGCCCCCAAGGCCAACACCCAAGGATGTTGGAAATTGAATGGTCCTCTGACCATTCCGGGCCCTTTCGGACCTGCTGCGAACAGCATGGGGCAGCAGGCCTGGCCTGAGGTTGAGGGCAGGAGCTGGACTGAGAACTGGAACCAGACTAGAACAGTAGACAAGAACTGTAGCAGGACTCGGATACTGGAACCAGGCAGGAACTGTAGCAAGACTCGGGTATTGGACCCAGGCAGGAACTGTAGCAAGACTCGGGTACTGGAGCCAGGCAGGAACTATAGCAAGACTCGGGTACTGGAACCAGGCAGCAACTGTAGCAAGACTCGGGTACTGGAACCAGGCAGGAACTGTAGCAAGACTCGGGTACTGGAGCCGGTGGGGATGCAACGGCATCACAGACGAGGGCTAGTGCGAAGACATCACAGAAGACACTTGGACAGAAGGACAATTGCACAGTCTCTCAGGGCACCCTACTCAGCCCACCCGCGGGACTGAGTTGCGGACCACCCTGTCCCACTGCGCACCCTACACAGCCCGAAGGTTGGTCACGGACCACGAGGAGAGCAGGACAAGCGCATGGAAGATCCAAGCGAGGAGGAACTCTGATGTCAGGACCAATGACATCCGAAGCTCCGACGGTTGGCGGGAACAGAAGCTCCAGAGCACAGGGACGGATCCCACCTATTGGCCACTCCAAGGCCCAGCAGGTCAGAAGGCTTGGAGCACATACAAGATGCAGGGAAGAACATCCGGGAAGGCAGAAACATCAGGACGTAGACGATCATGGCAGGACATCAGGACGAAGATCAGGACAGGAACATCAGGATATCTGGACAGGGACCTCAGGCACGAAGACAAGACTTGACAAGGCGAGACAACAGGAACTCCATGGAGAAGACAGGAAGGCCTGATGGAGCTCTGGCAGGCAGGAGCCTCCAGAAGGATGACACTCCGATGCAAGGCCACGAACAGACTGACGGAGCAGCCCTTTATAGGGCTGAAGCAGGAAGTCCACTTGAAGGTGGGGCCAGCACACTTCCTGTGCCTGGCCCTTTAAATCTGGTAGAGAGACGGGCACTGGCGCCTAAGGAGCAGCAGGAGAACTGTAAAGGACCGCGGTCAGCGGCCTGCACTGACGTCAGACGCCGAAGCAGGAGAACTGAGCCTAGGCGCAGGCTCAGACGACGGCAGCGGCTCCAGCCGCTGCGAGGAGCCCCAGGGACGGCTCCAGCCACCGGATCAGCCCGGGGATGCGGCCTTAGCGCCGCGAAGATGGTCATGGCATCGGGGGCAGTCCCAGCCCCGCGGGGAGAAACAGGAAGGCCGCGGTTCCGACCGCGGAGAAGGAAGACTGTCGCTCCCCATGCGGCTTCCGGGCCGCATGGGGAGCGACAGTCCACGTCTCCAGAAGCGCAGGAGGCCCAACAGCGGCATGGTGAGTAGTTCTGGGGGGGGGGGGGCCCGCGGGCAGCGGGTCATAACATACATGACACAAAATTTACAACAAGAGTACACAGTGATAAACCCAAAATAATAAGCAATAACATATGAAGTCACAGCAGTTCCAGGATCACCAGAAAAATAATGTTAAAACCAATATAGTGAACTACACTCTCATCTCTCATGAGGTAAAAGAAAACATACACTTAGACTCTATGCACTATAATAAAACAAAATCCTTTTGGTTTTCTCTCCAAGCAACACAAGACATCCAGATTTTATCAAATTTAGAGGGTCATTTATCAAAGTGCTATATGGCGCTTTTGCATGCGTTAAGGTGTTTTCACATGCAAAAAATGCCTTTTACGCATGTGAAAACGCCGTAACGCATGGTGCGATGCAAATGAGAAAAAGGGGAGGATATTGGAGCAGGATTTTCAGCCAAGTGGGCTAGGCTCACAGTTTTGCGAAGCCGAATCGCATGGTTTTAATGTGAATTTTAACTACACCTTTTTCATTTGTGTAAAGCCGTGCGATAGGGCTTTATTGCGCGTTGAAAGAGAGCAAGAGAGCCTAGCCATAATGCCCTCACACTAGATAGATATTTATATCTCTATGGGAGGCCCACTTAGTAACTCGAGGTGAGGTTTAGGTATTAGTGTAGGGGTTAGGGGCCACTTTGACATTCTAAGTGAGACGAACAAACAGACCAGTGCTCTCTTGTGAAAATTTTATGACCTTTGAATTGAGGAAACTCACCCAAAGATGAGATTTGTGCAATGTTCTCTCAACCTAGCTTGAGTCCATCAAGCTAGGTTCTCTCTTTCTCTGCTTTGCATTGGTATTAGTGCAAATTGCAATAAACTGCCTGTTACCATAAAACACACCCCTTTTCCTATCGCATGCGATATTTAGTACATCCCTAGCGCCTCCTTTTTGACAGGAGCGGCGGCTGTCAGCGGGTTTGACAGCCGACGCTCAATTTTGCCGGCATCTGTTCTCGAGCCCGCTGACAGCCACGGGCTCGGAAACCAGACGCTGGCAAAATTGAGCATCCAGTTTTCGGCCCGACAGCCGCGGGCCGAATTCAAATTTTTTTTTTTTTACTTTTTTTTTACTCTTCGGGGCCTCCGACTTAATATCGCTATGATATTAAGTCTGAGGGTGCACAGAAAAGCAGTTTTTACTGCTTTTCTGTGCACTTTCCCGGCGCCGGAAGAAATTAGCGCTGACCTATGGGTCGGCGCTAATTTCTGAAAGTAAAATGTGCGGCTTGGCTGCACATTTTACTTTCTGTATCCCACGCGCATACCTAATAGGGCCATCAACATGCATTTGCATGTTGAGGGTGCTATTAGGTGCCACGGGTTGGACGCGCGTTTTCCTCCCCTTACTGAATAAGGGGTTAGGGAAAACGCGCGTCCAATAGCAGGCTAACAGTGCGCTCCGTCAGCACGCACTGTACTGTATCGGCCTGTAGGTTAATAAGCAAGATGGGCCTGTAAGACCCGCAGAGTTGCATCTCTCCTGGGCTTCTCAAGGACAGTTAAACCGTCTAGAACAGGTAAATGTGAATCGGTTATTTACTCTTTCGATAATAAAAAGACTAGGGGGCACGCCATGAAGTTAGCATATGGCACATTTAAAACTAATCGGAGAAAGCTCTTTTTCACTCAACGCACAATTAAACTCTGGAATATGTTGCCAGAGGATGTGGTCAGGGCCGGCGGAAGCACTAGGCGAACTAGGCGGTCGCCTAGGGCGCCAGCTTCCCGGGGGCGGCACTGCCCCGGTAAAATTAAGAGAGCCGCCGCCCCCCCCCCCCCGAAGCCGCTGCCGGCAGCCCGCCCCAAAAGACCCATCTGACCTCCTCCAGCGGTTCGCGTGGCTCCCGGTCCCTCCCGCTGCTCTTTCTTCCCTGCTGCCGTTGCCGCCGGGCTATCAGCACGTTCAAGCCCAGCGGGAACGGCAGCGGTGCAAAAAAAAAAAAAAAAGCTGTTGCATCCGCGGCTGGTCTTCTTCCCGCCCCCCCCCTTTGAACCGGAACAGGAAGTGATGCGCGGGAAGAAAGAGAAGTGCTGCGTGAAAAAATAGCGGCGACAGCAGCATCGGCCCCCGAGCAACTGAAGCAGCCGGTAATCGGGAAAGGAGAGAGCAGCACGAGCCTCCTGCGGCCGATGGGATTCTTCCTTCTTGGCCTGCAGGGGCTGGAGGAGGAGGAGCAGCTACCGTTTGTGCTGGGGGGGGGGGAGGAAGTGAGTGAGAGAAAGAGAGAGAAGCAGCCAGCCTGCCTGCCTGCCTGCCTGCGTGTGATTGAGAGTCTGTGTGTAAGTGAGAGAATGTATTTGATGGAGAGCATGTGTGTGTGATTGAGAGAAACTGGTCAGAGAGCTGATGTATGTGTATATGTGAGAGACAATGAAAGTGACTGCTCAAGGAGATGACTGATGTGTGAGACAGTCAGGGATGTGTGTGTGTGTGTGTGTGTGTGTGTGTGTGAAAGAAAGAAAAAGCATGGAAGTGAGAACTCTGGGTATGTGTGTGAGAAAGAAAGTGATTATGAGAGTGAGAAGCCCATATATGTAAGTGGAACACGGGAGTGGGAAGCCTGTGTGTGTATGGCATGAGAGAAACTGTTCAGGAAGGTGACTGGTGTGTGTGTGCCAAAGACTGTTTGGGAGATGATTGGTGTGTGAGAGACAGAAACTGGTCATGGGGGCATGACTGATATGGTGTGTGTGTGTGAGAGACATGGGCATTAAGGAAGAGGACCATGAGTATAGAGCTTAGCCACTACTGCTGCTTCTGGTGTGTGCTACAGCCTGCATGGAAGAGGAGTAAGAGAGCTGCTGGAGGGGGTAAGTAAAGATGGCTTTTTAAGTTTATTTTTCTTGATTGACTGCCATTTTAATTATTTAATATTATGTGATGTGTCTGCTTTTTTTGTTTGAGCAACAAGTATAGCTTTGGTTTATGTTTATTTTATTTATTTTTATTTATTTATTTATAAAAGAGTTTCTATACCGTCGATAAGACAAATCATCTCAATGGTTTACATGGCATAAAAATGTCAAATAAGTGTTCTGTTATAAATACAGACTTCGTTATTTTCATTAATGCACAATGTAAGTTAATTGTGTGTGTGTGTGGGGGGGGGGGGGGGGGGCGGCATAGCTGACGTTTCGCCTAGGGTGCCTAATACCCTTGCACCGGCCCTGGATGTGGTTAGTGCAGTTAGTAATAGCTGTGTTTAAAAAAGGATTGGATAAGTTCTCGGAGGAGAAGTCCATTACCTGCTATTAATTAAATTGACTTAGAAAATAGCCACTGCTATTACTAGCAACAGTAACATGGAATAGACTTAGTTTTTTGGTACTTGTCAGGTTCTTATGGCCTGGATTGGCCACTGTTGGGAACAGGATGCTGGGCTTGATGGACCCTTGGTCTGACCCAGTATGGCATGTTCTTATGTTCTACCAAATTGCTTCCATCCACAAATGAACCTTCATCCCTAGTTACATTTAACATTGCTGCAAGGGGAGCAGCTAGAAGAAAATCGCTTATAATAGCAAGCCGTACATTCATCGAGGCCTGGAGATTTGCCTATCTTAAGAAGCTTAATAACCTGTAGAACTTTGGCTGTAGTGATGGCACTGTCTAGGTATTTATGATGATCTTGGAAAAGAGTGGGCAAAGGCACCAAATGTAAATAATTATCAATAGCTATCTCAGAAATTATAGTATCCCTTCCATACAACTTTGAATAAAAGTGAGAGAAACATTTTCTGATATCAGAGGAGGTCGTAAGCGCTGTACCACCAGGCCATTTGAGCTCGACTATAATGCGTTGAGTCATTATAGACTTTAATCCGCAGGCTAGTTATCTCCCTGCCTAGTTTCCCCCTTCAAAATAGATTTGTTGGGCCTTTTCCAACTGATGAGCAATGGTTGTGGAATCAAGTAAGCTAAGCTCATCTCTAGCCTCATTCAGTTTTGTGAAAACCCGAGGTGAAAGTGTAGACTTACGCGTGTGGGATAAAGTATTAATTTTCTCCAGAAGGCTTCTCAGCCTTGAGAAATCAATCTTCCCTGAATCACCACTTTAGAGTACTCCCAAACAACAGCTGGAGAAATTTTCTCCTGCATATTAAATTGAAAATATTCCTGAAGGCACACATCCACAACCCCACAAAAGGACTCATCTCTCAAAAGACTATGCTTAAGTGCCAAAAACATCTCCCGGAGTCGTAATTAGAACGTATAATTCCTAGAGGAAAAATAGCACTGGCACCAAATATTCACCAGACTCCATCTTTCCATCAGATGTGTTAAAAGTAGTGCGAGCACCTCAGAGTCCTTGGATAGGCATTGACGAATTATCAAGAGAGGGTATTCTAGTTAAGTTAAAATCTCCCCCCTATTAATAATCCCTCAGAATGAGAGATGAGTAAATTCTCCAGGGACCCTAAAAGCGCCTCTTGATTGGTTCACAATGGTGTATAAATCACCACCCACCTTCAGTTTAAGAATTATGTACCTTCCTTTAGGATCCACAATGCATGAAAGAAATTCATAGGGACAATGTTGAGCAATGAATACGCCCACCCCTATATATTTCCTTTCCTTGGAGCTAGGAGCAAAATACCTATTAGGAAAGTCTCTAGACTTCATCAAATATTCATATCATTTCTAGTAACCCTAGACGAGGTCAGCTCATAATATAAAAGCTGACTATTTCTATAAGTGTTAAGTCCCTTTACATTAAGGGGAAAAAATATGATGGTCCAACATAACAGACTTTTAAAAAAAACCATCTGCACCTGTGTGAGTGGCTCCTCAGCTGCATAAATACATAAGGGCCACTTAGAAACAAGTATACAACTGTGCACACTGTGGATCCTAAATCACCCCTAACAACCCACCCTCCTCCCCACCCCCTTACATGATCTGCCAATCTCCATAAGCAGATTCCACCTTCACAGAAAGAAGTGATCCATCAAACTTGATGAGATCCCCACCAAACCTCCCTTTCAAAACAGCAAAACTTAACATTTACCACCTTTCCTGAAAAATTATGCAGCGTTCCATTTTTCAGCCTTACAAACCATGCTGTAAAAGAAAAGATCAGGTTAACAAAATCAAGAATAGCAACCATGTGAAGTATAGCAATGACCCAAAACACAGTTATGCCACTCTGTCCAACTTCAGCAGGGATCAGGTAGGGATTGAAGATGATCATCTGACTGTCACCTCAGTCTCCTGCCCCCTTTCCCAACCTGCTGCCATCTTGGTAACACATCCTTATGATTCTCGGCCGGCGCCCTTTTGGGAACAGCAAAATTAACTGGTAGGTCTGCTTTCTTAAAGACCTCTGCCGTTTCAGCTACCAACTTAATCCGGTAGGAAGATCCCTTAATCGAAAAGAACAACCTGAAAGGGAAAGTCCACCAGTACTTAATGTTTTCGGACCTCAGCAAACTTGTGACTTCCCGCAGGTATTGTCACTTCTTCAGAATAACAGGGGCTAGATCAGCGAACACCAAGATCTTGTTACCCTCCCAAAGCCAATCAGTTTTTCTTACCTTTGCAAAGACCTGTTCTTTCACCACATAAATGTGAAAACAAGTGATATCTCTAGGTCTGTTATCAGACCTAGGCCCAAGTGCCCTATGAGCTCAATTCAGCTTTATTGCAGGGCTCAGCAGATCTTCTGTATTGGTACTGTTGGCTTGGGATTTTAGTAACTCCTTGCAAATACCAAGCATCACCTCTCTACAGTCTTTGTAGGAGAGAGTCTCCAGTACCCCCTTGAAGCACAGGTTACATTGCCATGCCCTATTCTCTAGATCTTCAATTTTTTTCAGCCAGCAAAACCTGGTTCGATTGCATCTTCTTCTGTTGTTCAGTTAGTTACTTCAGGGCCTCAGCCTGTCCCTCCATCCGGGTATCGATTTCATAAGAACATGCCATATTGGGTCAGACCAAGGGTCCATCAAGCCCAGCATCCTGTCTCCAACAGTGGCCAATCCAGGCCATAAGAACCTGGCAAGTACCCAAAAACTAAATCTATCCCATGTTACTGTTGCTAGTAATAGCAGTTGCTATTTTCTAAGTCAACTTAATTAATAGCAGGTAATGGACTTCTCCTCCAAGAACTTATCCAATCCTTTTTTTAAACACAGCTACACTAACTGCACTAACCACATCCCCTGGCAACAACACATTTACCCGGTCTAGACCTCTCATGATTTTAAACACATCAATGCAATTCCCCAGTGTTGCCATATCTTCTCTCAAATCCGCCATCATAGCTAGCAATTCATGCTTATGGGTCTTCATGTCACCACGAATGCTGCTAAACCATTCCCACAATTCCTCCCAAAATGTGGTTCAGCCATTGTAGCTGGTAGGGGATTCACGTCTTCCTCCATACAGCCTTTCATCACGGAATTAGCCACATCCTCTGACAACTCCGCCACATGTTTGCTGAAAGAAAACTGCTTTAAGTCCACTGTTTTTTTGCTTGGCTGCCATCCTCACTATTTTCTTTCAGAATAAATTGATAAGGCTTCAGAATACAAATGGATGCTGGTGATTCAAGGTGGGTAGTGATCAAAAGAACAGGAATTCCAATTCAGATGTCCATCTTAGCTGATGACATCACTTCCTCATACTCATTTGTTATGGCATTGAGCACTTCTGCTATGGCCACAGATGAGCATAAACTCTCATGGCTGCGAGCATTTGATCTTAAGGAAGTACAAGAAAGGCTCAGAGCCCTACCATATACTAGTGAGAATCTCTTTGAAAATAAGGAGGCTCTGGATCCTCTCAAGGACCACCAAACAATGCTTCAGACCCTCTGCACTATCACCTCCAAATGAGTCAAGAACCCAGAAAGTTTTTCAAACAAAGAAAAAAACACTTCCAAAGTCAGATTCATCCCAGACAGCATTAGGGCTTCAGGCTATAAAGCCCACATTCAGGCCGATACAGTACAGTGCGCTCCGGCAGAGCGCAATGTCAACCCGCGATTGGACGCACATTTTCGACGCACTAGATTTACCCCTTATTCAGTAAGGGGTAATAGCGTGTCGATAACGTGCGTCCAACCCCCCGAACCTATTAGCGCCTGCAACATGCAAATGCATGTTGATGGCCCTATTAGGTATTCCTGCGCGATTCAGTAAGTAAAATGTGCAGCCAAGCCGCACATTTTACTTTAAGAAATTAGCGCCTAACCAAAGGTAGGCGCTAATTTCTGCCGGCACCGGGGAAGTGCACAGAAAAGCAGTAAAAACTGCTTTTCTGTGCACCCTCCGACTTAATATCATGGCGATATTAAGTCGGAGGTCCGGAAAGTTAAAGTAAAAAAAAAAAAATAAATTTAAAATAGGCCCACGACTTGAAAACCGGACGCTCAATTTTGCTGGCGTCCGGTTTCCGAACCCGTGGCTGTCAGCGGGCTCGAGAACTGACGCCGGCAAAATTGAGCGTCGGCTGTCAAACCCGCTGACAGCCGCCGCTCCTGTCCGAAAAGAGGCAGTAGGGACGCGCTAGTGTCCCTAGCGCCGCTTTTTACCACCGGCCCTAATTTAAATAAATTAAATTACTCTGTCTCGCGCACAGGAGAGTGTCCTATGCACGCGCCAGGAGAGCGGGTGCTCGCCTGCTCTCCCGCGATTTTTACTGTATCGGCCCGATTGATAGCCAAAACCAGAGACTGGTTTGACTGAATTAAAAAAATAGCTAGCATTGCCAGTCTTTGTTCCTCTGCAGGGGGGAGAGGGCGTAGTAAAGTTTTACATAAACTCTTGACCCATTATAACCCTTGATAGTTAGATCCTTCTGGGTGTCATCATGGACAGTACTTTGAAATCCTTAGCTCAATATGTGGCAGTAGTCAAAAAAAGCAAACAATCTTCAGAATTATTAGGAAAATAATGGAGAATAAAACTGAAATGTCATAGTATCTCTGTATCGCGCCTTGATGAGACCACACCTAGAATACTGTGTGCAATTTTGGTTGCCTCATCTAAAATAAATAAATGAAAATAAAGATATAGTTGAACTGGAAAATGTACAGAGAAAGGCAACCAAAATGATAAAGGGTATGGAATGACTCCCCTGAGACTGAAGTCTAAAGAGGTTAGGGCTTTCAGCTTGAAGAGGAGATACCTAAGGGGGGATATGCTAGAAGTTTTAACTTTTGGCTATTTGATGTGTCCGATTGTTTTGAAATATTTTATTGGTGTTTAGAAACTCATTTTTAAATTTCCTAATTATTGGATATTCTAAGAATATTTCAAAACACCTGACATCAGTTTTGAAATATTCTATTAATATGGTTTTACTATTTTATATTTCTTGAATGCATTTTTTTTTATGTTTTATGAGGTACACTGTTTTGGTTTTGGTTTTTTTTCACTGTTGTACTGCATAGTCTGACTTCTTGTTGTTTCCAGTTCAGTTTTGTCTGCATGTTTGTATTTATGCTTTATGATTGCTTTATTCTGTAGTTAGCAAGGGTCGATGTGCTCTGCATGGGTGTCCAAGGTGAGGTATTCTGCTAGCATGTAGTTTCTGTATAGGGATCTATAGCAGCCTGACGTTATTTTCCTAATGGGTGGCATATTGGTGTTTTAGGACTTGGTGTAACATTTGCCATATTGCATTCTCATAGGTAGGGTTGTTACTGTTAATGTGGCAGTTAGGGCATTATGGTATGGCAGGTTTTCTATAGCTTCTGAGTATATTTTTTGCAGGATTTTGTATTATATAGTGCTCATGGAGTAGAAGGAGTTTATGTTGCTGTTATGGAGGTGACACCAGAATTAGAATAGTATTTATTTATTTATTTATTTGTGTATGGTAAGAGGAAATGTCCTTGTTCTGCTTTTCACCCTTTGCTGGGGGAGTTTTTGTAAACACTGGGTATTGTACAACTTGAGGTTCAGGTTTATATTGGGCTTCTATTCCACTCCCATATATAACATTTATTGATGCTCAAATAATTTTAGTGGCAGTTTTGTTACACAGTTGAAATTAGCAAGGGTTTTAGTCAATGGCATCTTTAGACAGGTCCTGCCGTTAAAAATGCCACTGTAAAATAATACAGAGGGTAAACAATTTGTAAATAACTCCCTATTAATCACTTACTAAATACACATAGAGAGATAACACATAACCAATGTGTATAACGTTTATTTTGACAACAAAACACACACACCTGTATAGACACTCTAAAAGCTAAGCTAACACATCCACACCATTCATCCACATCTTGTTAAAAAACATATTGCACAATACATGAATTATAATAGGTGGTGGGATTGTTATCATGAATGCTTCTGATTATGACAAGGAAGTATACAGACAATTATCTGATGAACAGTCTTATAGAAAATTGGATTTTGATTCTACTCCAGCTTTGCATCAACAAATAATTAATATTCTTGATGTAGCCTTGCAACAAAAGATTATTTCCAATAAGGAACATCATTTTTTACAGGTTTCTTTTCCTGTTACAGCATATTTCTATATTCTTCCTAAGATTCACAAAACTTTGGTTAACCCTCCTGGTCGACCTATTGTTGCCGGGATTGGTACTGTGTTAGAAACCATTGCTAAAATGATAGATCATTTTTTGAAACCATTTGTTATGGCTACTTCTTTGTATGTGAAGGACTCTACTGACTTTATAAATTCTTTGTCAGATCTACCAGAAATTCAGCCCAATTGGGTGTTGTTAACAGCCGATATAACCTCATTATACACAAGTATTCCTCAAAGGGCAGCCTTGAATATCATTAAATTGGAGCTTGCCAAAATGGACATTACAGGACATAGATTGAATTTTCTAATTACTATTGCTGAAATTGCCCTTACATCGAATATTTTCAGCTACAAATCTGATTATTTCTTGCAGATCACAGGCATTCCCATGGGGTCTCCTATGGCCCTGAGTGTTGCCTGTCTCTATGTCTCACACTTTGAGGAGACTTTTATTTATAGTTCTCCTCTTTTTCAGTATGTTAGATATTGGAAACATTATATCGATGATCTGTTTTTTTTATATGGAGTGGGAATGATGGAGACTTGGATTCTTTTTTGTCCTTGCTTAATTCCAGTGACCCAAATTTGGTATTTACATTCACCAAGAATAAAAGATCTATTACATTTTTGGACATGAAAATATATGTCCATGAGCAGAGATTGATAACCAGTGTTCATAGAAAGGCCACTGATCGTAACTCTTTGCTACATTACCACAGCTTTCATCCCAAGTTGCTTAAGGATAATAGCCCTGTGGGCCAATTTTTACGGTATCGGAGGCTATGCACTTCCACCGTTGAATTTAAAATTCAAGCTCAGGTGTTATCTGATAGATTTATTGCTAGAGGGTATACCAGAGAGACTGTTAGGAGGGCATAGAAGCGTGCATTATATTCCAATAGGGAGAATCTTTTAATTCAGAGTTTAAAAGATAGACCCACCCATACAATTTGTACCATTCCTTTTTCCACAAAATTATTGGAAGTTAAAAAGTCTATTTTGAGACATTGGCATATTTTATCTTCAGAATCGTGCTTTATAGAAAAGCCTATTTTTGCTGTTAAAAAATGTCAATCACTATGTGAAAAATTGAAAAATAAAAATGAATTTGTGGAATGTAGTGGCGTTTATGGTCAATTTCCATGCGGGTCTTGCTCAGTGTGTCCCCTTGCACTTATATGCCAGTCTTTTCAGCATCCCCATTTGAAATATCCTTATAAAATTCCGAAATTGTTTACATGTAACACCAGTGGTGTGGTGTATGCCATCATATGCCCTTGCAATTTAATTTATGTGGGACAAACTGCTTGGCCAATTCACCTTAGGATTATTGAACATCGTAGTCGTATCAAGTCTGTACGTGAACATGCCCCTTTAGTTGATCATTGGGTAGAAAATAGTCATTCTCCCAATGATATTCGATTTTTTGTCAAACAAATACTGAAAAATGGAGGGGATTTGTCTACTGTTCTCAGAAAATCTGAACAGCACTTTATCTTTAACTGGTGCACGATGTCTTCATTTGGTCTTAATGGGCCCATTGAATGGAGCGTGTTTTTTTGAATGAGTCTTTCTGAGTGGACTTTTTTCCTTCTTTTAATGGATTTTTTTGGTTGCCAGTGTAAGTAATATGAGGTTCGCTGGAAACCTTTTAGGTTTGGATTAGATACGTTTTTTGTTTTTTGTTTTTTTTAATCAGAATAGTATTTTTATTGGTAACATCAAGCAGGAAGCAACCAAATCGCTCACAAGACAACTTGAGCGATATTGACATTAAACAAATAAACCCAATGATATGTTTGAACAATAGATGCCTCAGGTTTGCCTCCACTTGACCCACCTTTTATCATAATTACCCTTTGTATACCCCATATCCCATCCTCACTTCCCACCCCCATCCCCCAGCCTAACATCCACTCCTCAGTCATCCACACTCACACACCCTTTAAGTACCCCCCTCCCCCCCTTGAACAGCCCAATCAGACGTGTACCCATATTCACCCGCAGGTCATCCTGCAAGTCTTTAGGCATTGTCAACACATAGGCATCCCAACAAACACAATAAACCTTGTCTGGCCTCCGGCGGCCCAGCAAAAAGTCCATTTGTTCTAGTTGTACCATTTCAGCCATGCGCCAAGCCCAAGCTTTAAACGTGGGTGTAATGTCCGGAGCCAGCCAGTCACGCCTGCATGACTGCCACCCTCTCAAATTTAACCTTGGAGTGTCTGTCCATCACAGAGTGTGGTAGGGAGCTGCACAAAAGCACCATCCCTGTGAAGCTAAGGGCCACTCCCAGGCAAGTACCCAGTGGGGCGGATTTTCAGAGCCCTGCTCGCCTAAATCCGCCCGGTTTTGGGCGGATTTAGGCGAGCAGGGCCCTGCGCACCGGTAAGCCTATTTTACATAGGCCTACCGGCGCGCGCAGAGCCCCGGGACTCGCGTAAGTCCCGGGGTTCTCCGAGGGGGGCGTGTCGGGGGCGGTCCCGGTCGTCGCGGCGTTTTCAGGGCATGTCGGCAGCGTTTTGGGGGCGGGTACAGGGGCGTGGCTACAGCCCGGGGCGGTCCGGGGGCGTGGCCGCGCCCTCCGTACCCGCCCCCAGGTCGCGGCCCGGCGCGCAGGAGGGAGGCGTAAATCCCCAACAAAGGTAAGGGGGGGTTATAGACAGGGCCGGGCGGGTGGGTTAGGTAGAGGAAGGGAGGGGAAGGTGAGGGGAGGGTGTTAGAGGATTCCCTCCGAGGCCGCTCCGATTTCGGAGCAGCCTCGGAGGGAACGGGGGTAGGCTGCGCGGCTCGGCGATCCAGGTTTTTTAGTAGATACGCGCGGCTCCGCGCGTATCTACTAAAATCCAGCGTACTTTTGTTTGCGCCTGAGCGCAAACAAAAGTAGGCCTATTCGCGCTCCTTTTAAAATCCGCCCCTATGGCTGCCCAGAAGACCCAGAGCGTTTGACAATCAAATAGTCTATGGGCCAAGGTCCCAGGTTGCAAGCCACATTTTATACACAGCGAAGTGGGGGCCAGTCGCATCTGAAATCTCCGAACATCATCACAGTAGAGCCAGTGCAGAATTTTAAATTGTATTTCCCGAAGGCTAATGTCCAAGAGGGTTTTCTGCAGACGTGCAAATGCAGTAAGGATAAGAGCAGCTGTAACCTGAGAGTTGAGGGCCTCAGTCCAACGTCCAGCCAAATGCGACGCCCTGTCTAGACTGCGAAGTTTCTGTCCAATATTCTTCCATGCAGTAATGGTATTAGTAAGGTAAGCAGTATCAAAGGTTCCAGTAGCGAATTTAAGTTCCGCTGAAATGTCCGGTTCAGTCCACGCACAGGAACGAATGTAATGACGGACCTGAAGAAAAGCATAGAACTGCTTGGCAGGAATATGATACGTACGTTGTAGGGTAGCAAAATCCAATAAATGACCTGATGCCTCAGCCAACATATGGTACAGGAACAATAACCCTTGGGTTGCCCAAGACTGAAATATTGCCCCACTTTCCCGCCCCGGCAAAAATTCCATGTTATGAACCAGGGGAAGCAGTAGAGACCGGATCCCTGATCGTGCATTCAACCGTCTCCACCATTTCCAAGCCTGAATACAGGGAGAGAGCAAAACTGCAGGATACGGGACCGTGCATCGTACCGTGGCCCGGGACTGAATGATGCTCACTGGGGAGTTAGGCGCTGACATACGCATAAGCATCCCAGCCGCACACAATTTATAGGTTCCCGTGAGCCATTCCCCCACAAATCTTAACTGACAGGCCACGGTGTACAATCTAAAATCTGGCATGTTGAGCCCTCCACGGTCTCCTGGCAACTCCAGAGCTGAATAAAGGAGTCTCGCCCACTTCCCATGCCATAGAAACTGCTGTATACTAGAGCGCAGGCACCTGATATCCACCCCTCTCAACCAACAAGGTATCATGTGTAATAAATATAGAAGTTTGGGCACCAGGACCATCTTAACCAAAGCACAGCGTCCAAAGAAGGACAGCGGGAGAGAGGTCCATGCCCCTAAGTGAGCTTGCAGTTTATCAATGCAGGTAGCAATATTGAAAGCATATAATTTCCTTAGATCCCTGGGGACCCAGACTCCCAAGTATTTAAGCCGAGACGGGGCCCAATGGAAAGGAAAAGGTGCTCCCCACCTGTCGGGCAGGTGTTCACTAAGGGCGAGCGCCTCTGATTTTGCATAATTGATGCGTAGGCCTGCCACTAGGGCAAATTGATTGAACAGCTGCACAATTACTGGTACGCTAGTGCGCGGCCGGCCCACAAATAACAAAATATCATCAGCAAATAGCGCAATTTTCATAGGGTGGCCACTCACGCTAAGGCCGTAAAAGGCTTTGTCCCCGCGCAGGCGACTAGCCAGGGGCTCCAGCGCCAGGATAAACAATAGGGGGGATAATGGACAACCCTGTCTAACTCCGCAGCGTATGGGAAAATGTGACGCGGGCCTTCCATTCAGTAAAATAATAGCACTAGGATTGCTATACAGGGTAGACAACCATCCTAGATACGAACCCGAGAGGCCATACTTTCCCAAAGCCCAGAACAAATACTCCCACGATATAGAGTCGAAGGCTTTTTCAGCATCCAGACTCAATATAAGGGCTTCCTCTTGCGACTGGTAACTAAGGGCAGCTATGAGACGGCGTATATTTCTCGCTCCCTGACGACCCCGCACAAACCCCGTTTGGTCCTCATGTATCAAAGCTGGGAGGAATTCCTGCAATCTTGCAGCCAGGACAGAGGATAAGATCTTAATATCCACATTGATCAAGGAGATGGGCCTATAAGAGCCCACCTCTAAGGGATCTTTCCCCGGTTTGGGAAGAACCACAATGACCGACCCATTTGCGGCATCCGAGAGCATCGTACCCTCCACTAGGCTATTATAATAACCCTGTAATGGGGCCAAGATGGGAAATCCCAAAACTTTGTAATACTCCGACCCAAGCCCGTCTTGTCCCGCCGCTTTACCAAGTTTTAGGCCTTGAATTACAGAGTAGATTTCTTGAGTGGAAATGGGACAATTTAACGCTAAAAGATCCTCCGGTGTCACACTGGGCCAAGTCTGCCCCTGAAAGAACGCCTCCGCCCGCTCCCTCGACATAGATTTAGCGCCATAGAGCTGTGTAAAATACTCTAGAAATCTAGCCTCAATCTCATTAGGGCTCGTACGATGGATCCCCTGGCCGTCTCGGATCCCCGGGATAGCCAATTTGCCCCCTTTTGGTCGGATCAGGTGAGACATGAGTCTACTAGGTCGGTTACCATATTTACATAATTGGTATCGAAAGTACCTCAGGGATTTAGATGCGCGGATATGCAACAGATTATTCAGGGCAGTGCGGGCCAGGTCCAGGGAAATCTTGTCCTCTGGCCGCACAGTATCCTTATGTAGTAGCTGTGCAGCCTGAAGTCGTGCTGTAAGCCGGAGAATTTCAGCATTTCTTTGTTTGTTTTGTTTGGCCACATAAGCAATGACTGCCCCCCCGCATCACCGCTTTCCCTGCCTCCCACAGTATCCCGGGGCCCACATCAGGTGTTTGGTTGTGAGATATATAGTCCGCCCTGCAATCCTGTAAGTACTTTTTAAATGTACCATCTAGATATAGGTCCGGTCGCATGCACCACGAGAACGGCGTATGTGAACTACGTCCCCAACTCAAAGTAAGGCTGATTGGAGCATGGTCCGTCAATACAATCGGATCAATAGTAGCATCCACCAATTGGGAAAAACATCGCTCGGAGAGCAGCAGATAGTCTAATCGGGAGTATGTATTGTGGGGGTGAGAATAGAAAGTAAAATCACTTTCTTGGGGATGAAGCACCCTCCACGCATCTAAAAGCTGCAGTTCATGGCATAAAAGATTAACACCCTTACCTGCATCAGCTTTAGAGGACAGTTTGGGAGGCTTGGTATCCACATTTTTATTCGCCACCACGTTAAAATCCCCCCCTATCAGACTATGGTCAGAATAGTCCAGGAGCAATCGTATCAAGGTGGCAAAGTACCCAGGCGTATATACATTAGGGGCGTAGATGTTACAAAAAACTACTTTCTGTTGATATAGTGTTCCTGCCACCAAAACGTAACGCCCTTCAGCATCTTGACTTAAGCGTGTGAGTTGAAATGGCAAGTTCTTATGCACTAGAATGGCCACCCCCCTCCTGCGTCTGTTGAAGGATGAGTAATAGCATTGGCCCACCCAATCACGCTTCAGCTTTGCGTGTTCCACATCCCCCAAATGAGTTTCCTGCAGAAACGCTACTTGCGCCTTCATACATTTAAACAGCGCATTAAGCTTAGTACGTTTAATTGGGGCATGGATTCCGTCCACATTGAGGGAGACTATTTTAACCCGCGCCATAGGGAGGCAGAAAGATCTCCACAGGAGTCTGGGGCCCCTTAGGGCTCCAAAATACATTTCCCAACAGTGTCCCGTGGCCTCCCAGCCTGGACCACGGAGACATAGACCATCGTAAGGTGCCATAGTAAGACCATATCAGGTAAACCGCACACACCGCCCTGGGCCATTCAATACCCCCCCCCAAACCCCCCCTTCCCCATTATCACAGTCACACACATTCATACTTCCCGATTCACCCTCCCCCTTACAAAACTCCGCCACAACTCCCAGGAACAGGGGTCCTGACCTTCTGCACCTGTGTCCGGGGCCCCCTGCCCCCAGCCCCGCCCTCCCCCCTCTTCCCACCCGACAACCATTATTTCCCTACCCGCTCAGTCAGTCATGGCTAAGTAAGATATCTAATTAGGCATGAGTTCTCTGTAAGTCCTCGATGTTGAGACCAAAAGAAACACTGTGCTGGGCAAAAAGTCAAGGTTCCTCCCAGGGTCAAGCAGGCCAGCACACCAGGTTTAGTAAGTGAACATAGATAATAGGAGTGCCTTGGCATGAGGTGATGGGCGGCATTACTCATAGGCATCAGCCCAGGTTCCTGGAATAACAAATGTAACTCGAGCAGCAGAAGGCGCACTCAGGAGATGCTAAGCTGCCAGTTCAATCCGCTGGAGGCAGGGAGGCAATGAATCCATCAGCTTCTGCTTTAGAGGTGAAAAGATGCGTCTGATTGTTGTAATGCACTCTCAGTTTCGCCGGATATAGGAGGGCAAATCTTATACCTCGTTGGTGCAATACCGTGCAGGCAGGGGCCAGGAGCTTTCTTTGTGCCGCTGTGCTTGCAGAGAAGTCATTAAACAGCAGCAGTCTGCTGCCTGAGTGCTCCAGCTTCTCCTTCTCCCGATAAGCCCACAACAGCTGCGTTTTATGGCTCCAATTAAGGATCCGGGCCATAACGGGTGGTGGTCGGCCTTGCCCCTCTCGCACCGGGCCCACACGGTGCACCCTCTCGCATTGAAGACTGCCCTCTGTCAGCTCTAAACCCACCTGCTTGGGAAGCCAGTTTTCCACCAGTGAGCGAAGCTCATCTTCCCTCACAGCTTCGGGCAGTCCAATAATTTTTAAATTGTTTCGCCTTCCGCGATCTTCCTGCTCCTCCATCTTTGCTAGCAACTCTCTTTGTTTTGCAATTCCGCCACGTGGCGTTCAGAGGTAGCCAATCTGTCCCCTACATCCGAGAGAGTATTTTCCGCCACTTCAAGCCGCTTCGAGTGCCCCTCCACAGCCGTTTTGATATCTTCTATGGAGGTTTGTAACTTAATCAGCCTACCATCCAACGCCTCCAGAACACTCTGTGAAATTTTTTTCAGGGCGTCTTCCGAGATCGCGGTCACAACGGGTTCTGTAGGGCCTACTGCCTCCGCCATCTTAACTCCACGCGGTTTGTGGGGACGGCGCTCCGTTTTGCCTCTTGTGCCCGTCCTGTGCATCCCACGCCTGTCGGGCTGAGCCTAATCGGCGGCAGCACTACTCACGGCTGCCGGGAGGGATTCGGGTAAGAAACCGAGCGGTCAATTTTCGGTAAGGTTCGTTTAATGCAGAGCGGGGCCACAGAGCTCTATCCCCCTGCTTCCGTCTCGGCTTCCGTCATCGCCGGAAGTCCGGATTAGATACGTTTTAAACGCAAGGGAATTATTCCCTTGTGTATTTTGTTTAGTTCCCCAGCTGTCTGTATTTACTTTACACAGCCATTTACATAGTGGGAGTGATCAATAGTGATTGCTCCGTCTATATAAAGTTTTAGGAAACTTAATTGGATAAAACGTTTGGTTAATGGCGGAATATGACGTCACATCCAGTTATATGCGAGTACGGTGGCTTTGAATAAACTGAATGGAGTGCTGCTGAAAAAAGGTAGTTGTTGAATTTAATTGATTTTTCGTCGATAAATTATCATTTCTTTATACAGAAACTGTTTTGAAATTGAGCCATTGGAGTAGAGTCTTTCACCTAATGGTGCAGCGCCGTAGGCGAGCACCCCCGTTTTCAGCGTTCAGCGGCAAGTGGTCAAGTCTACCAGGTTATAAATGGATGCAGTAAGTTGATTTTAATATATTGTTTAATTCTTTATGGTGTTGAGGTGAGACGCTCGGTGGTGGTGGTGGTTTTTAATATTCTAGCAGTCATACAACGTCTTTTTCAATTTTGTTCACAGATGTGTGCTTTTTGAATATATTGGTATACATGTTTGACTGGTGTGTACTTATGAGAGGTTCTCTGCTAGTGTTATAAAAGTAACAGATTGGACCCTGTGTTATTTTGTATCTACATGAGGTAGGTTTGAAGTACATTTTTATGTATTTTTCAATGAAGATTGATACATTTTTAATTATGTAAGTAACCTTGTTACTTCATGATTCTAGTGCAGTGATGGCTAACCTATGACACACGTGTCAGAGGTGACACACCGAGACGTTTTGGCTGACACGCGCAGCGTTTCAAGGACTATCTAGAATTTTTTTTTTTCTATCGGCTGTGCCGAGCCTTTTCTTTTTCAGCTGCGCCGACCCTTTAAAATTTGTTTTTTAGTATCTCCCTATCCTCCGGACCCCTCCACCAATGCCCCCGGGTGCAGGGAGGCTCATGTGGCGCAGCGATGAGGCTCAAGACAAAGATCGCATTTAAACGAGCTGATGCTCATCCTCCTTCCTGCCTGTGCGGCCCCGGAAGTAAACGTTGCCGGAGCCGCGTGGGCAGGAAGGAGGAGAAGCATCAGCACGTGCAGAAGAGGAGCAGCATTTGCATTTATGGGCCGCTGCGAATTCCAAGTCGCAGCGGTCCGAGAAGAGGAAGAGGCCCAGTAGCAGGGCCGCCGCGGCCCGAGAAGATCAGGGCCGCTGCAGAGCCCATCCTGCGGCGACCCGCGAAGAGGAGGCCCAGAGGTGAGAGAGAGGCTGAGGGTCTGTAGAGTGTGCATGTGTGCGTGTATGAGATGAATTGAGAGATTGTGTGTGAGAGTGAGGACCTGAATGTTTGCAGAGACAGCATGAGAGAGCCTCTGTGTGTGTGTGAGAGAGAGAGCATGTGCCAGTGAGAGCCTGTGTATATGAATGATTGTATGAGAGAGAGCATGTGCCAGTGAGAGCCTGTGTGTATGAATGATTGTATGAGAGAGAGCATGTGCCAGTGAGAGCCTGTGTGTATGAATGATTGTATGAGAGAGAGCATGTGCCAGTGAGAGCCTGTGTGTGTGTGAGAAAGAGAAATGCATGTGAGAATGAGAACCTGACTGTGTGTTTGAGGGAAGAAGATGGAGAGAAAAGAAACAGAAAAAAAGATAATATAAAAGGAATTGGCAAAAAAATAAGAAAGGGAAGGTGGAAAAAAAAAGCCTGTGACCAACCAATTAGAAAACTAAGATCAGACAGCAAAGGCAAAAAAAAATAAAAAATTACTTTTTAGTGATTGGCACATGTAATCTTTGGGAATGTGCAAGAATAGCACTTTCTCTACGGATCTCACAATGTACGAGATCAGCATGGAGAAAGTGGAAGCCCACGGGGCCTGCACAGAGGAGGCAGCAGAATGGGCTTCAGTGTCAGTAGCAGCAATCGGCACCTCCCCAGTAGCCATGTGGCAGCAGTGACAGTGGCAGCAGAGGAATGAGAGAGGTTCCGAGATTGCTGGCAAAAGAGAGGGGGGGTCTGCCTTTAATGTGTGCATGTGTATGAATGGGACTCTGCCTGGGGGTGTATGTGTGAGAATACATGGGTGCCTGCCTGGGGGTCTGTGTGTGTGAGAATGAATGTGTGCATGCCTGGGGGATGGGGAGGGAGTGGTGTGAAAATGAATGGGAGCCAATAAAAGAAACCGACTGACAGATGAAGTTTGTAACACTTGCTTGGGCTTGAAGTGTACGAAATACCAACCTTCAATTGAAGATTTAGCCAATGAAATTCAGCAACAAAAAAGTCACTAAGCAGGTAAGGTAAAGAATTATTTGTTTTTGCTTTATTAATAAATACAGTACATATATTACAATTATAACCTTTTGTTATTGATTAGAGCTACAAATATCACAAAATTATGGATTTTTCTAGAAGTGACACACCACCCGAGTTATGCTCAGTTTTTTTTTATGAATTTTGACACACTGAGCTCAAAAGGTTGGCCATCACTGTTCTAGTGAATGGACATGGAAGTGAAACCGCTTTGATAATATTCAGTCCCTGAGGAAGCCTTCTTGGAAGGTGAAACGAAGATATCTTTTGTTGGACCCATGTTGAGAAATAGTTCAGCTTTTGGACCTAGGACTCATGTTTAGAAAAAATTGAAATATTCTGAAATCTTATGCACAAGTTTATTAACTGGATTTACATTTGTAATTAATGGAGATTTGCAGTTTAAATTTGAATACATAAGGTTTGTGAATTATTATAATTCATGTATTGTGCAATATGTTTTTTAACAAGATGTGGATGAATGGTGTGGATGTGTTAGCTTAGCTTTTAGAGTGTCTATACAGGTGTGTGTGTGTTTTGTTGTCAAAATAAACATTATACACATTGGTTATGTGTTATCTCTTTTTTTTTAATATTTATAGAATTTTATTGTCAATCAAAGCAATAATACAGTAAAAACAAACTGGGAACTCTGAGCACGTATCATAGCTCAAAGAGTTCCAAGACTATAGTTGTCCAAACCAAATGTAACATGAAACACAATTGATCATTTTTTACAGTGTATAAATACATCCCATCCCTGTTACCCTCCCCCCACATGCAGCAAGAGACATATGTACCGATTGAGGAGAGAAAGAGCAAGGAAAAGGTAAGAAAGAAAGAAAGAAAGAGTGGGAGAGAAAATAAAGCATTGACATTAAAGATTCCTCATCGGATCCAAGGAAAAACGTTCCAAATTACATAAACAAGTGGCTATATATAATGACACAAGAGGCCAATAGACACCAGCTTTACCCAAGATCGATCAAGTGCATGGCACGGTCGGAAGAGGAGAAGCCTGAGAGCCGAGCCACATAGTGTAATGTACCCATATTTTCTCAAAGGCTCCCATTCGATCTCTAAGAACAGCAGTGAGTCTACTGAGTTGATAATATGTAAATAACCTATGTTGGATCTTTGCTAGGCTTGGCATGTTAGTGGCTTTCCAATGTAATGCTATTTCAGAGCGAGTTGCAATAAAAACGTGCACCAAAAATCTTTGTGTGTTCTTATTGTGTCCAGGTACAGGGAGGCCTAGAAGCACATGCCAGGGCTCAGCTGAGATCGGAGCAGAAATCACTGCCGACAGCCACCCCAATACCTCTTGCCAGACTAGAACCACCCTAGGACATTCCCACCATAGATGATAATACGTACCTAGATTCCCACATCCCCTCCAACAATGGTTAGACAGTGATGGGCGATATTTATGAAGTTGCACAGGAGTATAATGCCACCGGTAAATCAGTTTATAACAGTTTTCTTGTAATCCCACCGAAACAGAGCATTTATGAGCTAGAGTGTATATAGCGTCCCAATCCTGGTCATCTAACTGACATTGTAAGTACTGTTCCCACAACACACAGTGACGGGGAGTGTCCCTCGCCAAGCCATTAATGATGCCATATATCTTAGAGATGACACCGCGCACGGTTAATGCATTCTTGCAATATGTCTCAAATAGGGTACCCGTTAATTTCAAGACACCCCCACATAACCCCCGTTTAACAAAATGATATATTTTGGCATAATGCAAAAAATCAACCCCACTAAGAGAATACGTATGGCAAAGCTGATCAAGTGTCATCAGAGATCCCTGCTGTTGTATGTGCCCCAATCTGATGATACCCATTGTGGCCCATAATTTCAGGGTCATAGAGGTGTCATGAGTTGGATATATAGTATTGGTGCATAAATAGGTCATTGTAGAGTACAATTCAGGTCCCACTAACTTTGGTTTCCAAGTTCGCCACACCCGAAGTGTCGTGCGAAGCGCAAATGGAAGATATACGATTGGTCCCCACGTCGCTTTCGGTTGCCAAGGCATCGCGGAGATGGGGAGATCTCCTATAAGAGTCTGTTCTAAATGTACCCACTGGGGTATGTCGCTAGTGCGATGCAGAGCCACCAGAGCCCGTAATTGCGCAGCAGAATAGTACCAGATTAAGTTCGGTAGGCTAACCCCTCCCCGATTTTTTGATCTATACAATGTAGTCCTTGCCACCCTAGGGGGACGTTTGCGCCAGATATAACTGCATAAGATTTGTTGCCATTTTTTGAGTACACTGTTAGATAAATAAATGGGGATAGTGGTGAAAAAATACAAAAAACGGGGGAGAATATTCATCTTAATGACTGCAAGACGGCCCAACCATGAATGCATTTGGTTCTGCCATCTATGTAAATCTTTTTGTATGGTCTTGACAAGTGGGTCATAGTTCAGAGTAAATAACTGACCAGTTGTAGGTCCCAGTCGAACTCCCAAATATTTCAGCGCAGGTTTGGCCCATTTAAATGGAAATGTCTGCTCTATCAACTGTACCGCTGGTGGCTGTAGGGTTAGGTTGAGAAGTTCGGACTTATCATAATTCACCTTCATACTGGAGACTGATGTGAACCGACCCAGCTCTTTCATAACTCCCTGGAGTGATGCCTCCGGTTCAGTAAGTGTGAACATCACATCATCCGCAAAAAGGGAGATTTTGAAGTGGCGATCACCCTTCCGCACCCCCACAATGTCCCGGGATTCCCTAACGGTCGTGGTGAAGGGTTCTAGAAATAAGGCGAACAAGAGGGGGGACAATGGGCACCCCTGTCTGGTGCCCCGTTGTATAGTAAGGGATTGACCATAACTTCCATTAGCCTTAACTCATGCGAAAGGGTGATCATACAACTTCGCTAACCAGGACATAAATGATGAGCCGAATGCCATACGCTGCAAGGTTTTAAATAAAAAAGGCCAATGAACTAAATCAAAGGCCTTTTCGGCATCTAGGGAAAGGAGGACCGCTGGCACTCGATCACTGTGCACCAAGTCTATAATGTCCACGATCCTCCGGACATTGTCCGCTGCCAATCTACCAGGTACAAAACCCACTTGGTCGTTGTGAACTAAGCCAGGTAATACCCCATTAAGTCGGACCGCTAAAACTCTGGCCAATAATTTGAGATCAATGTTGATCAGCGAAATAGGCCTGTAGGAACTACATTTTGTGGGATCTCATCCTGGTTTCGGCAACACTGTGATACCTGCTGTATTGGAATCACTACCAAGGGTGGCACCATGTAGTAAGGAATTAAAAGAATCCGTCAAGGGGCCCACCAAAATATGCGCAAACTTACGGTAGTAAGTACCCGTAAATCCGTCGAGTCCTGGTGCCTTGCCCGGTTTCAGGTGTTTAATGGCACTGAGGACCTCATTCTGCTCGATTGGTTTATCTAAAAACTCCCTCTGGGAGTCTGTAAGAGTTGGTAATAGGACCAAGCTGAGATAAGTATCAATATCAGCGTCAGCCACTGTGGTGTCAGCGGCATACAACTGAGAGTAAAAGTTAGTAAAAGCTTGTCTGATCCCCTCCGAGGTCGTAATAGGTAACCCTGACCCAGTATCTATCTTTTCAGTCACCGTCTGTGCCCTGGCAGCTCTCAGTCTGTGTGCAAGATAACGTCCCGCCTTATTGCCCCCCTCAAAAAATTGTTGCTTTAGTAAGAGTAGATGGTGGCTTATGGCCTCATCCTCCAGAGACCGGCGTTGACCCTTAACTTGTAGGATGTGATGGTAGACTGAAGGGGAAGACGTAGCAATATGCTGCTTAGTTAGTGCTGCCAGGTCAGCCATTAAGGTAAGCCTTTTGCGTTCCCTAGTTTTGTTACAGTGTGCTGCCTGTGAAAGAAAGTACCCCCGCATAACTGACTTGGAGCACTCCCATATGGTCAAGGGATTAATACCCTCTGTTTTGTTCTCCTGGAAGTAATGTGTCATATGTGATTCAAGTTTAGTTGTAAACTCCTGATCTTTAAGGAGACTGTCATTCAGCCGCCATGGCCTATACCCTGAGTCAAAGTCTTGAAGGACAACCTCAAGCCATATTGGGGCGTGGTCAGACCACGTGATAGGGTCTATCCCTGTTTGTTGTACTCTGTTCTGGGCATGTGTGGAAACAAATAAATAGTCGATTCTGGTATAGGTACCGTGAGGACTAGAGTAAAAGGTATATGATCTGGAATACGGATAGCGCCGCCGCCATATATCAGTAACGCACCATTTGTCCAGAAAACGATGCCACCTAGTCCTAAATCTAGTGGCCGGTCCCACCCCAGTACTATTGTCCAGCGTGGGAAATAATGTGGCATTGAAGTCACCACCCATGACAAGATCCCCTTCTAAGTATTGTTGCAGAAGATTATCAAGCTTGCTCAAAAATGCCACCTGGTCCGTATTGGGGAAAAAGGCATTGAGAAGTGAAAGAATGCGTTTACCCACCCTGATTTTTAAGAAAATATACCTGCCCTGAGGATCTATAACCTTAAACAGTTCTTCATGCACACAGGCAGCGGAAATTAATACCCCCACTCCCGCATATTTGTGAGCCTTGGAGCTTGCCGCCCAATAGCCAGTAGGGAAGTAGGGGAAGGTCAGCAGCCTTTCATGGTTTTTTCGCACATGGGTCTCTTGTATAAAAGCTACGCCCACCTTTTGTCGCTGAAGCTCCCTAGCTAGTAATGATCGTTTTCTAGGGGTATTGAGCCCTTTCACATTGAGTGAGAAAATCTTAGTAGCCATCGCTCATAGAAAAAGGTTTAGCCAAGAAAAGTAATGAGATTTCCCCAGTCCGCTGGTAATACCAGATGAGAAAGTGAGTCCCCCCTACTCATGCTTTCCCTGCCCAAAATATGAAAAAGAAAACAAGTGTCCCTGCGTGTTTCCCCTCATTTCCATCGTATCCCACCATTCTCCCCTGGGATACACCTACAAGGGGAGCCATGAGCACCCGATATGCAACAGTCACCAGCCCCCATCCCCCTCCCCTCCCCCCGCCCACATCCTAATGTAAAAAAGAATCATGTGCATAAACAACAAACAACAAACCCGCACGAATGGTGTAACTTTGGCATTCCAAACAAAACTAGAAACCAGCACAGCGTAGCATATAAGGCGCCAGGTAGTTAGTCAAACAGGTAATAGAACCAAGTCCTTACTGCAACCAGGTTACAGCCACAGTTGCTAAGTGGTAGCTCGAAAGCAGCTCCTTCAGAGGTAGAAGAGAAAAAAAAAAACACAGTTCCAGAGGGGAAGTCACCCTTGATCCTTCTGCGGAGAGTGACGGACATCGGATTGCCTCACCTTTTTCCTCCCTTATCCGCTCGCTGCCATCTTGGGGCCGTATCCATTTTTCCCATGGCCAACGCCATTTTGGGAACCTGAAATGATGCAGGGATTTGTGCCTTGTGGAAGGCCTCCGACGCCTCTGCCAATGTTTTAATCTTGTAAGACACGCCGTGAGCTTGAAACAGGAGCCCAAAAGGGAAGATCCATCAGTATTTTATATCCTTCGCCCGCAATGCTGTCGTTACCTCCCTTAAGGCATACCTTTTCTGTAGCGTGATTGGTGCCAGATCTTGATATATGGAGAGTTGCTGATTATTCCACGGAATTTCCTTCTGAGAGCGTGATGCAGCATAAACCTTCTCCTTGATTTGAAAGCTATGAAAGCAAATGACCAGATCTCGTGGCTTCTGGTCCCGGAGCTGGCCCAGCGCACGGTGCACACGCTCCAGGAGTACCTCTGGAGTGGCAGCCTGTGAGACGGTTGTACTGTCCTGGGCCCCAGCAAGCAAATGTTGGCAAATTTGTGTGGCTATATTCGCTGCGTCAGAAAATTCTGGAGTGTCCGGCACCCCCCTTATACGAAGGTTGTTGCGCCTGTTTCTATTTTCCAAATCTTCTATTTTCTCTTGTAGCTCTAAGATATCAGAATGGCATTGTGCTCCCTGAGATTGTAAAGTGTTTAGAGCCTCTCCATGAGTGTCAATCCGGGTTTCCACGTCATCCACTCTAGTCCCTAGTGCTGCCAAATCCTCTTAAGTCTGCCACGGAGGCCATGATGTCCTGTTTATGTTGTTTCATATCCCTCCGGATTTATCCGCTGAGGCAGCAGTCCCGCTGTGTATCACCGCTCGAGTCGCCATTGCATCCTCACTGTCTCCTGCACTGAGATCGCCGGAGGCGCCATCTTGATCCGGGTCTGGCGGCAGCTTGTTGGAGAATTGCCGTAGGTCAGCGGTTTTGCGTTTTGTGGCCATCAGAAATATGAGGGGTATTGCTGGAAATAATACTCCTGAGCGTTTGGCAAATTTTTTCCCGATTAGCGCTTTTTTCGGCGGGTTGTGGGCTCGCGGGGGAGCGGAGCTCGGCAGCTACGCGTCTGCTCTCATCGGCTGCGTTAGAGCGCCCCTTATCTCTCTATTTTATGTGTATTTAGTTAAAAATGCCACTGACATGCATTCCCAGCATCTTGCAATAATGGTGCAAAACGTTTGTAGCAGTGCCTCTTGCTTTATGAATAGTGGTGTCCTGTCACTATTTTTTTTTTTTTTTTTTTTTTTTTTTTTTTTTAACAGGCACGGGTGGCTGTTAAAATATTAGACCCATGCCAAGATCAAACTGAAAAGATGGTTTCCCTATCACATTTTTTAAATAATAATCACATGTGGTGGTGAGGGGCCGTTAAAAGAAAAATATATGCAGCAGATCTCTCCACTTCTCCCTTTTAGTGATGTGGATCTGTCTCAATTATCACTCCTTTCCCTCAAGTCTCTCATGCTGTCTGAGCCACAGTCCATCCCAATCCATTCCCCTCTCTCCACTAGTCCAGGCCTGTTACTTTCTCCTCCCTGCCAATCTTTCTCTCCCTCTTCCACCCCCATCAATTTATCTCTTACTCTCCCCTCCATCAGTCCATTTCCATCAATTTGTCTCTACCAGTACATCTGTCAGTCTCTTCCTTCACTAGTCTATCCTGATCAGTCTCTCTCTCTCCACCAGTTCATTTCCCCCAATTGCGCTAGATCCAAACAGATCCAACGGTGTTTGCCTGTAGTTAACACTATGTAAGTTACTGAATGAGTACATTCTTGCAAATTTACTGCTGTGGTTTGCAATTATATATATAGTGCAGTTACTTAACTGTAACAGGGATTTGCCTAGGACAACAGGATGTTAGTCCTCACATGTGGGTGCCATCATCAGATGGAGCTCTGCACTGAAAACTTGTCAAGTTTCTAGAAGCTTTGACCAGCACACTGAGCATACCCAGCATGTCACTATCCACACAAGGTCACCCTTCAGTCTCCTAATATAGAAAAATACAAGTGGAAAAAAAACCTAAAACAAACCAGAAGGAGAACCCAACTCCATGGGGTGGTAGGCGGGATTCCTGAGGACTAATATCCTACTGTCCTAGGAGGAGAACACCTGTTACAAGTAAGCAACTGTGCTTTCGCCTAGGACAAGCAGGATGGTAGTCCTCACATGTGGGTGAATACCAAGCTTCAGGGTGTCTCCATGAACAGTGAGACCAACAGGTGCCGAATAAAGTGCCAACGGGCACAATAACTGCAGCTCTGTTAGTCAGCAGGAGATTGCCTGCCTCCCACTAGGAGCACAAGGCCAGAAGAGTTGGGTTCAGGTCTGGAAAAAACTGCACAGGACAGATTGACCAAAGGCACTGTCCTGACACCCATTCTTGTCCAAGCAGTAGTGAGCCACAAATGTGAAGAGAGCCAACGATTTTGCCATGAATAGAGAATGGAATCTAAAGTTTTAACCTTGTTTATAAAGACTTCAACTATGGGTAAAAAATATTAGTCACATCTTTAGGTATGATATAAATCTTCCAGAATTTTGAGATCTTCAAAGCAAATAGTTACCATTTCCATCCTTGTCGAGTGTAAGATTAACATACAAGACACCTGGCCTTTTGTTGCTATGCTCATAAAATATGGAATTCTAGTTCATGAGAATTCCAACTTGAAGATAACTATCTGGCTTTTAAACAAAGATATGTCATGGCTTTTTGAACAAGTATTTGGGCAGGTCTTGTTTAGAGCCATATGTTTTGAGAATTTGGAATGATCTGATTCAACAGACAAATCACAGAGCAGATTGGTTTTTACTAAAATCTCTGAACACTGCCCAGCTCTTCTCTTTCAATTATTTATAACATGCCTTCCAACAAAAGCAATAAACTGACCAATGGCACAGAGACTACAACTGCTAGCATCACACTGCTAAAATGTTATCAGATGCCAAGCATTTGAGTTTTATGTCTTCCCATGGCAAGCTGTGTAATTAACCTTTATTATTTTACCTGCATTTGCTTGTGATGGGAGTGATACAGAGAATTTATACTTATTGTAAATAATTCTACAAAGCATGGTCACTAAGTTGCACTAATACATGTGACCTGCAGGGGGCAGAATACATTCATTCAATGAAAATCTGCGAATTCTGCCACATCTCCTGTGACAAGGAGAGGACAAAATTCATAACTGAACCCCAAAACACATGTTTTCAAGCCAATGACTGGTATTGATCTTAGAAACCGAAGGCTCAAGACATAGAACCCCACTAGAAATCTACAAGAAGTGCAACACTTGAAAAAAACCCCCAAATGTTTTTATACAACTCGTTTACAGAAAGCTGGGAATAATCCTAAAGCACTATTTTGCCTGATTAAAGTGCTACTTTACCTGAACTTTTGTCTCATGACAAGGTTATATCAATTCCCATGATTGTGTCTTATTTTACCCAAAAGGTCTCAAATCTCTGTGCTACTGTCCCCTATTGGTCAATGTTGGTCTCTCAGTTCTCTAACCAATGGTGAATGGAAATGGGTCAGTTTTCAAGCAGTTTCTCAGGTTGAGATATCACAGATCATTATGGCTATGAATCCCTCCTTACGCCTGCGATACCTTATTACTGAAAGCATTGAACTATGAAATCTGCCCTTCAGTGGCCACCATCATAAATGTCTCATTGGTGGACGGGGTCGTCTTTGTAGCATGCCCCTGTCCACCCACTCCTTAAAAACCAGAGTTGGATTCTTCAGATCCTAAGAATTACTGGCCAATATCCACATCCTTTTTTTTTTTTTTTTTTTTAAATCAAAGATCATTGAGGAAGTTGTTTTAAGAAAGAATGAAAGTTTTAAAAACTTAGCTATTCAAAAATGCCTTCTATTTGACAAACACCTAGCCACCCATGACTCAGATAATAAATAATTCTCATTCAATATCCCACCCCCTCACTAACCCTTTTTATCTAGCTCTGTTTCTACATTAGATGTCTACATTTGTACTACCGTTTCTAAGAATGTCTACCCTGTAACACTCATTTTATTTATGAATGTTTTACATGCAAACCATTGTGAATGAGTGATTCTCACTTGAAATGATGGTATATAAAACATTTAACTAAAATAAATAAATGTTTTGCAGGAACCTCAAGTGCTAGATCCATTCCAATTTGGCTTCCGAAAAGGTCTCAATACCGAAATTTTATTATTGTCCGGTACCGTTGTGTTTAGAAGAGGTTTTAATTGTGTTTAGAAGAGGTTTTAATTGTGGCCAGGGCAATGTCCAATTAGATAGCTGAATTGGGTAGATGCACAGATGAGCACAAAATCCACCTAGACACGCAGGGGGAAGGCTGGCATGCCCTGCAAAAAGACCAAGCAGAGTTGCAACTAACCTGCCAGGCCACGGCGAACAAATTAGAAGACTTGGAGAACCACAATTGGCGGTGTAACCTTCGGATAAGGGGAGTGCCAGATGTTGAAGAATATAATTGCATGGAGGTGGGGGAGCAAATCTCTGTATTGTTTTTTTTTAAAAGGCAGACACCCCCTCCAGTGATTCCGAGCCCTCTATAAAAATTGAAAGGGCACAGTGGTCTCAGACCAAAAACAGCCAACAAGCCTCGGGACATTATCATATGCTATCACTCATATACAGAAAGAGAAAATACAGGCGGCAGCTACTCTGCGAAAGCGGCAAGAATTCAGATGTGTCACTGCGAAGCTAAACCTGGCTAATATTCGGTATCGGTGGCTTTACCCTAGCAGGCTCCAGTTCATGCTCCAAGGGATCACTCATCGGGTAAAATCTGTGGAGAAGGCTGCTGGTATTCTGAAGGAAGCCGGGATCACCGTGGACCTGCCTCTTCCGGACTCCAAGGCTCCAAGCACTTTCCACAATGCTGCAGCTGTGCTACCCAGATGGCAAAGAGTGACGAAGGGCTGGAGGAGATTCCAGAGGAATTCTACTGGGACTGGCAACAACAGCGCACCTGCCTGATCCAAGATGAACTGAGAACCTCAGATGTTCCATTTCTGCAGGCAGGATGGCTTCCCGTTGATTCAGTACGGTTTCTTAGAGTATTGATACCATTGAGCGACTTTTTGATTACAGGCTTACATTTCCAGCTCTTAGTTTTAATATGGGCAAGTTTCTGTGATAAGATCAACCAGTGGAGAGTATCATGAGGAGTGATACGACTTCCTTCATAGATTGCTGGGAAGGGGAGTTTTCCTTTCACGGTGGGAACACTGGGGGGTGGAGGGTAGGGGTAGTATTATGTTTGTTGTATTTCATGGCTGAGGAGATATGGGAGGATACCTGGGTGTTTTAGGGATGGAGACCTGCCGGGTCACTTGGTAAATAGTATGGTTCATTCTGTGGCTTATGGTTCTATTTTTCATCATTCCCACAGAGGAGGCGATCTCATACAGGTACAATATCTGAGGGCAGACGGGATATATGTGCGGGGCCAGGAGATGTGGGATGATTCTCATGGCTACCTTTAAATTTGTATCTATGATTGTCAAAGGTTTGAATTCCCCCCAAAAGAGATTATTATTCAAGGAATTGGGTAGATTGCAGGCTGATGTCATACTTTTGAAGGAAACCCACCTGAGGAAGTGCTATCAAAAATTGATGTGTCATAATCAATATCCCCACCAATTCTGGGCAGCAGCCTCTGTAGCCAGCAGGTACACAGGTGTGGGTATCCTGATTCATAAGGACTTTCATTTTGAATTGAAAGACCACTTTTCTGATACTCATGGCCGATTCCTCATGGTTAAATTATTTATGGGTGGGGAAATCTTTATCTTGGTCTCTCTTTATGGTTCCACTTCTCACAAAGATGGTTTTTTACCACTCCCTGTCTCAGTCTCTAGGATCTAAACTGGAAGGTCATCTGATTATTGGAGGAGACTTCAATATAACTCTTAATCCCCACTTAGATACTTCATCTGGGCACAGTTCCAACTCTAAACTAGCTAGAACTGCTTTGAAAAGTTGTTTTTTTTTTTAAAACAGGGTGAGGCAGATATCTGGAGATCCCGGAATCACACTTTCTATTCTCATCCTCATGGGAATTATTCACATATAGATATGTTCCTGGGAAGCATAGATATAATTCCATGTATTAGTGCAGTAGACAGAGCCCATATTGTGGTCTGACCATGCGCCTATATGGTTTAAAATACAGCTTCAAGATTATGATAGAGGGCTTCGGTTCTGGAAGCTTAATGATTCTCTCCTAGCAGATCCCAGCTATGTATCTCAAATATGTGTGGATATTAAGGACTATTTAGCGTTTAATGACACTGGGGATATTAATTCGGTAACTATCTGGGAATGCTTAAAAGTGGTTTTAAGGGGCAAATTTATAGCCAGGGCTACATTTCTGAAAAAGCAGAGAGGTGACTGTACTCAACTTCTCACAAAAACTTCAGAAATTGGAAAACGTCCACAAGAATAGTCCGCTATCCAAGGCCCTTACCAACCAGATCGAGGAACTGCAGAATAATATTGCGCCCCTAGATGCTGCTGCCATATCACATCAATAAGAATTAACACAGCAAAAATATTTTGAAGGTGGGAATAAGGCCGGGAAATTATTAGCCCAAACTCTCAAACGTAGGCAGGCTCAGACGACCATTGTCAAAATTAAAAGTAAAGACAGAGTGCTATTAACAGAGCGTTTTCACCCACTTTATGGAAAACTGTATTCTAAAGATTCCACCATTATAGATGCAGATATAAATAGCTATCTTGACTCATCTGCACTGACAGCATTATCTGGCCCCCAACATCACATCTTGAACAAAAACATCTCAGAAACGGAAGTTTTACTTGCTATCAAGGTGTTGAAACCTGGAAAGTCACCCGAACTTGATGGATATACAGGTAATTTCTACCAAGTATTTGCAGCCCAGTTGGCCCCCTCTTTTGGTGAAATTTTTCCAAGCTCTAAAACAAGGGACTCCCCTTTCTATACTAGTCAACACAGCTGGTATTACAGTTCTAGCTAAGCCTGGCAGAGACCCAACCCTTTGCGGATCATATTGGCCAGTCTCATTAATTAATATTGATCTTAAATTACTAGCTAAAATCCTAGCCACTAGATTAAATAGCTTTATCACTTCTATTATACATGCTGACCAGGCTGGTTTCATTCCAGGTCGACAAGCGAGTGACAATGTACACAAAATATTAGATATTATTTGGTGGGTCTCAAGGCATCATATCCCTACTTTGGCTCTCTCCGTTGACGCCGAGAAGGCTTTTGATATGGTGCATTGGCCATACCTTTTTGCACTATTACACAAATTAAATTTTGGAGATTCTTTCCTGCAGTGGTTACAATTATATCAGAATCCCATGGCCTGTATTAAGATCAATGGCGGATACTCTCCCACCTTTCCTGTTCAAAGAGGCACCAGGCAGGGATGCCTTCTGTCTCCACTTCTGTTTGCTGGTTTTTTTTTTAAGAACCACTGGCCAATCAGGTGCGGAATCATCCCGGCATAAAGGGCGTAGATATAGAGAGCTTCGCCTCCAAATTATCTCTCTTTGCAGATGATGTCTTGATTACAATCACTGATCCTGAGTTATCCCTCCCAAATCTGACCACAGCACTGGAAAATTTTAGTGCAGTCTCTGGATTCCGGATTAACTGGGATAAATCAGAGATCCTTAATATTAACATACATCCTAATTTAGCTTTGCAACTTAAATCCAGTTTCTGCTTTAAATGGGCACGCACACACAATTAAAATATTTGGGAGTTTACGTTAGTGCTTCGCTAGATTTGTTTACATTAAACTATGACACACTTTGGCTTAAGATATCCCGAGATCTAGAGGAATGGAACAGATTCAGTATATCGTGGATAGGTAGAATTGCCGCTATTAAGATGTCAGTGCTACCTAAATTTTTATATTTGTTCCAGACCTTACCGGTGGCCATACCGAAAGGGAAATTATTGTATTGGCAAAAGATTATGTCTTACATATGGGGCAGGAAAAAAAAAACCACGCATAGCACCCACCACTTTGTACAAAAATCGTCCTCAAGGAGGTCTGGGGGTTCCCAATTTAGCCAACTACTATTTGGCTGCCCAGCTCCAGATGCTCATAGATTGGCATAGAAAGAGCAATCCTAAACCTTGGGTTACTTTTAGTCTACAACTATTGGGAGACATTCCTTTATTTAGTCTTATTTGGCAACCCAAAAAAACGTGGTTACTGCCGCTCCGTGAGATATTGCCCCCCACAATGATTATTCCCATGGATCTCTGGATAGCACAAGGGCATTTACTTGTTGGCACGAGAGAATATCATCACAGTACATATCTTTATGCGAATAACACCTTCTCTCCGGGATATGAAAATCCAGCCTTTAGAGGGTGGCAACAAAAAGGAATTCAGATTTGGGAACAACTTTGGAGCATAGGGGGATTGATCCCATTCTCGGTTTTACAGTTGAAATATACTTTTTACTGGATGTGGATATTTATCCCTATATTCAATTGAGACACTCAGGTCATGCTGCTTAAGGGCCATTTCCAGCAGGGAAAATCGGATTTTGAGTCATTATGCTGTAAGGCAGATCATGCCACCAAATTACTTTCAATTATATATGCTTTATTGGGGAGAGAGGTCTTTACGAAGAAGCCTATGTTGGCTTGGGAAGCAGACCTTCATCACACCTTTGTTCAAAAAGATTGGGAGACAATCTTTAAGTATATGGGTAGGGGGCTTATAGCCGTTTGATTGAAAACTCCCTAAAATTACTATTCCGATGGCATTACTACCCAGCAAAATTACATAGAATGAACTCTGCCCTACCTAACCTATGTGAGCGGGGTTGTCAGACTGTAGGGGACATACTTCCATATGTGGAGGGAGTGTGTGCAGGTTCGCCTACTTTGGACACAGGTTGGAGAATGGATACAGCAGATGATGGGGGCTCATATGGTGTGCTCTCCTTCTCTGGCTCTTCTGGGTGTCTCCTCTCCCTTGTGTCAACAGCCTGAATTTGGCCTGGGGCAATATATTTGCACGGCTACTAGAATTGAAATTGCACGGAAATGGAAAACACCTTCCTGCCTACTTTATGTGAAGTCCAAAGTAAACTTGGCAAACTATATGTCTTAGCCGAAATTACCGCACATTCTAACAAATCCATAGGCCAATTTAAGAAGGTCTGGTCGCCTTTCTGCTCCTGGAAATCGGAGCTTTAGAGTGGAAAATCTTATAGAGTGCCATGCTGTTTTACTAATTTTGCACTTATCTCTGTGTGTCTTTTTCTGGATGTATATATTCTCCTTTTCTATATTCATACTTAGGTTTTTATAAACTACCTCAGCCTTTATCGAGCGGGAAATGTGGAGGGTGGGGGGGGGGAGGGGTTCTATGTTTCATGCAAAATTCAAATGACACTACACAACTATTTGTATAATTGCTTTATTGACATTTTATGTATTCTTCATATTATACAGTGCTACTGTTCGCCAAGTATTCTATGTGCTGTATCCAGTTTCGTTACAGGTGTTTTCATGCACATGGTATGTTTGATATGTTTGGTATGTCTAATAAAAATTTAAACAAGAAATTAATGCCTGCCCAAAGGCTGGTGTTAATTTCTGCCTGCACCAGGAAAGTGTACAGAAAAGCAGAAAAAAACCCCCCTGCTTTTCTGTACACCCTCCGACTTAATATCATAGCGATATTAAGTCGGAGGTCCCAAAATTTAAAAAAAAAAGTAAAAAATTTAAAAAAATTTTAAATCGGCCGGTGGCCCGCAGGTTGAAAGATGGACACTCAATTATGCCGGCGTCAGTTTTCAGAACCCGTGGCTGTCAGCGGGTTTGAGAACAGACGCCGGTAAAATTGAGCGTCTGCAGGCCCTCATTTGCATACTGGATTGCACGTCCAGGATAGTGGCCTGGGCGCACTTTGAGAGAGCGGGCGCTCGCCTCTGAGCGCCAGCTCTCCCGCGAATTTTACTGTATTAGCCCGTATGTGAGCGCAGTAATGCTAGTACTGTATCAGTTGGGGTCAGGTCTTACAGAATCCTAGCTGGTTCATATTTTTCAGAATGATGTGCCATAACAGGTGTCTCCCAGGGCTCAGCCTCATTGGCCGCACCCTGTTGGCTGGGCTCTATGAAGGTTACCGTGTGTATGCCAGCTATAGTGTTTTTCATTCCCATTTCCTCATCATGGTCTGCTACTTTGAGACTAGTGTCCTTATACCTTTCAGCTGTCAAGCAATGGCTGGGACATAATGACCTTCCCTTAAATGTTGGCAAAACTGAAGTGATATTTTTGCAAAGACCAGAAAGCCACCTCGTCCTCTATGCTTGAAAATTGTAAATCTGATTGTTATGCAGGTGAAGGCCCTGGAAGTTCTCCTCGACTTTGAGCTTTCAGTGTCCCCACCCCCCAAATTCCAGTAGTTAAAGCTGGTGGTTATAAATGTCTGTCTGTTAAGACTTCTAAAGCATGTTCTTGGTAATGATTTTCACTCAGTGGTCCAGGCAATGAAGTTTCCTAGTCTGGACTATTGTAATGTCTAAATTGGTTTGCCAGCTTATGCTTTATACACCCTCCAACTATTGCAGAATTCCATCGCCTGGCTAACTGAACTTAAAGAGAGGGAGCACACATTTCTTCAACTTTGAAGAAATTGCACTACCTCCCAATTATGTTTAGGAGTACATACATGGTTCTCTTTAGTTCTGAGGCCCTACCAGGATTGAATACAATGCTTAAGAACATGCCATACTGAGTCAGACCAAGGGTCCATCAAGCCCAGCTTCCAATAGTTTCCAATACTGGCCAATCCAGGCTATAAGAACCTGGTAAGTACCCAAAAACTAAGTCTATCCCATGCTACTGATGCTAGTAATAGCAGTGGCTATTGTCTAAGCCAAACCTTTTCAGTCAGAAAAAAAAATCAGCAGAACCAGGGGTCAATGATTTGAAGCTCCAGGGAGGAAGACTCAGACCAATGTCAGGAAGTATTTCTTCACAGAGAGGGTGGTGCATGCCTGGAACACCCTTCCGGAGAAAGTGGTGAAGACCAAAACTGTGAAGGATTTCAAAGGAGCATGGGATTAACACTGTGGATCCATAAAGTCTAGAGGATGTGAATGAAGAGAAGAGGCATGGGGGTGGCTTGCGGGAATGATGGCTACTACCTGGAGATTAATATCCTTATTCAATAAACACACACGGTTAATACGACAAACATTGCTCTATGCTTCAACAGCAAGAGGAAATGTGGAAAAAAGGATTTGCATCCACAAAAAAGCAGGGGAGTAGCTTGCTTGTTACGGCGGTTACTACCCAGAATCAATTAAGCCCAATACTTCACTTGGAATACATATCCAGCACATCTCACTGCTTCAGCAGCAGGGGGGATGAAGAAAAGAGGATTTATATTCAGACAACAACCAATAAGGACTGAATTGCACAGGCTGGGTAAACAAGCGTGAGAGTAGCTTGCTTATTACGGTGTTTACTACCCGTAAACAATTAGCAAGATACTTCACTTAGATGCAGCACCAGCACTGCTATAAATATTGATTGCGGGGGTAGAAGGGAAATAGAACCAAAAAGTTACTTATAAGGACCAAGAGTAATAGCTAAGTATGAAAAAAAAAGTGCAAAAGCTTGCTGGGCAGACTGGATGGGCCATTTGGTCTTCTTCTGCTGTCATTTCTATGTTTCAATAGCAGGTAATGGACTTCTCCTCCAAGAACTTATCAAAACCTTTTTTAAACCCAGCTACACTAACTGCACTAATCACATCCCCTGGCAACAAATTCCAGAATTTAATTGTGTGTTGAGTGAAAAAGAGCTTTCTCCAATTAGTTTTAAATGTGCTACATGCTAACTTCATGGAGTGCCCCTAGTCCTCCTTTTATCCAAAAGATACATAATCCATCAAGAGCCCTGAGGTCTTCCCAGAGAGATTTGTTGGACATACCATTGGTACGCTTTGTTCTTCTCAGAGACTCGAGAGGTAGTTTCCAGTGGTCGCCCCTGAATTATGGAATTGCCAGAACTTCTACAGTTCACCTCTTGTTCAACAACTTTCAGGAAAATGCTGAAGACTTTCCTTTTTCAGCTTGCATTTACTAATGATGATTGAGATAGACTCAAATGAGCAATACTATGCATTTGCCTTGTTTTGATTGTTTTGTGTGATTTGGTTTTATTTCTGTAAGCCATTCAGAACTTTAGTTATTGAGTAGCATATAAATATTTTAAATAAATAAATGAAACAAAGTACAGCAAAGTCATGTGTCATTTCATTTTTAATCTGCATAGTGATTTAACTTACAGTATTCTTTGCTGTAAAGAGCTCATGATTACTTTTGTTTCAAAATGCAAATTAAAAATCTGTTTAACGTTATAAAAACAATTTTCAGGACCTGCCTGCTGGCTTAGCAGCAGCACTGTCATGCAGGAGACCCCCAGGTTTGATTCCTGAACCCAGTTCCTGCTTCTTGGGTCACTGGGGATGATGCAGTCCCAGCTAAGAGCAAACTACGGCTACAATGCAAGAGTGACACCTATTAGCCAAATCCAAGGTGACCACATACTGGGTTCTTGAGGGAGCTGCAGTCTGTGGCCCCTGCCCAAGAACTGTTACAGAGATGGCTGGGCTAGAGAAGAAAGGAGGCTTAAAGGCAAGGGAAAACTCATGAAATTTAATAGCACGGTAGCCTCAGTAGAGGCCGTCTCTGTTGCATATCCAAGGGAGCTACCAGGCAAAATAATAATAAAATAAAACAACACACTCTTCATTTTAAAAGTCTCCAATTTATGTTTTTTACACATCTTATTTTATGTTTATATTTTACTTATAAAACTGAATTTCATTCTTGAGCAGAGCAGCTTCATGCTGCTGCTTTGTTTTCAGTTTAGTGGAAAGGCAGCTCCAGTGTTTCCTCAGAGGTAAATGCATCCAAGTATGTATATATATATATACTTTATTTCATTTCTTATTCTGGAGAGGATTGCTTCTTTTACTGAATATTACCTCCGATGACTCTTCTGTGCTTGTTTTAGTAAAGTATCAAAGTCGAGAGAATCAAACTTGCTCTTCATACAAACTGGGTCAAAATCATCTTTATTAGAATCTGGAAAAAAAAATGGTAGAGAAATACACAGTACATTAATCTTTTTGCATCAGGCACTAAGGAATCCTGTGACCCAACAACGCATGGCTAAGGTTAGGTGGTGGCTGCTGCTTCTCTTCTCAACATTCTTCTGACCATATCAGGAAAAACATTCTGACTTCAAAACTGAAGCATAAAAACTAGGAACACAGCAGCAGACAAATATCAACAAAACACATTTTGCCAATGCTTTCCTTATCCTATATGAACACCAGCTCTACTAATCATAAAATTCCCAATCTCCTACGCTTAATATCACAATTCAAAACACATAACTTGTCCCTTATTGGAATACTAGAGATACCTCTACTACTGGCGCCACAGGGATAGAAAAGAATTACAGTTACTGACACTGAAATTTAGTGCATAAAATGATTCTTGAGCCCCCAGACTTGGAATTCAACCAAAATAAATGTGATTCTTACATAATAAGCAACCTCCACAACAATAAATATGCTACCACTACAACAGGCAGGTTGCACTCAGGAATCTTAACTCTTGAATTTTAAGGCCATGAAGAAAAAAAGTAAGATTCTACTGCTGCAGCTCCACCTCCTGTCCCTTGAACAAGATAATTATCCATCTTCTGCAAATCAATGAACCTTAAACATTTGTTCTTCCACCACCTCATTCTGCCAAACACACAAAAATCAAACCATTGCTGTTCAAAGAAGAGAACAAGATCATTCATTATTACAGTATTAAATTTGATATCTTGTAGCCAAAGTGGAAACTGTAAAGCCAATCACCTCACCTAGATCTGTATAGTTACTTCTGCAGAACTGTCTGCGGCCACCGAAACAGAGGTCAAAAGGCAGTTCACCCGGGTGCTGGAGTTTGTGACCGTTCTCAAGAGCAGTAAAAGCTTCTTCAGTGTAGCGGTACGTTACAAATCCATAGTTGTCACTGACAAAAATAAAACATTTTAGATGCCCCTCTCAAGCCACCCCTATCCATGAAAATATTAAGGAAATGACTGACTAGAGTTAACTGTTCATTGTCATGTATTAAACAGAGGTGATACTGGACACATCTAAGAGAAGAGGAATTTAATTTCAGAAACAACTTGGGATTACACAGTTCTGGTTTTTCAGCTGACATCAGAGAGCAGGGCAAAAGCAAACCTTTTTGCTTCATGTAATCGAATTTCTGATTTGCACTTTTGATTGTTCAGATTACCTAATTTTCTATCCCAAATGCAAACCAGGACTCAGATTAGAAATGGTAAAAACTTCTATTTTATCTGCAAAAGTTTAAAATCATGAAAGCCCTACCCCTTTTCCCTGAAGTGAATAGTACAATCTTCCACATCGCCAAATACTGAAAATCTATGCTTCAGTTCAGATCTTGTCATCCTACTGTGGATCTTGCCAATATAGACAACACGCCTTTCCTCCTGAAAAGAGAAAGCCATGAAAGCTGTAAGCAAAGAACTCTGTATTCTATTTTATTAAAAGAGTTTTATTCTGTTCGTAGCAAACCAAACTCTGCCCAGGGGAGTACAATACAATATATAAAACAGTAAAATACAGATAAATAAAATAAAAACTATAAGAACTCACAAAACTTCGCTGTAGTTTTGTAATGCCTCAATGTAAAGATAGTATGACCTGTAATCACACTCTCTCACTAAATATCATGTAAACCCGATGTGATACTCTCGGGTGAATATCAGTATATAAAAACAAATAAATAAATAAAACAATTCTGTATACCCATGGCCATCCTTTCCACCTTAGACTTAAAACTAGGCACATGCATCCTGAAATAAGTGTGTTTAACTGCTTTTTTTTTTTTTATTATTATTAATCATTACAAACAATGCTGACAGCAATATCCGCTTGTCTAAACAAAAGGTACAGGAATTTTCAAAATTTGAAAACAATTTTCATATATTAGGAAATACCCTGTTATAAAGAAAAAAGAGACTGGTTGGTTACTTTCTGAGCAATGTCATAGAAATAACTAAAACGGTAATAATGGTGCATTACACTAACATACCTTAAACTAGGATTTAGTGACAGGTAATCTTGCATCAAGAAAACTTCTCAACTCACTTGGTTCTAAAAACACAAACCTTTCCTGTTGCTATTTCACCACACATTTACATGGGTAGTATATAGTACACAGGGCTCCTAATGCCTTTACTTCCTGAACCATTTGAAGAAAATTTTTTCTACGAACTTGGGCTGTCCTAGTGATATCTTTTGACCAAGAAATAACATTCTCTATTTTTTAAACACAACTTAAGTATCTTGTCTCTATCTGTACTCTTCAGAAACTTGACACACAAGGTGCCTCTAAATTCAACTTGCTCGGACATAGACTGTTCCAAAAAAGTTGTTAAATTACTTAATGGTATCTGTTGTATATTCTGTGGACTGTTCTCATTTCTTTTTCTTCCCATTGCTATAAAATATATTTTCTCAAGCTTTGGTATCTCTCCCTCTGTTAATTTCAAATTTTCCTTCATAAAATTCTTAAATTGCTCAAAGGGAGATATTAATTTTACGTTAGGGAAGTTTAATAGTCTTATGTTATTATATCTTATTTGATTTTCAATCATTTCTATTTTTCTGTTATTTAACATATCACCTTGGATCAGGCCTGTCTGAATTTTTTCAACTTGAATAAGCCTGTTTTCTAAGTTAACCAATTTCTCTTCATGTTTAACAACTGCTGGTTCAATTTTTGAAATCTGATTTTGCGTACCTATAATAGTTGCATTTAAATTTAGAATAATGGTCTTCAAATCTGTTAGGGTAGTCCAAATAGTTTCTAAAGTAACAGGTTGTGTCTGAGACAGACTGGAATTGTCCAAAATATTCACCAATCCTTGAGGACAGATTTTACTTCTCACATCGGAGGCCTCTGCCCCCCCTCCACTCCCCTCAGGTGTTGATGTCGAGGGTACACCATTTATTTTAGTGTTCCCCAGACTTAAATGTCTACTCACTCCTTCCTCCATAATTCCTCCAATAGGGCTGACTTCCTTTGACCCAGTGGGTTGGTTGTCCTCAACCAAATTTGGTGGTGGTGAGAGACTGGGGGGTAGAGGAGTCAGGTTCCCCGGGGCTTAACGAGATGTTAAATTCCAGTGGTGTTTGTGTTTGCTCTCCACCTACCCCAACGCCTGGATACACACCCGGAGTCTCTGCACCAAACCGCGTAAAAAAATCTCCAATAGTGGACTGAGTAGGAACACTGGCTATTGGGGTTGGAGGTTCCCCTCTAACTCTTCCTAACTGCTTTTATGTATTTATTTGAAGCTTTTTTTATACCGATGTTCGAAGAACATCACATCGGTTTACATATAAACAGGTGGAGAAAAATACATTATAACATTATAAACCTGGATAAGGAAACTTTGCGATATGGAACCTAAGTCCCCCAGGCACAGCCTTCCATAAAGCGGCACCAATAACTTAAAAAAGCTGTTTCGGGTCTCATGTAGACATGGCCATTTCATAGAAAGTATTACGAAGCAATTTATTTCCCCATTGCACCAACTTCCTAAGGGGGTACATCTACCAAACAAATCAGACAGATATAAAAGCTGCATTGGCATTGTCCAATTCATGTACCTGCACTAAGATTTTAAATTTTATTCTTTACATTACTGGTAGCCAACGTACGTCCCTGAGTAAAAGTCACCTGATCCCATGGCAAACACCCTAAAGCAAGTCTTGCAGCTGAATTCCGTAATACTGTCGTTACCCTAATGTCAGATTTTTAGAGTCCCACTTACAGGGAATTGCAATAATCCAAAGATTTTAACAAAAGTGTTTGAACTGTTCGAAAATCTTCATTATATAGTTGATATGTCTCAATTTCTTTTACTTAAAAACCCCCGATTTTAAATACTAACCTACAAGCCGATGCATCAGCGCACAAAAAACAAGCGCTCATTATTGAGCACCCACTTTCCTAATGTGTGTCCCCATTCACTTCTCCCGGGTGCATGATGCAGTAGATTAATGAGCTGCAGCGTTAAAAAGAAGGCGCTAGGGGAACCTGTATGGCCCCTAGTGCCTCCTCGGCCTCAGGCACCAGGAGACGTGGCTGTGTGCAGGTTAGGATAACAAATGCTCGTAAAATTTAACATCCATTTTCCTAACCTGGCCTCTGAGAAGTCTTTTTTTTATGTTGCTGCTTTCTGTGGTTCCTCTGACTTAATATCACAACTATATTAAGTCAGAGGAACCACAGAAAAGCAGTATTTTCTGCTTTTGTGTTCAGTTTTGGGGTGTCTCAAGACTTATAACCAGCTCCAGGCTGGTGTTAATTTTTGAGGGTTAAAATGTGCTCGTTGGGTGCACAATCTTTTTTTACATTGTGGGTACTAGCTAATAGCCTCAACAAGGCATATACATGTGATTAGCAATATTAGCTACATGCTGATCTCTTTATTGCATCAGGAGTTATGGATGCACTAGCCTGATCATGCAATATTGCATCGGCCTAATCTGTGATCTAAACGATAAAGCATGAATCAAAATATAATCCTAAATTCCGCAGAGTCCATAAAAGATATTTTAGTCCCAATTATTGAAAAATTATAACTATCTGAAATGGATCTTGAAAACCATACAGCCAGTCTTAGAGTTTAGAGTGGGGCTCTCCAATTTAAAGGTAACATTTCCTCTTCTAAAGAGTACTGCAATCCTGATAGGGAAGGCATGACCACATCTGCTAGGAGATGGAGAGATACTGAATGGCTGATGTCACTGCAGGGGTATATCTGAGGTGACGTCAGCTTTGAAACCTGACTCAGTCTCCATCTGCTAGCAGGGGAGCATATAACCCATTGGTCCTGAGTCCATCTGGCTACACACTAGGAAATCTTGATAACATGGTACATTTCAATAATGGAACGTAATGGACAAAGACATTAAAGTTGGAGATAAAACAGAACCCTAAGGAACTCCAGGAATTTATAGTAAACCATGGATTGCCTGTAGAGGTAAGATTTCTTCTTGTTTTGGGTATCTTTGGTAAATTACTCTAACGGTGTGCTAGCGTGCATAGAGTCCTGAACTGCTATGGAGACAGAAAATACTGAAGAGCTGCACTTCCTGCAGGGGTATATGTACTAGAGCTGACGTCAGACTGAAATCTGATCCATCTCCAACTGCTATCAGGAGTACACTATACCCATTGGTCCTGAGTCCATCTGCTACACGCTAGGAAAATAGGACTTAAACCAAACAAGAGCACTCCCAACTCAATCCTATATCAACCAACGTCTTAAATATGGAGTGACTAATGGCATCAAAGACAGCTGATATGTTTAAAAATACCACCAATATTGCACCACCATTGTCCAGTTCCCAAAGTGCAACATCCAAAACAGAGAGCAAAAAAGAGTCTCAGTACTGTGTCTTGAATGAAAGTCACAGACATTGATGCAAAATATGAGAAAGTGGTTTTTAAAAACTAACACCTTCATAAAGATGGGCAAATTAGAAATTGGCCTATAACTAGCAGGAGAATATGCCAGTATATTGCTATTTCCTATGTTGTAAAAGGTACAACTATAATTTTACAGTGCACAGAAAGCCAGTGTAACATGCAACACCAACCTAGAGAAGTCTCGCTCCCTCAACCCCCTCACCCCTAGAGAAGAGACACATGGAACTCATATGGCATTAGGCCAGTTTTAGTATGTAATGGGTGTGGACTTGGCCCTCAGAAAGCCATGAATAAATAGTTACAATATAGTAAACCTCCCATACCAAAAACAGCACTAAATGCCAGCACTCAAACTCCACCCTATCAACAAAAAGACAATACTACAAATATTATACCAGGCTCTAACACACCAATATATTCGTATTTAGAAAACAAAACAAGCCAGGCTGCCTAAAATATCTGTAAAATAAAAAAAATACAGGCACCTAAAAACATTGTACAAAAGCTTTTAAAACTACTAAGTCCCTTCTTCAGATGTCAGATCAGATACATTCACATCTAAAGATGGGTCCTATATTGTCTCAATAACTCACATACAGTATTTTTGGATATTTACATAGTTTCAATAAAAGCTATCACAGCCTGCCAAGAATAGAGTTTACCCCAAGAGACAAATCTGCCATATCAGCAGGACTCAAACAGCAACAACCCTACCCAGAAAAGAGCAGCTTTACAAATATTACATCAGGCCTTAGAAGACCAATACACCTCCTAATGAAAACAGAACAAGACAGACTGTTATAGATCCCTACACAGAAGCTATACACTATCAGAATCCCTTGCTCAATCACACATCAGAACACAGACCCTTACCAAAGGCAAAATAAGAGACCAACAGACAAAATAAACAGAAACATCAATCATAAAAGGAAAACCATACTACTAAAAATAAATAAAAACTGATGAACAGAACATCCAATAACTAAAAGTTTATAAAAATGTTTATAAAATTTGAAATATTAAATTGGTATTTTTGGAAAACAGAAGACAAATAAAGTCCAATAATTAAACAAATAAGGATTTTAAAAATCTCCAGCCCTTCATAGCTGGGATGTTTCAATTTCCAGCCACTTTGTGGATTGGGAGAGGGGGAGGTGTAAAATATTTTATCTGCTCTCTCTCACAAATACAGACTCTCACTCACCCACTAACCTTGGCTCTCACACACACAGGCAGTCACCTAACCACCCAAACACCAATTCAATTTACAATCGGCTATTTGAACTGCAGGGGAGAAACAGGCGCATCAGACTGGATTTCTCTCTTCTGCCAGGCGCTGACACTTAAGGTTGCCAACTGGCTCCATATTTTCAGGGCAAGCTGAGCCAGCCCTGGTTTTATCCCACCGCCTGCATGGACGGGTCTTCCTCTTCTTAGGGAGATCAATCAATTGGGACACTAGAACCAGAATTCATGCCCTTGCCCATTCCCATGACTGCCTGAGCAATATGGATTTCTTTAATGGAGTGTGGAAAGCAAATCCTCCAAGACCAAACCCTTTTAGTGCTGCTCAGCTAATCAGATATTACCCCCAAAAGCAGCAGTCATCTCTACTATGCACCCAAATCCCCAGACTTGAGAGGTTACAGTGTCCACAATGCCTGTAGCCAAGACTCAGGACCAGCCTTAACTGAAAGAATGCCTCTACTGAGTAAGTATATATTGGATGGTTCGAAACTTTACTTACTATTGCAAGTTCCTTGTGATAGAGTTTCTGTCTTTGGTAGCTGTCGCGCGAGTCATAAAAACTGTATCTGTCAAAGCAAAATTGAATAAAAATCACACTACATGTCAGTAAAAGCATTGAAATATTTCTTGAGGGGGCATCTGGAAAGTTTCATGTGCATCCATAAACAGGCTGCAGCATACTACGGGAGCAAGTCAAATGCTAGGGATGGACCCATCAGGGCTAGCAACGCCAGCTTCTGAACAATGTCACACTGTACCACGAGTTGAAGAGGAGGGTTCAACATTGGATGCAAAGGACGGTAGGTATGAGGAAACACCAAATGAATTATATATAGTGAAAACACTCATTGTACAAGGTCTTCTTTTAGCAAACAAATGGACATAGTGCCAAAAATGGAATAATATTGAAGAGCTGGAGTACTAAAAACATTTTAATTTCTGTAAATGAAATAAGGGGTCACCAATTATCATTAAAAGGAAGGAAGTTCAAGACTATACAGAAAAGAATATTTTTTATGCAAAGACTGGATGAAAATTATGAAACACTTTGCCAATGTCAGTAAATGCAGTTTAGGTTGTCCACTGGTTAGCAGTATTCCAGATTATTCACATTAAATAAAATTCTAAAACTGAGAGATACTAATCCAGGTATTTTATCAGAATATCTTCTCAGGCTGATAAAGGGATATGTTACGTAGAAAATATAGTCTAAGTTTTGCAGGTGCTCTCTATCAATTTTAACTCTGAGCTTAATGAACAGGGTTTTTTTTGTTGGAAATAAAGCAGAATTGCTTACCTGAAACAGATGTTTTGAGGACAGCAAGATGTCAGTCCTCATAGATGGGTGCCATCATCCAACAGAACCCGGCAGGGAAAAATATCAAAGTTTCTAGAACTTTGACTGCACCTCACTGCCATCCTGCTGTCCTCAGAGAACACTTGTTACAGGTAAGCAACTCTGCTTTCTCTGAGGACAGTACTCACACATGAGGAATCCCTAGCTACAAGGGGGATGGAACAATGTTTTTTGTTGGCAATAAGCCTTTATTTTTTAAGCTATGAGAGGCAGGATAGAACCAAAAGAAGGGCCCTAGGAGGGAAAAGAATTGGGTACTATATCTCAAACAAATCCCAAAAGACAGATTCACCAAACCTACTAATCACATCAGCCATCTCTGTCCAAACAATACAATGTGAATGAGTGAAGAAAACTCCACATCACAGCCTTGTAGATCTCTTCCATGGGGACCGATCGCAGGTGAGCTACAGAGGCTGCCATGGTTCAAACAAAGCGAGCCTCATGACCCAAAATACTCAGGCTTGCTGGGCAAAACAGAAAGATACAATCTGCTAGCCAATTAGAATAGTCTGTCTGGTAATAGTGATTCCCAGCTTATTTGTGTCAAAAGAAAAAGTCTCAGACTCTCCTAATAAGTCTTCAGATACAGATCCCACATCATTTTGGTCACCTCTCCCTGGACTGCCTCCATTCTCTCTCTATCCTTTTTGAGATATGGTCTCCAGAACAGAACCCAGTACTCCAGGTGAGGCTTCACCAAGGATTTGTACAAGGGCATTTTCACCTCCTGTTTCTTACTGGTTATTCCTCTCTACACAGCCCAGTATCCTTCTGGCTTTAGCTATCGCCTTGTCACATTGCTTCACTGCCTTCAGACTGCCAGACACTCCAAGGTCCCTCTCCCAGTCTGTACACATTAGTCTTTCACCCATCGCACACAGCGCTTTTGGATTGTGCACCCCAGATGCTCGACTCTGCACTTCTTGGCACTGAATCCCAGCTGTCAAATCTTCAACCACTCTTGCAGCTTTCTTAAATCACTTTTCATTCTTTTTACTCCTTCAGGCATGTCCACTCTAGTGCAGATCTTGGTTTCATCCAGAAAAAAAAAAAGACAAACTTTACCTTCTATCCCTTTCACAATGTTGCTCACGAAGATATTGAGAGAACCAGTCCCAAAGCTGATCCTCATGACATGCCACTTAACACTGTTTTCTCTTCAGAATAGGTTCCACTTATTTCACACTGTTTCCTGTCAACCAACCATTTCGTAATCCACTCTATCTTGGCACATCAGTTTCTTGGCTCCTGTCTTAGATGGTTCTTGATGAGCCAATCTAGATTGGATAGACATGCACCCCCAGTTTGCATAAGTGCACCACCACTATGGCCAGGCATTTCATAAAGACATGTGGGGCAGAGACTAGCCCAAACGGCAGAACGTGATACTGGAGGTGATGGTCTCCCAAAGGAATCTGAGATATTTCTTATGGCTGTGGAAAATCTCCGAGTATAACCATCCTTGAGACAGAGAGAAAATAGCCAATCCCTTCTTTCAAGAAAAGAAATTAAGGTTCCCAGGAAACCATGAACTTTTCTCTTTTGATGAATTTGTTCATGGCCTTCAGGTCTAGGATGGGATGGAGGAGTCCTGTTCTCTTTGCAATCTGGAAATACTTGGTGTAGAATCCATGCCCTCTTTGTCCTCATGAACAGACTTGACCGACCTGGCATTCAAGAACAAGAGCTCCACAAAAAGTAGCTCCTAATGCAAGGACTGACTCACAAATGAGATTTGGGGGCTGATTTGGTGGAGATACTAAGTTTTAATCTGTACCCTCTTGATGATGCTGAGGACCTACAAATCCAAGGCTACATTGGGCCACCAGTTTATGTAAAACCACAGCCTCTCCCTGAAGGTCCTCTGGCATGGGTACTGTGAGTCTGGTTATGTTCTCTGCAATCTAGTCAAAACCCCATCCCAGGTGTTGGACACAATAGGTCTGCTACAGGCAGTACCAAGGGGGAAGGAGGATAGCACCTATTCAGGAGGAAGAAATGCCTCCTGTACCTTGTCCTCTAATATCTCCAAGAGGAGGAAGATGCCAGTTTGGGAGTGCCCATGGAGAGCTGCTGAAGCGTTGCACAGTGAACATGGATCTGTGCTACTGCATTCTTGCCCCCATTTCTGAAAAGATTCTCTCCTAGACACAGCGCACTGATGATTCTATCTTGCACTTCTGAACAGAGATCTAGGGCTCTTAGCCAGGCAAATGTGTGCCCCTATCCCTACAGCAGATACTCAATGCCATTTAGAAAACTTTGAAGGGCAAATGGATCATGCATTTTCTACATGCCAGCTCTTTGTCCACCAGTGACTGGAGGGTGTCTTGCTGCTTTTGAGGAAGCTGCTCAGCCACCCCTTGCGCTTGCTTCAGCACATCCCACATAAAGAGCTGGTAGAAAGCTATGGTGGGGGGGTCAACATAATACCTGATAAAAAACTTTCCTCCCCAAAAGGTCTCCGGTCCTGTTTGGAGCTCATGGATAAACTCTTTGGACACCAGAAGACCGATCCAGCAGGATCAGTATAGGAGGCATCAATGTCGACCTTGTAGCTGTACCAATGGAAAGAGTATCCTTGGCGGGGGGCGGGGAGCGCCGGATGGACCATCAGTTCCCTTAATGCTGTCAGCCAACAGGGAACCAGGGTACAGGTCTGACTCTTCCTGTTTGAAGTTGGCATCAGATTCTGTCTCTTCAACTGACAAAGATCATCTCATGCTGGGCATCAAGAGAAGTCAAAGATACATCAGTCTCCATTGATGTGTGATGCCAGGAGTGGGGATGGTTCGGCACATGCCGAGAACTCCCCTAAGCAGTCCCACAGCAAGGACAGCTCATCCTCTAGACGTGCTGGGAATTGTGACAGTCTTCACATGGTGTCTGCCACTGATCCACCTCTCTGTTACGAAGAGGATGCGATCATGATCATGCCTCCTGCTTCCCAGTCAGTGCTGGTATCAGCGATTTTCGAGGAAGAGCTGGATAAAAAGATCTTTGGAGAAGGCACTGTAGAGCCTCTGGTGCTGGGGCATTCAGGGCACAGAGGCAAGCACCAATGATCCTTGAGTGGTTGCTCAGTTCACTCCAGGTGCCTGCCAGTGATGAGTCGAGCTGATGGTTGGTTGCCTTTCTCTGTACTTTTTCTAGTTCCGCTATATCTTTTCTGAAATGGGGTGACCAGAACTGCACACAATACTTGAGGCGTGGTCACACTATAAATCAATACAGATATTTTATCTTCCAGTTTATTTTCCATTCCTTTCCTTGCAATACCTAACATTCTATTTGCTTTTCTGACTGCTGCCGCATACAGAACCGAGGATTTCAAAGTATTGTCTACAGTGTCTAAGATCTTTCTCCTGGGTGGTGATTCCTAAATACAGAGCCCAGCATCGTCTAACTATAGTTTGGATTATTCTTCCCTATATGTAACACTTTACACTTGTCCACATTAAATTTCATCTGCCATTTAGACACTCAATCCCTCACAATTGGCTTGTGATTTACAACCCTAAATACTTGTGTCATCTGCAAATCTGATCACCTCACCTATCATTCTTTACAGATCATTTATAAACATATTAAAAAGCACCAGTTCCACTACAGATCCCTGGGGCACGCCACTATTTATGTTTCTCCACTGAGAGAAACAACCAACCAGTCTTAATTTGCTTCCTATTTTTTAGCCTGTTAGAAATCCAAAATAGGACATTGTCTCTTATCCCATGATACACTAATTTTCTGAGATCTAACAATCTCCCTAAGGTCTCCAATAACCAGAGAATAAATGTATATTCAAAACATCTGATGAACAGTGAAACAAGTAAATCCCAAGGCACCTATTACCAATAAATAACCCCTTCAAAAAAATTCTATCAGATGTCTCACCAAGATTGTTTATTTTAAATATTCTCTTTGCTATATCTATGTTAACTCTGACCCATTAATTTGTCTATCCAGATGGCCAGTACTTTTGTTCTTTGGAGTAGCTTCTACCATTTTGCCCAGTACAGATGCCGAGCTCACTGGTTTACAGTTTCCTAATCCCTGGAACAGTTCTTAAAAATGGGTGTTACATTGTTCATCCTTCAGTCCTCAGGTACCACAGTTGCTTTGAATTAAATTTAGACATTACTAGTGATAAGTATTTCATGAGTTCTTTCAGAACTCTGGGTTACATAATCACAAACATAATTAACAAAACAAAATACAAACTAAGCTTAAAAACGACAACATAATCAGTTTCTCCAAATTATCAGTTTCTGGCATATATATTTCTCCGATATTCTCCACAGTGAAGCAAAGAATTAAATTTAGTTTTTCTGCTATAGCCTTGTCTTCCTTGAGCACCTCTTTTACCCCTTGGTTATCCAGCAGTCCAACTGACTCCGTCACAGGCTTATTTAAAATATACTTGAAAGTTTTTATTTAGGCAAGCTTCTTTTTTAATTCTCATTTGGCATGCCTTATGGTTTTACATCTAACTTGCCAGTGCTCACGTTCTTTAGTATTTTCTTCATTTGGATTCATTTTCCAGTTTTTGAAAGATGTCCTTTTGACTTTAATAGTCTCTTCCACCTTTTCATTTAACCATGCTGGAAATCTTTTAGTCTTCTTTCCACCCTTTCTAATGCATGGAATATATTTAGTCTGGGCTTCCAAGATAATGATTTTAAACAGCATCCATGCTTCATACAAGCATGTAACCTTTACAACTGCTCCTTTTAATTTGTTTCTGACTAAGGACATAAGACATTGCTACGCTGAGCATAAACATTTGCTGTCTCACCAAGATTGTTTATTTAAAATATTTTTAACCTGCACCCTCCAAAGTTCAGGGTGAGTAACAAAGTAACATGCATTAAGAATACCAACACAAAATTTAAAAGAGGAGTAATCAAAAAAACAATGCCCAAGTAAATAAAAAGAACAGGTTTGAAAAAACATCCTTCTCCCTTCCATTGAGCGTTAAATGACAAAAGCTCCTTACCTTCTACCACGTCTCCTATGACGTCTGCTATAAGGGGAGCAGGAACGAGACCGTGAACGGCTATAGGACGTCGAAGATGATCTTGAAGAGGAGCAAGAGTCTGATGATGATCTCCCCCTTGACCTGCTACGTGACTCCGAACTTGATCTCGAGGAGAAACGTGAGCTACAGGAACTTCTAGATTGGTATCTATATAGATAGAAGAAAAAATAAAAAATTCCAGGAATCTCTCATACTTAAATCCAAACAAACCTTTTACTGTGACCTGTTAGTAAATGAGATGCTGAATTTAAACATGAGATGTGCTTGGAATCTTTTTATGTAGTCCTATCTAGGAGTTCTGACCTAATCTTCTCTCAAGTATCCAGTAATATTGTAGCTTTTCATATTACAAGACCATATACATTGTGCCTTTGGATTTTTCCAAATAAAGAAAAACAGAGACTAACAGCAGATAAAGACTGCAAAGCTCATCTACCCATTTCTGTTCTTGCTATATACAAAAGGTTCTACTTCAATTATGGCTTTACCTTCACTTCGGTGCAAATAGATAACCTCTGTCTTATGTTACTGTAAAATCTGATGTTTCTGCATTCATTTCTAATAGGAAGCTGCTCCGTGTATCTCCCACTTTTCTTGTGGAAAGAATTTCCATATACTGCTCCTCAGTTTACCCTTTTTTGGTTTCATACCATGACCTCTTTTTCTAGAATGTCTTTTCCACTAAAAATGTTTTGCTCTTATGCTTTATTTACAGCTTTGAAGTATTAAGATGCCTCTATGGAGCACATACTTAGCTCTTACTTCATAAGGCTTATGGGGTAGACCACTATTTTTGCAGTTTTTTTCTGGGGTGCCTCTAATTTATTTGTATCCTTCTAGAGATGTACCCTCTAGAATTGAACACATTTTTCAAATATGATCACCCCTAAGATATCTCTGCTACTGAGGGAAGACGTTTCAGAAGAAAATCACCTCTGTCAATCCAGAGGGCCTCTGATTTTTGTGAATTTTAGCTGACATTTCTGTTCCATCAACCATGTAGCAATGGCATTCACTCAGCAATTCACCTTAGTTAAATCTTGTTCAAAAGGGTCTAAAAGTAAGCTACCACCTGAATATCATCTGCAAACAGAAAACAGGCCATGCGACTGAATCAGGGTTGAAAACGGTTGTGGCAGGGGAGAGACAAGAGAACCCCATAAATCACCGGCTGAATCATTTGTTGAAAGATCAGCCCACTTTGTTTAGTTTGATTAAAAAATACATATATTTTAACCATTTAAAGTATATCTCCTTAAGTCCAACATCGAATAAAAATTTCAAAAGAAGTGAATTAATGGTGCCAAATACTGCACTCATGTTTAAAAAGATCACAAGTGCAGCTTTCAGCCTTATCTCATTTAACATACCCACTAGTGAAGTCTCAGTACTATGCTCTGCCCAGATGCCAGAATGCCTTGGGTGGAAAGCATTTGTTTTGTCCAAACAAACCAATCTTTGAAGTATTTCAGAAAGAGTTAGAAATAATCCTATAGTGGGCTGCAATGACAGACTCTAAACTTTCAATTTTTGGGGGGCAAGCAATCAACTCTCACCATTTTAAAAGAGGCTGGCACAATTACATGTTCAAGACTAGTATTAACAATCGTACATAGGTATGATAAGACTGAAAGATAAAAGTTTACTCCCAGGTAAAAAGGTGAGATAATCAGCTGCTTCCAAGTCTACACGGTTCAAAGCATTCTGTGCAAGGTTTAAAGGAAATCACTTTCAATATCCATGATATTTTTTTTGGGGGGGGGGGGGGGGGGATAGGTAATTTGTTCACCAGATTATGATTCGTGCTTGGATATGAAATTTTAAACCACTGCCTTAGACTATTTTTCATCAAGTTTAGTTTCTAAGCAAAACCTGTTACTTTGATAGCAGATTGCAATAGCAGCTTTATAAAGATGCAAGTTTAATGGGGTCTTAGATGTGCACCATTTTTTTCTCCAGTTGGCAATTTTGCCTACCAAGGATGGTCAAACCTGAATTGAACAAATAAGAAGAATGATTAGATTTCAAAAGATGCATTTGGAGTGGCAGCCTTATCCAGGGAAGAATTTAAAACAGAATTCCATAATTTTACCTATTCCTCAAATTGATAAGAATCCACTGGACTTGATCCTTTGGATCTCTTTGACGGTAAGAGTGATGAAAATGGAGTTTAAGACATTTGGAACACTAGATCCCACGGTGCAGATATATTAATTGATTTCTCAGGATTTGAAAAAAAATTGTGTTTGTTTGCTAATAGAGGTCAAGTGGAGGGAAAATGGGTTCTCACGAGCAGACTTAACGTTATATAGTCTGATGTTATTTGTTCACTTTGTGAATGTGTATGTGTAGATGCAGTAAGCATGGGGGTGTGGATGTCTTGGCAGCGACTGCAGTTTGACTGTTACAAAATAAACTTGAGCACATATATATATTTGTATGAAGGCATGTGAATTAAACATGAACCTTGACTATGTTCATTATCTGAATGGCTTTTCTTTCTATGGTTTTGTTGATGTTATGTCTTTACACCAATTAAAATGAGTTACAAAAGAAAAAAGAAAGATAAGATTTAGACAAACAGCTGCTGGAAAAAGCCTGAATCTCCCATACTGGCACCAGCTGCCAACCCACATCCACTGGCTTAAGACTGTGGTTAAAAACTGCAGCATGCATCTGCTTGTCTTACTGCAGAAGCTGAGCACAACTGGCCTGTTCCAAATCGCCTGTCACTGCCGACAACTTCATTTCCCTCACTGTGGCCAACACAGGAAACTCCCAACTGGTTCAGTGATGGACAGAGACTGTATTGCCACTAATGCCAAGCTGTTGCTGCCCACTCCAAAACACCACTACCTGTTTCACTGTCACCACTTCCTCTTCTGGGTCAGGTCCAATAAGACCGTTTTATGTGCAAGAAAGCACTTTGAAAACTCAAAGGCTGACCCAAACATTTTGAAAGTGCTTTCTTGCACATGAAATCATCCGTTCAAAACTGACTCTGGACTAACAATACTGGCCGCTGTCTCCCAGGGTGGGGAGGGAGGCAGCAGCAGTGCAGCAGCAAACAGCCATTGGATTAGGAGCATTTCTCATTCTCCCCTCTCCTGAGGAGAGAAGAGACCAAGGACACCATGGTCAGTCAGGAGTCAATGTGGTGCTGGGGATGAGGCAGGACTTCTGACATACATATGGGACTGGCAATGCAGAGAGAGAACAGTATTGTAAGAGTCTGCTGCCACTTTTCCTGGCTGAAGCAATAAGATTGGTAATATATAATATTAATATCTTTAATGACGGAGAACACCAGCGATCAGTAAGCATGGTTTGATATAATGGCCAAGAAGAAGAGACGGCAGGGGCGCTCTTCCGAGGCTGAGCAAGATGGATGCATGATGATGAAGCCTCCCTACCAGCCACTTTTTTTGCATCATTACATTGCTTTTAGCCTGCTTTTGCATTATATTTTGCGATTACTAAGCTGCTTATATGACCCGAATGGCGTCTAAGAGCAAGACAGCAGATTTAAAGCAGTTTTCATACAGCAAACAGCCCCTGGAAACTCTCGAGGCTCGTGGAGCACCGCCTATGGAAGACAGTGAAGGCCCGGTTGCAGAAGAACCACACTCCCTCCCCACTCCAGGTCTTACTGATTTGCCATCTCGACATGAGATGTGGGGTTGATTTCTCGAAATTCGAGCAGATATGAAGCAGTATAAGAAAGAGCTTTAGGTCTCCATATCGGAGGTTAGGGAAGATTTGACGGCCTTGGGTGCGCGCGTCGATGACATTGATGTTCGAGTTGAAGGCCATGCTGACCCTCTCAACTGCCTCTTGGTCCAGCAGAAATTGCTACAAACTGAGACCTCGGTCCTTGCACATAAATTAGAGGAGCAGTCATGTCAGTGTAATTTAAGCCATATTGAAAATTTGTACTTTCATCTTCAATACCACAGGGGTTGAAGCCGTGATTGAAACCCCTCCCCCCAGATCAAACTAGAGCGTGCTCATAGGGCACTGGGCCCTAGAGTTGAAAACAGGGCCAGAGGCACTGTTCTGTGTTTGCACAGCTTTGCTCAAAAGTCTGCTATCTATAAGGCCGCTTGTAAATGGTCTGAATGGCAGTGAGAGGGACATACCATTTCAGTATTCCAGGACCTTGCTCCCTCTACTCTTCACAAGCGCTATGAGTTACGCAAGGTGACGCGTACATGGAGAGACAAGAATATTCACTACCAATGGTCCTTCCCTTTCGGACTCCAGTTTACTGTTAAAGGAGTCGCTTACCAAATGAAAACTACTACAGCAGCTGTGGAAGTCTTTAAAACAACAAATGTTCCTTTCAATTTTCCTGCACCTAAAATGGTGGCCGCACCCAGGGCAGAGTCTCTCCTGCAATGACAATGTGCTGGAAAAAGGAGGCAGAAGGCTGCAGAAGCAATCAGAGAACTCTCACTCAGCTGTCTGACCAGGGCAGACAGAACTTTTAGGCTTCTTTATTATCTGCTGGTAAAGTTTCTACCTGTTAGGATTAGTCCTGCTGAGAGGCGGGTGATCTTGGACAGGCATTTCTGAGCTATGGTTTAAGGAGCAATGTTTTGCAATCTTATGGTCTGTTACACGGGCTTATGTGAATGGTGGGGGGGGGGGGGGGGTGGCTGCGATTCCATCTTGGGTCTCTCTCAAATGTCCCCCAGGATTAGATAGATCTGCTGGATGGGATTTTTATGGGAAGCGTTATGTGGTTCTTTCTACTGCACATTTTTGGCTGTGTCATCCCGCATCTTTTTCAGCATCTTACTAAAGCATCCTCTTCAGGGCTGGGGAACTCTGTTTTGGGTTTTCTTTAATGGCAAATAGGATATTTTCCTTTAATGTTAAAGGCTTAAATTTGTATAGGAAACATCAGCTTTTATGTAATGATCTCATGTCTCAAAGTTTTCATTGCATTTTTACAGGAAACTCAGGGAAGAGACTAGCCTCAGTTTTTTGCGGCTAACACAATGGGAGCCAAATACGCTGGGGTAGCCATTCTAATTTCTCTTTTACCTATGAAGAGCTTTTCAAGTTTATGCATCCGGGCGGCAGAATTCTTTTATTAAAAATCAGGGTGGTAATGTAGCTGTCATGTTGCTGACCACGATCAAGGCCCCTTTGTGCACACAATAGATGATATTCTACTCACTTATGCGGAGGGACATAAATTTGGGGGGGGGGGGGGGGGGGGGGGGATGACTAACATTACTAAATGTCCAACCTTAGACAACTCACATCAGCTCTCCACCTCTGTAGCGCTACATGGTGCTAGAAAAGTTCTTAATTCTCTGATATCTCACTGGAGTTTAGTTGATATTTGGAGACAGATGCCCTAGAATTTGGGTATACACCTTTTATTCCTTGCCCCACAGATCATACTCCCGTATTGATTACTTCCTCCTTGACAAATTCTTGCAAAATAAAGTATTAGGGGTGGATATAGGATCCATTACATGGCTGGACCATGCTCCTATATGGCTTGATGTCTCATTTCAGGATTTGGATTGCGACCAACTTTTTGGGTGTCTTAATGGTAGCTTGCTAAAAAGCGACTCCTCTGAAACGCTATTGCTCACACTCCTGCGCACCAAACGGTGATCTGGGACTATTCAAAGACAGTAGTGAGGGGGTCTATTAATAGTACAAGCAGCTTACTACAAAAAAAAAAAAAAGTTGAGTGTAAACAGTCTCAACTAATGGCAGAAATTTCCCAGCTATCATGAGAACATATGTGGACCCAGTCGAAATCTATTTATCACAGATTATCCACAGCTCGTTCGAAGCTACAATCCCTGGAAATTAAAGGTGGCTCATAGACTTTAACTTACTAAACAGGCCTATTTTGAAGGGGGAAACAAGGCTGGAAGATATCTGGCAAGGCGTTTAAAAGCGCTCTCTAAAGTGAAAACAGCTCAAGGGGATATGGTTAATAAATCTACTGCAATTCGTAATTGCTTTATGCAGTTTTAAATCACTCTATATAATAGGGACATCACTATAGACAATAGAGACATCGATGCATATCTTAATCCAATTCAACTTCCTTGCCTTATTTCGGATCAACAAAGCTACCTAGACAAGTCGATTAGCACTGTTGAGGTTTTACAGGTTATCAAGACCCTGAAAAAGGGTAAAATCACCTGTGGATGGGCTTACTAGTGAATACTATAAGCAGTTATCTCACATCTTGGCTGTCCCTTTAACTGACATATTTAATTATCTACATGAGGGAGGCTCTCTTGCCAGTAATTCCAATGCAGCGGGTATTTCTGTTATTGCCAAAACCTGGCAGAGATCCTACTACCCAATATCCTTAATCAATTTGGATCTCAAAATCCTGGCTAGAGTATTAGCTGAACGTTTGAATAGGATTTTACCACAACTGGTGTACCATGATCAGGAAGGCTTCATTCCCAATTGATCAGCAGCAGACAACGTATATAAAATAGTGGATCTACTATGGTAGGTTCGCCAAGAACTTGTTCAAACTGTCATCTGTCGATGTGGAGAAGGCATTTGACATGGTGCACTGAACTTTTCTTTTCAAAACTCTGCAGAAGATGCAGTTTGGCCCTTATATTTTGAAGTAGATCTAGAAACTGTATGAATCACCCCGTGCTCAGGTAAAAGTTAATGGTGGGTATGGTGCCTGCTTCGACAAAGGCCATGGCACCAGACAGGGTTGCCCGCTATCTCCTTTATTATTTGCCCTTTTTTTTTTTGGAACCTTTCACTACGAGTGAGACGCTCAAACCAGATTAAAGGAGTCAGGGGGGCGACTTGCAGTTTACACTATCTTTATTTGCTGATATTCTCTTTACTCTTTCTTAACCACGTTTCCCTTTGGAAGGAATTATGCTCTTTTAAGGCAGTTTCTGGCTTGAAAGTTAATTTTGACAAGTCAGATACACTGAATGTTAATCTAGATGGGATCACTGAGAGCACCCTTAAACAATTCCTCTTTAGATGGACTAAATGCTCGTTGAAATATCTGGGGGTACATATAGGCTCTAATGTGGTTGACTTATTGACCCTGAATTATGTCCCACTGATATGGGTGGTAAACAGAGATCCTGAAAGGTGACATAAGGAACATTTTTCCTGGTTAGGGCGAACAGCCATTGTTAAAATAAATGTCCTACCCAGATTTCTTTACCTTTTTTGTACACTTCCTATCTTTTTGTCTTCTGTGAAGTTGCGCCTGTGGCAGAAGCTCAACTAATTTTATACAAGCCAAGAATAGGGGATGTTTGTGGATACCTAATTTAAGTTGGTTTTATGCTGCGGCTCAACTTCGAGCACTCGAGTTCCATAGAATGCCTGAGGTAAAGCAGTGGATCTTACTAGAACAAGAACTGATTTGGCCTATGCCACTCTCAACGACTCCCTGGCAGCTTCGCAACACAAGACAAGCTCTACGTTGTTACCCACTGGCTTTTCTGACAACCCTCCAAGTTAGGTCTCAATGGAGGGGCAAACTAGCAGGTACTGCTCCTTACTTTTCTCTCTCAAATTTATTTCACAACTTGTCCTTGTCCATGTGTCTTTCTCTGAACGCATATGGGGCATGGAAGGTGCGTGGCATAACGAGAGTGAAGACCTATTTCATTGTAGTGGTCTCATGTCCCCTTGCGATATTACTGCAGAACATAAGAAATTACCATGCTGGGTCAGACCAAGGGTCCATCAAGCCCAGCATCCTGTTTCCAACAGAGGCCAAACCAGGCCACAAGAATCTGGCAATTACCCAAACACTAAGAAGATCTCAAGCTACTGATGCAATTAATAGCAGTGGCTATTCCCTAAGTAAAGTTGATTAATAGCAGTTAATGGTCTTCTCCTCCAAGAACTTATCCAAACCTTTTTTGAACACAGCTACACTAACTGCACTAACCACATCCTCTGGCAACAAATTCCAGAGCTTTATTGTGCGTTGAGTGAAAAAGAATTTTCTCCGATTAGTCTTAAATGTGTTTCTTGCTAACTTCATGGAATGCCCCCTAGTCCTATTATTCGAAAGTGTAAATAACCGATTCACATCTACTCGTTCAAGACCTCTCATGATCTTAAAGACCTCTATCATATCCCCCCTCAGCCGTCTCTTCTCCAAGCTGAACAGCCCTAACCTCTTCAGCCTTTCCTAATAGGGGAGCTGTTCCATCCCCTTTATCATTTTGGTTGCCCTTCTCTGTACTTTCTCCATCACAACTATATCTTTTTTGAGATGCGGCGACCAGAATTGTACACAGTATTCAAGGTGCGGTCTCACCATTGTGCAACCGTCCCTTTCCGACGGCTTCACTCCGCCTCCCTTTGTTTGCTCCTCCTCATGCTGCGGATGGATGCCTGGCTACCGCGGCGTCTGCCTGCCGTCCTCTCCGGCGTCCCCAGACCGGCATGGGCGCTGCCTCCCGCCATGCTCCGCTTGTACCATAGGGTGTGTGCGCTGCGCAGCCCTTATTTCTTACTTGGCACGAACCGGATGACGTCATGATGCCCAGATATTTAAAGCCTACAATGTTTGCTCGCCTTTGAGTTAGCAAAGGTTATCCTACGGGAATTCTACGGATGGGATTCGCTCTCCATACCCAGTTACTCTGCCTCTCCAATCTCTATTGGACTCTAATGCTATGGGGCCTCACTTGCTTTCCAGATCGCTATCAGGAAACCGGTACTCGCTCGAGGGCCCAAGGTTCCCTGGCTCGCTGCCTACTCCTCTTCAGCCTGGAAGGTTTCTCTAATCTTCAACATCAGTGAGTACTACCATCTTCACCTCACAGCTGTTCCCTGGAACCAGGCACTCGCTCCTCGAGGGCCTGCCTCCGTTCCAGCCCCAGTGCCATCTCCGTGGAACCGCTGCGTGAGTACATCATCTGCAAGCCTCCCAGCTCTCAGATACTCGCTCGAGGATCTGCTCTCTCTACCCTGGGGATCTCCATACTAAGGTCTTGTATATTCTGCACTGTACTCATTCTCTCAGTTCTTTCCACTACAGCACTGCTACCGGAGGAGTCGCTATTCCAGCACCTGAGGGATACCAGCCCTGCCGGGCTACTCCAGCTGCTCACTACTGCCACTTCTGGTGGCTTCCTTACACAGTCTAATAAAAGATCAAACTGTGTTTGTGTGTCCTGAGCTAAGCCTGACCTGTGGCCCCTCACGGGACTTCCCCCCGTGGGCGTGGTTAGCTGCCACAGTGTCCAAGGGTCCACCCAAACCTCACAGTTTACAACCACCATGGAGCGATATAGAGCCATTATGACATTTTCCGTTTTATTAACCATTCCCTTCCTAATAATTCCTAACATTCTGTTTGCTTTTTTGACTGCTGCAGCACACTGAGCCAACGATTTTAAAGTATTATCCACTATGATGCCTAGATCTTTCTCCTGGGTGGTAGCTCCTAATATGGAACCTAACATCATGTAACTACAGCAAGGGTTATTTTTCCCTATATGCAACACCTTGCACTTTTCCACATTAAATTTCATCTGCCATTTGGATGCCCAATCTTCCAGTCTTGCAAGGTTCTCCTGTAATGTATTACAATCCACTTGTGATTTAACTACTCTGAATAATTTTGTATCATCCGCAAATCTGATAACCTCACTCGTCATATTCCTTTCCAGATCATTTATAAATATATTGAAAAGCTCCGGTCCAAGTATAGATCCCTGAGGCACTCCACTGTTTACCCTTTTCCACTGAGAAAATTGACCATTTAATCCTACTCTGTTTCCTGTCTTTTAACCAGTTTTTAATCCACGAAAGGACATCGCCTCCTATCCCATGACTTTTTAGTTTGACTTTGTCAAACGCCTTTTGAAAATCCAAATACACTACATCTACTGGTTCACCTTTATCCACATGTTTATTAACCCCTTCAAAAAAATGAAGGTTTGTTAGCCAAGACTTCCCTTGGATAAATTCATGTTGACTGTGTTCCATTAAACCATATTTTTCTATATGCTCTACTATTTTGATCTTGAGAATAGTTCCCACTTTATAATATGGAGAACTTGAATTTTTTAGAATATGCTCAAATTAGACATTTTATTTTAGCTCAACAGAAGGCTTCAGCCTTACGACAAGGGAAATTCCTTTTCGAAAACTTTTGTAAACAGGTGTACAGATAAAGGGTTTGGTTTCTAAAGTATACGCTCTTCTTAATGGGCAGATAGATGAAAAATCTGCACACATTCGCACCTGGGAGTTGGACCTGGGGACAGGCTTGAGTGCGGAAGACAGGGATTCTGTATATTCTTGTACAACTAAATGTTCTCTCTCTGCTAACCTTTAGGAGAACTGTTATAAAATGTTGTACCATTGAAATTTGATCCCTGTAAAGCTCCAATCTACCACTCTGTGAGCGATCATGTTGGCAAAATTGTGGTGATACAGGCACTTTCATGCATATTTGGTGGCTTCTCCAGGGATAGCTTTTTGCTGGCGACGAGTTGCTGACTGGACATCACAATTTTAGGTACAGGGGAAGTGCTGGATGCCCATTTCATGTTATTAGGACTTCCAATTACAACCTTAAGTCCCAGCAACGTCTCTGTCAACAAATCTTTTTAGCAGCCAGGTGTGTGATTGCTCAGTACTGGAAACATACAGAAGCACCACCTCTCAAAGACATTTTAAACTATCTATATAATAGTTATCATGTAGCTTATTTAACAGCCCATCTTTGTAATTGATTACCATCCTTTAATGCTATTTGGGACACATATGTTTGATGGAAATGCTCACAGGGCTTGGTTACATTTTGAGACTGATTTCTTTCACTTTTCCTTCTTTGTGTTTTTTTTTGTCAATTTTTATTGCATTTTGCATACATCAACAAAAACAGATAGCTTGCTGAACACAGCTGTCCTTCAGTATCCAACAAGCACAAATAGAAAGAACAGATGCAATCCCTAATACATCAGTACACAACTAAATCACCCCCTACCCAATACCCTTCTTTGTGTTTAATGTAAACATTTTTTGGAAACCGTAGGGATGCTTTTTCCCCCGAGATGTTTGGAGATCATTAATACTTATGCTTTGTATAGTTTGTATCTTTGTATAGTTTGTATTTGGGCTTCTCCCAAATTATCAACACTCCCACTCAAAAATCCGGTCACACTCTTGATTTACTCTTCACCAACAACAAAATCTCTTCCTTAGACTCCCCCACTACGACCCCTATCCCATGGTCGGACCACAGTCTCATTCCAAGCCAAGCTACAACTCCAACGCACCCCAATAATACCAAACAAACGCATCATCAAATTCACCAAGCCATGCTCCAGCGATGACCTCGCCAAGTTACTACCGGAAGCCTTAAAGAACCTCGACAAAAATGACACCAACACCGCCACGAATGCCTGGATCTCCATAAATGAAGAAATAGCCAAATCACTATGCCCCACAGTAAGAAAAGAAATCAAGACTTCAACGAACCACAAGTCCCCATGGTACACCCCAGACCTAAAAAACACAAAGCGAATCCTACGACAATCCGAAAAACAATGGAGAAAGTCACCAACCACAGAGCTGAAGGACAAATAGAACCCTCCTCCAAAAATACACAGCAGATATCAACACAGGAAAGCGAAACTTCTATTCAACAAAAATACACGAATACCAGTTCAACCCCAGGACACTCTTTTCCAACGTCAAAGACCTAACCGACTCAACTCAAAACGACTCAGCCATGGACGTCACCACCATTTCCAGCGAAAAGCTAGCTCAATATTTCAAAGACAAGGTCAACACCATCATCGCCAAGATTCCACCACCTCCAGCCCACCCTGAAGCAACACAACATCACTCACTTAATGCTACGTGGTCAAAATTCACTCCGGTTGCATCAACTGAAATTGAATCCATCATCAAAAAAACCAACCATGCATCCCACCCCGTAGACCCCATTCCCATTAAAACCCTAAAGCTTATCAGCCCGACCATAACCAAGCCCATTACCGACATCATCAACCTTTCACTCGAACAAGGAATATTCCCGGACAAGCTCATAAACGCTATAGTCAAGCCAATCATCAAAAAACCACAACTTGACAAATCTGATCCAGCTAACTACAGGCCGGTATCCAATCTTCCGTTCTTAGCCAAAATACTAGAAAAAAAACAGTCAATCAACTGACAGAACACATCGAAACCTTCAACATCCTACAATCTGCACAGCATGGCTTCAGAAAACTATTCAGCATGGAAACCCTCCTTCTTACACTGACCAATACCATTCTCAGAGGACTTGACCAGGGACAATCATACCTCCTGATACTCCGACATATCCACCACCATCAGCCACAGAACCCTCCTCACCAGACTCAAAGAAATCAGACCACAAAACACTACATTCAAATGGTTCGAATCTTACCTCACAAATAGATCATACAATGTAAAGATAAACACCTCGAAATCCTCCAAAATATCCATCACACACGGTGTCCCGCAAGGATCATCCCTATCATCCACCCTTTTCAACGTATACCTCCTTCCACTTTGCAAACTCCTAACAGAATTACATCTCACATATTTTGAATACGTGGACGACATCCAAATATTACTCCCAATAAACAAAACCATTGAAAGCACCCTAGACAGCTGGAACCAAATTAGCACAAAAATAACGCTTCTGCTATCACAACTATCCCTCTGCCTCAACCAGAACAAGACAGAATTCCTACTCATCTCCAATGATCACCCCTCTGCCTCCCTCAAAATCAACACCTCCATAAAGAACATTGGGGTGCAACTCACACCAGCTACAAAAAACCTGGGAGTGACTATCGACAAAGAACTCAACTTCAAGCACCACGTCTCCAACATGATCAAAGATGGTTTCTTCAAGCTGCAAACACTGAAAAAGCTCAAACCCCTTCTTCACGCTCACAATTTCAGAACAGTCATGCAAACAATAATCTTCTCGAAAATTGACTATTGCAACACAATACTTCTCGGTCTCCCTGAAGCCACCATCAGACCCCTTCAACTACTACAAAACGCCGCCGCAAGGTCAATAACAAACATAAAAAAATGCAACCACATCACTCCCACACTAAAAGAGCTTCACTGGCTTCCCATCAACCAAAGAATTCAGGACAAATCCCTCACCCTCATCCATAAGAAGATAAACAACAATGATATGAATTGGTTAAACAATGCCATACTCCCTCATTCCACACATAGAAAGCTCAGGTCCTCAAACACCTCAAACACCGGACTCCTAGCTGTCCCAAACTCTAAAACAGCAAACCGCTCATCAACCCGCAAACATGCCATATCCGTGGCAGGCCCCGCACTCTGGAACACCCTCCTACCCCCCCCCCCTCAGAAATGAACCCTCCACTCAAGTATTCAAAAAACAACTCAAAACCTGGCTCTTCAGAAAAGCCTTCCCACCAGATACTTAACTCACCCCCTCCGCACACAACCCTCCCTGAAAACAACTTCCCCTCTCTACAGCCACCCACAACCCTCCCTCTCCCTGCCTCACCCTCCTCCCTCTTACCCATTTCCTCTCCTCTCACCCTCCCCCCTCCTCCAGAATCTCCACACATCTTTTTCCAAAGAATCCCTTAGATAGTATCCTTTACAGCATCTCAGCAGTGCAATTTTAGAACACTCCTGTAAATATCTCTTTCCTCGTTGTTAGCAGTTACCTTCTTACATTGTAAATAAGTAGATCGTGCTACTTAGTTAGCCACATGTTCAATCAATTGTTCGTTCTCATCAAATACCATGTATAGTCATTTGTTCGTTCCTTCCTGTTACCATGTTACAAACAGTTACCATGTTATAATGTAAAATAAGCAGGTCATGTGTTATTTGTTTTAGTTATATGTAAACCGATGTGATATCTCGATCGAATGTCGGTATATAAAAACAATAAATAAAATAAAATCTTTTCATGCTGACTATTCACTTTTATTCTAAATATGTGCAGTATTGCTTATGGGGGGGGGGGGGGGAGGAGAGGAGATTGAGCTCCTTGTTGGAAAAGTATGGATGTCTGTTAGTGTTCTCCGTTACTAATTTGTAACTGTATATCCAATAAAACGTTCTAATTAAAAAAAAAAAAAGTCACAGATAACAACATAAGAAATTGCCATACTGAGTCAGACCAAGAGTCCATCAAGCCCAGCATCCTGTTTCCAGGCTACAAGTACCTGGCAAGTACCCAAACACTAAGTACATCCCATGCTACTGATGCCAGTAATAGCAGTGGCTATTCTAAGACAACTTGATTAATAGCAGTTAATGGAGTTCTCCTCCATGAACTTATGCATACTTTTTTTAAACCCTTTTTAAACCCAGCTACACTAACTGCACTAACCACATCCTCTGGCAACAAATTTCAGAGCTTAATCGTGCATTGAGTGAAAGAATTTTCTCAGATTAGTTTTAAATGTGCTACTTGCTAACTTCATAGAATGCCCCCTAGTCTATTATCCAAAAGAGTAAATAACCGATTCACATTTACCGGTTCTAGACTTCTCATGATTTTAAAGACCTCTGTCATATCCTCCCCCCCTCAGCTGTCTCTTCTCCAAGCTGAACAGCCCTAACCTCCTTTAGCCTTTCCTCATAGGGGAGCTGTTCCATACCCTTTATCATTTTGGTCGCTCTTTTCTGTACCTTCTCAAACGCAACTTTATCTTTTTTGAGATGCGGCGACCAGAATTGTACACAGTACTCAAGGTGTGGTCTCACAGTGCAGCTATAGAGGCATTATGACATTTCCCATTTTATTCACCATTCTCATCCTAATAATTCCGGTTTGCTTTTTTGACTGCTGCAGCACACTGAGCAGACGATTTCAATGTATTATCCACTAAGACGCCTAGATTTTTTTCTGGGTGATAGCTCCTAATATGGAACCTAACATTGTGTAACTATAGCATGGGTTATTTTTCCCTATATACATCACCTTGCACTTATCCACATTAAATTTCATCTGCCATTTGGATGCCCAATTTTCCAGTCTCCCAGACACCATTCCGGAGACCAAACTTGCTGGGTTGTGGTGACGTGGCTGCCTTAGGCAGTGGCTGCTGAGTCCTTAGCGGGCAAGTTTGTAGTTGAATGTGCTCACCGTATAAGCCTGAAGCTAGCACAACAAAGCCGACCGAGAGTTGTGATAGCACAGTTTCTGAATTATACTCAAATTCCAGCTCCTGCAAGCATACCGGCGGAAAGGAGGAAATAACTTAAAATGGTAAAATACTACTGTTTCAAGACTTTTCCTCAGAGGCAGTTTCTCAATGCAGGGCCTTCTCAACCACATGTCAGAATTAGTGCTAAAGAACATTCACTTCTTTGTTTCGAGCTCACTTATGACTATGGGTAAATGGCAAAATTTTACACGCCGATTCTCCGCAGGAAACAGAGAAGATTCTGAATGATCTTCGTGAATGTACATCTGTTGATGGTTGAATTTCAGGAAGACTTCATCCTGTTCAGTCTTCTAAAAGCAACACGGCATGATCTGGTAGAGTGCTCTAGTTGACAGAATCATGAGAAGGAGCAATATCGTATATTTACTACTGTTCAAGCTCTCTGGTTTTAATGTTCATATTTAACTTTTTTTTTCTGAAGTTTAGTTTTTACGGACACTATTGCACTATGTCCTGGAGTAGAGGATGGCACTTGAACGTGCTTGTGACCTCTGGGCTCTAAATAGAGCTATAGATTATGGTATGGGTATTATATGAGAGTCGGGGGGGGGGGAGGGGAGAAGAGGATCCTGTGTGAGCCATAAGTTTTCTATGGCTCTTAGGATCATTTTAGTTGTTCTGTTAACTCAATTAACTGAGCTTAGGAGTCCTGCTGCTTGCAGTGGGACAGGCAGGGTCTCTCAATGATAGAGATGGAATGTGTCTGCATTTGACCCCTGTTAAGCTCCATCGAATCTACCACTCTTGTGAGCGATCATTTTGGCGAAATTGCGGTGATACAGGCACCTTCATGCATATTTGGTGGCTTTCTCCAGGGATAGCTTTTTGCTGGCGACGAGTTGCTGACTGGACATCTACAATTTTAGGTACAGGGGGAAGTGCTGGATGCCCATTTCATGTAATTAGGGCTTCCAATTACATCCTTACTAGAATTATAGATTAAAATTTCTTATATGAAATGTGGTAGGATTAGGGCCACCTGTAAAAACGGAGAAAGTTTTCTCTCATCTCCATAGACTAAAAGGAGATGCTTACAAGAGACCCACTTATCTAATTTGGAACATCTTAAATTATGCCATAAGTGGGCGGGGCAAGTATTTTATGCCTCGGACTCCTCTAAAAGTTGTGGTATTGCGATCCTAGTAAAAAAAAAAACAAAAAACTATAGACTTTCAACTGTACAAAGATATTAAGGACCCAGGGGGTAGGTTTATAACTCTCCTAGGTTCCCTAATGGGTAAAGAAGTTATTCTGGCCTCCATTTATGCACCTACTTCTTATGAACATGCTTTCTTTTCTACTACAGTAGCTAAACTGGTAGAGTTGGGCAATTCTATCTTTGTGGGTAGAGATTCAAATTGTAGTGAGTCAAATACCAAGTTAGTTTAAGATGCCAATGTGTAATAGGAAGGGGTACCTTTTCTATGCAAACATTTCAATACAGTAGATGTTTGGAGGTTGCTGAACAATCCTGTGCTATTCTGGGAAACAGCAAAGGCAGTCTTAATGGGTGAAATAATTAGTTAAGTCCATCTTAAGCAGAAATGTATAAATGCTAGGATACTTCAACTTGATTCCCAATTAAAGAAATGCAAATCTGCTTTGAATGCTAATCGTTCAGTGTTGTTGCGACAGGAGTTTAGCCAGTTGCAAACAGTAATGAATAATTGGATACAATGATTATATAAATCACTGCAATATATCAAATTAAAATTTTATTGCTATGGGAACAAAGCAAGTAGAATGTTGGCAAATGTAGTGCAACAGCAATATGCCTCAAAGTTTATTAGTGCTATGAGGAATAGCAATGAGAATATTGTTCATACTTCTAAAGAGATATCTCAAATCTTTGTGAATTTTTACCAGAACCTATATGGTGAAATTACTTCTTACCTGATAATTTCTTTTCCTTGAAGTAGGGCAAGCCAGTCCACACCAGTGGGTTATGCACTCCAACCAGCAGATGGAGACGGAGAACAACTCCTCACTGATGTCATCCTCATACTCTGCTCAGGAACTAGCCAGCCAGTATTTCTTCAAAAGCAAACTATGGACACTAACCAAACATTTAAGAATACCACATCCTACAAACACTATTCAATTTAACCTTGTGGATTTGTTTTTGTTTTTTTTTAAATGGAAACCTTGAACTCAACTCCATTAACAACATTCCCCTAGGACAATCAGTGTATTCTAGAAGGAGAGAACTCACATCTGATCTGTGGAAGTTCAGCTGCATGAGAGATCCTTGAACCTCATTCCTTCCTTGACAAGGATCTAGTAAAAAAAAAAAAAAAAAAAGAACAAAGTCGGCTGCCCAAAAGCAACCCAGGGCAGGATGGTGGACTGCCTTGCCCTACTTGGAGGGAAAGAAATCATCAGATAATGGAGAAATTACTTATCTGATAATTTTGTTTTCCTTAGTGTAGACAGATGGACTCAGGACCAGTGGGGGTTTATGCTCCAAGGCCAACAGATGGAGACAGAGTAACTTGACGTCACAGTGTGTATATATAAAACCCTGAAGTGACCCCAGTCTGCCAGTATTATCTTCAAAAGCAATTATGGACAGACTAGCAAAAAATTTGATTAAAAAAACATGATTGAAAACAGGTAACCAGAACTGTACTGACGTAAATTTTCTAGGTACCCCAAGCTAGGCTCCGGATGAACACTTACCACTAATCCCTTGGGACCCAGAGGCCCACAGGAGAACTATTGACACACTCATGGGGCAGCAGAGGGCAGGAACCCGGTTCCATCTGTCTACACTAAGGAAAACAAAATTATCAGGTAAGTAATTTCTCCATTTACTAGCGTGTAGACAGACAGGAGTTCAAAAAGGCCTGTTCAATCCTGGCAAGCCGAGATCCGTAAGCAAGGATGCATTTCCACCACCTGCTAGAGTCAGAGAAAACTGGCTGGCTGGCATCTCAGCAGAGCTATACAAGGGTGACATCAGCGAATCATCGTTCTCAGTCTCCATCTGCTGGTTGGCGTGTACAACCCACTGGTGTGGACTGGCTTGCCCGGATAAAGAAGAACAAGCAGATTCCATCAGTGAAGAAAAATTATTGAACTGTTTCATGGTTTATAGGTACCGAAGCTAGATCAGAAAGATCTCTAAGATAAATGCCCCTATTACAGCTTCTGAAGTTCTCTGGGCTGTTAAATTTCTTCCTTCACACAAATCTCCAGGGCCTGATGGGTTGGATGTGTGTTTTTACAAATCTTTGGGGAAGTTGGTTTTGGAACCACTGAGAGCCCTCTTTGAAAATCTGAGTAATGAGGGTGTCATGCCAGTATCACTAAAGGAAGCAGCTATAGTAGTGATCCCAAAGACTGGTAAAGATCCTTTATCTCCAGCCTCATACAGACCTATATCTGTTAAATTTAGATATTAAAATTTTTTGCAACAATTCTAGTTAACAGGCTGAAATTTATTCTTACAAAGTTAAATAGTAGGGATCAAGCATGAATTATTTATGGAAGATGAACCTAAATTAACATTCGGAAGGTGTAATTTGTGATCCCGTGCTTTTGAGTTGCAACACCGAAAAGGCTTCTGATAGAGTGGTATAGCCCTATTTATTTGAAAAGTTACATGAGTTTGGATTTTCTAGCAGAATGTTGAAATACATATAACCTTTATACACTAATCTGTCTGCCAGGATAAGCATTAATGGCTTTCTCAAAGATCACTTTAATTTACATAGAGGCACCAGACAGGGTTGTCCTCGCTCCCCTTTATTGTTTATTCTTTCTGTGGAGCCATTCATATGTAATCTTAAGAGTTCTCCTTTAATATATGTGGATATATGTAAGCAGGGAGCCTAACATCACTCTTGCTTACAGCTGACATTGCTCTCTAATGCAACAGTTTCACCTTCTGCTCTTATGTTATTCTCACAATAAGGGAATTATCTGGTTTTAAATTAAATTTGGACAAAACTAAAGAGTTAGATATAATGGGTAATCTCAGAGGTACCTGGTTAAACTTTCCAATTAAATAGGCCCAAGATCAAATTAGATACTTGGCTCTCAATATTCATAGGGAGCCTAAGTACGGGTTTAACATTATACCCGTGATTAAAAAATTCCAAACTAAACTTGAAAGCTGGAAGTTTCTTCTGCTTTCTTTTTTTATTCCACTTTTTTCAGCACTTCAAAGTGGATTACATTCAGGTACTGTAGGTATTTCCCTATCCCCAGAGGGCTTACAATCTAAGTTTGTACCTGAGGCAATGGAGGGTAAAGTGACTTGCCCAAGGTCACAAGGAACGACAGTGGGACTTTGAACCCTGGTCTCCAGGTTCATAGCCCACTGCTCTAACCACTAGGCTACTCCTCCACTCTTTCCATGGTTGAGCTTCCTGAATTATTATATCTAATTCAAATATCAACTTGGTTAATGACATATTTGGGCAATTTTTTTGGAAAGGGAAAAACCTAAGGAAGAGGGTGGTCTGGGGGTTCCAAATTTTTGATCATCTTTAGAGATTTCACTGAGGGTTGTGGGTGATTGGTTACAAAATCAAAATAACTTCACAGATTTGAAGATATATTCTGGGATTGTTTACACATGGAATAATAGAGACATACTGCATAGGTCAGTGAAAGAATTATCTTCCAAGATAAGATTCTCTATGTTTATATGATCCATCTTAAGGGCTTGTTGGAAGGTCCGCGATGGAGGTATGTCCCCTTTTTTTTGCCTCTTAATAATCAATACTTCAAAAAAAACCAAAAAAAAAAAACCACAGAGGAATTGGGTTAAGATACCCCTATATAAAATTGGGTTCTGAATGGTTACTGCAAGATTTTATCACTGCGGATACAATTGTTGTCCTTCCAGCAGTGTGTGGATCAACTTGGGTTTAGGCCATCAGACCATTTGTTTTACCTTCAAATTCAATATCATTACATATCTCTTATTACAACCACATTTACCAATCATCTTAATTTCTAGCTTTATGTCATGTCTGTTTAAACGTCCTAAAGGGTTACTGTCACATTTATACTAATTTCTGTATTTATATCAAGGGTATCAAACTGCTTACCAATTAACTCAAATGAGGCAGTCAGATTAGATATAGTCCTGGACAAAAAAGTTCTTTTGGACTCTCTCTCCCAAATGTTTGATGCCATAATCAATATTAATCTTAGAGAGCTTCAATACAGAACAGCACATAGAACATTGATATCTCCATTTCAAACATGTCGCATGAGGATTAACTAATCTCAATGTCAAATGTTCTGTACGAGGGGCCAATATGTTTCATTGTTTATGGTCTTGTCCTAAGATCTCACGATTTTGGGAAAGTATAACAATGCGTTTTTGATGGCAAACAAATCTTTGTCTTTGATCCCTTCCTTTGCTTTATGTTACAGACAACCTGGATAATTTTTGGGGAAATACTTTAGTCAATTTTTGATCAAATCATGCTGCAATGTGAAGTGCTGTTTTGCTATTCAATGGAACTTCCTATACTTGTGATGTGGAGAATACAACTAATTGAATTATTCATGAGGGAAAATACAGTGTATCAGACTGAATCAAAGACTCTGACTTTCAGAGTAAATGGGGTCCTTTTCATAAGACATTGTCAGAGGATACTCAGTCTTTATATCCTCTGATGAAATCCCAGTTGCCACATGTTTCTGCATTACAAGAAAATATATGTCAGACAAACTGTCTGTTAAATCGATCCTAGCATCTCTGTATAGTATTGCTTTTATGATTTTTTTCTTTGCTCTATTCGTTCACAATGTAGAAGGGTGGGTTGGGTGGCTAGTAGGGGGGTGAGTGAAGAAAAATGGTGAAAATTGGAGTGAAATCTGTGTTATTGCGTTTTGCTGTTTTCTTTCTAATAAAAATGTTTGGGGGGGGGGGGGGGGGAAGAGCTCCAGAGTAATCCAGAATTTTTTTTCTTTTCTTACCAGCACAGACTTCAGGCTCACCAGTCTAGTCTATAGTTTCCCAGATTCCCCCCCGAAGCTCTTTTTCAAAGACTGGCATTACATTGGCTACCCTCCAATCAGGTACAACAGGAGATTTTAAGAATATAAGAAATTGCCATGCTGGGTCAGACCAAGGGTCCATCAAGCCCAGCATCCTGTTTCCAACAGAGGCCAAACCAGGCCACAAGAACCTGGCAATTACCCAGATTACTAGTAACAGGTCTGCAATTTTATGTTTGAGTTATTGCAGAACTCTAGGGTTACCACCATCTGGTCTGGGTAATTTGTTATTCTTTAGTTCAGGGGTGGCCAGCTCCGGTCCTCAAGAGCCACAAACAGGCCAGGTTTTCTGGATACCCACAATTAATATGCATGTCCTTTTTTGGATTACAAACTGGCTAAAAGACAGGAAACAGAGAGTAGGATTAAATGGAGAATTTTCTCAGTGGAAGGGAGTGGGCAGTGGAGTGCCTCAGGGATCTGTATTAGGACCCTTACTTTTCAATATATTTATAAATGATCTGGAAAGAAATACGACAAGTGAGATAATCAAATTTGCAGATGATACAAAATTATTCAGAGTAGTTAAATCACAAGCAGATTGTGATAAATTGCAGGAAGACCTTGTGAGACTGGAAAATTGGGCATCCAAATGGCAGATGAAATTTAATGTGGATAAGTGCAAGGTGATGCATATAGGGAAAAATAACCCATACTATAGTTACACAATGTTAGGTTCCATATTAAGTGCTACCACCCAAGAAAGAGATCTAGGCGTCATAAGTGGATAACACATTGAAATAGTCGGCTCAGTGTGCTGCGGCAGTCAAAAAAGCAAACAGAATGTTGGGAATTATTAGAAAGGGAATGGTGAATAAAATGGAAAATGTCATAATGCCTCTGTATCGTTCCATGGTGAGACCGCACCTTGAATATTGTGTACAATTCTGGCTACCACATCTCAACAAAAGATATAATTGCGATGGAGAAGGTACAGAGAAGGGCGACCAAAATGATAAGGGGAATGGAACAGCTCCCCTAAGAGGAAAGACTAAAGAGGTTAGGACTTTTCAGCTTGGAGAAGAGACGACTGAGGGGGGATATGATAAGAGGTGTTTAAAATCATGAGAGGTCTAGAACGGGTAGATTTGAATCGGTTATTTACTCTTTCAGATAATAGAAAGACTAGGGGGCGCACTCCATGAAGTTAGCATGTGGCACATTTAAAACTAATCAAAGAAAGTTCTTTTTCACTCAATGCACAATTAAACTCTGGAATTTGTTGCCAGAGAATGAGTTAGTGCAGTTAGTATAGCTGTGTTTAAAAAAGGATTGGGTAAGTTCTTGGAGGAGAAGCCCATTACCTGCTATTAATTAAGTTGACTTAGAAAATAACCACCGCTATTACTAGCAACGGTAACATGGAATAGACTTCGTTTTTGGGTACTTGCCAGGTTCTTATGGCCTGGATTGGCCACTGTTGGAAACAAGATGCTGGGCTTGATGGACCCTTGGTCTGACCCAGCATGGCATGTTCTTATGAGATACATTTGCATACAATGGAGGTGGTGTATGTAAAATCATTGAGATCCTAAAAACCTGGCCTGTTTGTAACTCTCGAGGATCAGAGCTGGCCACCTCCGCTTTAGTTTTTTGTACTACTACATCTTCGAAGTTCATCAGATGATACACACTCCACTAATAGGCAACTAAAGGCACTAATCAATAGCAGACCATCTTTCAACATCAAAAGCAGTAGTAGGACAGCTTTAAAGATGCTTGACACATCACAATCTGCTTTGATCTCCCCGAGATTTAAATCATACCTAATGCTTCTGATCTTAGAGGTTTATTTTTCAGGCAATAATGTGTATTTGGCAGATACTAAAAATCTGTGTTTACTGGCATTCTCACAGCATGAATTACATTTGGCGGTACATTTTTAGGGGGATTCAATTTAATCTATTTATCTTTAAATTTTTACATCCTGTGTTGTGCAGTGTGTGGCTGGAGGAGGATGGGGGGAGGGGTCAGAGCGTATGGCTGAAGGGGCTCCCTCCCCAGCTCATACCTTCTTGTCTCATGCTCTTTCAGCTGCCAGGACTTGGACTCCCTCAGCAATGCTTTTTCTTTTGCCGGTGGGACTTGGACTCCCTACTGGCATACTCCCATGACATCTGGGTGCTGCTCCTAGCGCTGTCCCTAGACTTGCAGTGGCTGGATGACGACAGAGCAACTGCAAGGGAGGTCTATTTTTTTTTGGGGGGGGGGGTTTCAGTTTAAAACCCAAATTTCTCCCATCAGAGGTGTTCTAGTGGGGTTTTTCAGTTTTAACTAAAATTCAGAAGTCTTAATTGTACCCTAGCAATGTTGTACCTCACTTTTCCATAAAAGTGAGGTACAACAAATTTAACTGAACTTGTTAGTTTCCCCGATATGAAAATACACTTAGAATACTTTTTTGTTTTTTATTATAGCGTAGAGGGCACGTAAAAAGCGTGAACTGGGGTTGACTGGGTGATCTACCATAAGTGGCACAAGTATGAAGCTCAAAAATTAAGAGCAAGAGAAGATAATTTTATGTCGTCAGTATCTCTAAAGAAAACTAGGTTAAAAATATTACAATTACCCACATAGCAGATAAACGTAGTGTACATTCTTTTGTGCGAGTTAGTGTTTTAGAGATGATCTGAGTGAACTATGTACTTCTACACCAGCATTAACACATCTTTATTCAGATTGTTCTCTATGTTTATAGAGAAGGAAAACCCTGAAAATACTTAAGTCTTTGTAGACTGCTGTTTACCATTACTACCAGCTCTGAAAGAAAACTCCACCTTCCAGCACTTCCTGCCTCTCTTGCTCATGATGCTTTGCAAATCCAGTCATGCTGAACATTTCAGCTTAAAACAGTGTTGATTTAAAGAAAAAAAAAGAAGAAGTTGACCGCACCTCTCAGGTCTCTGCTACAAAACTGCCAACACTATTTCTGGTTCTATCCAGGAGTGGATATTCCCAGATGTCAGGTTACCTAGGGCCCAAGCAGCTTGAAAGAGAACCACTGCAACCTGTGGTGGGCCCGGCCCAGAGGAGAGTTGCATGAGACTCTGTGATGATCCCTGTCCTATGGTAGAGACCAAAGAGAGGTGGTGGTGGAAGACAGGCTTGGAGGAGCGATGGGATGGAAAAAGGATGGAGGGGGAAGAAAAAAATACCAACAATAGACAAAACAGTAGTAAAAAAAAAGTCCAAAAAAATAGACAAAACAAAAGTTACAAAGAAAAAGTACATTTTACCCTCTGGCTCTTAAAAAAAATAAAATAAAATAAATGTTAGCCAATACCCAAGTTTACTAAATATTTTCCACAACTGGCTTTGTCTCTAAAAGGAAGAAAGAATTTGAAATGAAGTTGGCCATAGAGGCAAAAACTCAAAAATTTTTTCAAATATATCTGAAGTGAGGGAGTGACTGAGGGGCTCTTAGGGAAGATAAGGCCATTGCAGAAAGACTAAATTAATTATTTGCTTCTGTGTTTACTAATGAGGATGTTGGGGAGATACCAGTCCTGGAGATGGTTTTCAGGGGTGATGAGTCATAGGAACTGAACCAAATCACTGTGAACCTGGAAGATGAGGTAGGCCAGATTGACATTGGACCAGATGGTATACATCCTAGGGTTTCGAAGGAACTCAAAATGAAATTTCTTATCTATTAGTTAAAATTTGTAACCTATCATTAGAATCATCCATTGTACCTCTGGCCAATGTAATCAATATTTAAAAAGGGCTCCAGGGGCTATCTGGAAACTATAGACCAGTGAACCTGACTTCAGTGCTGGGAAAACTATTCTAAAGATCAAAATCAGAGCATATAGAAAGTCATGGTTTAATAGCACCACAGTCAACATGGATTTGCCCAAGGGAAGTCTTGCCTCACAAATCTGCTTCATTTTTTTTGAAGGGTTAATAAACATGTGGATAAAGGTGAACCGGTAGATGTAGTGTATCTGGATTTTCAGAAGGCGTTAGGCAAAGTCCCTCATGAGAGGCTTCTTTGAAAACTAAAAGGTCATGGGATAGGAGGTGATGTCCTTTCGTGGATTACAAACTGGTTAAAAGACAGGAAACAGTAGGATTAAATGGTCAATTTTCTCAGTGGAAAAGGGTAAACAGTAGAGTGCCTCAGGGATCTGTGCTTTTCAATATATAAATGATCTGGAAAGGAATATGATGAGTGAGGTTATCAAATTTGCAGATGACACAAAATTATTCAGAGTAGTTAAATCACAAGCGGATTGTGATATATTGCAGGAGGACCTTGCGAGACTGGAAAATTGGGCATCCAAATGGCAGATGAAATTTAATGTGGAAAAGTGCAAGGTGTTGCATTTAGGGAAAAATAACCCTTGCTGTAGTTACATGATGTTAGGTTCCATATTAGGAGCTACCACCCAGGAAAAAGATCTAGGCATCATAATTGATAATACTTTGAAATCTGTTCAGTGTGCTGCAGCAGTCAAAAAAGCAAACAATGTTGGGAATTATTAGGAAGGGAATGGTTAATGAAACAAAATGTCATAATGCCTCTGTATCGCTCCATGGTGAGACAGCACCTTGAATACTGTGCACAATTCTGGTCGTCGCATCTCAAAAAAAAGAGATAGTTGCGATGGAGAAGGTACAGAGAAGGGCGACCAAAATGATAAAGGGGATGGAACAGCTCCCCTATGAGGAAAGGCTGTTCAGCTTGGAGAAGAGACTGCTGAGGGGCGGATATGATAGAGGTCTTGAACGAGTAGATGTGAATCGATTATTTACACTTTCGGATAATAGAAGGACCAGGGGGCATTCCATGAAGTTTGCAAGTTGCACATTTAAGATTAATCTGAGAAAATGCTCTCTCACACAACACACAATTTAGCTCTGGAATTTGTTGCCAGAGGATGTGGTTAATGCAGTTAGTGTAGCTGGGTTTAAAAAAAGTTTGGATAAATTCTTGGAGGAGAAGTCAATTAACTGCTATTAAACAAGTTGACTTAGGGAATGGCCTCTGCTATTACTGGCATTAGTAGCATGGGATCTTCTTAATGTTTGGGTACTTGCAGGTACTTGTGACTTGGATTGGCCACTGTTGGAAACAGGATACTGGGCTTGATGGTCTGACCCAGCATGGCAATTTCTTATGTTCTTATGTTGCCTATGGCCCATATCACAGAGCAAGTTTATTAGTTCATGAGCAGCTACTAGGCACAGTGGACTATATTAAACCTAACACTCACACAAAAGCATTAAAAGCAGAGGGTATAAGCCAATATAATGGATATTTTATAAATCTTGTAATTCAAATACTGCCTGAAATATCTCAATATCTGCCATAAAATGCAGAAAATGGGGAAGTATTCCTACCATTGTAAGTATGAGATGGAAAATGCAAGAATGAGAATAGTGAAGAATAAGGAGAGGTAAAACTGGTCATATGAGCCAAAATCAAACATCCATGTCTGACCAGGCATAAAGTTCTGTGGATAAAGATTCAACCTGCTTTTTGGGTGGCTCTGTTTCCCTTCCCTTGACTAATTCTGCGTCTCCTCTGATTGGCTTTGGTATTTTTTTATGCATATTTCTTAGCTGAAAAAGGGTAAATTGTGGCATATATTAACACATCTGCATTTTATATTTACAGAACATTTAGACCATATCATTACTTTAGGAGAGCAGAACCTTCAGCAGCCATAAGAGTAGAACTTCTCCCATCATTAAGGCACACTATGTGAAAGCAGTGATATGAAGGCCACATCTGTTGGTGAGGCACATTGCTGGAGGTCAAGTGCCTTTGATCACCAAGCAGCCAATGCTAAGCTTCACCTATAAATGCATTGCCTAAAATGCCTTCTTGCTGAGTTATAAAATCAAATTTAACACACTGTTTTGACCATGATCACTGTTTCTACTTGTTTAGTGCCTATAAATAAGCAAATGCAATTAGATGATCACTCAAAGCAATCCAACACCTTTTAGAAAGATATTATACACACGACTATATTCCAGTTTATACGAGGTGGGTCAGTTCAAGTTACTTTAAACCACAAGTAGATGTAGAATATTCTACAATACATACCCATTCCTCCCAGCAGCTCCTTCATGAGTTCATTTATAATATACACCCAAACAATACTCACCTATTCCTTCTCTTTGATGAAGGTGATCGTGACCTCGAATGGGACCCTCGGGATGAGGATGATGAAGATGACAATTTGCTGTCACTGTCCGAACAAGAACTGCATGAGCGACTAGTGTGGGCCCGCCTGCTCCTCCAGCTGGATGCCTGGGGGCTGGGCGAATGCCTCCGTTTCCTATAGCAGCGCAAAGACCTTTTAGAGGCTGAAGCATTTCCACGAAGGTTATGTGTCCTCCTCACCTCCACATCTTTGCTCCTACAGGGCGATGCCTCAGGAGACATTAATACTGACATTGGTTGGCTCATGCCCAACTTTGCATCATTGCTCTCACTAGTCCTATGATCCAGCTGGTCTGTGCAATTGTTCCTAACAGCATGTTCCCTTTGGTGACTGGATTTGTCTTCGCTGCAAGGAATCTGATTAGCAGACTCTGATGGGTACTCTGCAACAGCGACCTGCTTGTTCTGAAGCCTTTCCTTTAAGGACACAATGGGCTTGATAGTGATAGTCTGGTGATGCTTTATGTTCAGACGGGTTCCTCTCCCGAACTGGGCACTTGACTGTTGCGGTGCAGCTTCTGCCACTGGAAGAGCATCACTGACACATTTCTTGGTTTGTCCAAGCAAACAGTAATCATGATCTCCAAGCCCCACATGGACTGATGGGATGTCTGCAACGACTGGCAAATTTCTACGGATTTTGTTTTTAGGCAAAGGCTTGGCCTCTATGAGTTTAGCAGTCTTAAAGGCAGAGCAACCAATTCCTTCCTGAGGAGCTGCGTTGGGGGGTTTGGCCTTCCCCAGCAGAGAAGTGGCTGCTAGTGGTTTCCACAGTTGATGTGGCGGTGTTGCTGGAGGTGTTAGTCCTACAAGGCAACAGCAGCTATTAGTCTCATAAAAAAAGAACACAGTTTCATTAGGTCAAACTAACTAATCACCAATCATGTCAGTCAAATTTTGCTACAAACCTTTTAAGAAATAGTTGATTGTCAGCTTGTTATAAAGAGGAATATTTGTATTTGGCATATTAGAATCATCCCAAGGCAAATAGTCATTTGGCAGTAATACTTAAGTCTAAAGTTTTTCCAGTTGAAATAATTTGAAAGAATAAAGCATATGTAACTATATGGGAGCAGGTGGTTCTTTGAAGACCACAGTTCAGTCTTTCACGTATAGGTCACATGACTGCATTCAGCGCCTAAGTCTGAAGCAGAGACTTTGAAGCAGGTATCTCTGAAACACAATTTCAAGAGTCAGAAGTTTCTGTAACATTCAAAGGAGCCATTTTTGGAGACAAGCTCAGACAATGCTGCACTGGTCCCAGTGGCCTCCAGAGTTATGGAAGATGTTAACTCCCCTACAAAATCATCCCCAGTATTGTCCTTGACAATCTTCAAGATGAAGATGGACAGGCAAATTGAGGTCCTGGCACTGAGCTCAACAGTAATGTTTCCTCTAAGATGCATGTGTGCCCCACTGCACAGCATTTCTCTAGTGGCTACAAAGTCAGGAGGAGAAGCAGCTCTAGTTGCTCACTGCATGAAATCAGCAGGCAGGAAGCTGCGTCCTACCAGTTTTAAACATGCTTGGAATGCTGGCACTGAAGGTTCTGGAGTGGCCATCACAGTCTCCTGATCTCAACATCATTGAGCCACTTTGGTGAGAACTCAAACATGCAGTTCAGGCTAGACAACCAAAGAATTTGCAGGATCTGGAGGCTTTTTGCTAAGAGGAATGGGCAAGCTTTACTACATAAGAAAATAAAGGGCCTCATTCACAACCATCACAAAAAAAAAAACTGCAAGCTGTCATTGATGCAAAAGGGGGCAATATACAATATTAAAAACTAAGGGTATGCAAAACTTTTGAACAGGCCCATTTCATTATTTCCTTTATTGCTATGGTTTAATGATTGTGCTATTCTATGATACATAATAGTTTAACTTGAAACATATTAAAAACAACAGTTGTGTTTTGTCTGATCATTCATTTTCTTAAAATGCTACACATCTTATAAATTCTGCCAGGGTTCTGTACACTTTTGAGCACAATTGTATATACTTTTCTCACAGGACAGCAGGATGGTAGTCCTCACATATGGGTGACCTCATCAGGATGGAGCCCAATCACGGAAAACTTCTGTCAAAGTTTCCAGAACTTTGACTGGCCCCTACTGGGCATGCCCAGCATGGCACCAACTCCGCAGCCAGCAGGGGTCCCCCTTCAGTCTTCTTTTTTCCCGCGCAGCAGTAGCCTCGTGGTTTAGGAGCTCTGAAGAGATTCCTGACAGGAATTTTCCTCACGGAGTTAAACAAACTTAATTTGCCCCACAGGGGTCCCCTCCTCTAACTTTCTCAGGCCGCGGTACTCCGGTAAGTTTTTTGATCGTCTTTCGTCGATTACCGTCTAGTTTGGCCCTCGCGGCCTACTGGCCGTCGACCATACCGAGGCTCGATTTTTTTCTATGTCCATGGCGTCTGTGTTTCGTCTGTGCCCGGACTGTACTCGTACCATGTCTATCACAGACCCTCATGGAGTCTGTGTAATGTGTTTAAGCCGTAAGCATGATGTCCTGACTTGCACCAAAATGTGCCCTCCTGACACCAAAAGGTCGCAAAGCCAGAATGGAGAAGATGGGACTCCTCTTCCATGCTCACACCCCGACGCCATCCATCGCATCGACATCATCGGAACAGGCACCATTGAAGTCTCACCAGCATCGACCTCCATCCGGTGACCGTCCGCAACAGACGTCTTCACGGCCATTGACTCCCGTTACTCCCCCTCAAGATAGAGGGGATCGTAGGGAGAAACATCGCCATCGGCATCGTAAGTCTCGGACCGTCAAGGGAGCAAAATCATCGACCTCGTCACCGTCCGAGCCACTATCGAAGAAGCCCCGTCCAGGAATGGCACCGACCATTACTGCGACCGGGACATCGAGGCCACCCTCACCCGATCGGGGTTTGGGAGTCACGATTCCGCCTGTAAAGGTGGTCCCTCCGACTGTGCTTCCGCCTCCCTCTTCCGTCACGGAGCCGGGGCTGCTTGTTCCAGATCTCTGGGAAGAACTGGACCAGCTGGTCCAGGAGGCCGTCAACAAGGCGATGCAATGGCTGCAGGTTCCTCCAACACCAGCACCGAGAGAGGAACCGGTCACCGACCCGATTGCAGCAGCGCTGGCACCGCTGTTATCCCGGATGAAGGTGCTCATGACCGCCCTTCCACCGGTGATTCCCGGGTCTCTGATGGCTCCGGTGCACTCCCCTTTGACAGCTTCATCGGGAGGAGAAACACCATTCCGCATTCCTCCTTCGGGAGTATTGCCTCAGCCATCGATGCCAATTCGTCCCTCGCCACCGATTCATTCATCGGGGGCGATACGCACATCAGCGCCATCGATACCAGCACCGATTGCCTTCCAGGCTGTCCACGGTGCCCCCGGCGATTCCTTCAATTTTCTCAGAGCCTCAGCCGGGGCCTTCAGGTATTCAACCCCCTTCTCGTCCTACAGGTCAGTCTGCTGATCCTTATGACACCTGGGGTGATGATACTTCCACAGACACCGATGACCTACCTTCACCTCCCTCTCCTACTGAAAGTAGAAAGCGTTCTCCTCCAGAGGACCTTTCTTTCATCAATTTTGTGAAGGAAATGTCTGAGCTGGTCCCTTTTCAGCTTCAGACTGAGCAGGATGATAGGCACCAGATGATGGAGCTTCAATTCCTGGATGCCCCTAAAGTGATCACTTCTATTCCCATTCATCAAGTTCTTCTTGACCTCCTCAAAAAGAACTGGGAAAACCCTGGATCCATTGCCCCAGTCCATAGAAAAGCTGACACTACCTATTTAGTACAGTCAGCCCTCGGCTTTTAAAAATCTCAGCTCGACTACCAATCAGTTTATTTATTTTATTTATTTATTTAAGTTTTTTTATATACCAACATTCAAGACAGAAGTCCCATCATGCTGGTTCACAAGGAACAGGGGTGCACAATATAATAAACTTTACAATTTGAACAATAGTGCAGAAAAGCAGTTACATGTAACAGGGAAACAATAACTTGGATTAAGAAGGAAAAAGAAGATCAGATAATTATATATGTAAATGATAACATTGTAAGAGGTGGTTATTAATGCTATAACTAGCGAAGCATGATGATTGAAGGGAGTTAAATGATATTGGAGTTAGGAAAGGCTTGCGTGAACAACCACGTCTTGAGTCTTTTCTTGAAGGTTGAGATGCTAGGTTCCATTCTAAGATCCGGGGGAATGGAATTCCATAAAGTTGGACCGGCTGTGGAGAAGGCCCGATCTCTTAGCGTGATGTGTCTGGTGGTTTTGGTTGAAGGTACTTGAAGTGATCCCTTGTAAGCATCTCTTGTCGGTCTTGTAGAGTGGTGTAGTCTGAGGGGGATATGGAGATCGATTGGGGCTAATTGGTGGATATTTTTGAATATGGTGAGAATGGCCTTGTAGATTATTCTGAAGTGGATGGGCAGCCAGTGGAGGCCCATCAGGATAGGGGTTATGTGTTCTCTTCTCCTGGTGTTCGTGAGTATACGAGCGGAGGCATTTTGGACCATTTGCAGTGGCTTGGTGTGTGAAGAGGGGAGACCAAGCATGATGGTATTACAATAGTCCAGCTTTGCAAAAATGATTGATTGTAGAATTGTTCTAAAGTCATGTGTGTGGAACAGAGGTCTTATTCTTTTCAGCACTTGGAGCTTATAAAAGCAGTCTCTGGTGGTTTTGTTGATGTTAGCTTTCAGGTTTAGGTGATTGTCAATTAGAACTCCTAGGTCTCTCACTTGTGTAGTATTTGGTAAGGTAGGATGAGTGTGTGTGAGGGAACTGTTTTCTGGTGTGATGAGTAGAAGTTCTGTTTTTGATGAATTTAGAATCAGGTTGAGACTTGTGAGAAGCTGTTTGATATTTTGGAGGCAGGTTTCCCAGTGAGCCAGTGTTTTTGCGAGCGACTCCTTGATGGGGATCAGGACCTGAATATCGTCAGCGTAGAGGAAGTGTTTGAGATTGAGGTCAGTGAGAAGTTTACATAAGGGTAATAGATAAATGTTAAACAAGGTAGGAGACAGGGAAGAGCCCTGAAGGACTCCTACTGACACGGGGTGAAGAGAGGATTCTTTATTATGAATCTTCACCTTGTATCCTCTGTTGCTGAGGAAGGTTCTGAACCATGACAGGGCAGTGCCTGAAATACCTATGGCTGTTAGTTGGTTGATGAGAAGGGAGTGATTGACCGTGTCAAATGCAGACGACAGGTCGAGTAGGATCAGAAGGAAGGCTTGTCCTTTGTCTAAGCCTAGGATGATGTGGTCAGTCATAGAGATGAGGAGGGCTTCCGTGCTTAAGGTTTTACCGAAACCGTATTGTGATGGGAATAGTAGGTTGTTGTCTTCAAGGTAGTTAGAGAGTCGAGAGTTTACCAATTTTTCCATTATCTTGGCTATGAAGGGGAGGTTAGCTATCGGTCTGAAGTTGTTCGGATCAATAGGGTCAAGATTTGGTTTTTTGAGAAGGGGTTTAAGTGAGGCTAGTTTAAGGTTGTCAGGGTAGAATCCTTGTGTGAGGGAGCAATTTATGATATCTGCCAGTGTTTTGGAGATAGAGTCTGGAATTGAGAGAAGTAGTTTAGTTGGGATGTGATCTGAAGGGTGAGAGGAAGGTTTCATTTTCCTTAGAATTCCTTGGATTTCAATGGATGAAGCTGCATCAAGTTCTTCTAACCGAGTGTAGTTGATTGAGGGTTGGGGAGTGGTTGGTGGATCAATGGGGTTAGTGGGGAACTGAGCTAGAAGATTGTTGATTTTGTTGCTGAAGAATAGAGCTAATTCTTCCGCTTTTGATTGAGCTTGGTCATGTGCAATCTCTGGTTGGTTTAATTGTGTGAGGTTGGCTACATAGCTGAAGAGGGCTTTAGCATCGAATACGAGGTCGTGTATCTTCGAGGCGTAGTAGTCCCTCTTGGATCTTAAGGTGCTTGATTTGTATTGGTGCAGTGATGATTTGTAGATTGAAAGGGTGTTGGTTCCTGGGTTTTTGCGCCATTTAGCCTCATTTTGTCTTAGTTGGAGTTTGAGCTTTCTTAGTTCTGAGGAGAACCAGGGCTGTCATTTGGAAGAATTCTGGTGTGGTTTTTTTGTAATTGTAGGGCAATACTTGTTAGCTATAGTTTCGGTGATGGTATTCCATGATCGAAGTGCTGAGTTCGGATCTGTAAGGTCCAGTTGGTGTAATTGTGGTGATAGGTGATTGTTGAGGTCTTCTGGGGAGCAAGTTTTCCTGTAAGTGAAGGAGGGCGAAGGAATGCAAGCCGGGCTAGTATCTTTTATAGAGAATGAAGTTGTTATGAGGTAGTGATCTGACCAGGGACCTTAGTGCAATTTGGGATAGATAGGGGCTTGATGGCAGCGTTAACGAAGATCAGGTCTAACGTGTGGCCGGCTTTGTGGGTAGGTTTGACGACTAATTGAGTGAAGCCTAGCGCTGAGAAGGCTGTGAGTAGTGTTTCACAGTTAGGTGATGGGTTGGGGTTATCAACGTGTAAATTGAAATTACCTAGGATGATTCTACCACCTAGGATGATTCTACCACCAGTTGAAATCACCTAGGATGATTCTAATCACCACCAGTTGAAATCACCTAGGATGATTCTAATCACCTAGGATGATTCTACCACCAGTTGTGGTAGAATCAGCTCAAAAGAAAGCAAAAAGGACGAAGCCTCACTCATCTACCCCTCCTGTTAAGGAACACAAGTTCCTAGACAATATTGGTCAACGAGTGTTCCAAGGGGCCATGCTCATCTCCAGAATTGCTGCTTACCAGCTGTATATGACCCAATACAATAGAGTCATTTTCAAGCAGATACAGGACTTCTCTGAAACCCTGCCTGATCAATTCCAAGAACAGCTTCAAATCCTTGTCAACAAGGGGTTTGAGGCAGGAAAGCATGAGATAAGAACAGCTTATGATATCTTCGACACCTCTACTAGAGTTTCTGCAGCTGCCATTTCAGCAAGACGATGGGCCTGGCTCAAATCTTCTGACTTTCGGCCAGAAGTACAAGACAGGCTGTCTGACCTGCCATGTGTAGGAGACAATCTGTTCGGTGAACAGATCCAGCAAATAGTTGCTGAATTAAAGGACCATCATGAGACCCTTAAACAGCTCTCATCGATACCTTCCGACTTCCTCTCAAGACAGCCCTTTAGGAAGGACTCTAAGAAGTCATTCTTCCATCCAAGAAAGTACTATCCTCCACCAGCAAGGTCCCAAACTACAAGGCCTTCCCAAAAACCTCAGCCTTGCCAGACCCAGAAGCAAAAGCCACATGCAGCTCCCCAGCCAGGGCCTGCTTCAGGTTCACTGGGAGGTCGATTGTGCCACTGTCACAGCATGTGGCAATCAATCACAACCGACCAGTGGGTGCTAGCAATCATTGCTCAGGGTTACCACCTAAACTTTCTTGCTCTTCCACTGGACTCACCACCTCTGCAAGCATGGATAGTATCTGACCATTCTGTCCTTCTGGAGCAGGAGGTTTCCCTTCTTCTCCAGTTAAGAGCAACAGAACCCATCCCTCTCTCGCAGCAAGACCTAGGGTTCTATTCCCGATACTTTTTGATCCCCAAAAAATCCGGGGGAGTTCGTCCAATTCTGGACCTACGTGCTTTCAACAAGTACCTACAGCGAGAAAAGTTCAAGATGGTAACCTTGGGCTCGCTTCTACCTCTTCTGCAAAGAGGAGACTGGCTCTGCTCTCTAGACCTTCAGGACGCATACACACATTGCGATAGCTCCAGCTCATCGCAAGTACCTCAGGTTTCTAGTAGGCCCAAAGCACTATCAATACCGCGTGCTTCCGTTCGGACTAGCATTGGCACCACGAGTCTTTACCAAATGTCTCGTGGTTGTCGCAGCTTCTCTCAGGAAAGAAGAAGGTGTTCACGTCTACCCTTATCTGGACGACTGGTTAATCAGGGCTCCAACCCAGCGAGCCACTCTGTCATCCCTCGATTTGACCCTACACACTCTTAATTTCTCTAGGATTTCTCGTCAATTACGAAAAATCCTATTTAGTCCCATCTCAAATCTTGTCATTCATTGGGGCAGACTTGGACACCTTGCAGGCAAAAGCCTTTCTACCTAAAAAACGATCGCTAACCCTCATGTCTCTCGCTCACCAGTTGCTGTCTCATCATACAGCAACAGCTCGCCAATTCTTCATCCTTTTAGGACACATGGCGTCCTCAGTCCATGTCACACCAATGGCCCGCCTGGCCATGAGGCTCATGCATTGGACTCTGAGGTCACAATGGAATCAAGCTCTTCAGCCTCTGTCGACCATTGTCCACATCACCGACTCACTCTGTCTCTCACCTGGTGGAAAGATCACAACTATCTCCTCCAGGGACTGCCCTTTCAGGTGCCAGATCCTCAACTCATTCTCACCACCGACGCTTTCAACCTCGGGTGGGGAGCCCTCGTGGACAATCTACAGACACAAGGGTCTTGGTCTCCAGGGGAAGCCAAACATCAAATAAACTTCCTAGAACTTCGAGCAATGCGATATGCTCTCAGGGCTTTTCAGGAACGCCTGTCAAATCACGTCATCCTGATTCAGACGGACAACCAGGTGGCCATTTGGTACATCAACAAGCAGGGAGGCACAGGCTCCTTCCTTCTGTGTCAGGAAGCTGCGCAGATTTGGGCGGAAGCGCTCTCCCACTCGATGTACCTCAGGGCCACCTACTTGCCGGGGAGTGGACAATGTCTTGGCAGACAAACTGAGTCGCATCTTCCAACCACATGAGTGGTCTCTCAACCCCTCGGTAGCGAACTCAATCTTTCACCAATGGGGATACCCCCAGACAGACCTTTTTGCGTCCCCTCAGAACCACAAGGTGGACAATTACTGCTCCCTCATTCAGAGCGAGCGCTCTCAGCTCAGAGATGCATTCTCCCTCTCGTGGGCAACCGGTCTGCTCTATGCATTCCCTCCACTTCCTCTTCTTTCGAAGACTCTTGTGAAGCTACGTCAGGACAAAGGAACCATGATCCTGATAGCACCTCACTGGCCACGCCGAGTGTGGTTTCCCATACTCCAGGATCTCTCCATCCGCAGGCACATTCCCTTGGGAACGGACCCGCGTCTGATCACTCAAAACGACGGATGCCTACGCCATCCCAATCTTCAGGCCTTGTCCCTGACGGCATGGATGTTGAAAGGTTAATCCTTCAACCACTTAACCTTTCAGATTCAGTTTCTCGTGTCCTGATTGCTTCACGGAAGCCTTCCACAAGAAAATCTTATTCCTATAAATGGAAGAGGTACACATCATGGTGCACTTCGCAGTCCCTTGATCCCTTTTCCTGTCCAGTCCCAAGGTTTTTGGACTATCACTGGCATTTGTCAGAGTCAGGTCTAAAAACCTCTTCCATCCGAATGCATGTCAGTGCGGTAGCCACCTTCCATAAAGGTGTCGGAGATGTCCCTATATCAGTACAACCCCTCGTAACACCATTTTTAAAGGGCTTGCTCCATATCAAGTCACCTTTACGTCCTCCGGCCCCTTCTTGGGACCTTAATCTGGTTCTTGGTCTGCTCATGAAACCACCATTCGAGCCTCTTCACTCCTGTGATCTAAAATATCTCACATTGAAAGTGATTTTCCTTTTAGCTATCACTTCAGCTCGCAGGGTTAGTGAGTTACAGGCTCTAGTTACCTATCCGCCTTACAGTAAACTTCTGCAGGACCGGGCGATACTCCGCACTCACCCTAACTTTTTACCCAAGGTAGTTTCGGAGTTTCACATTAATCAATCCATCATACTATCTACCTTTTTTCCCAGGCCCCATTCCAATCCAGGGGAACAGGCTCTGCATACCCTTGACTGTAAACAAACTCTAGCTTTATTTAGACCGTACAGCTGCCCACAGGAAGAGCACTCAATTATTAGTCTCTTTCCATCCCAACAAATTAGGGCAACCTGTGGGTAAGCAGACTCTCTCCTCCTGGTTGATGGACTGCATATCTTCTTGCTACCAGCAAGCAGGCATTCCTTTTCAAGACCGTGTTAAAGCACACTCTGTGAGGGCCATGGCGACTTCAGTAGCACTGACATTTGCAGGGCTGCCACCTGGAGCTCTCTCTCCATACCTTCGCAGCCCACTATTGCTTGGACAAAGCCGGAAGACAAGATTCCATTTTCGGCCCGTCTGTCCTGCGTAACGTATTTCCAACGTGACGTACCAACACCCTTCCGCCTGCCCGGTGGGGTTCAGGATGCCCTCTACCAAATTCCACCCCAGTTGTTGTGCCTGTTGCACGCCGTTGGGTACATTTGGTGCATGTTCGGACATCCTCAGCTCGGTACTCACCCATATGTGAGGACTACCATCCTGCTTGTCCTGTGAGAAAGCAAATGTTGCTTACCTGTAACAGGTGTTCTCACAGGACAAGCAGGATGTTAGTCCTCATGAAACCCGCCCACCGCCCCGCAGTATTGGGTTCGTAACGTTTTGTTATTTTATTTTTCGGCACTGCCTGTAGCTTTCAAATAAGACTGAAGGGGGACCCCTGCTGGCTGCAGAGTTGGTGCCATGCTGGGCATGCCCAGTAGGGGCCAGTCAGTTCTGGAAATTTTGACAGAAGTTTTCCGTGATTGGGCTCCATCCTGATTATGTCACCCATATGTGAGGACTAACATCCTGCTGTCCTGCGAAAACACCTGTTACAGGTAAGCAACATTTGCTATTTGTCATTATCTCTCAGTGTGCGTGTTATTTCCACCAGGTAATACAAAGTAACAGCCACACTAGTGTGTCACACAGCGTTTGCAAAAAAAACAACACACATGGGGGACTCTGCATTCGTGGCATATATATTTTTATGTTTAAATCTGTTTATTAAAGTTTAACCAAAAAAAAAAAAAAAAAGCGTAGACTGAAAGATTTGGCTCTGAGCTCACCAACCATGTGCAAAGTACCTGTTAATGTAAGTTGGTATGATCTTCCCATTTTCCATCCCCATTCCCAGTACATATAACAAAAAGCCATGATGTATGTAACTGACCCACTAAGAAATCAATAAGTATTCAAAATCATACTTCTGGCACATAGTGAAAAAGAATCTAGGTAAGATATCCAAGTGTCCAATGCTTTCTTTTTTCCTCTAGGGGAGCTCTTCCTCCCAACCAGTAACCCCAAAAGTAAGATGATGCATAGCATTTCTCCAGAACATAAAAGGGGGATCTATCTCCTGTCTCCAGTGATGAAGAATAGTAGTTTTAGCAAGAAACACTTTACAATGCAGTGTATATCAACTGGTGAACTTTGAAGAAGTAATAGTATAAATAGACAAACTAAAGGAGGGGTGGCCAGCTCTGATCCTCGAGAGCCACAAACAGGCCAGGTTTTTAGGATCTCAACAATGAATTTGCATATATCACCTCCAATGGAAAATTTGGAAACCCACAAGTTCTGCTATATTCATAGACCCAAAGATTGCGATTTGAACAGAAAAAGACAATCTTATAGAAAGAATATTTTCAACAGATTGATATATTTGCTTCCAGAAAAACTGAATGGAGACAAGATTACAGGGAATGTCCAAGTGTACCAGGCATTATGTTGCATGTAATACATAAAACAGAATCTGTTACACCCACAAGTCATGCCCGTCACTGCGATATATAGGTCCTAGACAAAATTTTATATTTATGTTTCACGCATCTGCATGTTTTGTGTGATCTTTGTTATATATACCCAAACCAAGCAATAAAAGATGAAAGTACACACTTATCAATTCCTGATTCCATCTAGCCCATAAATCCTCTAAACAATGAGTAACAGTTCAGAGAGACTTATGAAAAGGAGGATAGGGTGTCTGCCTGGGTCTTCTAAATCAAATCAATCCAGAAATACCTCCCACCCTTTCACCACAAGATCTTCTGGTTTCAATGATAGAACATATTGTCTAAGTTGTAGATAACTAAGGATATCTAACTGCTGTAATCCCCATTTTCTGTTGTAAAGATTCAACATCTTTCCAGTGTTGTCTAAAATATGGGCAAACACTGAAATTCCAGCTGGGCCCAGTCAGCAAAATTTTTCCTTTCAATACCTGGTTGTAACGCAACATTACAGGTCCAAGATGGCTGCCGTATAGAGTGGTCGCAATCAACCTCGCTCCATTTTTTGAAAGTTGCCTTATTTCCTATTACTTTTTGCCTGGAAATGCCTCATACAAAAAGGAAGGCAAAAGTAAGATCTTCTCTTACCTCAATGCCGAATTCTGACACTAGACAGCCGCGAATCAAGTCATTGTTTGGCGGACCCATGCAACAGATACCGGTGGGAGGAGCCACGGGAGACCTCAATGCAGAGCAGACGCCGAGCTCCCAGGTGGAGAAAACATCCCTTAGCCCTGGTGTGCCGACTACCCCGGAACCACGGTCAGGAAGTTTCTACAACCCAGGAAAAGTATCAGCCGAATGGCTGGAGGAACAAACGGCCTCACAAAGAGCTACAGCCCCGAGCAGGGACGTGGGAACATTGTCTTCTTCGGTGAGCCCTGTTTTACAAGGCTCCACGGGCTTGGAGGTAGAGGCACAGCAACAGGACGACCTAGACGGGACCCTATGGAAGCAGGGAAAAACTGAACCAGAGGTACATATTTGCAACCTGCCTTTGGTTAAACCTCAAATAACAACATTAGATGCAATTTGGAAGGTACTTGTTTCTATGGACAAATCTATTAACGCTTTAACTGGTATTCTAAAAGAAAATTTACAAAATACTAAGAAGTTGGACTCTAAGGTCTCAACGCTGGAAAATTCTGTAAAAGAAATTGAACAAAAAGGTTGAAGAAACTCAGAATAATCTTGTCAAATCAGAGAGTATTTACTTTAATAAAATGGAAAATTTAGAAAACAAAATTAGGAGAGTAAATTTAAGAGTGCTAAACTTTCTGAGATTGAAAGTGGTCTCCCCACGTGATTTATTTAAAAGCTATCTTAACGTTCTCAAATTTCCTGAAGGGATTCCTGCTATCTCCATGATATACTATCTACCTATGTTTAAAGAAAAAAGGAAGAACTGCAAAAGGGAGTGCAAGAAACATCTTTGAATGTTACGGCATTGCTGGATTTAACTATAGAAATGATCATAGAGACTACAGCTACGCTATTGGTCTCATTTGTGTTTAATACAGAGAGAGATTCAGTATTAAATTTTTTTCTTCGTAATCAAGCCAATAATTTTCATGGTCAGAGAGTTTGGATATATCCGGACGTTACTAAGAACACTCAAGAAAAGAGGAAAAAATTCCTACTGATGAGAAATGAAGTGATATCACGGGGGGGGGGGGGGGGGGAGGGGCAAAATTCATTTTACGCTTTCCATGTAAATGTATGGTAATATACCAGAATTCAAGATTTATTTTTTTGGATCCTCAGCAGTTACGTACATATCTGGATTCACATTCCTGAAATAAATCCGTAGGGGTTCGGCATTCAGTTAAGTTCATGGGCTGCACTCTTGACGGCTTTATTTTATTGTTTAAGGGATATTACTTTTGGTATGACTGCTCACTGTAATCTTGGACCCCCCATTTTCCTGTTACTTTTCAGATCTGTGTAATTCCTACAGAATAATGTTTTTCTTTACTAATTATTTGATTTATCTGATTTTCTCTGAACTTAGAGTTCTGTGAAAAATGTGAAATTTCAATAAAAATAGAATTAAAAAAAAAAAGCCAACATTACCAATGATAGATACCCTGTAGTTGAAATCAAAACATGGGTTTTCAAAATGTCTGGCAACTGGGAGGAACCAGCATGAATAACAGAGCAAAGATGAAGAGGGGCAATAATCTTCAACTCAAAAACTTAGGAAAAATGGTTATTTTAAACAACTGTATCCTTCCTCCTAAAGAAAAATCGCTAGATGCCATTTCTGCAAAGAATCCTTTGTGAGATCCTGCAACTTAGTAACGTTGATGGAATGCAACAATTGTAGATCAACTGGGAGCCAAATACTTCATTTTATGGGTTGTCCACTTCACTAAGAACTCTCCCACCCAATCGCCAGCATGACCATGACCACTACTTCAGATTTTTCCAGATTCAGCTTCAATCCTGCCTGAGCACCATAGTAAGAGTTCATTTAGTAAAACTTTTGGAGATATTGTAAATGGTCTGCAAAAGCAGCAATTTTAAAAGTACAACCCCCCCATGGAAATTCAAGAAACCTACTCCATGTGGAATATTTTAGAAACAAAGGGGTCCAACGATAATTCAAAGAGGGACAACAGACATTCCTGTCGGGTGCCTCTTTGTAAAACAAAATGCTCCAAAAATTCACCATTCACTAATATCCTTGCTTTAGGATTATAATAAATTGTTTTCTGTATTGTAAAAAAAAAAAAAAGCCTTCAAAGCCATAGGTACACAAAGCAGCAAATAGATAAACCCAATCAACCCTATCAAAAGCCTTCTTGGCATCAAAACTAATAAGTAATTACTTTTAGACTGAATAGAGTATTCCATTGAAGCCAAGGCCTTATCCACATCTGAAGCCTTATCTCTCCCTTTAGTAAACCCCAAAGTGTTCTAAGGTTCGCGGGAGGGGGGGGGGGGGGGGGGGGGGGGGGAGTATAAGCAGGTGAAGAAGAAAAATTGCCAGTACTCTCTCTAATCTTGGTGTCTGAACCATCCCTCTGAGGCAAAGCAAGGACGTGTATACGACACCCTCAGCCAATTAGGTAAACAGAGCTTTATGGGGATAAGTTCAGTCATTTACCACTTCTTGTAAAATTAGAACCACATCTACTGCTATAATCAAAATATAGCATCTTGCCTTGATATAAAACCCTGAGCTTGGCTGGAAACAAAAGGGTTGCACAGAGTTTCTTCTTAATCAATTGGGTACATTCTGGAGTAAAAGATCTCTTCACTGCCACTGTAGCCAAATAGTCCTGAAATATGAGTAGTTTGTGTCCCTCACAAGAAAGACTGCAATCGCTGGTAAGCTGAAAGAATTTCCATTTTATGACCAAAGTTAAGTACACGAAGAATGACCACTCTGGGTTTATCGTTAGGTTGGGATCCCAGAATCAACTTATGTGCTCTTTCCATCCCTTAGGTGCTCAATTCAAGAGCATGAATCAGTCATTTTTCAAGCATTTCCACCAGTTTAGATTCTTCAACAGATTCTTGTATACCTAACCAGATGTAGATTTCTCTTACAAGAGTGGTTCTCCAAGTCATTGACCTCTCTGAGCAGGTTATTGGCTTTCTGAAGATCAATGATTGCAGCTTCCACAACATTGTCATGGTCCTGAAGGACAGATATTCTATGCTCAGCCTCCGTGAGTCCCCACTGAAAATCAGTGAACTAGGTACTTAAGCCATCAATTTGAGTTGAAAGTTTAGTAAGATGTCCATCAAGAGGCACTATTACTCTTGCAGCTAAATCTGAATAGGAATGTTCGATTTCCTCAGCTGTGTGCAGCTTCACCCACGACAGCCATTTTGAGAGCCCCAGGACGCCTGTCTTTCTTTCAGTGTCGTACACGTTGACATGGCTGAACAGAAAATTGCTCTCTAGCAACAATAATGCATACGGGCTCCTTCAGCAACAAAACACCATTAGCAACAATGCTCAAAAAGATATTTTACCACCAATTATGCCAAAGAAAGGAGAGGGCCCTTGGAGAAGAGGCAACACAACCACTTTCACATCACGTGACCCGCCCCATATAAATTCTTAAAATAAATGTGGAAAAAAGGTTTTGTGGTCTGATGAGATGGATGTGATGTGTGTGGCATAAGGCAAATAGCACATCACCCCTACTAATACCATCCCTATAATAAAGCATGGTGGTGGCAGCATTATGTTCTAGGGATGCTTTGTAGCAGAGGTGACAGGGAGGCTATGGAGATTAAGGGAAAGCAGAATGGTGCAAAGCACAGCTGGAGGAAAACTTGTTACACAGACTTGGGACTGGGGAAAAGATTCACCTTTCAGCAGGATAATGATCCTAAGCACAAAGCAAAAGCAACAGTGGAGTGGGGCTCAGCAAGAAGAAAGTGAATGTCCTCAAGTGGCCCAGTCAAAACCCAAACCTGAATACAATAGAAAATCTGTGGCAAGGCGAAGACTGTAGTCCACCGATAATCTTCAGCCAACTGAAGAGAGCCTGAGCCTTTCTGCCATGAAGAATGGGCAAAAACTGTACCAAAGAACAGTTTGTGAACTAAGCTGTTTTCAGAAAAGACTAGGCTGGTATTCTCTGAAGATCGCAGTTCAGTCACCCACGTACTTCCTCTCCCATTTTGAGAGGTTCTCCCCCCTTCTAGTCACAGTTTTAATGTGTAATTAAGGGGAACCATAGAGCTGCAGAAGTGTAGGAATTACCATATATGGGTAGTAAAAGGCGCTCTCCTGTTCCAGAAAGTTTTTGAAGAATCCGTCTGCTCAGAATACAGTACAGTCTAAACATGACCCATATGTGAGAATGGCTGTCTTCAGAGAACAACTGTTACAGGTAAGCAATTTCATTTTATATCACAGCCATATTTTTCAGGAATCCATCAGCACTAGGAGGAATGGGAGAGGGTACTGAAATGGCACAGCACTGCAGACCCTGTGAGGTTTTTTTGTGAATTGTTTATATTTTCATCTAAAATGCATGCTAGCGATTAGAATTTTTGCAACAGTGAAACCAATGCCAACAGATACTGACTACACATTCAGAAACTTCTTTACATCTGCTTTTAAACTGGGATAGCATGCATAAAGATACTTTCAAAAGTTTGCTTATTTGATACAATTATTACTTTCACATGTTACTACATAAAATTAGTCCAAAACCAACCAATATCCAGATTCAAAGGTGCAGCCAAAGAAACAAAGTTAACATTTACTGAACATCTGTGCAAGGCCAACAAATCACAACTTTACTTTTATCAACAAGCTTGCTTTGCTTTTCATCACATTTGTGTTCTATGAAAAAAACCCCCCACTAGATTACAGAACAGTGATGCTCCTTTCAAACTTGCATAAAATAGCTCGGATGCTCCAACCAAGCTCCCCACTATTCCAACTGGGCAGGACTGGGGATGCTGCATGGGCAGTAAGCACAGTCCTGGGGAGGAAGGCATCTGAGCTTTTTTTGCTGCAGCCAACACTTAATTGCTGGCTCTAAAGCACTACCATGCCAGGATCCAGAAAGAATAGCAGTGCGTGGCATGAAGGCCTATGGTGCCTTAAGCTCAGTTATGGCAGGTTTCAACTGAGATACAAAGGAGCAGAAGAAAGTTGCTAGACCAAACACAACTTTTTTTTTTTTTTTTTTTTTAATTAAACCAAGCTCCATTCATTCCTCTCCCAAAGAATGTCTACACATTAGGAACCATAAGGCCACATGCATCCCCCAACCCTGCCTTCTCTCCACCTGGTCACCTACCTGCTGTACTGGCCAGTTCTGGTGCAAGTAGTTTGTTGCAAGGTTTTCTCTCCCCTTTGTTTTCCAATCTGCCAAAAACAAACAAAAAAATTAAGTAAACCTGTAAAGGTTTCAAAATGTCACCCTTATTTTTATTCATAATGGCATGCAGTCCACTAAGTATTAGGGACATCCCCCTCTGATCCGCCTGCCAGCAGCAGAAACCTGAGCTATACCTGCTGGCACTGTAACCCCAATTATAGTAATGTACGCCATGGCTAGTTCTGACTCTGCTGCTGTCAGTTAAGGCAGGGCACCTTTGGGGTGCTCAGAGCCATCTCCCTTCTCTTTAAAATTTACACAAAGTTTGATGACACAAACAGGAGCACGTGTTTTTATTTTTTTGAGCGCAATAGCCTTGCAGGCCTGTAAATAATTACATCAGGCACAGCATAACGTCTACATTCATAGCAGTATTCTTCTTAATAGCACCTAGCAGCTTGAGAGTTTGGCCCCGCAAGCATTCAACTTTATTGCCATCTTGACACATTGGGGACACTAACAAAGCTTAGTCTCCTTGGCATAGGTAGTCTGCCATGTGCTTCCAAACAGGGTCAATCACCACTGACACAATGAAGATGGCTAGAGACCTGCAATAACTACAGACAAAGGAGGCTGCTGGCTCTTCCTCGGGAAGGAGCAATATTTTGAAGAGTCAGCAAACCGCAGCCCATGGCAGGGTCGTCATTGTGTAGCTGTAGGGTAACTCCCCTCTGTTCTCTACACTTACCCAGAGTTTCCTACAGCCAACTTATCACCAGGACTTTGTGAATGACACACTTCCTTTTTTGCTGAAAAGAAACCAAATGTTAAAATAAGTTGACCAAAAGGAGCTGAAGGAAAGAGCTACACATGTGCCCCTTTAATAAATAGAAAAGCAGAGTCTGTGATATTAAAGTAGGTTGAGAAAATGGGTAGACTTGATGGGATGGATGGTCCCCTTGTGTGCCATTTTCCATGCTTCTATGTCTTGAATGCTGACAAAAAAAAAACAACACACACACACACACACACACACAATCCCCGTCACAGGGTTCTACTGCTTCCTTCTCCAAGTGATGGCCTATTTTAGACTTTGCAGACTACATACAGACCCAGTTTCTGGGGTGCCCAAAGCATACATGTTAACTATGCTCAAATTTATGTCAATCATTAAACATAAATGTATCATGAACTGAGGGATGTCCTATGCATCAAAAGGCTGAATCAGCACAAATCTGAAGCTTGGGAGTAATAGTGTCAATCAAGGCTTCAGCCTTGGGAATGGCCATTTGCAGTCCTAAAGATTCCAGAGGTGGTCATCCCACTACATTTTTAAATGTTATGTTGAGCAAGTTACAGCACACAGGGCACATTGTAAAATTCCTGGACAGCTGAGGGTCCAATGGTAGCTATTTAGTAGTATCCTATTAATAGTGAGAGCTAACGAACAATTTGACATTTAGGGTGGAAGAGAGAAGGTTGCTATCCCACCAGCAACAAGACTTTCCAAAAGGCCCTGTGAACCGCTCTCCTACCTTCAGATTCTTCAAACTGCTCCAGCAGACTGGTGACGTCAGAGGCTTCGATTCCTAAAACAAGATCTCAAATCACCATACTGAAAACATGTTGCTGTGCTCTTGTTCAAAACTAAACATCCCTAAAAACTTTTGATTCCAGCCCATTCAAGATTCCCCCCAAGTTACATATGAACAACAAGTCATTTCTGACCTGATAGTGCTACATCAGGATAATCCAGGTAAAGCAAATCTGAGGTGCTGACATTTTAAATTATCTTCAGGATTCTGTTAGTGTTTACTAGTGGTAAACCGATGCCACAGGCATACTCCCAAAGGAAAGTAGGAAATTCCCCTGCACATACACTAATGACTGGTACGGCAGACCATATCCGACTGCTCCAGATTTGCTATGTTCCAGAAATGTAATTGCCTCAGAGGCAGAGGGAGGTCTTAGAGCAGCGGTTCTCAACCTGTGGGTCGCGACCCCGGCGGGGGTCGAACGACCAAAACGCAGGGGTCGCCTAAACAGGGCCGGCGGAAGCAGTAGGCGGTCGCCTACGGCGCCAGCTTCCCGGGGGCGGCACTGCCCCGGTAAAATTAAGAGAGCCGCGCTTTCAAGAATGTGAGTCCTTTGCTGTCAGCCCGGGCGGAACGCGGCAGGACAGCTGGAGTCAGCGGCACCGGGCGTGCTCTCTTCTCCTCCCCCCCCCCCCGCGGTCCGGAAGAGGAGGTGGAGAGCATCGGGTGCCTGCGCGGGAAGAAGAGACCACGCTAGTGTGGTCTCTTCTTCCGCGCAGGCACCCGATGCTCTCCACTTCCTCTTCCGGGCCGCGGGGGGGGGGGGGGGGGGGGGAGGAGAAGAGAGCACGCCGGGCACGCCTGGAGTCAGCCGGGTGCCTGCGCGGGAGTCTTCCCGCGCAGGCACCCGATGCTCTCCACTTCCTCTTCCGGGCCACGGGAAGAAGAGAGCACGCCGGTGTGCTCTCTTCTTCCCGCGGCCCGGAAGAGGAAGTGGAGAGCATCGGGTGCCTGCGCGGGAAGAAGAGGCCACGCTAGTGTCCGACGGGAAGACGACTGCAGCGCGGCTCGGAGGAAAATGGAGTTTCAACCGCGGCCGATGGGACTCCGCCTCCGCGAGGGCTGAAAATGAAGAGGTTAGCGTTGGGAGGAGGCTGCTGCTGCCGCCGCGAGTTCCCGGGGTGGGGGAGAGAGAGAGTGAATGAGCGAGCAAGCATGTGTGTTTGAGATCCTGTGTGTGTGAGTGAGAGATTGCATGTATGTGAATGATTGAGAGCCTGTGTATGTGAAAGAGAGTATGTCTGTGATTGAGAGCCTGCCTGTGAGAGAGAGAGCATGAATGTAAGTTTACCATTGGGAACCTGTATGTGTAAGTTTGTGTGAAAGAGTATGTGTGTATGATTGAGATCCTTTGTGTGTGAGAGAAATCATGTGTATGTATGATTAAGAGCCTGTGTGTATAAGTAAGAGAGAGATCATGTGTGTCTGTGTCTGATTGACAGCTGGTTTAGGTGATGGAGCATGTGAGTATGTGATTGAGAGCCTGTGTTTAAATGAGAGAGAGAGATCATGTGTGTCTGTGTGTGATTGAGAGCTGATTTAGGTGATGGAGCATGTGAGTATGTGATTGAGAGCCTGTGTGTAAATGAGAGAAAGAGAGGACATGTTTGTAAGCATGTGAATGAGAGTCTGTGTGTGAGAGAAAAAGACAGCATGTATTTATGTGATTGAAAGCCTGTGTGTGTGTGTAAGCGTGAAAAGATAGACAGCATGTGTGTAAATGTGTAATTAAGAGCCTATATGAGAGAGAAAAAACATGTGTATATGTGAGTACTGAGAGCATGTGTGTATAGGTGTGTCATTGAGAGCCAGTGTGAGAGAGAGCGCTGGTATGTGACTGAGAGAGGAGAAAGTTCCAAGCAAACCACCCCACCTCCTGCTAATTCAGAACAATCTCAGGACACCTGGATATCAAATGTTCCCAGGTATGCAGAGCAAAAAAATTTTTGTATCCTTATTATTTTTCATTACTGGGTCTTTGTGTCTGCTATTTTTAAATATTTTGTTGGTATCTGGAAATGTTTTATATGAGTTTTTAATTATTGGATATTCCACTCATCAGCTGTTTTGAAATATGTTCTTTTTGTTAGTACAGTTTTACTGCTGATGATTTTATATTTCTTGATTTGTTTTATAAGGATGGGTGATGTTTCTTTTTTCCTTTGTTACACTGCATACAGAGACTCTGGCTTGTTGCAGTTTCCAATTCAGTTTTTTCTGCATGCTTCTTGTTATGCGTTTTGGTCTCTTTATTCTATGTTAGGTGAGGGACAGCACGTGATTCAGGTGAGGTTTTCTGCTGGCATGTTGTTTCTGTGTAGGACTCTATAGCAGCCTGACTTGGTCCGTTTTCCTAATAGGAGATGTATTGGTGTCTTAAGGCCTGGTGTAATATTTTCAGAGACTTATTGTACTTTAAAAGTGTGATCTTACATAAAATGCACACATTTACTTGTATTTAGTTTTAAACATATTGTATGGCTCTCATGGAATTACATTTTAAAATATGTGGCGTTTATGGCTCTCTCAGCCAAAAAGGTTCCTGACTGTGTGTTTGAGGGAAGAAGACAGGTGGAGAGAAAAGAAATAGAAAAAAAGGCAATATAAAAGGAAATGGCAAAAAATTAGAAAGGGAAGCAGATGTAAAAAAAAAAAATAAATTACTTTTTACTGATTGGCACATGTAATCTTTGGGAATGTGCAAGAGTAGCACTTTCTCTATGGCGGATCTCACAATGTACGAGATCAACATGGAGGAAGTGGAAACCCACGGGGCCTGCACAGAGGAGGCAGCAGAATGGGCTTCAGTGCCAATAGCAGCAATCAGTGCCTCCCCAATAGCCACGTGGCAGCAGTGGCAGTAATTAGATTAATTGTTTGACTCAGCTGAAGGTGACAAAGTATGAAGTGGGATGTGAAATCAGCTTGATCTGGTGGAAACTTAGGATTGCTGTTACACATGAACTGTATTTGGCAAACATAAAGGGAGCCAGGATAATCAATTGATGCCTGCAGCTGAGGACTGATTCATTATGACTCATGTAGAAATTAGTGCATTTTCCAGATTAGTCTGCATAACACAATTCTCAACATTCAGCATTATTTCTGCTGCATAGAGTTTTATCTGAGAGGCTCTGAGGTTGTGAGGGAGCCAGTAAGAGTGAGAGCATGAGTGTGTATGAGAAAATCCAGGGGAGTAAGAGTGTGTGTGTGTGAGTGTCTTACACCCTGAGAGTGTATCAGTGTCTGTGAGAGTGAGAGGTTATGGTGGGTATAAGAGCATGAATGTGTAAGTATGTGACAGTGTATGTGTGAGAGAGAGAGAATAACCTCCTAATCCTCGACAATATCAGGGTGACTGGAAATCAAGAGCTCCCATGTATGGACAGCAGGGGCTTTTTAAAATCCTTATTAGTTTTAATTATTGGGTGTTATTTGATATATGTGCTGTTTTGAAATATTATTGGTGTTTGGGAAATTATAAAAATGTATATGATTTTAATTAATAGAAATTCTATTTATTAGTAATTTTAAAATATTCTTTTATTAGTATGGTTTTACTATTATAACTGATGCTTTATGTTTCTTAATTTTATTGTTTTATGAGGAATGGTGGTTCTGTTTATAAATGTCATAATAAATAAGTATGCACTAAAATCCAACCCCATCCATAACCCCGCCCCCATATGACCAAAGCCCCACCCTCACCCCACCCTCGCGGGGCAAGGGCGGGGCAAGGGCAGGGCAAGGGGTCACCGCAACATGAGGAACTGTATTTCGGGGTCACGGCATTAGAAAGGTTGAGAACCACTGCCTTAGAGCATACCACTAAGCTCTATTAGCATGGCCAACATGTTTCAAAAAGAAAAAAGGAGCTTACAGGCAGCACTAAGGATAAGCAATTGTTTTACCCAACATAGTTACTCATTTTAGAAGCCCCAGGGTACTTTCTTGGTACCACCAGCTACTTTATTTGCATTTCACTGGCAGGGCTGTGATAAATGGGGATTAAATCTACCCTATGTCCTAATCCCACCAGTCAAGCAAACAGTCAGAAGCAGTGACCCAGGCCTTCCAAAACAGAGTACTTCAAGTCAACACACCCATGCCTTAGACTCTGCAAATCATCTTTTTTTTTTCTCCAGTGGTCAAGGTGCTCATTAGGAAAGTGAAATCTTAAAGCAAGACAAGACAAGTAACAGATAAGGCTGAGCCTATCTGAAGGTATAAAGTTTACCTGGACTGAGCCAACTAAAAAAAAGGGGAAGTGATGCAACACCCAGCTCTGCTGGAGGTTTAAAGAGAAAGGAGTTGCACATCCCCAAATTACAAAACTTCAAGAAAGTGCCATCTCATGATATTCCCCAGCTACGAGTTTCACCTGGCCAAGAGCACCAAATAGGATGGATGAAATTGTCAAAAAAAAAAAAAATACAGAAATGAGAATCGTAAACCAAACACCAAAAAGTTAAAGAACTGAATGGGTGATAGAAGTGTGCCAATGTGAACATAGCAGCAAAACCCTCTTATACACACACAAAACCTGATGTAGTGAAGACACTAGTATCACGTATGAATACACAGTCTGAGTGTTTAATCCAAATGCAACTATAACCATTTACCAAAATTTTAACATTAAATATTTTTTGTGATTCATTTTTAAAAACAAATGGATTAAAAATACTAGCTGAAGTGCCGTGGAAATTCCAAGAAACAAAAGCACTGTTGCATGCACAAACCTGACAAGCAGCCATGTTTCAGCACTATCATTCCTGCCTCGGCGATCCTTGTAGTCCAGTTGTGATACAAGATTTGAAGTTAGTGCACCATTTTAGGCATTACAATTTCTAATACTGATGGGAGCTTTCATGCTTCTATTTTCCAAAGGATAACTGATAAATGCACTTTTTGAATTTTACTAGTTGCTATCCACAGCAGGTTAAAAGAAAATCTTTCAGTGAGTTTCCTCAGCTATGCCAATATATGGTCTGCCACAGCTAAAGCTCAAGCAAATATAAAATCACCTCCTGATCAGGTGAGATCAGGTCATCCTCTTCTGTGTATCAACTAGGCCTACAAACAGGCCCTATATACAAATGGCAATTATAAATTGGCACTGGGAAATTCTACAGTTACTTGAGGTATTCTGTAAACCCTCATTTGCTTTTAGTCATCCAAACATCAAAGATCACTGATAAAATCAGCCATCTACAAAGTAAAGGGATCTGTTGTATATGTTATTCCATGCCCCTGTAATCATATGTATATTTGCAAGACCATGGGAACACATCAGATTCATTTAGTAAAACAAAGTAGTTTGCGCGATGGAGAACGGATAACCCTCTTGTAACTCATTACCCAGAAAAGATCGCCATTTGAAGATTTGAACTTCATGGCCATTGATCATGTTCAGATTGCTCTGAATGGTGGAGATGATTGATCTTTTTGAAGCATGAACATGGATTTTTAAACTGTATACGTGTCACCTTATGGACTGAGAGCAGAGCTCCACAACTGTTTTCTTATGATTTACTGCTATTTCTCTGATGCTGGCGGCACCTGCATTCCTTCAATAACGTATGAATTTAGGATGACTTATTTAGATTTGACAGGATTGGCGAATCAACAGCATGTGGACTTGGACTGATCCATAAAGAACAAGCTTATAAAAAAAACAGTGCATCATTCTGGACAAATATCTACACAAACTCTGCCCCCAAAACAATATACATATTAGCATAAGAAAAAGTCCAAAACGATGGGAAGAAAAGGCATTTACACACATACATTCATTCCGCTTCCACAGGAGTTGCCTTTTCTCAATGACTGAACGTAATGCACTTTGACACAGCATGTGTACTTTTCCAAGGGGCTGAGGTGGCGTACACACTTTTAAGCCCAGAGGCTGCGCAAAGATGAGGTGACCATTTTACCCACATGAAGTGTAGAAAACTGATATTTGTGTCCCATGAGAAAATCATTTTTATTGTATTTCATGTTTATTAAAGTTGTTACAAGACAACTAGTATACCAAAAATAGACTACAAAGAAAAGAAAAAAAATAAAAAGCAAGTTTCCTTACTGTAAGCAGTATTTTCTGTAGATACCAGGATGAATTAGCCATGCTTCATCAATGACATCGAGCAGCATCAGGCGGAGCTGTCTCTCAAAGCTTTAGAGGTTTTGCCCTACTGGGCATGCGCAGCAGTTCCAGCATAACAATTGTTCCAGAAGACTCTTCAGTTCTTATCCAAGCAGAAAAGGACATCCAGATGCATAGAGAAAGCTGTCCAGGGAGGAGGGCGGGAACACATAGCTAATTCATCCTATCTGTGGAAAACACCATTTATGGTAAGAAAATTTGCTTTTATCTGTCGATAAGCAGATGAATTCACCATGCCTCATGGGGAGTCCCAAGCTGAAGACTGTCAAAATAAATTAGACTATTTATGAAGCCCGTCTTTTTTTTGTACACGACCTGGACTCCTCTGTGGACTCCGTTTATCTGGATGACAGCTTATCCCACTGAGCCAATTTATCTCGGTAGTAATGAAATGTGAAGATGTGAATAGAAGACCAGGTAGCTGCTTTACAGATTTCTTCTATTGGTACATTGTGCAAGTGCGCTAATGAAATTACTGTTGCATGTACTCTGTGGTTCTTATGAGATGTTGCAATGGAATGGACTAGGACTCATAGCATTATTATATACAGGCGGTAATCCAATTAGAAAGTTAGTCTTACAACTGGAGTTCCCAAATTACTGGGGTCATATGAAATGAAGAGCTGAAATCACCTATGATCTGTGTCACAGACTAAGGTGTGAAGCATGCATTTGTGGCTTAGGAAAGAAGATGAGGAGCGTGAAAGACTGCCTCAAGTGGAATGCCGATACTACTTTTGGCAGTAGCTTTGTATGGGTCCATAGGACTACTTTGTCATGAAAGAATTACAGATATGGAGGGTAGTGTTTGAACCCTTGCAATTCGCTCACTCTTCTGGTGGAGGTTATTGCTACTAGAAAGACTATTTTCCAAGTTAAATATTTGAGTTCGGCTGACACAAGAGGTTCAAAGGACAATTTCATTAAAGCGGTGAGAGTTATATTAAGATCCCATGGTACTGGGAGCTTTTGCACAGGAGGATGAATTTGAATCAGTCACTTCATGAATCGTGAGATGAGGGGGTATATTGATATCGGGTTCCCATCTTCTTAGTGATAAAGCCGCTATTGCACTTAAATGTATTCAGATGGATGAGGAGGCCAGACCTCTTGTAAAGAGATGTATGTATTCTAGTAACTGATGAGGATCTCAGGTGAGAGGGTTGACAGAATGATCCTTGCACCAGGTGGAGTAATGATTCTACTTGAAGGCATAGGTCTGTCATGTGGAAAGTTTACTTGCCGACATTAAGATGTCTTCGATGTCTGTGGATAAACACAAATGCACTATCATTGAGCATTCAATATCCATGCAGTGAGATTGAGTGAAGGTTGAAGAGGCATAAGGAGTGATCCTTCCTCCGGGGTCAGTAATGTTGCATTGTTTCCCAGTCTTTGAGGGTGGCATTCTGACAGTTGTAATAGATATGCAGACCATGGTTGTCTCTGACATGCTGAGGCTACTATTACTACCCTGGCCCAGTCTCACATGCATTTTTGTATTGTTTTTGCAATGAATGGAATTGGAGGGAAGACAAAGGAGTCCCCGAGACGAGGAAGGTGTCTGGAGCTTTCCATGTATAGGTATCCCCATTGTTGGAAGAGACGGTTTGCTATATCCTGTGACAGGGCCCACTTGTGCAGTTGGAAAACTCTGCTTATTCTGTTTGCTTCTGTATTTGCGATTCCTAGCAGGTAGACTCTTTGCAGTGTTGCCAAGTTTGCTTTGCCCCAATCCCATATCTTTAGTGTCTCCTGGCAGAGGATCCAGGAACCCACTCCTCCATGCTGGTTTATGTAAAAGCGCCACCCAATTGTCTGTGAGGATCATTATACTTTTGAATTATACGTTTAATTGCTCTTAACTAGTAGATTTGACACAAAGATTCCTGGGGGAACCAGAAACCTTGTGTTCTGAAGTGTAGAAGAGGGTTCCCCAGCCCAGAGTGGAGGCATTTGTGGTGAGTACAATATGAAGAGGCTGAGTTTGGAGGAGGGCTCCAGAATTCGATAATTGATATTCTGGATAATTGGGGTTGCAGGAATTGATTAATTTGTGTTTGTAAATCCCACTGTAGACACTGCATTTGTAGTCAGGTTAAAGATACCACATGTATCACCGCTGCTATATGCCCTAGTAGCATGAAAATATGACAAGCCGACATATAAGTCTGTTGTAGGATGTGGTTTGCTAAGATTCAAAGCTTGGTTACTCCGGACTGAAAGGGATCTATTTCTAGCCCCTATGATTTGGGTAGATTAGGTTGGATGCAAATTTGATTTTTCATAATGTAAATTTAAATCTGTTTTCAAAGAATAAAACATATGATATATTGTTGCTGATATACACCATATATCATTGTAACTATGTACATGAAAACAGAAAATTCCCCAACATCCACCCACACCCCAACCCATCCCCTGCTGGGAAGGTACAAATCTCAGAAATACATGGAAAATTCAAAATTACTGAGAACTGCTTTATGAGCTCTGTGAGGTAGGACCCTATATATGGCATCCAAATGTCCAATGTTCTTTTCTTGATCATTGGAGTAGATTTATTGTTTGAAAATTGTTCCAAAATTAAAAGACTGAATACTGTTGCGCCACTGAGTAAAAGAAGAGGTAACCAGTTGTCTCCACATGCAAAGAATAGAAGTTGTACCAAGTAGGAAGACTATTAATCCATAGTCTTTGCTTGACATTACCACAGAAAATGTTGCGGTAGAAAAGGGATGTGAAGGCTCAAGATCCTGCCTGTGTAGAGAAAGACCTGTTTCCAAAAAGAATTGAAGTCACAGAACCACAAAATGTCCCAAATGAACCTTCATGAACCAATCTTAAAAGGTGTCAGAGACCTTCCTCCAATGTCGTGTAGAGGTTGTGGGGAGGCTGGCCGTTCTCTGATTATATTGTATATGGCTTTAAAGACTACAAAGTTTCGTACAAATATTGAATGATATAAAATCGGTGCTGTTGTATGCACAGGGTGAGCATGGAACTTTGGAATACCTTCTTACCAACGTCATCCAATAACTTGTCTTTTCTCAGGGGTGAATTAGAATAGAGTCGTACAATCCTGTAGCCTGTTTTTTTGCAATCTGAATCTGAGATCCCGTTTACGGGCAACGGTAGCCCTGGAAGAGTAAGATTCCTATGCTTTCATTAATGCTTTTTGTAACACTGGATGGGATGGAAGAGCAAGTGGGTTCTGATGTGATATCTAAAATTTTTAGAATCCCCATCATTTCTGCTCAAGGATCTGGTTCCTTCTTTATGTCTACTTTTAAGGTAGTGCCCACTTTTTCAACAAAAAGCAAGTAAGATTAGATCCTCTGGAAGAGAGGAATATTCTGGGGGCTCTTTTGGAGGCTCTGAGGGTAGGACCGTGAAGTTGGCTGGGAACGCCCACGATAATCTTGGAAAATGTTCTGAGGCGGTGGCCAGGCCGAAGGGTTGTGCCTGGAACTGATAACGACAGCCCAGTACCGCAAAGTATAGGAAATGCTCATTTCAGGTCTTAAAGCCATAGGTATTACAGGTACAGTTTTGGTTTTCATCTTTTCTCACAGACCGCCCTCAACAAGTCAATTTTAATCATCAATTTTCCACTCCATATATCATTAATTCTGGTGTCCCTCAAGGTTCATCACTATCTCCCATACTAATTAATATATATCTTCTTCCTTTATGTCATATTTTATCTTCTTAACCTACAATTCAAAATTTACGCAGATAAGAACATAAGAACCTGCCATGCTGGGTCAGACCAAGGGTCCATCAAGCCCAGCATCCTGTTTCCAACAGAGGCCAAAACCAGGCCACAAGAGCCTGGCAATTACCCAAACACTAAGAAGAACCCATGCTACTGATGCAATTAATAGCACTGGCTATTCCCTAAGTATAATTAATAGCCATTAATGGACTTCTCCTCCAAGAACTTATCCAAACCTTTTTTGAACCCAGCTACCGCACTAACCACATCCCCTGGCAACAAATTCCAGAGCTTTATTGTGCGTTGAGTGAAAAATAATTTTCTACGATTAGTCTTAAATGTGCTATTTGCTAACTTCATGGAATGCCCCCTAATCCTTCTATTGTTCGAAAGTGTAAATAACCGAGTCACATCTACTCATTCAAGACCTCTCATGATCTTAAAGACCTCTATCATATCCCACCTCAGCCGTCTGTTCTCCAAGCTGAACAGTCCCAACCTCTTCAGCCTTTCCTCATAGGGGAGCTGTTCCATCCCTTTTATCATTTTGGTTGCCCTTCTCTGTACCTTCTCCATTGCAACTATATCTTTTTTGAGATGCGGCGACCAGAATTATACACAGTATTCAATGTGTGGTCTCACCATTGAGAGATACAGAGGCATTATGACATTTTCCGTTCTATTAACCATTCCCTTCCTAATAATTCCTAACATTCTGTTTGCTTTTTTGACTGCTGCAGCACACTGAGCCGACGATTTTAAAGTATTATCCACTATGATGCCTAGATCTTTTTCCTGGGTGGTAGCTCCTAATATGGAACCTAACATCATGTAACTACAGCAAGGGTTATTTTTCCCTATATGCAACACCTTGCACTTTTCCACATTAAATTTCATCTGCCATTTGGATACCCAATCTTCCAGTCTTGCAAGGTCCTCCTGTAATGTATCACAGTCTGCTTGTGATTTAACTACTCTGAATAATTTTATATCATCCACAAATTTGATAACCTCACTCATCGTATTCCTTTCCAGATCATTGATATATATATTGAAAAGCACCGGTCCAAGTACAGATCCCTGAGGCACTCCACTGTTTACCCTTTTCCACTGAGAAAATTGACCATTTAATCCTACTCTGTTTCCTGTCTTTTAACCAGTTTGTAATCCACGAAAGGATATCGCCTCCTATCCCATGACTTTTTAGTTTTCGTAGAAGCCTCTCATGAGGGACTTTGTAAAACGCCTTCTGAAAATCCAAATACACTACATCTACCGGTTCACCTTTATCCACATGTTTATTAACCCCTTCAAAAAAATGAAGCAGATTTGTTAGGTAAGACTTCCCTTGGGTAAATCCATGTTGACTATGGTTCCATTAAATCATGTCTTTCTATATGCTTTACAATTTTGTTCTTGAGAATAGTTTCCACTATTTTTCCCGGCACTGAAGTCAGGCTCACTGGTCTATAATTATCCGGATCGCCCCTGGAGCCTTTTTTAAATATTGGGGTTACATTGGCCACCCTCAAGTCTTCAGGTACAATGGATGATTTTTATGATAGGTTACAAATTTTAACTAATAGATCAGAAATTTCATTTTTGAGTTCCTTCAGAACCCTAGAATGCATAGCATCTGGTCCAGGTGATTTGCTACTCTTTAGTTTGTCAATCTGGCTTACTACATCTTCCAGATTCACAGTGATTTCGTTCAGTTCGTCTGACTCATCACCCCTGAAAACCATCTCTGGAACTGGTATCTCCCCAACATCCTCATTAGTAAACATGGAGGCAAAGAATTCATTTAGTCTTTCTGCAATGGCCTTATCTACCCTAAGAGCCCCTTTAACCCCTCTGTCATCTAATGGTCCAACCGACTCCCTCACAGGTTTCTTGCTTTGGATATATTTTAAAAAGTTTTTATTATGAGTTTTTGCCTCTATGGCCAATTTCATTTCAAATTCTCTCTTCGCCTGTCTTATCACTGTTTTACCACTTACCTTGACAATGCTTATGTTTTATCCTATTTTCTTCAGATAGATCCTTTTTCCAATTTTTGAAGGATTTTTTTTGGCTAAAATAGCCTCTTTCACCTCACCTTTTAACCATGACGGTAATTGTTTTGCCTTCCTTCCACCTTTCTTAATGCGCGGAATACATATGGACTGTGCCTCTAGGATTGTATTTTTAAACAATGTCCAAGCCTGTTGAACACTTTTAACCTTTGCAGCTGCACCTTTCAGTTTTTTTCTAACTATTTTCCTCATTTTATCAAAAAATTTCCCTTTTTAAAATTTAGTGTTAGAGCTGCAGATTTACTTATTGTCCCCCTTCCAGTTATTTGTTTAAATTTGATCATGTTATGATCACTGTTGCCAAGTGGCCCCTCCACAGTTACCTCTCTCACCAAATCTTGCATTCCACTAAGAATTGAATCTAAAATAGCTCCCTCTCTTGTTGGTTCCTGAACCAATTGCTCCATGAAGCAATCATTTATTACAACCAGGAACTTTATGTCTCTAGCAAGTCCTGATGTTACATTTACCCAGTCAATATTGGGGTAATTGAAATATCCTATTATTATTGCACTGCCAAACTGGTTTACTTCCCTGATTTCTCTTAGCATTTCATCATCTGTCTGACCATTTTGTCCAGGTGGACAGTAGTATACTCCTATCACTATACTCTTACCCAACACACATGGGATTTCTACCCATTCTACTGAGCATTTACTCTCTTGTATGATCTTTATCCTGTTGGATTCTATACCCTCCCGGACATAAAGTGCCACACCCCCACCAAGTTGATCCTCCCTATCATTGCGATATAATTTGTACCCTGATATAGCACTGTCCCATTGGTTATCCTCCTTCCACCAAGTCTCTGTGATGCCAATTATGTCAATCTCATCATTTGCTGCTATATATCTAACTCTCCCATCTTACTTCTTAGACTTCTGGCATTGGTATACAGACATTTCAAAGTGTGGTTTTTGCTTGATTTAACAACCTGCTTTTTAGTTGTTTGGGATAATTCGGAAATCATTAGTTTTGGTGATTTTTTACATATAGGCATATGAACTATGTTTGCTTTTAATGGAACCTCTCTGTTGGGATGCCCTAACTCTCCTGTTTCATTAGTATCCTTCAAGGATACATTTCTCCGAACCATGCACTGCTGAGTGACTGTCGGCTTTCCCCCTTGTTTTAGTTTAAAAGCTGCTCTATCTCCTTTTTGAAAGTTAGTGCTAGCAGCTTGGTTCCACTCTGGTTAAGGTGGAGCCCCATCCTTTCGGAAAAGTCTCCCCTTTCCCCAAAAGTTTCCCCTGTTCCTTACAAAGCTGAATCCCTCTTCCCTGCACCATCGTCTCATCCACGCATTGAAACTCTGGAGCTCTGCCTGCCTCTGGGGACCTGCACGTGGAACAGGAAGCATTTCAGAGAATGCCACCCTGGAGGTTCTGGATTTCAGCTTCCTACCTAAAATCCTAAATTTGGCTTCCAGAACCTCTCTCCCACATTTTCCTATGTCGTTGGTGCCCACATGTACCACAACAGCCGGCTCCTCCCCAGTACTGTCTATAATCCTATCTAGGTGACGCGTGAGGTCTGCCACCTTTGCACCAGGCAGGCAAGTTACCAAGCAGTCCTCACGTCCACCAGCCACCCTATCTACATTTCTAATAATCGATGACATCCAATTTCTTGTTCCATATAAAACAAACATCTTGGTTCATTACCTTATCCATGGTTTCCCTTTATCTACCATTAATTCCTGGTTTTCTCACAATCATTTAAAACTGAATCCATCAAAAACTGAAATCATACACTTAACTTCTATTTCAGATTCATCAATAGGTCCACCATCACATTTGATAATTAATATATCCATTCCAATAACACACTACGTCACAAATCTTGGAGTAATCATAAACTCTGATTTATCTATGAAACAGCATATTTCTTCACTAACAAAAAAAATCATTCTACAAATTACGACTCTTAAAACATCTCCGTCCCTTACTCTTTTACTGTGATTACAGAACTATTCTTCAATCTCTAATCTTTTCTGGTCTAGACTATTGTAAGGCCCTCTATCTAGGACTACCAGATTCTTCACTCTATCCCCTCCAACTGGTTCAAAACAGTGCAGCCCGGATATTATCCGGAATCTCTCCACGCAATCATATCACTCCCACCCTGCAATCTTTACACTGGTTACCCATAAAGTTTAGGATAAAATATAAAATACTTTCCATTATTCACGGTCTAATTTACAATCCCTCATCCACTTGGCTCTGTTCTTTATTACATATTTACAAACCAATTCGACACTTAAGATCACTTACCCAAAACCTTCTAGATATTCCATCACCCAAACAAGCCAGATTAGATATCACCAGAAAGAGCATTCTCGGTAGCCGGACCAATACTCTGGAACTCTCTACCAAATCCTTCTCACTTTAAAAAAAAAAAAAATCGCTCAAAACCTACCTCTTCCAACTTGCCTTCAATATTCCACCCAATCAGTCTACACTCAATACTTAACGTATACTCACATAGACATTCATAGATCTCACATACCACACATCAATTACTACATTCTTCCTTACTCTCCATATCCCCCTTTCCTACTCTATCCCCTCCCAGCTCTTTCATTAATTCACCAAATTTCTCCTCTACTTTCCTTTTCTCCCCTCCCCATTTCTCCCTTTACTTTTCCTCTGCTGGAATTATAAGTCCCATGGCCACAATATTTTATTTAGTAAATTTTTGTTTATGCTAGTATTTCATCTAGCTATTTGTCAATTGTATGTACATTTTAAATTTTATTTTTGCTCGTTTTATTTTTTATTCCTGTAAACCGTTTTGACAAATTTTATAAAAAAGGTATATAAATACCTCTAAATAAATATATGTTCTTGCTGGATTGGAATATGAAGGAAGGCCTCAGAGAGATCCAGGGATGTTAAGAACTTTCCCAGTTAAATGGACATTATCACAAAGTACAGTTTCCATGCGGAAATGAATTATCCATAGGTGTCAGTTGACGCTCTTGAGGTCCAGGATGGGGCGGAAAGGAGCCCTCTTTCTTGGGTACGATGAAATAGATGGAATAAATGCCCTGTATTTTCCTGGAGCGTAGGTACTGGTGGTATAGCCCTCAATTTGAGGAGCCTTAGTAGAATCCACTGCCTACTTCTTGTGCTGGGAGTGGCAAGGAGACATCATGAACATGTCCTGAAGAGTGCTGCAAAACACCAGAAAGTACCCTTCTTGTACAATATCTAGTACCCATTTGTCCGACGTGATCTTGACCCCCGCTCGTAGAAGAGGGATAGGCAACCCCTATCTCCTCATTCCATGGATGGGTTGGCAAAACTTCATTGGGGAGTTCGGACTGAACCTGAACCCGGCCCTCTCTTGGGCTGTCTGCTCCGAAAGGACTGAGACTTCCCCAAGGACCGAGGCCTCTGAAATGTCGAGATTCTGTAGGGCCGAAAGCATTGGGTGTTGCTGGATCAACCCCTCATTGGTGAGGGGCACTGTGACTGCTTTCTCTTATCTTCTGGTAGCCGGGGCACTGGAGATTCACCTCACTTACTGGCCAGATTTTCCAATTTGCATCTTTGTGAGGTTTGCCTTAGAGGTCGCATCTGCTGACCAATTTTGCAGCCATAGATGTCTTCTGGCCGTTATCACCGAGGCCACTCCTCTGGCCAAGGTACAGACTAGGTCAGAGCTCGCTCTGCTAAAAAGGCAGCGACAGGCTCCACACAGCTTCTCTGGAATACGCTTCAGAGTCATCCACCTCTCCAGAGAGGAGCAGGCAAGAGCGAGCCACCAAGAAGCAATCTGTAAGGTCACTGCTGTTGAGTCAAAGGCTTAAGAATGGACTCCATCTGCCTTATCATGCGCATCCTTTAAGGCTATTCTTCCCTCCACTGGGATAGTTCGCTTTGATACAGCACAGACCAGTGCATCCACTTTAGGGAAGTGCAGGCGCTCTCTCACCACCGGATACAATGGGTATAGAGTTTGTAATGCTCGACCCCTTTAAAACTCACTTCAGGGGCATCCCATTCCAGGTCAATCAACTCCTGGATGGCTTCCAGTACCAGAAAGTAGCAAGAGGCTTTTTACGTAGAGACACCAGAATGGGATTCTTTTTAGGTTCCATCATGGAGTCCGCCCCAGGAATTTCCAGCATCTTCAGAGTCTGGGAAACCAGGGCCGGCAATTAGTCTCTATGGATCAAGGAATTTGGATTTCCTTCTTCGTCCGTTGATGTCCGAGTCCCTGCCAGGAACACCCTTAGTAAGGCGAGGCATGTCCAAAGGTCTGCCAATAGGGCTGGGAGGGGGAGGCCTTACAGGCTGTGACACCGCCAGGACAGGGGCAATTGTAGCAGACTGTACCTATACAAAGACTTGAAGGTCTTGAAAATAATTCCACCCAAGAGGCGGCCACTAGGTCTATATTTAGCCCAGGAAGAACTGGAGTAGATGCCGCTGAATTTCCTTCTCCTATGGAAGACCCAGCTCAGGAATTATTCAGGTCCGGGTATATCTGGTAAAGGTTGTGGCTCACTCATCCTCAGAATGGGAAGACCCAGGCTAGGCAAAGTCTGAGGCAGCCAATTCCCTGGGCCTCCTCACAGTGCTGACATAAGCAAGAAACCAGGTCAGACTGAGTAGCCCTAATATGGCAAGCAACACAGAGAGAATGATGCTTATGCTTCTTTGCTGCCAGAGCCATTAGAGACAGCAGTTGCAAATTCAGCTGGCTTGCGCTTGAAGACTTTTGTGCGCACAGATTTCGGGCACCTAAGAGGGCTGCAGCAAGGCACCCGCACAGTCTGTGTGCTCAGGAATTTTGAGCCTAAATAGTTGTGCGCGTACGACTGTGTGCGAAGTTGTGTGTGCACAGCGCATGCACAGAGCCAGCACACACCGTGAGTACCGAAGCTGTATGGAGGGCAATGCAAAGCGCACAAAACTGCAAGATGGTGCCAACATAGCCTACCAGGCGGTGTGCCGACTAAGCCTGACGTGGGGCCTAGCCCACTGGGGAGCCACTCAACCCGCCTAGATGCCCAATTCCATTTACACCAATGGACAATGTACTGAGCAAGTAGACTGGAGAAGTCTTACCAAAACCCCTCCAGCATCTCTGATCAGGAAATCCTTTTTTTTTTTTTTGCTTACCTGGGCTCAGCTCTTACAGAGTACAGAGGACGACTCCGGCTGCGGGAAGAGAGGGCTTTGGCCATCACCGCCACGCTTGGCTTTCTACACCCACTGCCTTTCAGCTACTTCAGTAGCAAAGTCCACACTGGGAACTGGCTACTGGACCAAGCCACACCTCTGAGGGATCTCGGAAATTGCCTCAGGAATTCTCAACTGGGGGAGGTATCACCACAGGAGAGCGGGGCTCAATCTTTCTCCAATTTAAAAAAATACAGCAATCCAAAACAGGGAAAGAATGTCCACATCTGCTAGGAGATGGAGAAAATCTGTAGGGTGGAGGTCACTGCAGGGGTGTACCTAAGGTGATGTCAGCTTTGAAACCTGACTCCGTATCCATCTGCTAGCAGGGGAGCATATAACCCATTGGTCCTGAGTCCATCTGGCTACATGCTAGGAAAACAAACGTGTGTCCCAGATTTGTTGTTCTTACGCTTTTGACTTCGCCTGCAAAACATTTTGCATTGTTTATATGCACCTGCTTTTCTGAACAGCAAACTGAGTATCCCCCTCGGCAGCCACAAGAGTGACAAAATACTGCCATTATAAGGTTTGCTCACCTAGCAATGCTTTGTTTCTTGGCATTTCCTAACAGTTCAGTCACCGCCTGTGATAAATTAGTTTAAAATTTTGATAACTTTACAAGTGCATCTGCAACATTTATAGCGTGCTCACATATGTATTTTACAAATTATACATATCTATATATACAAAATAAGAATATGAAAGGGAACACTCATTAAATATTTTAATAAAATTTAAAAAATGTTTATGTACAAAGTGTTTCCATTTATTAATTTATTTACTCAATTATACAAAAGAAAGCTTTATACAAAACTCATGAAAACAGGCCTCTTAAAATAGTAATACTCTTACATATACAGGCACACAATATGAGTCCCTTTTGCAATATCTCAAAACAGCCTCAAAAGATCTTTAAAAGTGTCCCAGTGTCAACAGGGAAAGGGATACCCTGAACTGAGAAATAGTTACAATCTTGCATACAAGGAACCTTATTAAAAATAATACACTGACTTAGTACTCTGAACTAAGACCTTGACCTTTCACATCTCTAACAGAGCCTTCCACCTTCAATTTTCATGTCAGGGACCCAAAACAAGGCCCCGTTTTGAGATATCACATAAGGGACTCATATAATGTGCCTGTTATATGTAAGAGTATTGCTACTGTAAGAGGCCTGTTTTCATGAAGTTTTGTATAAAGCATTCTTTTGTAATTGAGTAAATAAGATTACAAGTTAAAAAATGGAAACATTTTGTACATAAACAATTTCGTAAATTTGTTAAAATACTTCACTAGTATTCCTTTTCATATTATTTTGTATTAATTGCATGAACATTTTAGATATTGCCTATTACTTATTTTTGCACTGTACATATCTATATATACACATATACACAACGTTCTGCTCGCTTGTCAATTACAGCGCTAGCATGAGCTATAGCAGCTCCAACTCATACAGCAATATATGGGTTACAGACTAAGACGAAGTCTAGCTCTTAGAACAAGGCTGTTGAAAGCTTGAATTACATCTGGTTAAAATTTCAAAAGGAAAAAAAAACCTGTGGCATTAGCAATGATTACAGCAGAATATGCACCCCTCCACACCCTTTAAGACAAGAATAAAACAGACTTGCCTACTTCACTGACGAATGCTTGCACAATTCGTGGTTTACTATGCTTCTGAATTATGTTCTTTTGGCTTTTCTTTAATCCAGTACTTTGCTGGAGAGATCGAACAGTATGAGGCTTGGCTGGAGTTGCTGCTGTTATAATCCTCGGGGTAGTTGGAGGCTTGGCTGGAGTTGCTGCTGTTATAATCCTCGGGGTAGTTGGAGACTTGGCTGGAGCTGCTGTTATCTCCAGGTTAGTCGAAGGCCCAGCTGAAGCCGCTGCTGTTATCCTGAGGTTGGTTGGAGGCTTGCCTGGAGCAGACACTGCTTCTGTTATCCCAAGGGCAGCTGAAGCTGCTGTTATCCCAAGGGCAGCTGAAGGCATGGCTGCAGCTGCTGTTATCCCAAGGGCAGCTGAAGGCATGGCTGCAGCTGCTGGTGCTGTTATTCCCAGGTTAATTTGAGGCTTAGGTGGAACCACTGCTGTTTCCACCATAGCCCCTAGGTTAGCCTGTGGCTTGGCTTGAACTGGTGCTTCCAGAATGTACTGAGACCTGGCTGGAATCGCTGCTGCTGCCCCTGGGGTGACCTGAAGAGTGTCTGGCACTAATGCCATTGTCCCTTGGGTTGTCTGGGACTTTGCTGAAACACCCTGCCTATTCATCTTCTTTAATAGTTCCATTATTTTGAAAACAACATTGTTTCCAGAGTTAAGGTCCGATATAGGCGGGTTTGTTCCCGTAGTGTATGACTGAGCGCCCATCAGATTCTGCACTGGCTCCTTGGGTGAAGCAACCTCATCAGGTGAATACTTCATTGATGTCTTTGGGATAACATCTTCATGCATGGATTCTACAGGCCTGGAGGCATTTCTAGCAGGAACCTCTGAATTATTTTTCACTTCCTCTTTCAGACTGCAACTAATATGGATGGATTGCAAGGATTCCACATCACCCTCAACTGGCCCCAAGTGCTTTTCTCCTTGAATATTATGCTTTCTTGTTTTCTGTCCCTGTGCAATTTGGACTTGCTTGTTCTGGTCTGATACTGTAAGAGACTGAACTTCATGAACCATAACAGAACTTTCTTGGCACCTCACCACTTTTGTATGCTGCAGAAGACTGTTTGTTGGTGAATTCACATTCACTTTGTTATTTATTGAGCAATCAACTCTCTGGGAAGTATTAGCTGGAAAACTAATCCTGGCCGGGTTCTGCACTGCTTTGTCTCTATCATTAAGCATCACAGAAGGCACTGGGGTAGACCAATATGATGATGGTGGTGGTGGTAAACCTGAATTCCACCCTGGTGCTCCATAGGTATTAAGTGGAACTGTTCCTATAGGTGGTGGAGGAAATGGAGGTGGTAGCCAGGCTGAAAGTGGCATAGGTGGCACTGGTGGTGGGGGGACAGGTATACGTTGAAAGGTATTAACTGGGCAGCCACTGGCAGTAGCTGGAACTATTGGTAGGGGAGGCAAGCAAGGATAGCTAATAGGCTGGGTGGAAAAGTGAGGCCAAGTAGGTGCATCTGCATACAATGTGTAAGGTACAGGGAAATGACCTATTCCAGAAACAGTCTTTCCTGAGGAAGAATGTGAACTATAAGGGTCAGTCTGATTTTGCTGACTAGTCTCCTGAGACACTATCTTGTGTGCCAGCTCTGGAGTATTATTTATAGAAGGCAGTAAAGCAGGAGATCCAGACACTCTCTCAGACATACCCAGATCACACATTTTCTCTACGACTGGGGCCGTACTGGTTTGTATTGGTTTTGTTGACAATGAACCTGTCGATCCAGATACAAGCAAGCAAGGAATCTCTGCTAATTCAGTGGGAGGCTCAGGGATGCTGGGCCACTGTGTTGTAATTTTCTCTTTTGCTGTTTTCTCAGATGCACTTGGTTTCCGCTGTTTCATTCGCATCCTGTACTCTTTTAGGCTCAGTGGCTTTGGTTTGGTATCTTTTGCTGATCTGATTGTATCCTTGTCCTCTTCTACATTCTCTTGTTTTAAAATCCTATCCTTGTCTTCTACCACAACACAGACTTTCTCTGCAGGAACTAGAAGAACTGCTTCATTACAAACACTACTCTCTTGATGCATAACAGACTGTGGCACTGTATCTATTCTCTTCTTGACCTCTATCAGAAGTTGCATTTCTTCAGTATGTTCACTTACAAGCTCTTTGCTGTTCATCAATACGTGATCAGACAGCCTCTTGGTTTCTTTGCCTACTGGACCTAATTTAGCAAACACTTTACTTGCTATTGACTTTTCTGGACTTTTTTCTGGTTCAAGTGGTACCTTCCTATCTTGAGAGCCTGCTATAAGTGAACTATCCATATTTGCTCTAGATCTCCCTTTGACTCTGCATGCTTTAATTGATCTCAACTCCATCTCTGATTCTTTTTTCACCTTCTCTAGATGCTTAATTAAGAAATCCGACTCCTGCAACAGAGGACAGTTTACATGGCTTGATGCTTGCTGGTTAGCTTTCTGCAGTTTATTTTTACTCTGTACATTTTCTTGCAATGTTGTTAAGTTAGACTTAGGATGGCTGTTATCAATGAGTTTGTTACAATTCTGGACATCTTCACTCTTCTTTTTATGTTTGCTCATCGGTCTTGATCTAGATCTTTCACATCTCTGAACTTTTTCTGCATTATTTTGGATCTGGTGTCTTCCATTCCCTAAATTCTTGGCATCTGCCTTTCCATGTTCCCAATAGTTTTTTGCTTTTAAGACTTTTCCTTCTAGCATTTCTCCAATTTGCTCTTCAGACTGAGCTGCTTGTGAATTTGCTCCACGTTGTATTGTAGATTCACATTTAAGAGTGGATTCTTGGGTTTGAGTTTTCAATTCCATCTGCTGATATGGTGTTTCATATTTGACTCCAGATTTACTCTTGACAAAAGCTTCTTGAATCTGAGCTTTTGGCTCCATAGGAGGTAATGGTGATATACATTTTACTTCAAGTTCATTCTTAAGTGGATTTCCTCTGACCTGTACCTCTGGCTTCATCTGCTTTAAAGACATTTCATCTGGTTTCACAAGCGCAAGTGTAACACGTTTTTCTTGGACTTGTGCTTCTGGCTCCATTTTCTCAGAAAGTCCTCCATCTTGTATTCTAGGCACAGTCCTGGGAAAAGTTTCTATGGCCTGCATTTCTGTCTCATGTTTAATTCCGGTGCCATAAGCTTGCATAGAGGATCCATTTTTCGCCTCAAGAATCATCCCTTTTACTGTGCAGTTTTCCTCCAGTTGAATCTCTGTGCCACAGTCTGCAAACCCTGGCTCAGACAGCTGCACAACCACAGGTACTGCTGTATTGTCTCCATCTGCCACAATTTCAAGTACAACAGCATTATGTAAAAATTCTTCACTGATCTCTTCATTTTCAGGCTCTAGGCATACTGCTATGGTAGGTAAACAATAAGGGTGCATGTATTTTACTAAGTCACAGAGGGTAACTTTTTCTGTATTAAAGACACAAGGAGTTCTCTGCCCTGACTTTGACTTTGGTTGAAGGTTGTCATTTATCATATCCATGGAGAATTCCATCCCAATGTCCACAAAATCTCTATTAGCTTCTGTACTGCACTCTTGCTTTGGACTACGGATTTCCTCCTCTTCTCCATCGCTTCGCTGCTGGGTGGATTCCTCTGGAACTCTGGGTCTGGCACTCTTCCGCGCATTTCTAGATTTGCTACACCTTTTGGGAGTTGAGTTGTCAAGGCGGATAGGAATGGCATCCCAATTTTCATCTGCAGAATGATCTTCAACCTAGCAAGGAAAACAAAAAGCATACAAACTTAGGGTAACCTTTTGACACCATAATCAACATTTTCATTTGAGTCACATAAAGAAAGTCCATGGCTCAGAACATTTATCTTAGAGCAGGGAGTAAAAGCAGTATTCCAATTTTGATTATTGCCAGCCAAAAAGTGGCCACTATCACTAGAACATAAAAAATGCCATCCTGGGTCAGACCCAAGGTCCATCAAGCCCAGTATCCTATCTGGTAGAGGCCAATCCAGGTCACAAGTACCTGGCAGGATCCCAAAGAACAGATCCAATCTTTCTTGATCATAACCAGGGATAAGTAGTGGCTTAAAGTCTACATGCCTAATAATGGTCTTTGGAATTTTCCAAAATAAGTTGTGTCAAAAAGAATGGAGGAAATATATTCAAGAAACAAGTTTCCTCTACCATCATCTAATCAAAATTAGTATGCTTTACATAAAATAGGTACTTCCCTAAAAGAATAGGTATTTTATGGATAATTAACCCGTGGCAACGGAGTAATAACGCTGTTTGAGCTGATCTTGTTTCCTTTACCTGTTTTGCTAACGAACTGTCTGCCAAATTGCCGGACTCTGTTTTCTGTATTTTGCTCAGGTTGGTTTTCCTTAATTCTTCGCTGCTCGACAGACATTGGCCATGCCCCCTAGTGATGTCAGCAAAGGCCTTCTTTAATTAACCCGTGGCAATCCCGGAGGCATGCGGCTCCATCATGTGCACGAAGGAGTTCAACAAAAGGAGCTTGCTCCTTTGTACGTGGATGAGTGCTGTAGAACTGCTATTAACATATGGTTTTTTGGGTTTTTTTTAAATATGCATTTAAGAGCGTCTAACTGTGGCGGTATTAGGTGGATACTTTTGTCATAGCTGCACATAATATTAGCTAGTTGGAGGAATACTTTGTTCGAGGCAGGGCCCAGAGGTAGAGGAGGGGCTGCCTATTTCTACTATAGTATTAAATAGGACAGAATTTATTGTAGGTATGGGTACTTTAATTCCAGTAATTATTGGTTGGGGCTGTTATGGTCAATTGCAGACCTCTCCTGAGGGTGGCCCAGCTTTTATTAGGGAAAGATGTTTTAAAAATGTTCAAGTTATAGATAATCATAATTTGGGTTTTAAAGAGAATGCTGCTACTTTATCTTTATGGTTAGTAAATGGGCAAGTGATCCGGAAGAAGATACCAATACTTTTAGACTTGATGAACAGTTTTTCAGATATTTTTTGTGTGAAAGGAGTCCTAGCTTCTTTCATCTGATTCGGCACTATTGAATGATTTGACACTACCAAACCATGTAGTGTTTTCCAAACTACAGGAATTTAAACGAGGAGATGGGCTACTGGTGATTGCAAAAGAAACTTTGCAGCTAACTATAGTAGGTATTGATACACCCCAGTACCTTTAGAAATGTTATTTTTGTCTTCGTTTAAACTATACACCTCCAAGTTATCTGGATAAAAATTTAGATGTTTTAATGGATGGCCTAATGACTCAAAAGGCTGATGTAAAGAATACAATATTGCTTGGGAATTTTTACCTTTGGATGGATTGTAATCCTTTATCCAATACATATCAAGATATGCTAGAGGCCTTACAAGCGTTGGGATGGGTGCAATTGGTAAACACTTCAACGCATAAACAGGGTCATATGTTAGACCTTGTTTTTGTGGCAGAACATTGGTCAGATTCCCTATATGAAAATATTAGAGAAATTCTAAGGTCAGATCATTATCTGATTCAATGTAAGTTGATCTACCCTTCTTTACAGTTAGATAGATCATTCAAAAAAAATTTAATATCGCTAGAAGACCTCCACTAGATTTATTAAAGGAAAATTGGATACCAACTCTTGCAAATCCAGTTACTGAAGAGGCTAATACTTAGTTGATCGTTGGAAAACATCTTTATAAACTTCCTTGGATAAATGGGATCCAGTCCAAACAAGGGTAGTTAAGAGGCAAAGACCAGCTCTCTGGCATTCTCCAGCTTTAAGGAGTTTAAAACAGGAATTGCGAGGGCAGAACGAAAGTCACCGAAAACTAAATTGGAAGAGGCTATGAATATATATCATAACAAATTGATTATAGAGTATAGACCAAGTTAAACAAATGGCTTTCAGACTGGATTTCTGCTGCATCCTAAAGACTGCAAGAATTATTTGGCACTGTATAGACAAGAAGTCCATTACCTGCTATTAAGTTCACTTAGAGAATAGCCACTGCCATTAGCAATGGTTACATGGAATAGACTTAGTTTTTGGGTACTTGCCAGGTTCTTATGGCCTGGATTGGCCACTGTTGGAAACAGGATGCTGGGCTTGATGGACCCTTGGTCTGACTCAGTATGGCATTTTCTTATGTTCTTAATATCAAGGACCCTGATTCAAAATCCAATAATCCAATCAAAGGAATCATGTGAGAAATCTGCAGCATTTTTTCCCACTCAAAAAATAGTTGACATAATCAAGTCATTGGAAGTTTTGACATTGACAGACTTGGATCATCCGCAGAAGGCTTTGGTAATTTGGACTGAATTTGATTCAGTGGCACAATCAGAAATATCTGCTATATTATGGAAACAAAAAGGAAACTTCTGTAAATTAAATTCCTGTTCATCTACTATTATAAAAAGTTTGATTTCAGAAGTTACTCCGTTTATAACTAAATTGATAAATGCCTCACTGTCAGAGGGTCATGTTCCAATTGAATTAAAAAGAGCTACAGTATATCCTTTACTCAAAAATATCGGTGGATCTGAGTGACTTGTCAAATTATTGCCCATCTCTTTTTCCCTTGTTATCAAAAGTATTACAGAAAATAGTATTCAAACAGATTTAGGATTATCTGATAGATAACCTTTTGGACAGCTCAATTTGGATTCCAACTAAAAAATAGTACCGAAACCTTATTGCTAGATTATTTGACAATAACTAGCTGACTAGGTTTCAATTCAGGATAAGATTATTTGCTGGTTTTATTAGATTTAGTTAATGTATTTGATACTTTAGACCATGAAATTCCTTCGAGGAGACTAAAATGTTTAGGAATTGGAGCCACAGTATACTCATGTTTTAAATCATTTTTGAAAAAAATCAGTCATTTCAGGTTGTAACAGGGAATACAGAGTCTGAGTTTACATTCACTTTCTACGGGAGTACCCCACAGGGTTCATCCCTGTCCCCGATTTTATTCTATGTATATTTAACTCCACTTTGTTTATTACTTTCTAAATTACAAGTTAGTTTTGTTTTTTTTTGATAAATTTTTTATTCAGTTTTGTAAAGATCAAATTACAAGAACAACATATGATATATAATGTACTCTGTTACATACCATATTTTTGTTAAGTAAAATAGAAAAATTGAAGTTAACAATCAACTGTCCCCTGGTCCTCCCCCCCAGATATTGAGAGGGCTTACAACAAAATTACGATCTGGTAGTTGCGAAAAGTCAGTCAGTGTGATTCAAATGTACAGGCGAATATACAAGTTTCTTTTAAACTGTATGCAGATGATATTCAATTTTTTTAACAAGTCATTAGAATCAGCACAAAAGAAGTTATTAAACTTTTTGAATCAAATTAAACACTGGCTAACTGGGAATAAATTAAAACTGAATGTTAAGAAAACAGAGGTTATTATGTTATCTAGACTAAAGAAAGTCCATTCCTTTCCCATTACTCAATTTGATGGGTCTCCCCATTTTGCTCAAAGATCAAGTCAGAAATTTAGGTATTTTTTATTGATTCGTTATCTCTTCGTCTGCATTTTAAGATGTTATTTCAAACATGCTATTACAAATTGCATCTTTTGCACAACCTGAAGAATTTAACATTTCAAATTGGTAACACAATCGCTAATTTTATCCTCCTCAGACTACTGCAATGTTTGTTCTTAGATTTGCCAAAATCTCGGTTGAATACTCTTCAACCGATTATGAATTCTGCTGCTCGCTTAATATGAGGTATGAAGAAAAAAGTATTAGTTTTAATGTTTAAGGCTCAGCAGAGCTTGGTGCCTACATGTATTTCGACAGCAGTTTGGGAGTATCAACCCGGACGGGCAATTCATTCATTGAGTAAACATTTCAGAGAAATTCCCACTATACGAGTAGCATGTTTGGCAGAATCCAGAAATCAGCTATTTAAAATGGCAGGGCCTTCCTTATGGACTGATTTACCTGAGGATAATAGGGAGGAACAAGATCTACTGTGTTTTAGAAAAATGCAACACTTTTATAGGTCAGCTTTTTAAAAGCTAAGATCTTTTTTAATAGTTTCATTTGGGGGGTGTTATGTCTATGTTAAATGATGTGCATTATGATTGTTTAATACTGTATAATTGTGTTTATTTAATGATTGTGTGTGTATTTTAAGTAATCCACCAAGAGTGTTAGATTGGTGGAATATAAATGCTATTAAATAAAGCGTGCTAAGTAACATTTTCAGAATATCCTAGATCTTGGTGGTGATCAGACCCAAAGTTTTATTAAGCTATTGAGGATATCTGGACAATGACCAATGAAGGCAGTGAGGCCGGGAGTGTATTATGATGTAAAGGGTACTAATTTTGATTAGATGATAGTAGAGAAAAAATGTGTTCCTTATGGAATTTTCCTCCAGGAACTTGTCTAAATCCTTTAAAACCCACTTATGCTAACTGCTTACACCACATTCTCTGGCAACAAATTCCACAGTTTACTTTCTCCAATTTGTTTTAAAAGCACTACCTATTAGGACAAGGATACTCCACAAAGCTATTTGAAAGGAAAAATAAATATTCCTTATTTACACCTTCCACCCCACTTGTGATTTTGTCGACCTGTAACATATCTTCTCTCAGCCATCTCTTCTTAGGCTGAAGAACCCTAACCTCTGAAGAACCCTAACCTGTTGTCTTATTTATTATTTTGGTCATCCTTCTCTGTACCTCTTTCCAATGCTGGTTTCTGGGATGGGAACTGCACCAAGGTGTAGTTGAAATATGGATCGATACAGATATATCATATCTTCTATTTTCCATTAAAATGTAAGTCCACCTTAATAACAGTTTATGAACTTTTCTTTCAGGAACTTGTCCAAACCTTTTTTTAAACCCAACTACACTAACAGCTTTACCACATCCTCCGGCACTGAATTCAAGAGTTTAATTATGTGCTGAATAAAAAATATATTTTCTCTCGTCTTAAATGTAGTACTTACCAACTTCATTGCATGTCCCATAATTTTGGGACTTTTTGAAAGAGCAAACAACCAATTTGCATTTACCCATTCTACTCCACTCATTTTATAGACCTCTATCATATGTTCCCTCAGCCGTCTCTTCTCCATGCTGAAGAGCCCTAACCTCTCCTCACTGGCAAATCATTTCATCCCTTTACCATTTTGGTCTCTTCTCTATACCATGTGTGATCAAATTCAAAAAGAAATTAAAAACCTTGTTATTTAAATGAGCCTATCCAGAATAGATCTTCCCCCATCTTGTCATCCCATGCGCCACTACATGGTGATTATACATTCCTTATGTTAAGGACCTAGTTTTGTTAATCTATATTTCCATGCTGCACTTTGTTACCCCCTCCCAGTTCCTATTGCCCTGTTAACATGTATTTTCCAGCCTAATTTTTCGAATGTAAACCGGTATGATGTCCCCTACTAATACCGGTATATAAATGTTTCTAAATAAATAAATATACTTTTCTAATTCCACTTTATCTTTTTGAGATGCAGTGACCAGAATTGCTCACAATACTCAAGGTGCAATTGCACTAAGGAGCGATACACAGGTATTATGATGATATCCATTTATTCTCCATTCCATTCCTAATCATTTCTTAACATTCTATTTGCTTTCTTGGCGCCGCCACACACTGAGCAGAGGATTTCAACATATGACAACACCAAGATCCTTTTCCTGGATGGCAACTCCCAACGTGGAATCTTGCACTGTGCAGCTATAATCTGGGTTACTCTTTCCTAAGTGCAGCACTTTGCACTTGTCTACATTAAATGCGTTCTGCCATTTGGCTACCTAGTTTCCCAGTCTCAATAGTCATCCTGCGATTTCTAACAATCCTCTTGTGATTTAACAAATTTGAATAATTTTGTTTCATTATAAATTTGATCAATTCACTTGTCATTTCCCCATCACTAGGTCATTTATAAAAATGTTAAAAAGCAGCGGTCCCAGTACAGATCCCTCGGGTGCTCCACTATTCACCTTTCTTCACAGAGAAAATTGACTTTTTAGCCCTACTCTGTTTTCTATCTTTTAACCAGTTCAAGCCACAATAGAACATTGCTTCTTATCCTTGGACTTTTTAAATGTCCTCAAGAGTCTTGCATGAGATACTTTGTCAACCAGCTCACCTTTATAGTTGCTTCATGCATTCAAAAAAATGCAGCAGTTTGGTGATGCAAGATTTCTCCTGGCTAAATCTATGACGGCCTTGTCCCATTCCTATTCTAATACATAACATTCTATTTGTTTATTTTAACCACATTGCACGCTGGTCTCAGGATTTCAAAGTATTGTCCACAATGACTCCAATATCCTTTTTCCCTAGGTGGCAGTGCCTAATACAGAACTCAGCATCATGTTTCTATAGTTTGGATTATTCTCCTCTATATGCATCACTTTGCACTTGTTCAAATTAAATTTCATCTGCATTTTAGAAGTCAAATTCCCCAGGCTCTCAAGATCCTCTTGCAATTCCTCACAATCAGCTCATGATTTAACAACCTTAAATAAATTGTCACCTCACTCATCAGTTCCTTTTTCCAGATTTATAAACATATTATAAAGCAGCGATGCTAGTTCAGATCCCTGGGGCACTCCACTGTTTACCTTTCTCTAATAAGAGATGTGATCATTCAGTCCTACTCTGTTTCTTATCCTTTAGCCAGTTACCAATCCACAAAAGGACATGTTACTCCAACACATGACTAGTTTCCTGAGGAGTCTCATGAGGGACTTTGTCAAATGCCTTCTGAAAATCTAGAAATGAATTCAGCAAGAATTGCTACAGCTGAATGAGTGGGTGGACAAGGAAACACCAAAGCATTCTGCATGGCTTGCAGAATTTGAACATCTTAAACTTGCATCTTTATGTTGGAAAAGCCTTAAAACCCTATTCAGTGTATTATAGTTCTTTCCCATGGAGCAAAACATTCAGTAACTGAAGTCGGTTACTTTGAAGACTTCCTTCCTTAGCATCAGAATAAACTATACGGCCAAGTATTACCATACACTTCTATGGCACTGGTAATTTAGCTGCAGGTAACTAAGTGAAAGACAGCTGTAGGCAGTATGAGACCTGGCTGCCTCTAGCACTCCTGATTTTAGTCTGCCTTTTACACTTTACATAGACAGTACTGCCACTTTCCTTCAAAATCCCCTGCTAAAATCATAGTAGGCCATTGTTCCCAGTCCTCTTCGTGTTAACTTCATCACAGCTCACCTTTCCAATGGTGCCACAGCTGCCATCCGTCCCAAGACGCCACTGGTTGTCTGAAGAGAAGACCTCACACTCCATGGGAGACTGTGACAAGTTCAGAAACTTCTGTAGCTAATGCAGAGAAAAACCATAATAAAGAGTTCTTTTGACTGTCTCAACAATAAAAAAGTGATAGGTTGCTTGTGTCAAAACAGATCATTTGAGCAACTTTTAGAAAAATATAAAATTACCTAAGTGTGGTACAACATATCAAATGCCAGAAGAAATAGCTTTCTGATTAACTAAAATATTGAAAAAAGTGGTAGTTTGGGCACGTGGGGTAATTTTACTGAAATACGAAACTGGAATTGTCAAGTATTTATAAGTTACAAAAGCATTATGAAGGCTTTTGATATATACACTTCTCTTCCAAAATGCACAAAAAGCAGAATTGCTTACCTCTAACAGGTGCTCCCCTAGGACAGCAGAATGTTAGTCCTCACACACATGGGCGATCTCATCGGATGAAGCCCAGCATGGAAAACTTGCATCAAAGTTTCTAGAACTTCGACTGAGCATATGCCCAGCATGCCACGCGGAGTCCCTCTTCAGTCTAGTAACATAGCTTTTGTGTGGAGCAGGAGAACAGAGGGCCTTCTGCTCATACCACACAGAAAACCTTCTCCACTTCAGTCCGTAGGAAGCCACCAGGACCAGAGCGACATCCTCAGAGAGATCAAGCGGCTGCAGAATTGACCTCAACATCCAAGCTGTGAGCAACAGGGCTTGGAGGTTGGAATGCCGCAGCCTGCCATGATCTTACGTGATGAGATCTGGGGAAGTCTCCAGACTCATCGTCTCCGGATGGACAACTCCCTAAAGGAGTAGAAACCAGATCTCGGCCAATGAGGTGCTACGAGGATCAAAGTCTCTCTGTCCTCACAAAGCTTCAAGAGAGTCTTTGTCAGAGGGTATGCATAGAGAAGATCCTTGCCCCAATGGTGGGCAAAGGTGTCAGAGGCTGGTTCGTCATCTGACCTGTACAGGGAGCAGAACAGAGTCACCTTCTTGTTGCATAGAGACGCAAACAAGTCCACATCTGGGAGTCCCCAGAAGCAAAAGATCCAGTTCGCCATCCCCTGGTCCAGAGACCACTCATAGGGTCTGAAGGCACAACTCAGTCTGTCCGCTATCACATTCTCCATTCCAGCTAGAAACATAGCCCTGAGTACCATCCCATGGGACAGGCCCCAGGACCAGATTTGGAATGCTTTCTGACAAAGAAGATATGATCCTGTGCCTCCCTGCTTGTTGACATACCATTTTGCTACTTGGTTGTCTGGATCAGGACAATTTTGTTGGACAGCCAATCTCTGAAAACCCACTGCATGTACCTGATCACATGGAATTCCAGGAAGTTGATTTGAGACAGTACTTCCTGGGCAGACCATGGGCCCTGGGTGTGGAGCCCCTCTACATGAACTCCCCTCCCCAAGGTGGACACATCTGTAGTTAGTAAAAATTTGGGAAGGAGGATTTTGGAAAGATATTCCCCATTCCAAATTAGGGAGAACCCGCCACCAGGACAAAGTCTCGGAGAGACGGAGTGACTCGGATGCTACCTGGAGGCTCTGCGTGGCCTGGTGCCACTATGACATCGGGGTCCATTGGGCTCTGCACCTGTGTAAGTGTGCCAAGGGAGTAACATGGATGGTTGTGGCCATGTGGCCCAACAGCCTCAACCTGTGCAGAGTTGAAATATGCTGGTTCTGTTGAATCACTGCCGCTATGGACGCCAAGGTGTCTGCCCTGGATCACAGCAGGAAGGCTCTTGCCTGAGTCATGTCTAGCAAGGCTCCCAGAAAGTCCAAGTGAGGTGACAGGCTGAGATGGAACTTTGGATAGTTGATGATGAACCCTAGTGACTCCAACACCTGGATGGTCAAATGCATGGACCGATCAGCCCCTGCCTGAGAGGTGCTCTTGATCAGCCAATCGGCCAAGTAAGGGAAAACATGCACACACAGCCTACAGTGATGCACCTTCACCACAGCCAGGCATTTTGTAAAGACACGTGGGGCAGACGCTAGCCCGAATGGTAACAATCTGCATTGAAAGTGCTGTTTTCCCAACACAAACCTGAGATACTTCCCGTGACTTGAGAAGACCTCGATATGTTTGCATCTTTTTAATCAAGGGAGCATAGCCAGTCCCCTTTTTGAAGGAGGGGATGCCCAGGGAAACCATCTTATACTTTTCTTTTTTGAGAAACTTTTCAAGGCCCTAAGGTCTGGGATTGGACAGTCCCTCCCCCCGTTCTCTTTGGAATCTGGAAGTACCAAGAATAGAATCCCTGCCCTCTTTTGCCTTGGTGAGACAGGTTCAACCGCTCTGGCCATTAAAAAGGCAGAGAGCTCTCTTAACAGTACCTCCTGATGCACTATTGGCCCCCAAAATGGGCACAGAGGACAATTTGGTGTGACACCCAATATGTTCAATTGGTACCCTTGATGGATGATGGACAGAACTCCCTGGTCCAAGGTTATACTGGGCCACAAATCCGCAAAGAACTGTAGCAGCGTCTCAGATACAGGAGGCTGGCTTATACTCTCCTCTGATCCAGTCAAAACCCCGTCCCAGAATTGGCTGGGACTTGGGAGCTCTCTGATGCCTGGGATGGCCGTAGGAGTTCACCCTCTGCAATTGGGAGCGAGGGGCTGGAGGATACTACTTACTCTGGCGGTAGAAAGACTTCCTCTGACCCTGCCTCGCAAACTTCCTAGCAGAGAGCAGGTCTAAGTGCTGGCGGAGAGTTGCTGGAGGGTCTCATGGTGATCCTGTAACTGGGCCACTGTGTCCTTCAACTTATCTCCAAAGAGAGTCTCTCCTATCCATGGCAAGTCAGAGAGTCTTTCCTGTACCTCCGGTTGGAGATCAGAGGCCTGCAACCATGCCATTCTGTGGGCACAGATTCCTGCTGCAGACTCTCGATGCAGTTTCAAAAACATCATAGGTTGAACGAACCTTGTGTTTTCTACATTCCAGGCCCTAACGCACCAGCAATAAGGTGTTTTGTTGCTGCTGAGGTATCCACTTGGCCACCTCCTGCATCTGCTTCCAGAGGTTGCTCAAGTATTGGCTCATATAGAGCTGATAAGAGGCGATGCGGCAATGAGCATGGCCCCCCTGGAATACTTAGTTCCCAAGAGCATCCATCGCTCTGTGATCCTTCCCCGGGGGTACCAAGGCATGGGTCAGAGTGTGTTTGGCCCTCTTGAGAGCAGACTCAACCACTATAGATTGGTGTGACAGCTGAAGCTTCTCAAATCCAGTAGCCTGTTGGGACTACGTAAAACCCATCCACCTTCTTGTTTACAGGAGGTACCGCGAGGGGATGTTCCTAGATCCTCAGCAGTAACTACTTAAAGATCTCGTGCACCGGACTGCCACGATCTCTTTAGGAACATCCACGAACTGGAGAATTTCCAGCATCTTGTGCCGGTCACCCTCCTCCGCCAACTGAAAAGAGATGGCCTTCGCCTGCAGAAAACCTGCGAAGGTCAGGGACTCCAGTGGAGAACTCCTTCATTCTTCTGGAGAAGACTGCTCTGAAGGGAGACCCTCCAAATCCTCAGATGATTCTGCAGTGTTATCCCCCCAGGGGTCATACGGGGCCTCATCCTCACTGTAATCTACAGGGGATGGGGCCCAAGGTGCTCGGCTTTTGTCCAGAGGCTTTGGCACCGGCAGCACCAACACTGGCAAAGCTAGAAGGGGGGTTGTAGGCCTCAGTGTCCCTGCTGGCCTCAAGGGAACTTCCTCGGAGGAATCGGCAACAAGCACCGTATTGGGCAGAAGCAGCATTGGTACCCCGCCAGGCAATGATGGCCTCCTAGGAACCGATGTCAACTAGGATGGTAACACACCAATGAGCACACTGAGCTGTTTCAGCAGTAGTTCCAGCAGGGAAAGCGCTGGGACCAGCACTATATGCTACTGGCTTGATGCCCTGCAACGCCTGCGGACTCTGCGCTCCAACTCCTCAAAAGTTGTGGATGCCAAAACCTACTGGGAGGCAGGAGGGTTGGCCAGATCTTCCTTGGATCCCCGAGGTGGATCAGCGACTGGCACCAGAACCAGTGGAGGCTGTCGCGGAACCCCGGCATCAGTGGAGAATGGGAACTCCTCACCATGGAATCGCTTTGAGGGCATCACAGCATGAGCCGGCACCTTCCTGAGCCTGGCACAGTGACCCGAAGGTGACCAGTGGCGTTGCTTCCTCTGCTTCCCTTGGTGCTCGGCCCGTCTTTCTCCAGTGTCGAGGTAAATGACAATGAACCCGACTTCCTTGACCTGGAAGAGACCGATAGGGACTGGTCTCCGGCACACCTATCTGCAGGTGGCATCGATGGGAGCGTCTCCCCCACCAAAGTCAATGGCTCAGTGTCCATTGGTGGGCTTCAACTTCCATCGGTGCAGATGGCTTGGATTTCCTCAACCTGAAGTGTTTAAACATTTTGAGTGGAGCGCGACGTCCTTTAGGGGTCATCTGGGCACATAAGCAACAACCCCAGACGTCATGCGACACTCCCAGGCAGAGGACACACATCTCGTAGGGGGGTCCATGATGGACATGGTCCTCGGACACTGGGGGTAAATATGGAAACCGTACGAGGCCATGATGAATGAAAAGGGGAAAAACAAGACTGGCAGTGGGCGGTCAATGCCAGTGGGCACGAAGGCACTGCCACGAGGGGGGGGAGGAAACGGAAGCAAAAATAAACTTACTAAAATCGCTGAAAAACCTGACTGAGGAGTCTAAGGGGAACTGAAAGGGATTCAGAGTCAATGAAACGTGCAATAAAAAACCAAAATAATCTGTGCAAAAGTTTTCCAAGACAATTTCCCAAGTCACTTAACTGCGAGACGAAAGCTCTGCGGAAAGAGGAGGGGGTGTGGCCAAAGATGACTGCCTGAGCCCGAGCCATTTCGCCCCCAAAAAAAAAAACAAAAAACCCCAGTAATCCCCACGTTGCTTTTCCCCTCAAGCGAACATTAGTGTGTGACAGCGCCAGTGATGGCAGTAAAAAAGAAAAAACGGATCTTCGGCAATTTTCTTATGCCAAAGGCCTTGAAGATGCGCCAGGGCCCGGACTACTAGAGGCCAGAGAAGAGCTGGAGAATCCTGAAATGGCAGCAGCCCCAACGGGGGACCACGCAGAGACATTATTGCCAGATCTCCCGACTCGCACTGAATTTCGGCAGTGGTTTTGTGACTTGCACAAGGATATGTGCGACACAAAATTGAGATGCTGGGCCTCATAGCTGAAATTAAAGAAGAAATGTCGGAAGTGGGCCGGTGCATAGATGTGAGATAAGGCTGGACACACAAGGGGAAAAAAAATAGAGCGCCTGGACACAATACGCGCTGAACTTTCATTGGAAAATAAAGCCTTAATTGCTAAAATGGAGGTCCTAAGATTTCGTGGTGTGCCTGAAACTGAAGAATACTCAGACTGTCATGCGGTGGTAAGGAAAATATGCTTATTTTTTCTGAGTCAAAATCCAAACATAGAAGATCAGCAGAGCTCTGCAGAGATAGAATTGGAAAGAGCACATCACACGCTGGGACCTAAAATTGGAAATAAACTGCAAGATTGGAGAAATTACTTACCTGATAATTTCATTTTCCTTAGTGTAGACAGATGAACTCAGGACCAAAAATAGTGGCATGCTTTCACCGCTTCCCCATAAAAGAAAAAATCCTGAATGCAGCAAGAAACAACAAATATGGACTTGGGAAATTCACAACATCTCTGTATTTGCAGATCTGTCCCCCATCAGTAAGAAAAAAGAGCAGATTTCAGAGAAATAACTGAAGTGATGAGAAAAGAGGGGATTAGGTACTGCAGGTTGTTTTCCTTTGGACTGGATTTGACCACAAGTGGCTCGACAACAAAAGGTGTCCAGAGTGGAAGAGGCAGAGGCTCTATTAGTAGAAGCTGGCTACATGACAAAGATCAGATCACAGAGTAGACCTACATGGTCGAAGATGGTCGAAGATTGGGGAGACATTCAGGAGATTTCCTTTCCTCTAAAGACAGTGGGAAAGGATGATAATTTTTTCTAGAGAGGAAAATTGGTTCTTACCTGCTAATTTTCGTTCCTGTAGTGATTAAAAGTTGAGCCTCCGTCGCCACAGGACGACTCAGAGTTCCGCCCTGACGATTGATGTAAGCCACTGTCATTGCATTGTCGGAGAGAATCCACACTGATCTCCCCTCTACTAAGGGAAGGAGGGCCTGTAGCGCCAACCGAACTGCTCTGGTCTCCAACCGATTGATCAACCAAGACGACTCTGACCTCATCCACTGACCTTGCACTGCTGTTCCTCGACAAACCGCTCCCCATCCGGAGAGGCTGGCATCGGTGGTTACCACTATCCAGGAGGGAATTTCCAAATCCACACCCCCATCGTAATCTGGCATCGGTGGTTACCACTATCCAGGAGGGAATTTCCAAATCCACACCCCATCGTAATCTGGACACAGCCACCAAAGAAGACTGGACCATGCCAAATCTGTCACGGCTGGGAGCCTGACGAGAGGAGGATCCAGAAGATCGTGAGGCCCGAAAACGACAATTCCCCCAGAATCTGGACCTCTGAGGAAAAGAGCCACTGCTCCTGGCTTGTCCTCTGGCAGCTTGTGGACCATATTCTCTCCCAGAGACTTAATCATGTCCTCCAACTGTTGGCCGAAGAGCAGCTTTCCCTTGAAAGGCAAGGAACTCAGCTGAGCTTTCAAGGAGACATCCACCGACCAATTTCTGAGCCAAAGGAGCCTGCGGGCCGAAAAGCAGAGACCATTGTTCTTCCCGACATGCGCAGATCATACAGTGCGTCCGCACTGTAAGCCACCGCCGCCTCCAAACGACCAGCCTGAACCGCGTCCACTTCCGAAAGGGATGCCACAGATTGTAAGTGCTGCACCCAACGCAGGCTTGCATGCAGAGCAAACCTTCTGCACATGGCCGCTCGCACTCCCAGGGAGGAGGTCTCAAATATCTTTTTAAGCTGTACCTCCAACTTTCGGCCCTGCAAATCTTTTAGGGCTGTCGCTCCCGTGACTAGGATGATGGTCTTTGTAGTGACTGTAGAAACTGCCGCATCCACCTTGGGTACCCTGAGCAACTCCAGCGCATCCTCCGGTAGCGGGTACAACTTATCCATAGCACGGCTGACTTTCAAACCTAGATCCGGAGTGTCCCACTCCCTGAACAAGAGGTCAGTGACTGACATATGAAAGGGAAAAGAGTGAGCCAGACCTCTTAGACTTAACATCACGGGATCCACTGCTCCCATACGTGAATCCTCCTGCGAGACTTCAGTTCCGAGCTCTTCCAGAATATTCGGGGTAAGCGGACCCAATTCGTCTCCCCGGACAAGCGTACCACCTTGGGATCATCACCGTCCACCGCAGAAGCGCCTCGCTGCTTGGGCACCAGGGGCTGACCATCCTGGCCTGCGTCTACCCCCTGAAGATCTTGCGGGGAAGGGTCTCCTCCATCAGATAGATCAGACGAAGATGAATCATCCGGACCTGCAACGGATCTGAGAGGGCGCTTAGACTTAGTATGCCCCCCACCGGCTGGGCCTTGGGACGCTTACGGGAGGGGGAGAACCTCAGAGACCTTGCCCCTCTTGCGTTTGGATGCTCTCCGTGCCTTGAACATTTTGTGAAAAAACTTCAAAGTCCGAGGAGAACGACGAAGACCACCCATCTGAGGCCCCCTCAGGATCACCATCCGAAGTATCAGCCCGATCCTCCTGCGACCTGCCGCCCCACCCCCCACCCCCTCGGAGGGCCCCGAGGGGGTGGGGGAAAGAGATGGCGGGGAACTCCGTGCCTCCATTGCGGCTCTCTGCATCCCTGAACGTTTTCAAAATGGCCTCCGTCCCTGCACTAAGCAGGAACGATCAGGCGGCTGTGGCTGAGCTGTAAGCCTCCCAGGCTCCAGGCGCCGTGAAGAACTGCTACTGCCATGGGGATTCCCCGAGGTCCGTTCACCTCCCGAGACACAATCTGCACAGATGCCGGCTCTAGAAAGGCGGGTGCGCGCGCTGCCGCACGTGGAGCAGGCCGCACCAGAGGCATAGCCTTGGGCTAAATTTAGCTCCGATTAGCCGAGGTAAACGCGCCAAAAATAGACCGGGTGGCAGGGGCCTTCGTGCGAGCCGAAACGCAGTGGTAAGGCAGGCAGAGAGGAGCTGGAGAGAACGCTGGACCGGCCGACCAGAAAAAAAAACTAACTTTTTTTCTATTTATTTATTTTCGCGGTGCTCCGAAGGCTGTGCTGAGCTGCCTGCTGCTGGTGAGTGAGCCGGGTTCCCCGGTATCACCCGCTGGCTGTAGCAGTCCCCGAGTCTTCAACCCCCTGCTCTTTTGCCTCTGATACCAGGGGGGGATGGTCCCACCAGGACCTGCCAACCCCTTGGGAGGCTCAAAGGAACTTACTGCGCCATCTGCCGCTGTTTTCCCACAATCGAGCACATTTTAAAGAGCCAGAAACCTTCTAAGGCGCATCTACTGGCTTGGCGGGCTGGAGAAGGTGATACTGATCCGCATCCGGTCCCACACCAGGGGCTTGCAGAGGAGACTCGCCTTCATCCACCCCCGTCTGTATCTGAACTGTCCACCTGACAGGAAAAGGACCGGAGAAGGCGTTTGGCCTTGGGGGCTTCTATGCCACTGTGTGACTTGGCACGCTTGTGGAGTGATGAAGCTCCTGTCCCAGCCCGCAGTGACGGCGGGACCTCATGGAGTACCTTAGTACCCTGGCTCTTTGCTGCTTTTCGTTCTTTGAAGGCTTTATGCAGCAATAAAATAAAATCGGAGAACGAGGAAGAAGACTCAGAGTCCTAGATCTGCGCTGCCTGCAAGTCGCCCCCCCCCCCCCCCCCAGGGGCAGGACGTGGCAAAAGAGGTGGTGGAGAGCTCCCCTCCCCCAGGGCAGCCTTCTCCTGCTCCCCTGAACCTTCGCAGTAAGGCTTCACTACCTGCGCTGAGAAGAAAAGGTTCCTGAGGCTGCCGCAGCAATTCTGCCCTCCCAGGATCCCTGCATGCTCTAGAGCTGCTGCGATGCGATTTCGCCGGAATCGGCTTCCCCGAAGAGCCTTCCCCTCCCGACAAACTCCGGCCTGCAGGCCACACCATGTGGCATGATCCCCGAGCTAAATTAGGATCGGGGCCCGAAAAAAGTACCAGCTCGACCAAGACAAACCCTTGGGAGCTCATAGGAACTGAAAAGGACGGGGAAAAATGGCATTGGAAGGAAGGAGGGCCGGATGGACCTTCTCCGCCCAACAAACAGGCTGTGCAGACCCTAGTGCGGGAAATCCGCGCGCGCACTGCCACAGGCTAAACCATGAGGCATATCCCCAGCCTCGATTTTGGCTCTCCCTGAAAAAAGAACCCCGGCGAACGGATGGATTTCCTGGTCAAAAACCGGCGAAAATCTACGAAAACGGAGGGGACGCATGACTGGAGAGCCCCAAACACACAATTTATTTATTTTTTTTACCTGGCTGAAGACAGGCTGGCTGAGGGTGAATGAGCCGGGACCCCCGGTATCAGCCCCGCCGCGGCAGTTTCAGGGTTCCCAACCCTCTGCCCTCCAGCCTCGAATGCCAGGGGGGATGGTCCCACCAGGACCTGCCAACCCCCTGGGAGGCTACTCGCAACTGTCCAATCACTGCTATAACCAAATTTTTTTTTTTTAATTTAAAGGGATCCTTAAACTAAGCTTCCCTTGTAAAATCAAGCACTAAGAGACTAAAGTCAGACCAAATCCAACCCTAAACTCAGCACCTCTATCAGACACTAGGTTTTGCACCTCCGCCATCTGCTGGAGACAGAAAAATACTGGCAGACACTAGGTGGCACCTCAGGGGTATAGGACAGAGTCCGCAAAGTCTTTTTCTGTCGCTATCTGCTGGAGGGGAGGCAAAACCCAGCTATCCTGGACTGATCCGGGTATGTACAGGGAACTATTTTACCAGATTCCTTTCCTATATCTTGCTGACGAAGGTCAGATAAAGTTATGTTTCAATTTGAGGTTTATTATCCTAATTTGAGGGTTTTTTGTACTGTTTTTGAAATATTAAGGGGGATTTTTTTTTAATCTCATATGTTGAGTTTGAGGTTAGGAGTATGGATCTTGTGTCCAGAATAATTTTACAGCAACCTCAAGCAATACAGAATACAAAGGGAAAAACTCAGACATGGAGACTGGGATGAATATCTACGATTCAAATGCATGGCAGTTAGCTAATGCCTCCCAAACCTGACTACTGCATACAGACCTGGAGGGCCTTCACCAATTTAGCAAAAGGTGCCAGGGGTAATCACTATCCTAATCTAATCCCTAAGAGAGAGATAGAGCCTTCTTTGCACAAAAGAGCTCCCAGGAATGCTCATGTGTTGCTACTGCAGGCGCCTCATCACTTACAAATGTTGCCCTGTCCTGTACCTGGAGTCTCCAGGGAGAGGACACACGCACCGGACATTGAACCACAATCGCACCCCTCACATCAAGTGGCCTAATACTGGGCTCCGGACTAGAGACTTTCCTACCGAAAGCATTTCCAGTGTATCCACCCACATTTTCAGTGACCATTCTGAACCAACCAAGAGATGAATCTTAGTTCAGAGATTCTCAGCCTTCATGACTACCATACCAATTACAGGTCAGTCCAGCCTTTGTAACTGAGGTAGAGGTAGTTGCGACACACGGGGGTTTCTGGGAGCTCCTTTGTCTTATGAAATCCCAGACTCCTAAAAATTCAACTCATAGCAAATATTACATTTATATTTCAGAGTGAAATACATTTGGGCCAGCCTTTCAAATAGCATTTAACTGTCAAAAAAGCACAAGCATACACCAGCTGCTGAGGTTACTGAATTCAAATTGAATCTAGCAGGAAGTGGCAGCAGTGAAGTCCGTGATGCTGAGGAGCGGCAAGGCATATTTCTTGCAGTACTTGTCTCTTTCTGACTGGTGCCAGTTCAAAGGCAGAGTAACATAAGCTACAGCAAGGGTAGAATGTGCCAGATAGACATTTACATTGCTTACTTCAGGTTGATGGGAGTTCCTTTCTTCATCTCTCCCTCATCTGGCTCATGTATAATGGAGAAATTACTTACCTGATAATTTTATTTTCCTTAACGTAGACAAATGGACTCAGGACCAATGGTTATGCTCCCCTGCCAGCATATAGAGATGGAGTCAGATTTCAAAGCTGAAGTCACCCTAGATATAGCCCTGCAGTGTCCTCAGCCCTTCAGTATTCTCTTCAAAAGCCACGGTGGACATACTAATGAAAAAACTTGATTAAAAATATGATGAAAAACAGAACTAACTGTACTCAACCAATCATAAACAGTGAACTCCAGTAAGAATTATAGATGCCCTGATCTAGGGACTGGATGACGGCTTACCTGTAATCTCTTGGAATATCCACTCTACAGGCGAATCCTTATTACCGTTCTTGGGCAACCGTGGCGGGATGCTGAGTCCATCCAATAAGGAAAACAAAATCAGATAAGTAATTTCTCCTTATCCTAGCGTTAGTCAGATGGACCCAGGACCAATGGGATGTACAAAAACTACTCCCAATCTGGGCAGGAAGCTGCCCATGGTCCAGTTAACACCGCCCTTGCAAAGGCTGCGTCCTCTCAGGCCTATATGTCCAAGCGATAGAACCTGAAGAAGGTGTGCAAGGAGGACATTGCCACTTGGCAGATATAGACAAATAACAGTCTAACTTCTGCCCATGAGACCGCCTGAGCCCTAGTGGAATGAGCTTTGACCTGAGAAGGTAAAGGCTTTCCTGCCTCCACATAGGCGCCCGTGACCACCTCCTTAATTCAGCGAGCTACGGTAGCCCGTGAAGCTAGTTCACGCTACTTCCTTCCACTGTGAAGGACGAACAGACTGTCTCTCTTTCAGACTGGTTCTGAAACTTCCAGATACCGCACCAAAAGTCTGTCATTCAAATAACTGAGGAGGTGGTATTCTTCAGCGTCCTTGTGCTTATCTAGGGATGGCAAAGAAATGGACTGATTCAAATGAAAGTCCAAGACTACCTTGGGCAAGAAGGATTGAACAGTATGAAGCTGTAACGCCCCTGTAGTTATCCGGAGGAACGGTTCCAGACAGAATTGCAGCCACAGAATATCCTCACTTCTTCAGGTGAGCCCTCTCAAGGGCCAGATCATAAGACAGAATAGAGTTGGATCCTCATGAAGGACCAGTCCCTGCTGAAGCAGGCCCCTGTGCGGTGGGAGGCACAGGATGGTCTCCAGGAGTCTCTGCATGTCCGCATACCATGGACGCCCGTGCCAATCTGGAGCTACTAGTAGAACCAATCTCCTGTAGTGCTATATTCTGCGAATGACCCTGCCCAGAAGGGGCCACGGAGGGAAGGCGTATAGCAACTCATCTTCCAGCCAGGTCTGAACGAGAACGTCAATCCCCAGGGACCACTGATCTCCTCTGCGACTGATAAATCGGGGAACCTTTGCATTGTGGGATGTGGCCAGCAGGTCGATTAATGGGAGACCCCAGCGATCTACTATCAGTTGAAAGTCTTTGGCTGACAACACCCACTCTCTTGGATTCAGACTCTCCCTGCTTAGAAAGTCTGCTTTGACATTGTCTTCTCCTGCGATGTGGGAGGCTGAGATCATCTGTAGATATATTTCTGCCCATTCCATAAGGAGATCTATCTCCTGTGACACTTGCTGGCTCATGGTTCCACCCTGGCGGTTGATGTAGGCTAGTCGTTGCGTTGTCCAACATTACATGGACCGCTTGACCCTGGAATCTGTGGCTGAATTATAGACACGCCAATCTGACTGCCCGGGCTTCCAGGTGGCCTCTTCCTCAGTCCCTGACCATGAGCTCCCCAGCACCAGAGGCATGCGTCTGTTGTGAGGACCAGCCAGTTCGGGGAAGACAGGGGTACACCCCCGCTCAGATGAGCTTCCTGCAGCCACTACTGGAGCAGAGAGCATACACCTATCAGTAAGTGGATGTGAATCGAATACTCAAGACTGCGGGTTCCAACATGACAGTAGTAAGCGTTGGAGTGGTCGTATTTGTATCCTCGCCCACGGCACTACTTCCAGGGTTGCCGCCATCAAACCGAGAACTTGGAGATAGCTTCACATTGTCAGGCGTATCGTGCTCATCATCTGACACACTTGGGGCATCAAATTCCTTATCTGTGTGGTCGGAAGGAAGACCTTGCCCTGCTTGTTGTCAAACCAGACTCCCAGATATTCCAAGGACTGGGAGGGCTTGAGACTGCTTCTGTCCTGGTTTATGACTTAGCAGAGATCCGGAAGCAAGGTCACCTTGTTGGTCACCTGGAGACTCTCTTCCACAGACCTGGCCTGGATCAACCAGTTGTCTAACTGCAGGTACACCAGGATTCCCTCTTTTCTAAATGCTGCTGTTACCACCATAATCTTGGAAAATGTTCTGGGGGCGGTGGCTAGGCCAAAGGGCAGTGCCAGGAACTGATAATGGCAATTCTTGACAGATTAGAATATGTAGGTAGGCCTCTGATAGCTCCCAGGGAGGTTAAGAGTTCTCCTGTTTGTATGGCCCTTATGAAGCGTAGGGTTTCCATGTGGAAATGATTCACTCGTAGATATTGGTTGACACTCAAGGTCCAGGATGGGGCAAAAGGAACCTTCCCTCTTGTGTATGATGAAATAGATGGAACACCACCCTGTATTTTTTCACGTGCAGGTACTGGATTATAGTCCTCATCCTGAGGAGCCTTAAAAGAGAAGTCTCCAATGCCTGCTTCTTGTGCTGGGAGTGGCAAGGAGACATCATGAACATGTCCCAAGAAGTGCTGCAAAACTCCAGTGCGTATCCTTCTCATATGATATCCAGTACCCATGTCAGGCGTGATCTCTACCCACTGCTGGTAGAAGAGGGACAGTTGACCCCCTATCTCCTCGGTCCAAGGGTTGGTCGGCAAAATTTCATTGGGGTGTTCGGGACAAACCTGAACCCGAGCCTGTCCCTCTCTTGGGCTATCGACTACAAAAGGACTGAGACCTCTCAAACGGCAGACATCTGAAATGTCAGGTTTCTGTAGGGGCAAAACTGTTGGGAACCCCTAGATTGACTCCTCATAGGAGAGGGGTGCTGTAACTGCTTTTCACTGGGATAGTTGTTCACTTAGAGACGGCACAGACCAGCACATCCATTTTAGGGAAATGCAAATGCTCTCTTACTGCCGGATTCAGTGGGTATACAGCTTCTAACACTTGTCTTCCTTGAAAACTTGCTTCTGGGGCATCCCAATCCAGGTCAATAAACTCCTGGATGGCCTCGGGTACTGGAAATTAGCAAGAGGCTTTCCGTAGGGAAGTCAGAATGGGATGATTCTTTGGTCCGTCATAGAGTCTGCCCCAGGAACTCCCAGCATCTTCAGGGTCTGGGAAACCAGGGCCCTCAGTTTGTCTCTATGGAAAAACAGTAACACAGTCTGATACGGTTCTAAGCCAGGGGGAATTTCCCCATCTTGCAAGGAATCCGTTTCTTCCTCTTAGTCTGTGCCATCCATGTCCCTTCCAGAGATACCCTTGATAAGGCAGGGCATGCCTCGAGGTCTGCTGATAGGACTGGGAAAAGGAGGGCTTACCGGCCTAGGTTCCGTCTGGACAAGAGCAAGTGAGATAGCAGACTGCACCTGTACGAAGGCCCTAGAAAAATTCCATCCAAGAGAAGGCAGCCAGGTCCATGTCTAGCCCAGGAGGTACTGGGGAGGGCGCTGCTGAATTTCGAATGACCCAGTCACCGGGGTACTTCAATCTGGGGTATTTCCAGATAAGGCTGTGGCTAACCGATCCTCTGAATGGGAGGGGCCGAGCTTAGCAAAGTCCAGGGAGGCCAACTCTCCCTGGGCTTACTCACAGTGCTAACAAACTAGAATCCAGGTCAGACTGTGAAGGCCTAGTAGAAAAAGCAGCACAGAGAAAAAAGGCACTTATGTCTCTTGGCTGCTGGAACCACTGGTGGCAGTAAATGTGCATTCTGTGGGCTTGCGCTTAAAGTTTTATGCACACAGATTTCGGGTGCCTAGGTAGGATGCGGCAAGGTGCATGCACAGTCCGTGCAACCAGCTTTACCTGCATTCTGCGCTTAGTAGGTTGTATGTGTATGTATGCGCGCAACATTATGCTTGCAGCACGTGCGCAGAGCCGTCAGACTACGCATTCCAACGTTCTATGGAGGGCAATGCAACATGCACAAAGATGCACCCAACCGCAGCCTACCATGTCTAAAGTAGGACCTAGCCCAGAGGGGACCGCTCAACCCGCTCAGAAGCCCACTTCCCCTTACCCCAACAGGATTGGGAATGACCATCAGTATGGCATGCCGAGCAAGGAGATCTGAGGAAGTCTTATTGAAAACCCCTCCAAACATGTCTGAATCAGGAGGTAAGAACATAAGAAAATGCCATACTGGGTCAGACCAAGGGTCCATCAAGCCTAGCATCCTGTTTCCAACAGTGGCCAATCCAGGCCATAAGAACCTGGCAAGTACCCAAAAACGAAGTCTATTCCATGTTACCATTGCTAATGGCAGTGGCTATTCTCTAAGTGAACTTAATAGCAGGTAATGGACTTCTCCTCCAAGAACTTATCCAATCCTTTTTTAAACACAGCTATACTACCTGCACTAACCACATCCTTTGGCAACAAATTCCAGAGTTTAATTGTGCGTTGAGTAAAAAAGAACTTTCTCCGATTAGTTTTAAATGAGCCCCATGCTAACTTCATGGAGTGCCCCCTAGTCTTTCTACTATCCGAAAGAGTAAATAACCGATTCACATCTACCCGTTCTAGACCTCTCATGATTTTAAACATCTCTATCATATCCCCCCTCAGTCGTCTCTTCTCCAAGCTGAAATGTCCTAACCTCTTTAGTCTTTCCTCATAGGGGAGCTGTTCCATTCCCCTTATTTTGGTAGCCCTTCTCTGTACCTTCTCCATCGCAATTATATCTTTTTTGAGATGCAGCGACCAGAATTGTACACAGTATTCAAGGTGCGGTCTCACCATGGAGCGATACAGAGGCATTATGACATTTTCCGTTTTATTCACCATTCCATTTCTAATAATTCCCAACATTCTGTTTGCTTTTTTGACTGCCGCAACACACTGAACCGACGATTTCAATGTGTTATCCACTATGACACCTAGATCTCTTTCTTGGGTTGTAGCACCTAATATGGAACCCAACTTTGTCTAATTATAGCATGGGTTATTTTTCCCTATATGCATCACCTTGCACTTATCCACATTAAATTTCATCTGCCATTTGGATGCCCAATTTTCCAGTCTCACAAGGTCTTCCTGCAATTTATCACAATCTGCTTGTGATTTAACTACTCCGAACAATTTTGTGTCATCTGCAAAATTTGATTATCTCACTCGTATTTCTTTCCAGATCATTTATAAATATATTGAAAAGTAAGAGTCCCAATACAGATCCCTGAGGCACTCCACTGTCCACTCCCTTCCACTGAGAAAATTGTCCATTTAATCCTACTCTGTTTCCTGTCTTTTAGCCAGGTAAATATATATATTTTTTTTTTTAAACTTACCTGGGCTCAGCACTTACCGGCTGAGTATAGAAATGGACCCCAGCTGCAGGAGGAGGGCTTTAGCCATCACCACCATGATCTGCTTCCTGCACCTCCTGCCTTTCAGCTGCTTAAGCAGCAAAGTCTACACCGGGAACCGGCTACCGAACTAAGGTACGCATCTAAGGGATCTCTGAAATCATCTCAGGAATTCTCAACTGGGGGAGGGACCTTTTGGTATTGCCGTAGAACGGGGCTGAATGTTTTCGCCAATTTGAATGTAGAATTTCTCCTTCCAGAAAGTACAGCAATCCCCATACGAAGCACGTCCACCATCTGCTGGAGACTGAGAAATACCGAAGGGCTGAAGTCACTGCAGGGGGTTTATCTAGGGTGAGGTCAGCTTTGAAATCTGACTCTCCCCACCTTCTGGCAGGGGAGCATAACCATTGGTCTGGAGTCCATCTGGCTATGTGCTAGGAAACTTTCTTTAATCTCATTTCCTGCAATCTTTCAACTCTCTCTCTCCCTTTATTACCAACACTTTAGCTTGCTATCTCTTATTTCTCTCTCCCCATTCATCTATTTCCCATACTTTCCCTTCCCTGCTTTTCCCATCGATCCTCTAAGCCCTCCATCTCACTTTCCCTATCTGTTCCTTCCCCCACCAACCCTCCATCTCTTTACTGACTCTCCCCCAGCTCAGTACACCTCCCATCCTACTCACCCACCCAATACATACACACAGTAATATTTCAACCAGCTCCTCATTTTTTGTAGCCTTCCATTCCCTGTCTCCCCCATCTCTTCACTTCCCTGCTTGCTCTCTCCCCCCACCTGTCAGCCCCCTATTATTACTACATCATCTTCCTTCTTAGTGCCTTCCACCTCTTACCTTTCATCTCTTCAATCTTGTTCTCCTCCCTGGCAACTGAGGAGCAGAAGCGCAGCAACCAACTCAAGGGAGTAGTATGACTCAGGAGAGGCAGCGGGCACCACAGGAAACAGTGAAAGCACTGCATTTCTGGTCCCCGTGATTGACTTTCCTTCCTATCCTTATACAGGTTTCATTTTTAATCAGAAAGCCCACACAACAGGAAGACTGGGGGAAACAGACAGAACAAATTGCCATGCTTTCACTGTCCCCTATGGTGCCTGCTGCTTCTGCTTTAGTTCTACAACCAGAAGCCTCTTCTCATGCTAGTAATGACCTGGCAGATGCTGCAGGTGATCCAGCAGAAAGGATAAAGTGTAGATTGAAGCCTGCAATGGATCACCAAGAGCATCAAGGTTGACTCTTCCTGTGGCAATGATGTATGATTGATCTGCAAGAGAAACTTTTTCCCCACAAGCGTACAATGATCTGACTACATACCGCCTGACAGGCTTACACATGCTCCTGGTTGAGAACCAATGTCTTCAGTTAAGCATCTTCCTTAGCATTTCTCACTCTCCTCCTGTTAGTCTTATAAACTGCCAGTCCAGAACAAACAGCCTGAAACTAGTTAGGAGTAAGAAAAAAAAAAAAATTCTGCTCCACTCTCCCCCTCCCTCACATCTGTTATGTTAAGTACAAACACACTGGAATTAACTCTGCTTTGTTACCGTGTGTCCATGTATGTTCACTGTTTGATGCCCTATAGGAAAGACAGTCTGACTCAAGGCTTGTTTCCCCATGTTACACACAATTCCTAAATGATTACTAAATGCCAAGATCTTAGATGTGGAGAAAAAAAAAATCTGCAAGAGTTTGTATTTTAACTTACTACAGAATTATCACGCTCTTTTGGAGACACCAGTAATTCAGCATCTGTTATTGTATCAAAAGGAGAGACATTCTGATCATCAGCATTGTCCAGAATTTCTGTCAAGGCAGTCAGCAATGATAATTCATCGACTTCAAAACTACCATTATGCTAAAAAAAAAAACAAAAAAAAAAAAAAATCAAACATAAAACCTTTAACTGAGAAGTAATGTTTTACTGGATAGAGAAACAGAGCAAAATCTAACCTTCTCTCGGTTGCTAAACCTTGGGTAGAAATTTAGGGATGTTACAGTGAAACCTCCCTACTGTGCAATTCATAATACCATTCATAATACCATTAAAACATGAATATTTAAGAAATGACTATGAGCTGTATACAAACTTCTCATGTACATGCATTTACAGATATTCTGAAAACCAGATTGGTTAGGTATGCATCCCAACCTGGCAGGCACCGATCTTGACTTCATCTGCCAAATGGAGAAATTACTTACTTGATAATTTCATTTTCCTTAGTGTACCCAGATGGACTCAGGATCAATGGGTTATGTGCTCCCCTGCTAGCAGATGGAGACGAAGTCAGGTTTCAAAGCTGTCACCTTAGATATACCCCTGCAGTGACCTCAGCCATTCAGTAGTCTCTTCAAAAGCCATTGTAAACTTACTATTGAAAAAAAATTGAATAAAATTTGAATACAACTTGATTAAAATCTGATGACCGTAACTGTACTCAACCAAACATAAGAGCTGAATCCCAGCGATATTATAGATGCCCTGATCTAGGGATAGGGCGACAGCTTACCCGTGACCGCTTGGAATTGAGATTCACCTCATGGGCGATTCCTTGGTACCATTCATGGGCAGCTGTGGGGGGATGCTGAGACCATCTGTCTACACTAAAAAAAACGAAATTATCAGGTAAGTAATTTCTCCATTTCCTAGCATGTAGCCAGATGGCCTAAGGACCAATGAAATGTACAAAAGTTACTCCAGAATGGGGCAGAAGGCTGCCTGAGGTCCAGTTAACACTGCGATCACAAAGGCTGCGTCTTCTCGGGCCTGGACGTCCAGGCGATAGAACTTGGAGAAGGTGTGCAAGGAAGACCATGTCAACAGGAGACAGTAGCTTAGCTTCCACCCAGGATACTGCCTGGGCCCTAGTGGAATGAGCTTTAACCTGAAGGGGTAAAGGCTTTCCTGCCTCTACGTAAGCTCCCATGATCACTTCCTTGATCCAGCGAGCTATGGTAGCTCGCGAAACTGTTTCGTCTGGTTTCTTTCCACCATGAAGAACAAACAAGCTGTCTTAAGCACTAGTTCTGAAAGTTCCAAATACTATATTAAAAGCCTACTGACGTTTAAGTGGCGTAGGAGGCTATAGTCTTCCATGACCTTGCATCTATCTAGGGACAGTAAGGAAATTCAGATGAAACTCTGGAGACTACCTTTGGCAAGAAGAAAGGAATGATGTGAAGCTGTAACCTTCCTGGAGTCAACTGGTTGACGGCTCCCGACACGACAGCGCCTGTAGTTCAGAGATGCAACAAGCCGAGCATATTGCCACCAAGAATACAGTCTTCAGCCTTAACAGGCGTACAAACTGTGCAGCAGCTGGAAGGAAGGCCCTGCTAAGAAGTCCAATACTAGATTGAGGTTCCATAGGGGAACCGGCCACTTTAAGGGTGGTTGACGTATTTAACCCCTTTTAGGGAACAGGCCAAGTCCAGATGTGCGAACAGGCGGGCCACGTTCACCTCGCCTCTGAAACAGGAGAGAGCTGCTACCTGGACCAAGGAGTTGAGGGACAACCCTTTATTCAGGTCATCCTGTAAAAATTCCAGAATCATGGGGATCTTGGTCATCCAAGGGGCACCCCACATTCCTCGCACAGGCCTCAAATATTCTACAGATCTGCATGTACGCAAAGGACGTCGAGAACTTCTGCACACAGAGCAAGGTGGCAATTACTGTCGCCGAATATCCACGCTTTGTCAGGCGAGCCCTCTCATGGGCCAGACTATAAGACAAAACAGAGTTGGGTCCTCATGAAGGATTGGACCTTGTTGAAGGTCCTTGTGCGAAGAGAGGCATGGGGGCTATCCACCAGAAGCCTCCGCATGTCTGCATACCATGGGAGTCTGGGCTAATCCGGGGCCACCAGATGGACTAGTCCTGTGGCATTCCATCTTGCGAATGACCTTGCCCAGGAAAAGCCACGGAGGAAAGGTGTACAGTAAGTCCTCCTCTGGCCAGGTCTGGATATGGTCGTCGATCCCTTGGAAGCGATGATCTCTTCTGCTACTGAAGAATCAGGGACCTTCGCATTGTGAGATGTGGCCAGTAGGTCGATGGATGGGAGGCCCCAGTGATCTACCAGAAGCTTGAAGGCTCTGGTTGACAGCGCCCATTCCCCTGGATCCAGACTCTCCCTGCTGAGAAAGTCTGCTCTGACATTGTCTTTTTCCACTATATGGGAGGCAGAGATCCCTTGTAGATTTAACTCCGCCTATTCCATAAGGGAGTTTATTTCCAGAGACGCTTGGTGGCTTTTGGTTCCCCCCTGGCAGTTGATGTAGGCTACTGTTGTTGCATTGTCAGACATCACGCGGACCACCTGGAGTCTGTGGCTTAATTGCAGGCACGCTAATCTGACAGCTCAGGCTTACAGGCGGTTTATGTTCCAACACGCCTCTTCCTTGGGCCATCGCCCCTGGGTTGTCAGTTCTTGACAGTGAGCTCCCCACCCTCGAAGGCTCATGTCCGTCGTGAGGACTAGCCAGTTATGTGGGGACAGTCTTACACCCTTGCTTAGGTGAACTTCTTGTAGCCACCACTGGAGCCGAGAACATACTTCCATCGGTAGGTGGAGGCAAATTGAGTAGTCTTGAGACCGGTACTACTTACAGGGTTGACGCCATCAGACCAAGGACATGGAGATAATGCGCCCCAGGGTGTGGAGCTATGTTAGTCAACCAATGCACTTGGCACATCAGCTTCCTTATCCTCGAGGGAGGGAGGGAAGACTTTGTCCTGCTTAGTGTCGAACCGGACTCCCAGGTACTCTAATGACTGGAAGGGCTTGAGGCTGCTCTTGTCCATGTTCATGACCCAACCAAGTTCCTGAAGCAGGGACATGACCCTGCTGGTCACCTGGAGTCTTTCTTCCAATGACTTCGCCCAGATTAGCCAGTCATCAAGTAAGGGTGCACCAGGATTCCTTCTTTCCTCAGTGCCGCCGCGAGGACCATCATAATTTTGGAGAATGTTCTGTGGGCAGTTGCCAGGCCGAAGGGCAACACTCTGAACTGATAATGGCGGCCCAGTACCATAAAGTGTATGAAACGCTGCTGGTCTTAACGGATTGGAATATGAAGGTAGGTCTCAGAGGTCCAGGGAGGTTAAGAACTCTCCCAGTTGTACAGCCATTATGACGGAGCGCAGATTTTCCACGCGAAAGTGAATTATCCACACATGACGATTGATGTTCCGAGGTCCAGGGTGGGGCGAAATGAACCCTCCTTTGTGGGCACATTGAAATAAATGAAGTAATGCCCCGTATTTTCCTGGGGTGTAGGTACTGGAGTTATAGCCCTCAAACTGAGGAGCCTTATCAAACTAGTAGATTTCACTGCCAGTTTCTTGTGCTGGGAGTGGCAAGGTGACATCATGAACGTCCCGAGGGATGCTGCGGAATTCCAGAGCGTGTCCTTCTCGTAAGATGTGCAGTACCCATTTTTCTGGTGTGATCTCGACCTACCACTGGTAGAAGAGGATAGTCTGCCCCCTATCTCCTCGTCCCATGGATGGCGTGGCAAAACTTCATTGGAAAGTTCAGGCCAAACCAGTTCCTCTTTTTGGTTGTCAGCTCCAAAAGGACTGAGACCTTCTGGGTGAGAAGCTATGCTGTCGCCCTCGCTCTTGGAGCCATAGCACGACAATGCGGCCACTTCTGGCTTGATTGAGTTGAGGGACAGACCCTTCTGTAAGAATTCCAGGATCACGGGAACTTTAAATTAGCGTGGCTTGATGTTGTGGTCTTCGTACCATGCTTCAAATACTCTCCAGGTTCTTAAGTACGTTAACAATGTGGAGAACTTGCGTGCTCGGAGGAGAGTGTCGATTACCGCCCCCAAGTATCTGCTCTTTCAGGCAGGCCCTTTCAATGGCCAGACCGTAAGAGAGAATTGAGCTGGGTCCTCGTGGAGGATCGGACCTTGTTGTAAGCAGGTCCCTGTGTGGGGGCAGGGGTAGGGGTTCCCTGCCAGCAGTCTTCTCATGTCTGAGTACCAGGGTCTTCTTGGCCAATCCGGAGCCACCAGAAGAACTAGCTGCCAGTGTAGTTGTATCTTGTGAATGATTGCACCCAATAGGGGCCATGGCGGGAAGGCATATAGTAGGGTCCCTGGTGGCCAGATCTGTACCAGGGCATCGATCCCTTGGGACTGCGGTTCCCACCTGCAGCTGAAGTATCTGGATACTTGGGCGTTGGATCCGTTTGCCAGAAGGTCCATGTCCGGCGTCCCCCCACCAATTCACTATCATTTTGAAGGCTGCGGACGACAGCCTCCATTCTCCTGGGTCTAGACTTTCCCTGCTGAGGAAGTCTGCCGTGATGTTGTCTTTCCTGGAAGAGATCTCCTGGAGGTTTGCTTCCGCCCACGCCATCAGGAGGTCTATTTCTAGGGACACCTGTTGGCTTCTGGTTCCCCCCTGTCGGGTGATGTAGGCCACTGTTGTGGCATTGTCTGACATTACTCTGACCGCTTTGTCTTGAAGTCTGTGAGCGAACCGCAGACAGGCTAGTCTGACTGCCCGCACTTCTAGGCGGTTGATTTCCATCCCGCCTCTTCTGCGTTCCACTGCCCTTGGGTGGTTAACTCCTTGCAGTGTGCTCCCCATCCTTGTAGACTGGCATCTGTGGTGAGTAGGGTCCAGGTTGGGGAGGATAGTCTTGATCCCCGGCTCATGTGGCTGGCCTGCAGCCACCGCTGTAGCTGTGTCCGGACTCTGCCCGGGAGTGATAGACGTACGGTGTAGTTCTGGGACCGTGGGCTCCACCGTGATATATGTGAGCGCTGTAGGAGCCTCATGTGGGCTCGCGCCCATGGCACAACTTCCAGTGCGGATGCCATCAGCCCGAGGACTTGCCCCACAGCATGGGATTACCTGCGTGGATCGTTCAGCAAGGTTTGCAGCCGGTTCCACAGTTTTGATCGCCTTGTGGGGGTCAGGCTGACCTTGTCTTCTTTGGTGTCGAATCGGACTCCTAGGTATTCCAGCGACTGTGAGGGCTGTAGGGAGCTTTTGTTTGTGTTGACCACCCATCCTAGGCTCTCCAGTAGAGTTATGACTCTGCTGGTTGCTTGGTGGCTTTCCTCCAGTGACTTTGCCCTGATCAGCCAATCGTCTAGGTAAGGGTGAACGAGGATTCCTTCCTTCCTCAGTGTTGCCGCCACCACTACTATTACCTTGGTGAACGTCCGGGGTGCTGTGGCTAGCCCCAAGGGTAGTGCCCGGAACTGGTAGTGATGATTCAGGACTTTGAAGCGTAGGTAGCGCTGGTGTTCCTGATGAATTGGGATGTGTAGGTAGGCCTCTGAAAGATCCAGGGATGTGAGAAACTCTCCCAGTTGTATCACCCTTATTACGGGATTGTAGGGTTTCCATGCGGAAGCAGGGAATCCTCAGGTGGTGGTTGACGAACTTGAGGTCCAAGATGGGCCTAAATGTTCCCTCTTTCTTGAGGACAATAAAATAAATGGAATAATGTCCAGTATTTATTTCTTGTGGAGGCACTGGGGTTATGGCCTCGAGGGCCAGCAGTCTGGACAGTGTAGCTTCCACTGCCGCCCTCTTGAAGAGGTCGTGGCAGGTGGACTCCACGAACTTGTCCGGAGGGGTTCGTAGAAAATCCAGGTAGTACCCCTCCCAAATGATGGCTAGGACCCACTTGTCTTAAGTTATCTCAACCCATCTGCGGTAGAATAGGGCTAGTCTGCCCCCTATGGCTTCTTCCCTTGGACGGGTTGGCTGAATCTCATTGTGGGGTGCGGCTGGGACCTGTACCCGAGCTGGTTCCCCTCTTGTTGTGCTTGTTCAGAAAGGGCTGGTTCCTGCCCGTAGGGTGGGGCGCTTGAAAGTTGCTCCTGTAAGGATTGAAGCGCTGTGAACTTCTGCCCCTGGAGGACCTGGGGAAGGGTCGCTGGTTTCTCTTCGTCTTATCCTCTGACAGGCGCGGCAATGGGGATTCGCCCCATTTGTCGGCCATTTTCTCTAGTTCACTGCCGAACAGGAGGGATCCTTTGAAGGGCATCCTTGTGAGGTGCGTTTTGGAAAATGCGTCAGCTGACCCGCTTCGGAGCCAGAGTTGCCTCCTGGCCGCTACCGCAAATGACACTCCTCTGGCCGCTGTGCGCACTAGGTCGGAGGCAGCGTCCGCGAGGAATGATACTGCTGGTTCCATGTCTTCTCCCGGGGTGTTGTTCCTGGCTTGTGATAAGCAGGCGCGCGTCACCACGATGCAGCAGGCCGCAATTTGTAGAGACATAGCGGCTACGTCAAATGACTGTTTGAGGATGGATTCCAAACACCGGTCATATGCATTCTTGAGCGCTGCTCCTCCCTCCACTGGGATAGTGGTGCACTTAGAGACCGTGCAGACCATGGCATCAACTCTTGGGCATGCCAGAAGATCTTTGGTTGCCGGGTCCAGGGCTGCCAAAGCTCGTCCCCCTTTGAATGTGGACTCTGGAGCATTCCATTCCAGGTCAATCAGCTGTTGTGCCGCTTGTAACAGAGGGAAATGGCGAGAAGTCTGGTGAACACCCTCCAGCAGGGGGTTCGGTTTAGGTTCCCCCGAAGTACCTGGGACCGGGATAGCGAGCTCCGTCAGACATTGAGTGACCAGGTCCAGGAACTCGTCCTTTGTGAAGAAGCGTCTCATGGTTCGGTGAGGCTCTGTCCCCGGTGGGGAGCTCCCCCTCTTCTAGGGGCTCGGCTTCCTCTTCAGATATGTCCGTGTCCCCATAGGTGGGGCTTCTGAGTAGTGGAAGCCTGTGCCTAGGCCTTGAAGGGCCTGGGGCATGAGGGCCCTCCGGTGGAGCATGTGGCTGATCAGCCAGAGGTTCAGTTTGCATTTGAACAAAGGCATGAATCCCCTTGAAGAACTCCACCCATGAGATCGACGCTGGGTCCAAGCTGAGGGGCGCTGGTTCCCTGGGGGTCCTCATCTGTGGGGAGGTCCCACTGGGATCTGCTAGGACTGGGGTACCTCCTGAGGAGCTGGTACTCTGCCCTGGGTGGGACTGGCCCTGAACTGGATCTCCCAGGGCCTCCTCACACTGCGTGCACAGGGCGTCTGCCTCCTCGCTTTGTGCTGCTCTGATGTGGCATGCTGGGCAGAGGCCTTGAACCTTTATCCCTGTTTCTGGTGGTGCCATGGCTGTCGGTGCGTAAACTCTTATGCGCTCCGGTGCGCTTAAGATGAGCGAATGAGTTGTGTGCGCAGCTGTGCGTCCAGCCGTAGATATGCGCCCGGCTCTGTGCGTGCAACTTATGCGTAGAAGGTTTTATGTGCGTGTAAGTCTATGTGCACAAGTGCTTTGTGCGCCTAACTCGGATTTGTGCACTTGAGCCGAACGGCGCGCGAATAGGGTCAAGATGGCGATGGCGAGCACGCGGGCAATATGGCGACCCCCCCCGGATGGTCTCCACGTGGGTAGACCCTTGGAAATAGCCGGGGCCTAGCCCTGCTAGGGCGGATCAACCCGGTGGCACTGGTCCCGGCCGGTGACCTGTGCTCCTCCTCGATCCTCGGAGACCGGATTCAAGCAGATTTCTACCTTACCTTGTCTTCAGCGCTTCCCGGTTTCGTCCCGGGTGGTCTCCGGCTGCGGGGGGAGAGGGCAAATACCTTCACCGCCGCACTCGAGGGTGCACCCACGGATCGGAGGCTAGGTCCTCGCCGCGATTCGGCCGCCGGACCGAGGCTTAACTCCAAGGGACCACTGAAATCACCTCGGGAATCTCATCTGGGGGAGGGACCTGAGGGTCTCACCGCAAGAGAGCGGGGCTCGTCTTCAGGTAGGTTTCTCCTTTAAAATTTGGATTTTCTTCTTTGAATTTGGTTCTAATGCTGTAAGAGCGTGCAGATAGTCCCTAACTGCTATGGAGATGGAAAATACTGAAGAGCTGCACTTCCTGCAGGGGTATATGTACTAGGGGCTGACGTCAGATTGAAATCTGATCTGTCTCCAACTGCAAGCAGGAGTACACTATACCCATTGGTCCTGAGTCCATCTGCTACACGCTAGGAAATGTTCATTTATTTATTGAAAAATATTTATGCGTCTCCCATCAATTAGAGCTCCAAGTGGCTTAAAAATAAAAACACTAATTTTTTGTAACTGACACTAAACCATAGCAATGCCTTTACAAAACCATCAACAAAGTGTTGACATAAGGTGGCAGAAATAATTACCTCCTAGAAGAAATATTCCTGTGCTTTTTCCAAACCAGACACCTATCCTTTCATTCTGCCATTTATAATCATGACAATCTTGTTTATTGTGACGTCCAGGAGAAGATTACAGCAAAATCACGAGAACCTTAACAAAACTGTTAAGGAAAGCACGGTGTAGATCGGGGTGGGCAATTCTAGTCAGAGAGCTTCAAACCAGCCAAGTTTTCAGAATATCCACAATGAATATGCATGAGATAGATTTGCATACTATGGAGGCAGTGAATGCAAATCTCTCTGATGCATGTTCTTTAAGGATATCCTGACAACTTGTCCTGTTTGTGGTCATCTCTGGTGTACATAAAGTGCAGTGTCTGGTTATTTAATCATACAGTGAGGGATTTAAAAAAAAAAAAAAATCAAGATGTCTCAATCTTCTTGTTCAGGGATAGGACTGGAACAAAGTTACTCAGCCAGTTTGACCTGAGATGAAACCAGCTGGGAGGTGCTGACATGGCAGTGTCATATAAACGTGAGAGTAAATACAGAATTTGTTGCAAGCAAGGTGCTTGGAATCAGTACAAAAATAAAGCCTAGGAGAGAGAGCTACTTTGTAATAGCTTTGAATATTTAGCAAACTGCACAAGTATACTTCTAAGCTAGCATCTGTTTCAAACTAACTCTTATACTCACAATCTTGTGTTATACTTGGACATTTTTTTGAACCTGTGTGGCCTTAAAGTGCCTCAGAAACAGGGTTGATAAATCACCCAGTCATGTATCCCTTCCCTTAGCTTAGAGTTCTTCAGATGGCACATTACCTCTCCCTGGGTACCAGAATCCTCAATTATGGAAATGACTGAAGGATCAACGTAGCCTTGGAATGTTCCCAGGAGTTCGCCTGTGTCCAGCAATGACAAGCTAAGGTCAGGTAGTTCAGCACAGATCTCATCTTCTGCAAGAGCGTGGCACTACAAACAGACAAACTATTATTAATCGCAATTTCTATAGCACTACTAGACATTTTGAACATCACATGCGAGAAAATTCCAGCTAAGGGAGGCTTTCAATCTAATCATCCCTACCAAATGCAACTGATAAATTTACCACTTACCATGAGCAACAACCACATGAGCTAGAAATAAAGCACCAACTGTTCATATGTGATTCTATCCATACCTAGAAAAGTGGTACATGATTCTAGATTTAGTTACTAATATTCTGTAGCATAACAGAAAGAAACTGCAAAATTACAGAACTGGTGTATCCTAGATTTAAATGAAGAGAAATTGGTGTGGCTTGGGAAGGGAGGTGACAATGGTTGAAATCTGCAGAAACTTAAGGATATGGCCTAAGGTAAAGCCTCATCAACTTGCACACATGAAATATGTCAGTCCACATTAAGGACCACAACCTCTTGCCCACACATTAAAATCAGACTGTAAACAGTGAAGCTAAAACAAGAGCAGGGAAGAGATGAAAAGTGGCCGGAACTGCAGAGTGTTAAGAGTTGTAAAATGCCAAGACAATGGCAAACCCTCAAGACCTAACAGCTTGTGAAACACTACCTTTGATACAGAGCCATAAGAGAGCAGATGTGTGAGGTAGAACTGGCCTGGAAGTTAAGAAAGAGCAACAGAAGACAGCACCAAAAAAAAAAAAATAATTTAAAAAGCCAGGTGCCTCCCAAAAGTTAAATTAAAAAAAAAAAAAAGAAAATTGCAGGCAAGCAAGCACAAACTTAGCAAGAGGACTCCTACAATTAATATGGTATAAACAAGCTCTGAGTAGCAACTGTACCCTCTAAACTAGGGGTGGGCAACTCTGGTCCTCCAGGGCCCCCAACCAGCCCAGTTTTCAGGATATCGCAAAGGAATATTCACGAGACATTTGCATACAACTGAGGCAATGTAAAGGCAAATCTGTTTCATGTGGGTTATCCTGAAAACCTAACAAATTAGGGACCCCTGAGAATCAGAGTTTCCCACTCCTGTTTAAACCAGCCCTTTAGTAAAAACAGTGACTACAATGAAATACAAAAAAACTGATGTCATTAGATAAGAGGAAAGCATTGTGAAAGTACCGGTAACATCAGTGATCATCCTAAATCCTAGTGTATTTTTATTACACAGCAACTTTGAACTGTAAAATAAAAGATGATGGGGCCAGGTGGTTGACCATTTCAATGCTTAAGAGTTGACAGTAGTTCCAGAGGACTGGAGATTTACAGATATGGTTCCTATTCATAAAAGGGGAAATTCTGGAAACTACAGATCAGTTAGTCTGACCTCTGTGGTGAGTGAACTAATGAAAATATGCAAACCCCAAAACTACAGGCTCAACAATCACTGTACCTAGAAGGCAGAGGGTAATGGTGGTTGGTGATTCACCCCTCAAGGGCAAAGAGGCATCCCATCTACTGACCAGACATATTCCAGGAAGTGTGCTGTCTGCTGGTTACCAAAATCCAAGATTTACAGAGAGATTGCCAAAAATCCTCAAGCCTGCTAATTACCTACAGTACCTGAATGTAATCCACTTTGAAACGCTGAAAAAGTGTGAAAAGCGGAATATAAATCTAAATAAATAATTATCATCATCTAATGCTGCTTATTCATGTTGGCACAAATGCTACTAAAAAGTACCACACAGATTGTACCAAAAGTGACTTCATGGCTCTGGGAGAGAGGGTAAACCAAACACACACACAGCCGGTATTCTCCTTGTCCACTAGTGACTCCAGGGAATCATGCTGCTTCAGAAGGAGATGCTCTAACAACCTCTTCACATCTTTCAAGATGTTTTATATCTAATGGTTTAAGAACAGCTGGGTGAACAGCCAGTGAATAGCCAATGGAAGCCTTCCTGAAAAGGTAACACTACAGCTTCCGCAATTTCTCACAGTAACATGGCTCTCTTTGCAGAGCTCCTATTCACCACCTCCAGGGTCAGTAGTTTAAAACCCATCTAGTCAAACAGGTGTACTCTACAAGAATGCTGTGGGGAATTCAGGGCAACAGCTAGAATTTACCCACTCCTAGCAATGTCAATGCTTCTTCACTTTTTGTCGCTAAATGTCATTGCAGCCTCTCAATACCAAAACCAAAGAAGCAGATCCCTTCATTTTTTTCAGGAGCTGGGGGCTGGACAATGGCCTATATCCCTGATCCCTATGAGTGTTCGATGTCAAGGGGATAAATGATGCCTTCCCCGATGTTGCTGCATTAACAATCGGTAAAGCTCCTAGACCCCTAAATGCCAGTCAGCCCAACTTAACTCTCAATGTTTTCTTGAGTCCTGCTAGACCAGTCCATTACTCTTAGGATTTTCCCATTCCTCAGCTGCCGAAGACAGGTTACACCCCTTAATGACTTCATTTTTAGTTATAAAGGGGGAGTGGTTGCTTCCGCCAAAGCAATCAAATAAGGAACCTGCTTTTTACAACACTTCTTTTTTCTCTTTCCTTCTCTCCCTTTTTTTTTGGTTGGTCCCTGAGGTCAAGCTCCCCTTCATGGAAGGGCAAAGAGGGACAAGAAAGAAGAGGGAGAGAGCATAGCTGATCTACACCTTATGGTCCCTATATTCCTGGGTAGTGCTTGGACTGTTCTAGCAAGAAAAAATTTTACATTCCTTTTTGCCTGCTAGACCAATGACTCTTGTGAGATACAAAAGCTACCCCCTAGGCTGGGCAGGAGGAAAACAGAGCTGCCTTAAGGACCCCAGTCCCAAAGGCCATTTCCTCCTTTACCTGTACATCCAGCCTACAGTGATTGGAAAATAAGTGTAGGGATGACCAATGGCCATTCTGCAGATTTCCCCTGGGGTAACCACCGATACGTGTGCAGAGGAAGATGCCTAGCACGTGAGTAGATTGGGTATGTAGCACCATTGGCACCCGTCTCCCATTAAGCATATAAACGTTAAACGGCGCCAGAACACCAGGCGTCGTGCGCTGAAGGGGCACGACAAAGGGGGCACTCCCCTTTGTGCACCCTTTTGTGCATCCCGTAGTGTTAGCCATTCCCCATGTTCTTTTATATCCCTTAACAATCCCCATATTTAAATGTTTAATGTATTTGACAAAGGTAACGCATAAGTTCCTGCAAATTTTGTTTAAATGTAAACCGATGTGATATGTAAAATCGAACACCGGTATATAAAAGTAAATAAATAAACCGAAAAGATGGCCTCTTTGATCTGTCTTGTTATGGTGGCTTGGGAGGCCGCTTCTCCCTTTCAAGAGCTGTCACATATCAAGAACAGTCTATTGGATTTCCTGAAGGAGTTAGCCACTTCAAGTATCTTAGTATCACCCTGCATACATTCAATGCATGGAAACTACTTTCTGCCCTTTTACATGCCCTCTTTCTGAAAGCTGACAGTACTGCTGCCTAATTCAGATGGAATGGAAATGCTACTGTCAGAAGGAATAAAGGTGTCATCTTAAAGGTGACAATGCAAGGATATTACTATGTAGGGCTCTTTACATGGGAAGGCCTGCAACACAGCAAATTGCTACCAGGAAGGTCATCTGTCCTGAGGTTGGCTTGAGTCACCATTAAGTCCATCACAGGTAGCCCATCACTCCACTATTATGTGGAACACATTTCAGCTAGCTCCTATTCACATGGGTCCAGCTTGTTCCTGCTTAGAAAATCTTCGTTGTATTTTGCTGTGTGGTAACACTAAGTATGTATTTAATGAACCAATGCAACTCTGTGCTTATCTAGATTCTTCTTCATGATCCTAAAATCCTCCTAAAGGAAAGTTGAAAGGACAGTTACAGGTCTGACATGTTTGATTTAACAAATTTTCTTAAAAATATCTGCTATATTTCTTGGCCTCTCCCATTTCCTTTTAGATGATTCAATGTGTGCATGACCAGATATTACAAATGGGGATATCCTTGGGAAATTTTCTTTTAAAACATTTTTGTTATCTGGATTATATGTAATCACATTGTAAATGTTCCTGTTAAAATGTTAAAGATGCAATAAAATATAAATTAAAAAAAAAGAAAATCAGCTTATGTATTTTCCCTTCCTGTGATATGAGCTGCCAATAAAAGAGGCCAGATTTTTCTCTGCCCAGAAGAGCATCTTGCTCACTTCCTCTGCAAGCCTGGGGCTGCTTGTGCCCTCCCACCACACCCCGACTTGTTCACAGTGCCACGGTCATGGTATATGACAGAGGACCGTAGCCTCATCAGGAAGGCCCAAAGTGACAACCTGATGACCCTCAACTCTAACCTGTTTACAGGCATGGAGCTTTCTCTTCTGACCATTTCCCCTGCACTATCCAGCCTTGGCAATTTGCTCCCTACCCGACCATACTAGAGTGGTCGTTAATATGACCTAGTCAGGTGGTTCTAAATCTACTCCCTTTGAGAGGTTGCAGGGCTCCAGCCACCAGTCCAAGCTCTCATCCTCCATATGGGGGACACATAGGCAATGGTCATACTTCTGAGACACTGATGACCAGCATGCTAGTAGAGCCTGTTGCAACAGGCACATATTCACCCTGGCCCATGGAGCTAAGTATTGCGGCTATTAATCTCATTAGCTAGAAGCACTGGGTGCCTCTAGGGTTGTTTAATGTAAAGCCGCACATTACCTGTTCAATACTATATCTATTGTTTAATGTAACGCCTTACGGCGAAAGTTTTGTTCTTTGGAAACCGTCTTGATTTGATTTGTATATCGAGAAAGTCGGTATATAAAAACCCTAAATAAATAAATAAATAGGGTACAAAACATCTTTACTTATTCTATTATTCTGGAGATTATTTTGGGTGGAAGGAACACGTGCCCTTCCCTTGTATTGAAGAGTTCCTAAGAACTCCAATGACTGGGAAAGCTCCAAGTTGTTTTTTAAATAGTTCATACACAAACCAGTCCTTCCAGAAGCCAGATTACTCTAGCCAAGCTCATCTGCTCTCCTGGGCAGATTTTGCTCTGAGCCAATCGTCCAAGCAGGGATGAACTTTTATCTCTTGCACTTGCAGGTCTGCCACCACGATTACAATTACTTTGATGAAAGTCCTTGGTGCTGTCACAAGTCCAAAGGGCAGAGACTGAAACTGAAAACGCTGTCCTTAAAACACAAATGTGAAGGAGACCTTGAAACGACAATCTCATAGGGATATTGAGATACGCCTTTACTAGATCCAATGATGCCAAAAATTCACCTTTTCTTACTACCAATATTACCGATCAGAGGGTATCCATCCTGAAGTGGGGTACCCTCAAAACACCTATTGACCCCTTTTAGGTCCAGGTTGGGACGAAAGGTGCCATCCCCCTTCGGTACTACGAAAACTGAATATGCCTCTTGTCCCTTTTCTTAGGGTGGGACTGAGACTATAGCTTCCAAGTTCCTTAGCATCTGCAGTGTCAATTTTACTGCATCCCTTTTGACTTGCAGGGAGAGACCATACTTGCAGGTCGATCCAGTAAGGCTGCGGTAGAAACAGTGCGGCAGTGTCAGGCGCACCCTTCCTCCCCGCACCCACAGTTCTCTTCACTAACTCCCCGATACTCTCCTCTAATCGCATGCAAATGCATGCCGCGGCTTTAAAGCGGTAGGGAAGGGTTATGGCCGCGTAACCCATTTTACTGTATAGGCGCTTAATACAGCGCCTATACAGTAACCAGGGTGCGACGGTACCTGTCATTTCAAATGGCATTTGGAATGACAGGAACCAGGAAGTGTAAAAAAACACGAAAAGTCTTTGTTGCTTCGTCGCTGTGTCTCTCCTCCTGGAGCAGGGCGCGAAAGCAGCCTTGCTCCGGGAGGAGGTGAGGCACAGCGGCGAAGACAGACGGGAGAGGAGAAAAAGCAGAGCCGAGCAAAGCGAAAGCGTGCAGCAAGCCGGCGAAATAGACCTGCGAGCAGAGGCAATAGCAGCGGTTCGGTAAGCCTGGCACCCTCCTTGATGTAGTACGTCCCGGATGCCCCCCCCTCCCCAGCGCGCCCGCCACTACCCCTTTCATCAGCTGCATCCACTGCGACCCGGCAGTCCCGTGAGGCCTACAAAAAAAAAAAAATCCCCGGCTCCCGCGCCCCCGCACTGGCCCGCCGACTCTACCCCCCCCCCCCCCCTCCTCCCGATCGGGCAAGGAGGCGGCGGCAACGAAAACCAAAGCAATTTTTTTTTTTCAAAAAGCAACATCACACATTGCATAAAATAATTTCTCCAGCCTTAAAGCGACTTACTTTTGGAATCTGTCAAGTAAGTCGCAAAAGTAACTTACTTTTCTGAAGCCATCACGATCGTAGCTCAAGACGAAGATGGCCGCCTGCACGGGGGAAAGCGTGCAATTGGCCGCTGAAGACGTGAGGTCACGTCTTCAGCGGCCAATTGCACGCTTTCCCCATGCAGGCGGCCATCTTCGTCTTCGTCCGGAGGAGCTAAGATCATGTTCCTGATGGCTTCAGAAAAGTAAGTTACTTTTGCGACTTACTTTTGGGATCTTGACAGATCCCAAAAGTAAGTCGCTTTAAGGCTGGAGAAATTATTTTATGCAATGTGTGATGTCGCTTTTTGAAAAAAAAAAAAAATTGCTTTGGTTTTCGTCGCCGCCGCCTATCTGCCCGATCGGGAGGAGGGGGGGGGGGGGGGTAGAGTCAGCGGGCCAGTGCGGGGGCGCGGGAGCCGGGGATTTTTTTTTTTTGTAGGCCTCACGGGACTGCCGGGTCGCAGTTGATGCAGCTGATGAAAGGGGGTAGTGGCGGGCGCGCTGGGGGGGGGGGGCATCCGGGACGTACTACATCAAGGAGGGTGCCAGGCTTACCGAACAGCTGCTATTGCCTCTGCTCGCAGGTCTATTTCGCCGGCTTGCTGCACGCTTTTGCTTTGCTCGGCTCTGCTTTTTCTCCTCTCCCGTCTGTCTTCGCCGCTGTGCCTCACCTCCTCCGGGTCGCAGTGGTAGCATGGCGCTGTGAGGGGGGCGAAAGGGTATATACCCATGAACGGATTTGAGTGGGAGCGCTCTGTGAAGCAGGACATGCCCGTGAGGGGCATAATGGGTGGATGCAGCTGATGAAAGGGGTAGTGGCGGGCACGCTGGGGGGGGCATCCGGGACGTACTACATCAAGGAAGGTGCCAGGCTTATTGTTTTATTGTGTTTGAGTATCTTAAGCGGTGTCGATGGATTTGTTACACAGTCCTAACTCCTACTAGGGGGAGGCGGTAAACTAACAGGTTAAGGCCGCGGCAAAACAGCGCGTTCCTAAGGAGATAATATCAGCGCCCGTTACAGTATCGGAGGGGAATAGCTAATTCCTTCATTATACAGCTTTTTCGTTCATTTACATGCTGGGTGCGGAAAGGGTTAGGTGTTTATTTTAGGAAGCGCTAAGGACGCGTGAAACTGGAGACTGTATGGCTGGATGGCCTTACTCGTCTGTATTGTGCGCTCCCAGCACGTTACAGACGGGCAATCTTTAACTGCACGTTACTGGATCGACCTGATAATTTGATATTGTGGAGATGCACTTGGGTGCATACCTCTTCAGATTCTCTCTAGGAACCATTGGTCTGTCATAACCTGAGTCTACTCCATATAAATACTGCACCAAACAACTACCTACTGGTATTATCAATGGAGGGACCTATGACAATGTTGAGGGTGACTGCTTCCTGCAACTGTAGACAGGTCAGTCTTTGGTCTCTTGACCCCGCAAAAGAATTGGGACTTGCTTCTAGATGTGTATTACATGCTAGACGTTTTACCCTTGTGTTGGTAAAAATGTTCACACCCACTCAGGTGCTTTCTGTCCTCCGGGAAATTTTTGTTTTACTCAAGTCTTTTACCAGTTTCTCTACATCACCAAATAGGAGAATCCCCTTCCCCCAAAGGAAGCTGTAGTTTGCTGCCCAATTATGAAGCCAAAACAACCTCCTGGTGACAGACCTTGAAGCAAGTCTAACCGGATCAAACATCATCTCTTATTTATTTAAACATTCATTCTTATTAACCGCTCATTCAGGTAATATCTGGTCGGTGCAGCATACAGCAAATTTTAAAAAATCAATATACAACCCAATAAAATAATAAAACAAAATAATGAAATAAAAATTACTTAAAATTATCTACACTGGGCCACATGATTAGCAAATACTGCTTTCAGGTCTAGCATTAAGAGCACCAAGATTTCACCATCGTCCAAAAAAGTAGGTAATTTGGTTCCATCCGCAATTCTCTTGGTGCAGAGTTCAATAATTCAGGGCCTATGAAAGCCCACTGTTGATTCCAGGAGAACAGTTTCCTAACCATAGGGCAATTTCAGCACCCAGCATAAGGCTGCCCGCATCACACAGCCTCCACAAGTGGAGGCCAGGATTGCCATAGTGCCTTTGTATGCAACCTGTTTCAGGGCCTTTTCTAACTTCCTATCTTGAGGGTTCCTGAACCTCGTACCTCCCTCTACCGGAATGGTAGTTCTGCAGGTAACTTACACTAGTGCGTCCACTTTAGAAACACACAATTGCTTGTTTGTCTTGTTTTCATGGAGGAGGTACAATTTAAAAATCGTTTTGACATCTAAGACCTGCCTGTAGGGAATCCCATTCCACCAGTACCATCTGTCTTAGGGTCTTCATGAAAGGGAAAAATCCCTGTTGGTTTTCTAATTCCCTGTAAAATGGGCACCATCCAACCGATAATCTGCCCTGGTGGACAAAATTCTCAAGGCTGACTATACACTGGTATAAGGGCTGACAGCAACTCTTAACATAACCCCCCTCGGACATCTCTTCTCCAAGCTGAACAGATCCAATCTCTTTAGCCTTTCCTCATAGTGGAAATGTTCTATCCCCTTTATCATTTTGGTCATCCTTCGCTGTACTTTTTCCAATGCAACAACCAGAACTGCACACAGTACTCTAAATGCGGTCCCACCATAGAGCAGTACAGGGGCATTATGACATTTGCTGTTTCATTCTCCATTCCTTTCCTAATTCCTAACCGTTTGCTTTTTTGACCACCACACACTGAACCGAGGATTTCGAAGTGTTGTCCACAATGATGCCCAGGCCTTTTTCCTGGAGGATTAACTCCAAATACGTTACTTATGTAACTGTAGTGTGTATTACTCTTCCCAATGTGCTTCACTTAGCAGAGTCCACATTAAATTTCATCTGCCATTTAAATGTCCAGAGTGCCAGCCCTACAAGATCCTCCTGCAATTTTCAAAATCTGCTTGTGATTTGAAAACTCAGAATAATTTTGTATTATCTGCAATATGATCATTTTACGTATTCACTTTTCCAGATCATTTATAAATATATTAAAAAGCACCACTCCCAGAACAGATCCTTGAGACACTCCACTGTTTATCTTTATTCACTGAGAAAGCTAACCATTTAGTCCTACTCTCTATTTAGCTTTTAACCTCCTCTACCCTCTTCTCTTCACACCCCCGCCTTCCTGCTCTCCCTCTCACGTCTTAATTTGTGTACACTGCCTTCAATCCCCCTCATGTCAACTGCTAATTTTATGCCCTAGAAAGTACGATATCTTTCTAACCTATTTAGCATTTTGTACAAAGTTACTATGTATATAATTTCCACTATATATTAACAGTTATGCACCTTCTTCCTATCATGTTATGTACCTTCTTATGCTATACAACCAAATTGTTCCATGTAACTTTCTTCACTCATTATTTAACTAAACTGTTCCATATAAACCGATACGATGTGCAAACGGTCATCGGTATATAAAAACCTTTAAATAAAATAAAATAACCAGTTTGCAATCCACACTAGGACATTGCCTCCTATCCCGTGACTTATTAATGTTCTCAGGAGTCTCTCATGGGCACTTTGTCAAATGCCTTCTTAAAATCTAAATACACTACATTCACTGGTTCACCATTATCCACGTTTATTAACCCCTTCAAAAAAAGATGTAGCAGACTGGTGAGGTAAGATTTCCCTTGTGTAAATCCATTCTGGGTGTGTCCCATTAAACTATATCTTTCTATATTTTCTGTGATTTTGTTCTTTAGACTAGTTTCCATGATTTTTCCCTGGGACTGAAGACAGACTCACTGGTCTATAGATTCTTGGAGCACTCCTGGAGTCCTTTTTAAAGACCAGGGTTACCATGGACCACCCTCTAGTCTTCAGGCATGGCGGACAATACCAACGATATGTTACAAGTTACCGGTAACAGATCTGCAATTTCATTTTTTTAGTTTTTAGAACTCTGGGGTATATACCTTCTGGTCCAGGTGAATTGCTACTCTTAAATTTGTCAATCTGCCTTATTATATCTTCCAGCTTTATAGTGATTTGTCAGTTCTTCTGAATCACCACCATTGAAAACAGTTTCTGGCACAAGTATCTCCCCAACATCCTCTTCAGTAAACACTGAAGCAAAGAATTCATTGTCTTTCCACGACGGTCCTATATTCCCCTAAGTGCACTTTAGCCCCTCAATCATTTAACGATACAACCAGCTGCGGATTATTTTTAAAAGTTTGTATTGTGTTTTTACCACTAAGGCCAGATTATTTTCAAATTACCTTTTAGCTCACCTTATCAATGTTTTACATTTAACTTGCCAATGATTCAGTTGGATTATTTTTCCATTATTTGAAAGACTAGTTTCTTTTGGCTAAAACAGCCTCTTTTACCTTTCCTTTTAAGGTTATCAGGTCTGGCCTTCCTTCCACTTTTTTTAATGCATGGAATACATCTGGACTAGGCTTCTAACATACGGGCCGATACAGTACAGTGCGCTCCGACCGAGCGCACTGTTAACCCGCAATTGGACACGCGTTTGACGCGCTAGCATTACCCCTTATTCAGTAAGGGGCCGAAAATGCGCGTCCAATCTCCCAAACCTAATACTGCCCTCAACATGCAAATGCATGTTGAGGGCCCTATTAGGTATTCCCGCACGATTCAGAAAACAAAATGTGCAACCAAGCTGCAGATTTTGCTTTCAGAAATTAGCGCCTACCCAAAGGTAGGCGCTAATTTCTTCGGGCACTGGGAAAGTACACAGAAAAGCAGTAAAAACTGCGATATTAAGTCGGAGGTACCGAAGGGTAAAAAAAGTAAAAAAATAAATAAATCTGAAGTCGGCCCGCGGCTATCGGGTCGAAAACCGGACGCTCAATTTTGCCGGCGTCTGGTGGTGCTAGGGACGCGCTAGTGTCCCTAGCGCCTCCTTTTGCCTGTTTTTACCGCCGGGCCTCATTTAAATACAGAATCGCACGCACAGGAGAGTGGCCTGTGCATGCGCCGGGAGAGCTCTCCCGCGGACTTTACTGTATCGGCCCGATAGTATTTTTAAACAACTGACCACACCTAATGTAAACTCTTAATCTTTGTAACTACACCTGTGGGGGTTTTTTTTCTATTTTCCTCATTTTTATCAATCTCCCTTTTGAAAGTTTAATGCTAGAACAGATTTACTTAATCTCCTCCCAGTCATTAAATCAAATTAATTTTGAAAGCTATTCCTTAACGGGCCCATCACTGTTACCTCTCACACCAAATCCTGCATTCCATTAATAATTAGGTCTAAAATGGATCTCCCTCTTGTTGGTTCCCTGACCAACTGCTCCATGTAACACTTTCATCTAGAAACTTTATCTCCTTAGTATGTTCTGATGTGATAATTTACCCAGTCAATATTGAGGTAATTGAAATCTCCCATTATTGCTGTGCTGCCAAATGTATTAGCTTCCCTAATTTTTGTAAGTATTTCATTGTCTGTCTGTTCATTTTGGCCAGGTAGATGGTAGTATAGCCCCATTGTCACATTTCAAATGGAATTTCCACCCATAAGGATTCCATGATTATTCTATTCTCCTGCAGGATCTTTATCCTGTTGTATTCTATGCCATCCCTAACAAAGCATTACCCCCACCTCCCACCAGATCATTGTGATATAATTTGTACCCTGGTATAGTAGCGTCTCATTGGTTATTCTCCTTCCACCGGGTCTCTCAAATGCCAATTATGTCTACCTCTTCATTCAGCTCTATACAGTCTAACTCTCCCATTTACTTTTTAAGACTTCTGGCATCGTGGGAAATTATTTTAAAGGAGGAAGTTAGCTTGCGGAAGAGTATTGTACTGCTATAAGTAATGAAGCAGAGAATCACAGACATTATTAGGGTAATTATTTGATATATGGCCTATAAGTTTTGAGAATAAATATGCCATTTTTCTTAGCCTGTTTGTAACAAAAAAATAAGTCCTGAGATCAGATATATTGAAAAAGCAGTTACTCAGAAACGCTAACTGTGCAGGTATCTGAGGAAATCAGGACACTAGCCTCTTGGCCACACCTCACTGATGAGATAACAGCAGCTGGGGCCTTGAGATCACATGGGAGTGTTCCAGAGAAGAGTCTAGGACTGAAAAATTAACTTAAAGAGAGCAACATGAGACAAGTTGTTTGAAATCAGAGAACCAGCAGCTCAGAGGAAGTGCTTTGGAACATTACCAGTGTTAATGAAGAGACCCATGAAGGAGGGAAAAGCTTTTTGGACATTATCAGTGGCTACTGAAGTGACCAATGAGTTGTTGCTGATTTTCCAACACGTTATGTTTCCAGATTTTCCAAAATGTTTTACATTGGGAACTGTGAGGAAAGTATTTTGTGTAGATATTCTTAGTGCAGTCTTTAATCCTGTATGCCTTTATTGCTTATTCTCAGACTAAAGTAAAACTTCTATACTTCTGTTGTGTATTCTGTGACATATAACCTACCAGTCAGCCACACACTCCACCCCCTTTACAGGCATTATCATACAGACTTTTCAAAATATGTTTTCTGTTTGTATTAATAATCTGCTTATCACTTGACAGAGGTATTTTGGACTTTTAACTCGGGTGGCTCTTTACTTCTAGGCATGTGGACTACTATTGCTTTCTTTGGAACCTCTCTATTGGGATGCTCCCAACTCCTCTATTATAGTATCCTTTGAAGATATCTCCCTCAATCATGTGCTGCTGAATGACCAGCTTTTCCCTATGTTCTACTTTAAAAGCTGCTCTCTCTTAAGGTTAGCGCCAACAGCCTGGTTCCACCCAGAATAAGATGGAGCTCATCCCTTCAGAATAGGCTTCCCCTTCACCATAATGTTGCTCAGTTCCCAATAAAACTAAAGTCCTTTTCCTTGCACCACTGTCTCACGCACTCATTGAGACTCTGGAGTTCTGCCGGTCTCTGGGGGCCTGTGCATCCAACAGGGAGCATTTCAAAGAATGGTACCCTGGAGGTTGTGGATTTCAGTTTTCTATCACTCAACAGCCAAATATGGCTCCCAGAACCTCCCTATGTCACTGTGGGCCATGTGGGCACCAACAGCCAGCATCTCCTGAGCAATGTCTAAAATCCAATCTAGCTGACATGCGAGCCCTGCCACCCTTGCACCAGGTAGGCAAATTACCAAGTGATCCTCATATCAACCAGCCACTCAGCTATCTGCATTTCTAATAATCTAATCACCAACTATGACGGCTGATCTAACCCGTCCCTCCTAGGTACTAACCCTTGGAAACTCATCTTCAGGATAAGAGGATAATGCATCACCTGGGGAGCAGGTCCTTGCTACAGAACCACTTCCTTCACAGCAGGGTAATGCTTTCCGACCAGGTGATCTGTTTTTCCACAGCAGCTGCCCACTTGGGGTTGGAACTTAGCTATTATATCCCTCAAGGTCGTCTCTATACACCTTTCTGACTGGATCAGTTCTTCCAGATCTGCCACTACTAGGCTCCAGAAATCGGACCTGTTGAGAGGCAAAAGCTCTTTGTACCGGGCACATGCATACAACCTCTCACCAACTGGTAGATAATCATACATGCGACACTCTCTGCAATAGACTAGAAGGCATCCCCCATCTCGCTGATGGACTCTGTGCATTTTCATATTGTTGAGTTTCTAGTTAAATTTATGTTGCTATGGGAGTGGGGATTTGTAAACCAGAGTCCTTTAAATTTATGTGATGTGTAATTGATAAGAGCTATGTCACTCTCTTGTTCTAGATCAATTTCCAATTTTTTTATGTGGAAATGACTTGTCCTATTATATGGGATAAGAGTTTATAAATCAAAGAATGAGCTTAAGGGTGGAAGGGAAAGAAAGACATTAGAAAAGAAATTACCTAGCTTCCTGGTCTTCATGCAAATCACAGAAGTATTCAGTTAATAAATATTGGAGATCTTTTTTGTCATATGGTGGTGAAACTATCTTCAACATCCTAAGCAGACAGCCAACTGCTGTCTGCTTAGGATGTTGAAGATAGTTTCACTGCTCACCATTGCTGCCCCATGATATTGGTTCTGAGTGCTAGTGGTCCTGGCTTCAATCATGCTCAAGTACTGCTCTTATCTCCTGCTTCAAAAGCTTGTGTCAATTTTAGACAATATAACCTCTGCTGGGATTCTTTGCTCCTTATCTCCTTCCACAACAAAAAATGCGACGGGTGGAAGGCTGCCATGAAGTCCGACCTGGGGCCTCACCCTTTGCTTACCAAACAAGCTGCGGATACAGCATCTGGCTACAAGTAATTTCCTCAAAAGATTCTCAAGGGGAAGGAACACTTTTTTGTGGAAAAAAAAAAGATCAATATCCCTTCTGTAAAAATGCTTCGGGTCAAGAAATTATGGGTCAAAAAAAAAAATGCTGCCAGTCTGAAAATATTTCATTTCAAAAACTATGTTGTACTTATTGGTCCAATAAATGAATACAAAAGGTATCGCCACACCTATACCCAATCATACCGATGTAAAATGTGAAAAAAATCTAATTGTATGAGTTTTGAAAAAATTATTTAGAAAATGTGGAGACAAATAATTAGAAAAATTTTAGAAAAACAGGACTGCATCAGCAAGCCTTTGATAACGTGCACAATATAACCATATTGAGCCGTCCGGTCTTTTCAATCACTTGCAGCCTGTCATGTAAGCACGTATTCTCCAGCTCGGCGTTTGCTGCAAAGGATGACTTGAGACTTTGGTCCTGTTTTCAAGAGAATTACCTGACTCCTGAAGAAGCAGCCGGCAGGCTGCGAAACACGGTCGCTGTCGAGTCGGCACTCCAGACACTGACTATAACAACAAGTTGTCATAATGTTCAATCGTATGAATGCATTTAATAAGAGTGTTTGGAGTCTTGCATTTCTCATTAATTCATCCTACTAAAGCAGTTACTTTAACTCCATACATCGGGAAACTACTGAAAGAGATTGTTGTTCTCTGACATTTTTCCAGAACAGTTATTAGAATTCCATGTATTGCGAAATTGCCCCAAAGAATCAATGTTCTTGGGCTTTTGAACACTTTGGAGAATACATGCTTACATGACAGGCTGCAAGTGATTGAAAAGACCGGACGGCTCAATATGGTTATATTGTGCACGTTGTCAAAGGCTTGCTGATGCAGTCCTGTTTTTCTAAAATTTTTCTAATTATTTGTCTCCACATTTTCTAAATAATTTTTTCAAAACTCATACAATTAGATTTTTTTCACATTTTACATCGACGGTGTGATTGGGTATAGGTGTGGCGATACCTTTTGTATTCATTTATTAGTTTCGACAGGGTCGCGATTTTTGCTCTTTGTGTTGTTGCTGTACTTATTGGTCCAACATTATTTACCAGCAAAATATTGGTTCAGTTTCTCTCCAGTATGAATTTCAATTAAAACAGTGCCTCAGCATAAAAGCGACCTAACATTACTTCTCTGGTTTTAGGGAGGAGCGAGTTCTTTACCCTGCAAAGTTATTTTGTAATCCGTGACTGTCCTAGAATTGGAGCATTGTTACACTATTCTTTCACACAACTCAAGGAGAATTATGGGTAACCAAACTTGAAAAAGATGCTTATTTCTGAAATCATGTTTTGCCAAAAACACCCCACAAGCTGTGACAGTATGACTTCTTGTTCAGTCTGAATTTCTGGAAAGCAGAGAAGGGGAAGGTCCAAGCAGCAGCACTAGGAAAAAATGAACCTGGAACCCATGCAATCTTTCCGCCACAGAGAGGACTTCTCAAGAGTAAGGCATCTATCCCTAACATTTAAGTCACTTTCCCTGAAACTAGAATGAATGTGGATTTAATAAGTGTTTTGAAAAAGTGAAAACCTGAAACAAGTTGTCAGAGAAGTGCCAGTTCTCTTTAAGATGTAGGGAATGTTTCAGAATTTAACATATGGGATATTCTTGTTCTGAAACTCGAATGCATGGAGTACGCTCTACTTTAAAGAATTAGTCAGGCTTCTTGGTTAAATATAAAGCTGCTGTGATTTAAATTAAGCCGTCCATATTGAACTGTTGGATATTAGACAAAGTAATGCCACAAAGATAGAGTTGGACTGTAACATGCATAAATAATTTTTCAACATAAAGAAAAATTAAGTGTTTTAAAAAAAATGGAAAAAGGAGATGAAAAACACCATTGACAAATTACTGGCTCACGAGTATCTGTGTTTGCCAGACACCTTACCAGCTCGGAGGTCTTTTTTTCTCATCTTAAAAATTTTACAAAATGTTGAAAAACAAAAAATATTCTACATAGTTGATAATAAAGATTTAAATATTTTTAACGGTGAAAATTTTATGATAAATTGGGGTAACATTATATTTAACCTGACAATAATTAACCAAAAATCAACAAGTTCAAGGTTTCAGGAATGGTCAACAGCCCTTTCCCCTATGGAAAAGTTTATCTAATCATATTCCCCAATTTAAACTTAGGCATTACTGAAAATCACTGTTAGCTTCAGACTTCTGTTGCAGTTTAAAGAGGATTATCCTACATATGATCTTAACCCACCCCCCCGCCCGAAATTTTATTTTTTAGGGGGCAGATGTAATATCAAGCATGAAAAAACGTGTGCTCAAACTGGGTGCTAAAAAGGTCACGCTAGAGATAAATTGTGCATCCCTAGCATGTCTATGGCATCAAGCACCCAGGAGATGTGGTTGTGCACCTGTTAAGAAAACGGATGCTCAATTAACAAGCATCAGTTTTCCTAACCTGCACACAACCACGGGTTAGGAAAACAGATACTCTACTTTCTGCGGTTCCTCCTACTTAGGATTATACTAAATAGGAGGAACTACAGAAAAGCAATATTTTTGTGGGGGGGGGGTTTTGAGGCAGCTTTGAGCACATGAAGACTTGAAACCAGCTCCACTGTGCTCAATGTGTTGGGCACACAGTGATTTTTTTGCATTGGGGTAACAGCTAATAGCCTCATCTACATGGCATTTACGCGTGATGCATACTGTTAGCTACGTGCTTGGTTTGGACGCGCGAATCCCATTATTACATCAGGGAGTTATTCTAGTGCGTCCAACCACGCTGCAAGATGTGCACTAGGCTGAATGCGCTGTATTCCATTGGGTCCCTATATGTTTAGCGCACTGACCAGCAAAAAAACTCAACTTACAATAAAAACATTCACAATAAATCAAAACAATACAGCAACACAAATTATAGACCTATCAAACCACCATACACTCATGAAAGCACTTATACATGAAGTATGACTCAATTTGCCTAGGTACGCACAAAAGAAGAATAAGTCAATCTAGTTTCAATCTTAAGATCGAAAACAGCTTGGTTATGTAGATACAAGCTGGGTAAACAAGCGTGGGAGTAGCTTGCTTATTGTGGCGATTACTACCCGGAACCAATTAGGCTTGATTCTTCACTTTTATGCAGCTCCAGCACTGCTCTCTACATCAGTGGAAGGAAATTAGAACTAAAAACGTTACCAATAAGGGCCCTGACCTCAGCGGTCAGAGTAACAGATAAGTATGAGAAAAATAACTGTGAAAGCTTGCTGGGCAGACTGGATGGGCTGTTTGATCTTCTGCCATTATTTATGTTTCTATACTTAACAGTATTGACTATAAAATGATTAAGACCTGTTCTCACAACAGTCAGGTCTGCTGAAACTTTACACAAGTCCATCAAATGTCTAGAATTATACAAATCAAGTGTCTTGTTTATGCCCAGAAAATGCACGGCAATACAGTCAAGTCAGTTAAAAGACATCAGCTCACTTCAAACTACTTTTTGCGGTCTAATAAAGGTCTCTGAAACAATCGGGGTAAAATTCCCTGGTAACCCTAAAACTGTCTGCACACAAGAAAGGTCACAGAAGGGGAGGAACAAAACATTATAATCAAGAAGCAAATGTCAGACAAGCCTAAAAATTTATTTATTTATTTATTGTTTTTGTTATACCGAGTTTCATGATAGGCATCACATCAACCCGGTTTACAAATAACAAGGAGTGTAAAGCATAACGTAACGTAAAAAACAATATTTTCAATAAGAACCTTGAACTTTAAATACAGTGAATCAGACAAAGGGAGAGGGAAAGTTACAAAAAACAAGGAAAATAAACTTGGGATGGAAGGGGAGAAATTGAACAGCACAATATTTACATTTCAGCCTATTGATACATTAGAATAGCAAGTGAAAAAATAAGACTATGAAACGGTACATAGGTAATCAAATGAATAAATATGACACAGTTGTGAATGGTAATAGTATGATAAATATTCAGCAGGAATTAGTGAGAGAGGGTTTGAGGTTGGTTGATTCGTGTTTACATTCTATTATTGCATACGAGTTAGTGCTAGTGAGAGGAGGTTTTATTCAAGGCTTGGAAATGCTTTTTTATTCAAAATGCTTTTTTATTCAAGGCTTTTTTAAAGGGGGTAAAAATAGCCTGTAAAAATTAAAGTACAAAAACAAAAAAGCACAGAGGAAAGAAAGTGAAAGATACACAAAAAAAACACCTACCTAAAAAAAAAAGTAATCATGGAAACAAATTTTAAAAAAAAGCAAGGAAAAATGTTTAACCCTAACTCCTAAAAACTTTCCCTGTATCCAATACTAAATTCTTCCACCCATGCAATGACATATTGCTTTCATAAGGCTCAGGATAGCTAAATATCAGAAGAACAAGCCCCAATATCTGTGTCCATTCAGTTGTGCCTTAAACTGACAGCTTGCTAAAGTCATTTATATTCCATCTTTCATGTCACTTCAAAATGGATTACATTCAAGTAAGATTGTATTTTAAAATCCATTAAGTAGCCAAATCAATTTTTTTAAAAAGCACCCACAAGACAATGAAAACTATAACATGGAGACTAGAGCACACATTCAATTTTACTTTATCTCTTGACCTGAAAATCCCTCCATTTCCGTACATGCTTCAAACAAGTGATGTGATTGTATGGGGGTGGTTCCTAAGGAGATATGCTGCAGAGAAACAGGAACTGGATTCCTCAGACAGCGGCATTTACACAGGCTAGGTCTGCATGCGGCCTTCAAGCCCACGTGGATAGAAATAACCCCCAAATTAACACACATCAATCTGATCGTCCAACTGCAGGCACAATCACACCCCTCTTCATACTATAATAAACAGAAAAAGCAGGGCTTCGTTCCTGAATACAGTGAAATGCCGCATGGTAAAAAAAAAAAAGCCAGACAGCTCGGCGCACAAACAGTTCCAGACATATTTCCGGGTCCAGACAACACAACACGTGTTTCAGTGACTACGGAAAAACGAAATGTGTCGCGCCAGCTGTTCAGACGATACACGTTTACAATCGATCTGGGGGGAAAAAAAACAGTTCTGGGGCAGACAAAAGTCTTGGCTGATCTGGAATCGGACAAGAAAAAATAACCATCCTGTCAGCGGCCGAGCAACTCGCCCAGCCTGGCTCTCTCTCCAAGCCCTGGAGTTGGAAAGCTGCGCTAAGCCAGCCTGGAGGTCTCTCCCTCGCCTTAGGAAAAGCAAGCGGTGACTGAAGTCTTTAATACCGGCATCGTTGCCCTGCCTTAAGTTCCAGGATCGATTCCTCCGCCACACCCCAAGTCATCCCCGCGAACCCCGAAGTGAGTCATCTTCCGGCTAAGACAAGAAAGAAGGTCACCTGCCCGAACCGGGGTAGACACACACCGAGCCTTTAGTAAGAGGTGAACTTAAATTTCTGTGCACATTTTTTTTTTTTTAAATCAGCGGCAACCTGGAAAAATGTCGGTGCACCGAAATATTAAACGTTATAAATACTCGCAAAAAAAGATGACGACGACCCCAACCCAACCCCGCTCAACAGTCGCACTAAACTCCGAATGCACGCCTTCCGGTCCTAATAGCAGATTTAGAGAGGATATACACAAGAGGCGCCAGCGGGGCCCGCTGGATCTCCAGCTCACATAACTCTTCCACCACAAGGAGCCGGCACAGACTCCACGTGTCAGCACTGCCGGCCGCCTACAGCCAGACATAATGCCAGGGAGCGGTCGCTTCGCTCGTCCCATCCAACCGGAGGAAGGGGAGGGGGGCTCCGCAGGCAGCCAGGCCCGACACCCTCCCCAGCCACGCGCACACGGGGCTCAACACAACTTCCACGTGTCACCGGCTTGCCGGCACAGACGGGCTAAGTACAGAAGGACAACGACGGCCCCGCAAAACGACAATCACTAGTGCATATATCGGCGAGGAGCGGGCGTATCTGTACCGTACCTGCAGAGCGCCGCTGCCAGAAAAGAATTCCATATTGCCCAGGGTTAGGGTTTCTTCTCCCCCTCCCCACCGTGCCGCCATCTTGGCCCCTCGGCGCTGGCGCCACTTACCGGCAGCTACAGTCGAGGACACGTGGTAAATGACGCAACCTCGGGGGAGGAGCTATGGCCTGGGACGTGAGATGTATGCGCAAACTTCTTCCGCAGTTCGCGCAAAATACGCAAAAAAAAAAAAAAAATCACCGAAACAATTCAGGAGTAGATGGTAAGAAAATGACTTCTGTAGAAAGCTTTTTTTTTCTATAGACACAAAGAGGCCGATGTAGACGGTGTGTCGAACGCACATTTTACAGTTTTTACGTGTTTTTAACTCCCGATGCATTAGCATATCATTCGCTTATGGCATCGGGAGTTTAAAAAAATTAACCCGAGCGTTAAAAATGTGCACTGGAAACCAGTGCAGTTTTTTTTTTTAACGAACAGATTATTGCATTGTCCCCAAAATGGGAAAAACTTTAGTACATCAGGCCCTATCAAATACAGGCCAATGCAATATGGACCCTAAAAACGTGAGTCGAAATTGGACACATGTTTTTTTAACGCAGGCACAAAGCGGGGAGTAGCTGGCTTGTTACGGCGGTTACTACCCCAAACCAAATGTGCCTGATACTGTAACCGTCTCTTTTTAGTCAGTAAGGAGGTCCAGACAACTGATCCGTAAAGATAGACTTTTATTGCCAGCAAGATGCAGCTAAGACAAAGGCTCAGTACAACTGCATGCCACGCCCCCTTCGGAGCAAACTTTTATGCACTTTACAACTCTTATCTTTCACACATGGGTTCTGGTTTTTGCTGAACAAACATTTCACAAATTGCTGAACAAGCATTAGCTAGCGTGGTCCTCTAGTAGGTGTAGCTTATGATCAGACTATTGTTTCGTCATTTAATTGACGTGTTAGACATTTTACATCGGCATTCGTATTAATACAATACAAAGTATTATTCCAAAATGGAGTTACGTTACGTTACGCTAAAAGTTAGTGCGCCACTGCGTCACTACGCATTACGTATCATTTGCATTGCAAATATTAGTACGTTCAAGATGGCTGTGCGTTTCACTGCTGGCATGATTAGTCAGAGGATGTTCAGTTGTTCGTTCGTACTTCAGGGGGGTCACGAAATTGAACCCCTTCATTCCCCCCTTTGATACTTCAACTTTGAAGAGAAGGCAGAAGTATCACTTTATATCTGAAGAGTAACTGAAACGACAATAAGAGTTAATACCAGTGACATTGAATGTGAGCCCTAATATGTTGTTAGGTCGTTGGTTGCTTCACGGGTTTGAGACGGGTGGACCCTATTGGTGTCACCCCCCTTTGTAGCCCGACTTACCCCAACAACACGGTGGCTCCATTATGGTAATGCTTAGAGGTTAGAGTTTATCAGACTTATAAGTTAGTAGTTAGGTACTCTTTATCAGAATCAGTATCCGAATCATTGTTAGTGTCGTAGTCAGAAGAATCAGATGAAGGGAATGTGGAGACAGACACATACTTATTAATCATCATGACGTGAGCAGCTGCTCGCCGATCAGCAATATGTTCAATCATGGATCGGAGATGTCTAAAAATAAGAGGGAGACAAATAGGAAATAGAATGCATGTCAAAACAAGAAGTATCAGAGGAAAGAGGAGTTCTTTAAGGCCAGGAATGGAAGTGAGCCAGTTGGGTAAAGAACCTGTCCAGTCAAGAATTCCAGTCCACGTCTGCACTGGTACATGGGCCAGGCGAATCATTCGATCAGTAATCTCCTCAATGACTTTACTCTTGTCATCTACCTGTAAACAACAGTTAGAAAGATTAAATTTGCCACATACACCACCTTCCTGGGCTAGGAGGTAGTCTAAAGCCAATCGATTTTGGTAGACAGCTGTTAAAATTTTAGTGTTTTGCTTGGCTAAGATGTTGAGAGCCAAGGCAGAATCATTTGTCAGGAGTTCCAGTACTGCTTGGAGTCTTATAATTCGATTGAGCATATAGATAGGTGTTCTATATCCATAAGAACCATCCTCAGCCCAGGTGGCCGGACCATAGTATTGTACAATTCGTTCAGGAGGCCACTCTTGATCTTTCCAATCTCCTATGGATACTTTAGGAGTGCTTCGACATTTGTTGGGTCTCATGGGACTGTATACTGGAACTCCTAAGGTTTCCCCAGCAGTGATGGGAAGTAGGAAGAAACTTGGCCGAATTGTAGCCAAGAAGCAAGTTCCATACCAGCTTGTTGGTAATTGTTCATAGGCTCTTCGTCCACATACATAATAATAACCATCTGGAGCATTGAAAACAGTAGTAGCAACGCCCGCAGCTGTCCATGTCTTGTTCAAAGTCGATTCAGTCCAGATGGGAGTAGGCATGGTAGAATTCTCAGTCTGCCACCATGTCTGAGTGGTAAGGTTGGCAGTAAGAACTCCTGTGCATGGAGAATTTCCAACAGGCACGGTGTAGATGCGTGAATGTTGTCGAGAGATACATAGTCTGCCAATAACATCAGTCTGTAGCGCCCATTCATATGGATGAGATTTACGGTTATAGGTTACAGTGGTATTCAAGGTGTTAAGATCAGATTGGAATGTTTCCTTGGCTTCCCATGGCCATTGCTCTCCTGTATCTGTTCCTCCACATACAAAACAGTTCTTGACTTCGAGAGAGAGAGCTATGTTTTCTGCCAAATTGACAAACAGGTTTTTTACTTGCTGAGAAATTGTATGTTTCTTTAATTCCTCAGTGGCATGAGATATTTCATCGAAAAAGGATTGATAACCCACCACAGTAGTCTGGTGAATAATTGGACGAGGTTTGTCTCTCCGCTGAGTGATGGTAATGTAAGTCATAGGGTCTTTTCCAGTTCCGTCGATACCAAATCCCCAAGTATCTTGCCAAGGGAATCCTTCACTTCTTAGAGGCCATTGTATAGATACTGTATTACCAGTTACTGCAGTTAACCGTCCTATTCCGTGGCAGCCATGGTAACCTCCTCCGGTGTAATCACAAACTAGAGCCCATCCTGACAGTGTCAGGTCCCCTCCGCATGGTAGCCAACTGGATGGATTAGCTGCACGGTTGTATGGGCAGAGGTATTTGTGATTGTAGACATAGGAATTTCTCCAGGCTTGAGACCCACAGTGGAGTGCATTTGGGTGTTTATCAATGGCTTCACAGGCATCGAACGTTATTGTGACAATAGTTTCACTTCCCATAAGAACCTTAGTGGAGTTGATGTAGTACAAGATGCCCTTTCCTTCTGGGACAATACTTGATGTGTAGCTCTTTGGTAGACCTGCAGTGAGGGTGATGTAGTACTTAGGAGTGGTTGGGGTATGACAGATGACTTTGCCAGTTTCTAAACATCGAAGGAAGGATTGATAGCCTTGAGTAGTATTCAGGGCGCAAGCAGGTAGTGTGGCACAGGAAGTTGGTGGTTGAGATTGGTGGATGATTGTTGAGACAACTTGAAATCCAGTTTGAGTGGTAGTACGAATTAGCTTGATACATTCGGTGCAATTCTTGCTCAAGGACAGGAAAACAGAGGTAGTCGGTGTACAGAAGAGTAGTAAGTGAATGTAGAAGATGGATGCAACGTAGATCTTGGAAGTCGGAATCTGTGACATTGCTTTATGACGTAGATGGTTGCATTCATAAGTAATGGATTCTGAAAGGAAGGAGAGAAATGGACACATTAATATTTAGCTGCAGTTACTGATATCTTTTTACTCAGGACTAGCATTGGGCCTGCCTTGGGTGAATCTTAATTTGTGGTCTCCAATCTTGGAGACCTGCCAGTTGGCTGAAGCTGGTTTGAGACGTGTCCAATGAATCCATGAAGGACATCCAAAAACTTTGACAGCTGTTGGAGTAGTTAGTAATACAGTGTACGGCCCTTTCCATCGAGGCTGGAGGAAATCAGACTCATCCCAGTCTTTTATCCACACCGAATTCCCGATCTGGTATGGATGAATTGGGGTTAGCAGGACTAATGGTTCCGTGTCGCAGGTGTAATTTTGAATCGCAATGACTGTGTTATATAGTCCTTTAAGTTGGTTACTGAGAGACATTTCCCCTTGTATTTGCAGCGATTCAGGAAAAGATGGAAGAGGTGGAGGCCTTGCGTACATCATTTCATAAGGTGTTAAACCCGACTTCCGTGGGGTGCATCGGACATGTAGTAGAGCTAATGGCAGGATGTCTGGCCATTTAGTCTTTGTTTCCTGACACAATTTAGCGAGCTGATTTTTTAGTGTCCTGTTAGCTCGTTCAACTGCTCCGCTACTTTGAGGTCTCCAGGCGCAGTGCAGGTGCCATCGGATGCCCAGAATTTGACTCAGACGTCGCGTGACTTCACTGGTGAAAGCTGGTCCATTATCTGAATTTATCTGCCGTGGTAATCCGTATCGTGGTAAAATTTTATGGAGAAGCAATGTTACTACTTCCTTGGCAGTCTCAGTTCGCGTGGGTATGGCTTCGATCCATCCGGTATAAGTACAGACAGCTACCAGCATTGCTTTGTATCTTTTTGAAGCAGTCATGTGGGTGAAGTCGATTTGACAAACTTGAAACGGAGTTGTTCCTCGTAGTATATGTCCAGGAGCTGGACCAGGTCCATTTCTGGGATTGTTCCTTGCACAGGTAACACATTGATTAACAGCATATTTAGTTAGCTGAAAGAGTCTATTAATGTAGTAAGTTTTTGCCAACAGTGTTGCTAATGCATCTCGACCGAGATGGGTTTTATTATGGGCTTCTCTGACAACAGTCCATGCCAGGGCGTCGGGTATCCATACCCTATCTTCTTGTACAATCCACCACCCATCCTGCTGATGAAATTGTTCAGTTTGTGCCCAATCATTTTCTTCCGCTGAATAAATGGGGGTTTCATTCGTGAACTGTAGAAGTGGGCAAGTGGGAGTTGAAGTATGTGGTGATTGCACACGTGCTGCTTCTTTCGCTGTCTTATCTGCCCATTGGTTTCCTTTGGCAATGGGATCAGTTTTCCCTGTATGGGCTTTGCAATGCATAACAGCTACCTTTCGTGGTGCCCATACGGAGTCTAGCAATTGATGTATCTCTGATGCATTAGCTATTTGTTTCTCTTCTGCAGTTAGGAATCCTCGTTCCTTGTATAAAGCTCCATGCACTTGGATCGTAAGGAAAGCATACTTTGAATCCGTATAAATATTGACAGTTTTCCCTTCTGCCAACTGCAAAGCCCTTGTGAGCGCAATTAGTTCAGCTTTTTGCGCTGATGTCCCTGGGGGTAGGGGTTCGGCTTCAACAATATCATCCTCGGAGACTACAGCATATCCAGCGACTCTGATTCCATTTATGATCTGGCTGCTTCCATCAGTGAATAAAGTCCATGCTCCTTGCCAGGGTTGGTCGCGTAAGTCGGGTCGGCTGGAATGTACTGTTGCCATAATTTCCCCACATTTATGAGAAACTGAAGTGGGGGTTGGGAGTAAAGTTGCAGGATTCAGATTTTTACTGTCCTGTATTTGAATTTCTGGAGTTTCACATAATAACGCTTGGTACTTTACAAGACGTGAATTTGTCATCCATTTTGGTCCATGGGTCTCTAGCAGTCCTTGGATAGTATGAGGAGTTGTTACTTGTAAAATCTGTCCAAATGTTAGCTTAACAGCTTCGGGTATCAGTAGACATGCAGCAGCAATGCTTCGGAGGCATCCCGGCCATCCTTTTGACACATTGTCCATTCCTTTTGACAGATATGCAACAGGTCGTTCCCATGAGCCTAAGGTTTGAGTCAATACCCCTATGGCCATGCCTTTTTTCTCGTCGACGAATAGATGGAATGGTTTCATCACATCTGGCAATCCTAAGGCAGGTGGTTCAATTAAGGCTTCTTTTAGTTGACGTAAGCTTGCCAGTTCGTTTCCTTCCCATTGGAAGGGTTGAGATTCTGCCTCTTTACCCCGCAGCTTGTCGTACAGGGGTTGGGCAATAACTGCATAGTTAGCAATCCACAGCCTACAGTATCCTGCAGCTCCAAGGAACGCCCGGAGCTCTTTCTTGCAAGTGGGTACAGGTTGATCTCTTATAGAACTGGTGCGAGAAATCCCCAGACATCGGGTTCCTCCACGTATTTGGAAGCCTAAATACTCTACTTCCAATTCACAGATTTGCGCTTTCTTTTTACTTGCACGATACCCTTTTGAGTACAACGTCTTTAGCAGCTGAAGAGTGGATACCGCACATTCGAGGTACGTCTCTCGAAACAACAGAAGGTCATCCACGTATTGTATGACTGGCCCATACTTTACTTGATACATCTTTAAGTCTTTTGCCAGTTGCTCACCGAACAGCGTAGGTGAGTGCCTAAACCCTTGAGGCAACCGAGTCCATGTGTACTGCTGCTTTACTCCAGTATCTGCATCTTCCCATGTGAAAGCAAAAATCTTTTGACATTCCTCCGCCACCGGGACGGAGAAGAAGGCATCTTTGAGATCAATGACACTGTACCACTTTGATGCAGGAGAGACTTGAGCCAGGATTGAGTACGGATTTGGGACGAGGGCTACTAGATCTGCTACTTGACTATTCACTTTTCTTAAGTCTTGTACTGGTCGATAGTCATTTGATCCAGGCTTCTTTACTGGCAACAAAGGGGTGTTCCAAGCAGATCGGATTCGCCGGAGAATGCCCAAATCATACAATCTTTGCAGGTGTATCTGAATTCCTTGTCTGGCCATATACGGAATGGGGTATTGAGATTGATTTATCACCTGTGCATTCTGTTTCATCTCGATCCAAATAGGGGTAGCGTTGATGGCTATTCCTCCTGGGTTCTGTTCTGCCCATACTTTAGGTATACTGTTCATTAGCTGTCTGCGCTTTTCGTTGAGGACGGTGTTTTCTCCATATCGGTGCGTAGGGCTATACTCGACTATGGGAAGATGTAATCTCCATTCTTCTTGGAGTGGACAGATGAGAGAGACTGGGTTATCAGCGAAGGATGCTCTTATTTCTCCTGTCGATTCGAATTGTAAGTTGGCTCTTAATTTACAAAGAAGGTCTCTCCCGATGAGGGGAACTGGGCATCCCGGGACGTAGAGAAACTGATGAGATACTAATTGTCCTCCCACTCGAACCTGTCGTTTCTGAAGAAAGGGAGCGATAAGTGGCTTTCCAGAGGCCCCTACAATAGAAATGTTTTTCGAAGTGGGCGTGGTAATAGCGGTAGTCATGACTGATCTTTGTGCCCCGGTATCTAACAATCCCTTAAATGTCTCAGTCCCTACTTTGATTTCTACTAAGGGATCGAATGGAAGAATTCCCTTCTCTAGTCATGCTTCACTACTGTCTTCGCCAGAGGTTTCTCCTACAGTCATCTGCCATTCAGCTTCCTTTGGTTTGGACGGAGTATATCCTTCCTGCTTCATTTGCAGGGACTCTGGGCACTCAGACTTCCAGTGTCCTTCTTGTCTACAAAATGCACATTGATTGGCTCCCAACGGCATCCTTCCACCCCTAAACGATCCTCCTCTACTTGCTCGTCCTCTGGGCGGTCCCCTCGAGGGTGACCTGCCCCTTCCTCTCGGCCCAGGATATCCCTGATAGTGCCTGGCCGAGTTTCCGAAATTCGTTTCTTCCAGCGCTGCGGCTAACAGACTAACACTTTCTCTTAACTTTCTACTTTCTTTCTTTTCTTTCTTGTCTCCGTCCGGCTCTCGGTTTACATAAACTCTGTCAGCCATGGCTTTTAACTGGCTAATAGTCATTCCCTCAAATCCTTCTGATTTCTGTAACTTCCGGCGGATATCGGGACAGGATTGTCCGACAAAGCTCATCACTATGACGGACTGACTCTTGGGGTCCTCTGGGTCGAATGGACTGTATTGCCGATAGGCATCCATCAATCTTTCCAAAAAGATTCCGGGAGTCTCGTCTCTCCCTTGCACCACGTCGTGGATCTTTCCCATATTCATGACTTTCTGCTTTCCTTTCTTTAAAGCTCCGAGAAAGGCGACTTGATATGCAGCAATGCGGGCTCGCCCTGCAGCCGTCTGGAAATCCCAGTTGGGATCGGCGACAGGGGCATGCTCTCTCACTACTTCATCTGGATTACCGTCTGACCCGGCTCCCAGCCGAGCTGCTTCTTCCATGTTTAATTGTATTTGTCGGCGTTCTTCAGTGGTGAAAAGGATGGAGGCGAGATGCCGAATGTCAGCCCAGTTAGGGTTATGGGCTGCAAAAATTCCTCGTAAAAAATCTAGCATCTGATCTGGATTATCAGCGTAAGAGGGGCCAAGCTGTTTCCAGTTAAAAAGATCACTGGAAGTGAAAGGTGTATGTAAGTAAACAACTTTATAGTTTGCGTAGTATTATACTCGTTTTCTTCAGTAGGGACCACGGGAACTACGGTGGTTGTTTCTCTAATTGGTAGTTGCAAACTTGCGGCTTGGGTTTTACTGCGAGTGCCGCCTGACATGGACGACTCGCCGCCGTCTTCAACTTTTGCCGCCGTCGCTTCCGCTTCAAGCCGTACTTCGGGAACCGGCATTATTTCATGATCAACTTGGGCATCGGCGGGAGCTGGGGGATCTGGTGGCGCATTATACGATTGAGGGTAGCTAGGGGCATAGGGTGGCGGCAGAAGTTCTTCTGCGTCAGGCAGTACTGCAGGCGGCAGGGGTTTAACTTTTTTTTTCTTGAGTCCATGAATTCCCTTGCACTACAAACATGGCCGCCGCAGATGACGCATGGTCCTTTATTCCCAAGATGGCCGCCCTTCCCTTTCTTTTCCGGTTTGAGGACTTCCGGTCTCCCATTTTGTTTACTTGCGCCACCATTACGAGGGCGGCTCCCTCCACTAACTTCTTTGCCCACTTCGGAGGATTCTCGATAACTGCAATCCAAGCAGTTATGTATGGCTTATCCTCAGGGCAACCCGGATTCTCTTCTTTCTCAACTATTTTCAGGACCCTTGTGGCCGTTTGGAAATTGAAAGTTCCTTCCGGAGGCCAATTTACACACAAACCGGGCCACTTATGGGTGCATCGCTGAATCATTCCGGGCTTCGTACATTTACGTTTATCGAACACTTCACTATAGTGCTCCGTCATAACTTTTAGTGGAGTTGAATAGCCCCCTCCCATTAGGATAGAATTCACAGACAAAGGAGGGAAGGGAAGACGGATAGGTAAGGGGTCCGTATCCGTCAGACACAAAAGGGTCACAATCGCCCCGACTAGGAGCGGTCAGCCCGGCCTAGAACTGCGAGGCCATTCACTCTCTTTCACACAACAAGAAACCTATTCCCACTATCGTACACGTTACTTCTTTTTCCTCTTTTTATGCGCGTGGCTTTCGGAATGCAATTCCTACCAAACCACCGCTTGGGGTGTGATCAAAGCCCCCTCGGTCCCCTCACGGATGGACCGGTTATTTGCTACTCTTTTAGCTATTCTTCACTTTTCCCATCATTCCCATAATACTCGCCTGCAGGGTTCTTCCGATCGTCACGAAAGCCTTCTTCCCAGATCACCAGCCCAGAGGTCTCAGAAGAATTTCTGTGGAACGGTCCCCTCAGAAACCTGATCGCTGAACTCAGCGGTGGCCACTCACCAGGTGCGTCTGGGGGATCGCTCCGCCACCAAACTACCGGACCCACTGGGGGGCTAAAATAGCGTCCCCGGTACCTCCTGGCTGGCTCGCCAAATGTAACCGTCTCTTTTTAGTCAGTAAGGAGGTCCAGACAACTGATCCGTAAAGATAGACTTTTATTGCCAGCAAGATGCAGCTAAGACAAAGGCTCAGTACAACTGCATGCCACGCCCCCTTCGGAGCAAACTTTTATGCACTTTACAACTCTTATCTTTCACACATGCGTTCTGGTTTTTGCTGAACAAACATTTCACAAATTGCTGAACAAGCATTAGCTAGCGTGGTCCTCTAGTAGGTGTAGCTTATGATCAGACTATTGTTTCGTCATTTAATTGACGTGTTAGACATTTTACATCGGCATTCGTATTAATACAATACAAAGTATTATTCCAAAATGGAGTTACGTTACGTTACGCTAAAAGTTAGTGCGCCACTGCGTCACTACACATTACGCATCATTTGCGTTGCAAATATTAGTACGTTCAAGATGGCTGTGCGTTTCACTGCTGGCATGATTAGTCGGAGGATGTTCAGTTGTTCGTTCGTACTTCAGGGGGGTCACGAAATTGAACCCCTTCAATACTTCACTTTCGATGCATATCCAGCATGGCTCTCTGCTTCAACATCATGGGAGAAGAAAAACAACCAATAAGGGCTGTATAACATAGTCTGGGTAAAACAAATAAGCATGGGTGTAGCTTGCTTATTGCGGCGGCTACTACCCCTAACTAATCAAGCTAGATATTTCACTTGGATGCAGCTCCATCACTGCTCTCTACATTAAAGGTGGGGGTGGAAGGGAAATAGAACCAAGAGCTAAGAGAAACAGATAAGTATGAGAGAAAAAAATGTGTGAAGCTTGCTGGGCAGACTGGATGGGCCATTTGGTCTTCTTCTGCCGTCATTTCTATGTTTCTATGTTTCTAGGCTACTGATACAATAAGCAAATGAGCTGCCATGCTAAAAAGGACATGTTAGGGATAAATTGTGCATCCCTAGTATTGTTTGTATGTTCCTGTTCTCTGTACACCGATGCGATATCTCTGATGAGTGGCGGTATATAAAAATCTTTAAATAAAATTTAAATAAATAGTATGTCCATGGCATCCGGCATCAAGGAGACGTGGCTGTGCATGGGTTGAAAAACGGACGCACAATTTACGAGTGTCTGTTTTATCTCGCAGCAGCTAATTTACCAGCACAATACACACACGCACAATATACACCACCCAGAGGGTGTATATTGTGGGTGTATATTGTGCACCCCTAAATCTTTTTTTCTTTTTTTATGCCAAGATTTTTTTTTTCGCATGGTGCTGCTTTCTGTGGTTCTTCCTACTTAGGCCTGCTCCCGCAGGCTAAAGCCGGCAGCCAGCACATCGCACCACTGCGATGTGCTGGCTGCCGGCTTTCGCATCGAATAACTACACCATAAAAGGTGTAGTTATTCGGCGCGAAATTGGCTGCGATAAGGGTCCTTACCTTTCGCCGCCAGCGATGTCTCTGCAGCGTCGGCCCCGGTGCCACCCCGCCTCCTCCTCTTCCGGGGCCGACTCCGCCCCGATCACCCTATCGCACGTGAACAGTGCCTTTTCGCATGCGAAAGCTATTGAAAATGACCCCCTTAGTCTTGCGACGCTACCAAATAGGAGGAACCACAGCAAATGTTTTTTTGTTTTTAAGTTGAGCCCATGAGTAAGAATTTACTTACATTTTTACGGGTTAAAAAGTGTGCCTCAGGCATACGGGGATTTTTTGCATCGCCGGGTAATAGCTAATAGCCTCAACTACATGGAATTTACATGTGGTGAGCGCTATTAGCTATTTGCGTTTTGGACGCACTGATCCCCTTATTGCATTGGACGCACTGATCCCCTTATTGCATCGGAGGTTGTGGATGTGCATCTAAAATGTGTGTCCAAACGTTTGTTAACCTTTGTGCTGGGCTGGGCATTCTTTATTGCATAGGCCCCTAGTTAGTTGATTGCTGTTTCTCATCTAAGATTTTTTTTTAATGCGAGTCTTGATAATGTACTAGTGTTAATTCTTTTTAAGTTTACTCATTTTTCCTATTTATTGAACAGAAGTAGCCAGGGGGTTGGTGAGCTGATCCCTGGCCCCTGCTTCTATATTACACTGATAGGAGTAGTAAAACAAAAACATTGTGCAGGAAGTTTATAAAAATAGGGCATGAGAGGGAATGGCAACTCTGCTAGTCAGATGATATCCTGCCTAGGTCTTCAGTGCAAGGTTGGCTTTTAGCACTGGAAGGCCAATGCAATAATCCGGACACTAAGAAAATATGTGCTGGTTTTCAGCATAGATTTTTTACACCCAGATTATTACTTTTTTTTTAACTCCCGATGCATTAAGGTAATGATATGTTAACACATCGGGAGTTTAAAAAAAATCCACTAAAACTTTAAAATGTGCATTCGGCACTGGCTGAATTCACATTTTAACTCAGGAGGAGGGGGAAGTGCCCATCCTTGACAGGGTGTCGCATAAGTGATGGCAGCCGCTGCCCTATTTGGCCAGATAAATACCAATTTAACGTCTATCTTGCAGCGAGAAGCAGCTGCCAGATAGATAAGTCAATACTTATCTGGGTATCTGGTCCAGGTCACTGCTACTTAGTCAGAAAAAGTACTTATCTAGCCAAGTAGTAGTGACCCGACCAGAGAGACGGATAAAACAGTATCTATCCAGGTAAGTGCTGGCAGCCTCCACTGCTTACCCGAATAAGTCATTAATTATCCAGTTAAGTGGCAGCAGCTGCCAACACTCACCCAGAGAGTTCCAGACTTTTCTTTTTACATAGCGCTAGAAACTTAACTCCAGTCCTGACCCAGGAGTTCATTTTCCAGCACTAAACAATGCGCTCTGGCCAGATGCAGTCTCTCTGCATGGAAGTGCTCTCATTTGCTTGGGATTTCCATGTGAGGGCGCTAAGCAGCACTCCCTTTAGAAACGTACATTATCTGTGCGCAAAACGCCTTGCTGCGTCGGGACTAAGTTTTGCATCCAGAAAAGTCTCGGTCAAGTGCACGCAAAAAGGTGAATGCACCTTTCTTCATCGGCCTGCGGGAGTGCCTTGTCCAAGAACCAGTAATGGCTATTCTCTTCTGGAGTACTGCAGGTGACATTATCCCTTCAAAACCACTACCTTGTCCCTGAAATGGTGATACGCTGTGCCGCTGCACAGGTTGCACACCTCTATAGCTGGCCTTACCATGTGAGACCTTTGTTGCCAGGACAGCCAGAATGATTCATCCCATTTTTCAGGGAAAGGGTATTATTATTAGTATTTGAAGGCTAAGGGGACAGGCAGGAGGGAGCTGACTCAGATGCTTTTTCCTCTAACTGGGCAAGTAAAGAGAATAAAGTGATATGCTTGGAATCAAAGGCGTTGGCTGCCTGCGTTTGAAATCTGCATAAAGCACTCTTCAAACATGGACATAACAGCAACAATAAAAACTAAAACACTTTTTTTTATACAGAGTTAAAACATGTACCTGATCGAAAAAAGGCCAGACACCTAAAAGTGAAATTGTAATAATCAGAAAAATGCTCAGGACCGGGTAAGAAGGTATTTTTAGCAATCTAGCTAGTGGGGCTGATGGCTGCTCTCCTGCACTTCTCTCTTCATCTCTTGGTCCTTTCTGGAAGCCAGAGTAAGTGCACTCTGCTCACTTTCTCTTACAGACATCTGTCTTAAGATTCCTTTTCATAATCTGCTATTTCTCAGTGGTTGCTTCTTTGATGTTTTCTTGCTCCCCTATGAGGAAAGACTAAAGAGTTTAGAACTTTTCAGCTTGGAGAAGAGACGGCTGAGGGGGGGGGGGGGGGATATGATAGAGGTGTTTAAAATCATGAGAGGTCTAGAATGGGTAAATGTGAATTGGTTATTATTCTTATTTATTTATTTATTTATTTATTTATTTATTTAAAGTCTCTTTTATACCGATGGCCGTTCGCACATCGCATCGGTTTACAAAAAACAAGAACTATTGGGCATGGCCCTTACATATAACCGATATATAAACAATAAACAGGGGGAGTAGATAATACTGAAAGGCAACGCCAATTAATAAATCAATAAATAGATAGATAAAAAATTATGAACATGAGTAACAATATACAATAATCAGAGGTCATAAAGCATCAGGCATAAATCGGTGGTCATAAGGCATTCCTAGTCATAGAGCATTCTTAATCGTAGAACGAAGAATAGATTACAGGGGAGTTTTATGTGATGGGCGGTGTCATAGGGTAGGCTTGCTGGAAGAGCCAGGTTTTCAGTTTTTTCTTGAATTTGGGAGTGTAGGTCTCCATGCATATGTCATGAGGCAAGGAGTCCCATGCGGAAGGGCCAGCGAGTGAAAAAGATCTGTTTATGTTGGAGGAGAGTTTGAAAGATTTGATGGATTGGGTACGTAGGGTTCCTTGGAGGGCTGGGCGGGTGGGTCTGTTGGAGGTACGGGGGAGGAAGGGAGGGTTGATCCAATTGAGGTTTGAGTTTACCAGACTTTTGTGGATTAGGGAGAGTACTTTATAAAGAATTTGTGAGTGTATTGGGAGCCAATGTAGTTCAATAAGTGTGGGCGTAATATGGTCTCTTTTTTTAGAATTTGACAATATGCGAGCAGCGGCGTTTTGTAATAGTTGCAACGGCTTGATGTGTGTTGCGGGGATGCCAAGGAGGAGTGCGTTACAGTAGTCTATTTTTGACAATATAACAGACTGGAGTACTGTACGGAAGTCAGAAAAGTGTAGTAGGGGTCTGAGTTTTTTTATCGTTTGCAGCTTAAAATAGCATTCTTTTATGATAGAATTAATGAATGGTTTAAAAGTAAGGTGATATCAATAAGGACACCTAAATTTCGAACGTGTGCGGGGAAAATGGTGGATGAGTATGAGGGTAGTATGGCTGGAAGCGGTTGCTTATTGGAAATGATTAATAGTTCGGTTTTGTGGGGATTTAGGGCCAGGTACATGTCAGCGAGAAGTTGGTTGATGTAGGACAGACAGGATTCCCAATTTTGTAGAGCAGTTTGGAGAGAGTCAGAGAAGGGGAAAATGATTTGCACATCATCTGCATAAATGAAATGCTTGATGCGCAGGTTGGTGAGAAGGGTAGTACGGGGAAGCATGTATATATTAAAGAGGGTAGAGGAGAGGGAAGAACCTTGGGGTACACCTTGGGGGAGACTGATGGGGTCAGATTCGTTGTTGTCCACTAAGACCGTAAAAGAGCGATTTTGTAGATACGATTGTATCCAGGCGTGAGCATTGCCTGTGATTCCAATACTCCTGAGGATGTTGAGGAGGACATCGTGATTGACTGTGTCGAACGCAGCGGAAATGTCAAGCATGGCAATAAGATAGGAGGATCCTGAGTTGGTTCCTCTGATGAGTGTGTCGTGGAGGGAGAGCAGTAAAGTTTCAGTACTTAAATGCTTCCTGAAACCATGCTGGGTGGACGGGAGAATATTGTTTTGTTCGAGGTGATCGGAGAGGCGAGAGTTAACTAGTTTTTCAAGGACTTTAGCTAGGAGTGGTAGGTTGGAAACAGGTCTGTAATTAGACAAAGAGGCAGGGTCAAGATTGGGTTTTTTGAGTAGCGGTTTCACTACTGCTTGTTTGAGAAAGTTGGGAACAGTGCCATGCTCTAGGGAGCAGTTGAGGATATTCGAAAGTGGTTTGGCGATCACTTTGGGATCTTTCGGATAATAGAAGGACTAGAGGGCACTCCATGAAGTTAGCATGTGGCACATTTAAAACTAATTGGAGAAAGTTCTTTTTCACTCAATGCACAATTAAACTCTGGAATTTATTGCCAGGGGATGTGGTTAGTGCACTTAGTGTACTGGGTTTAAAAAATGACTGGATAAGTTCTTGGAGGAGAAGTCCATTACCTGCTATTAATTAAGTTGACTTAGAAAATAGCCACTGCTATTACTAGCAATAGCAACATGGGATAGACTTAATTTTTGGGAACTTGCCAGGTTCTTGTGGCCTGGATTGGCCACTGTTGGAGACAGGATGCTGGGCTTGATGGACCCTTGGTCTGACCCAGTATGGCATGTTCTTATGCTCTAATTTTCTGATTCTCTTTTTTTCAAGACTCAGGCACCTGTGTTACAGGGTGGCCATATTTCCTGCTTTATACAGAACAGCCCTGAATTTTAAAGAAACTGTCCTGTGCCCTTAAGCAACAACAAGACACACAACTGTACCATTTTTCAGTCTGGCCACATATGGAAAAATGCACAATAATACTCCTAATCCTCCTGTGTTTCCCCAAACTTAAGTGTGACCATCATACTAGGCATCATCGATAAAATATTTGCACAGATGTTCACTCTCTGCCTTATATATAATCATGGGTCACTGTAAATCCCAATGTGATATATTTTTAAATTTTTTTTGCAATTGAAACTTTTGCCATGCTGAATGCTTTGTAAAATTCCAAAAGTCAGTAGATATCTTTATTTTATTTTATCCACTTCCGAAACAAATTGAATGTCAGTGCATAGACCGCTCCTAAACTTGCCCACATAACCCATGCAGCAAATTTCCTGCCCCAAATCTTGGAAGTCGCTGCTGCTGCCCCTCTACCACCACCATCTCCTCCCAGGACATTGGGTCCAAAGGCAATGCAGTGAGCATAGGGAATAAGCCTGCACTCGCTGACCTTGCTTCGTCATTGGGCCTGCACGCTCACTGGGCTTTGAGCATTGCTGCTGGAGCCAAGATCCGGGAGCACCAAAACATATCCTGGTTTGCCGGGGCAGCATGGCGCCTAGTTGCGGTGGCCAACCAAATCTGTCCCTGGATGACACACATGGGCAGATCTAGAATTTTAAAGAGGGGGTTGCAGAATTCTTTGAAGGTGTAAATAAGCATACATGTAGTGAGACTCCTAGATCTGAGCCTCAGTTTGGGTTCTAGTAACACAAGATATTCTGGGTGGGGGAGATTTATCCTGGTTGACCTCTTGGGAAATGTGTTGAAGGTTTGAACTCGTAGCAATAATAAATGACCACTGGATGGTGTTTTGCGAGAGGTGAGCCTTGTAATGTAATGAGTTAATGTGGTTTGAGTTAAGGGGTGGTGTGATTCAAGGTGTGTGATTGATGGGGAATGGTGAAGCGAGAGGTATAAAGTTGGGTGTTTTTTGCCGGGAGTTGTCTTTTCTAGGATGGCGTTGGTAGAGGAAGGGACCTCCAGGATGTAGTGGCCTGTAGTAGCAAGCCTGTGGGCTGTTAGGTCCAAGGACAAGACCAGTGTAGAGTAGGGCCCTACAAGGGCTTTTCCCCACAAGGAAAGAAGCTCAAGGACATAGAATGGAAGAAGGTTTTCCTTCCTGTGAGGAATGGTTCAGATGCTAAGGGTAGAGAAGAGGCGTTTCCTCCCCACAAGGAAAAACGTCCGGAAGAAAGGAAAGAGGGAGATTGTTCCGAAATGAGAAATGCCCCATGAATGCCCCAGCCCGTGAAGGATACTGGGGAGGCCTACACATGGCTGTATTGGAGAAACAGGAATGGAGAAGGTCGAGTGCATAGAGTTGCGAGTAAAGTCTATGGCGATAAACTTCATTCTTTATAGTTGTTTTGAATCTGGGAATGTGGTTCCTTTCCCATGTAGTTGTTGCGTTCGTGCCTGTTCTCGCCCTCGCTCCACCCGTTCTACCTTAGTGGCGACTCCCTTCGGGTCTGACGGACAGTTGCTGCCACGGCTTCTCCTCGCCATACTTCCTGGAATCCCCGGGCTGGCCTGATGCTGCTGATCAGCCATGTTCTTGATGTCGTAAGGGCACGCACACACGCTCCAGAGTTTGTACCGGCAAGGGCGTGAACCTCGGGGGCATCCCCCCGTAGTGATGTCATCCGCTTCCACCTTTAAAGGTCTTTGCTTGCTACTACGAATCGAGTAAGCAAGGGGAATTCTTTCTCCGCCGCTCTGCCTCCACTACCTTACTTAGCGGTACCCGCTCCTCGGGGGCCCCGCTCTCTCTTCTTGATTTCAGATTGCTAAGATGGGATCCGGTACTCGCTCCACGAGGGCCTACGTCCCTGAATGCTCAGAAGACTCCTTACTACCTGGAAGCAATCACAGACATGAACACAGTGAGTTCTATTACAGATAGGAACCGGTACTCGCTCCACGAGGGCCTATGTTCCTAATCTCCGAAGACTCCCTTCTGTCTAAGATGTTATCGCATGTACGGAGATCGTGAGTCATTATTGTAGATTGCAGATAGGAACCGGTACTCGCTCCACAAGGGCCCATGTTCCTAAATTCCTTCTCAACTCTCTTCTATATCAGAAGCTATCATATACCTATATCCTGTGCATTACTATTTTAGATTGCAGATAGGAACCGGTACTCACTCCACGAGGGCCTGTATTCCTAAAACCCTCCAAAGACTCTCTTCTATTCCAGAAGCTATCTCATACACAGATATTGTGAGTTCTCATTCCAGACTGCATATAGGAACCAGGACTCGCCTACGGATCCTGTTCCTGAATATACTGAAGACTCTGTTGCATAGAAGCCATTATAGATATCTACAATTGTGAGTGTATTATCTACTACTGGTTATGTATCCAGCATACCCTGTCTACTCACTACCTATAGTCTCTCTCTACAGCTCAGCAACCCAGAGACCGCAATTCCAGTATGTGAGAGACTTCAGCCCTCCCGGACACATCAGCTCACTACTGCCACCTCTGGTGGTTCTACTTCCTGTCTAATAAAGAACTATCTGTGTTTGTCTCCATACTCCAGCCTAGCCAGTGGTCCCTCTCAGGATATCCTCCTGGGGGCGCTGTCATCTGCCATCGGCCCAGGGATTCACCAATTTACCTCAAGTGTCATTCCTTACACTACTAGAGTGGTATTATACGACTGCCACTTTGTGTGAAGCCAACCCACCACAGATCATTAACTCTGCCTACGGAGTATTACAATTGTTAGCTCTTCCCCTTGGCAGGGTGATCCATAACAGATTGCTAACTCCCTGGCGGACTTATAACAGATCGCTACTCCTAACTCGATAACAGATTGCTAACTCCGAGCAGCAGATTTACAACAGATTGCTAGCTCCTCCCCTCTGGAGGAGCAGATCTACGACAGTAGTTTGGGGTGGGCTGAAATATAGAAGGAAGAGTATCTATCAAAGTCCATAAAATCATAAGTGAAATAAAATGGGTAAAAGTGAATAAGTTATTTACACTTTCCAAAAATAAAAAAAACTAGGGGACACTATGAAGTTAGTAAATAGCACATTCAAAACAAATCTGAGAAAATTATTTCATTCAACACACAATTAAGGTGTGGAATTCATTGACGGAGGATGTGGTAAAGACAACTAGCATGGATGGGCTTAATAAAAGGTTTGCACAAGTTCTTGGAGGAGAAGTCTATAAACTGTTATTAACCAGGTAGGTTTGGGTGTTAGCAGCATGGGATCTATCTACTGTTTTTATCCTTCCTCAGTGCCCCTTTCACTCTAGGTCATCTGATGGCCCAACTGATTCCCTTGCAGATTGTCAAGGCACAGTGCTATTGTTTTACACCCCAAGGCCAATGGGCTGAACGCTGGCAAGAGTGGCTTGTGCAGAGCAAGAATCAGGTATTCTGCCTGTACTGGCCATCTTCCTTTTGGGCTGAGCCCTCAGGTGCTGGTGGCTAGCAGGACTTAAGCACAAGTTGTACTCCAAGGGCAGGAACTGAAAGACATTTACTAAGACTGAACTAAACTGCAAGGAACTGAAAGATGCCCACAAAGCAACAAGAGTAGGGGGCATGTAGACAAAACAGAAAAAATAGATTAAGACCGCAGAGCCATAGATTAGGGTCACAAACAAACAAACAAACAGGATAAGCAAGGAAAGAAGGCCTTAAACTAGGGTTACACACAGAACAGGATTAACCAAGTGGCAAAAAGCAGAATATTAAATCAAATAAATAAACAAGACAGAACAAACAAATAGATCAAGAAGGCCACAGATTTCAGCCAAACAGATGAGGAAAAAGGCCCTCCATTTAGTTCAAACAGAACTTGATCATGAACAGACAGGGCTAACTGAGACCCAGACTAAAGCAAGATACTTACTTTGAGGCAGGTTTTTTTTTTTATTTTATTAACATTTCAAATCTACAGACTGCAGTAGCATGTCACAGAAAACAAAGAACGGCATATAGATACCATGATACTATCAAAACAACGGCATGTCAAACCATTTCTTGAATTATAATGAAATCTAGAGGAAAATAATTGCAAAAAAGAACAATACTTAACAATCAGAATAATAAGTAAAAAAAAAAGGGAGGTGCAGATTTTATTTCAATCCACGGCTACTACTTGGTTGGGGGTCTATAGGAATCCAAGAAAAAACCCAGTTAAGAAAGCTCAAAGAATATATATCTGACATTATCAATCTTCATCACACATTTGCAGGGAAACCGTACAGTCCCCGCTTTATGTCCTCGTGCACCCAACTGTCGTGCACGAGGACATAAAGCCAGGAACGTTTTCCGACGCTGCTGTTGCTCTAGAAATATCTGGATAGATCCAGACCTTTTGGCCCAGATATAAGAAATCTCTATTTCGAATAAATATTCTAAGGACATTATCCCGATCAGAGGGAAAAACAAAATTAGCCAGAACAGTTCTCCTATTTTCAATCTGAGCTTCAGCAATTGTTTCTAAAAAATCAGAAAGGTTTGCAGATGGAGGAGCAGGGAGAGCAGAGGCAGGGCATTCACCCTCTTACTTATTATTTGGAAGAAAATAAATCTTTGAGGTGGGTGGTATGATATCCATTGAGAGATGTAATATTTCTTGTAATTTCTAAATTGTTCTCTTGGAGAAATTAATTTACATTTTTGAAAGTTTAACACTCTCAGGTTTAAGTACCTTGATGCATTCTCCAAATTTTCCACTCTTAGAAATAGCAAATTCCCCCGAATTAAACCACTCTGAGTAGATTGAATTTGGGACAGTTTAGAATCCAACTCTACTAGCTTAGATGTATGTGTGGTAACGATTGGATTTAAGGAATTAAATTGATTTTGAGAGTCCTTCAAAACTGTTGTAAGAGAAAAAAATAGAGCTTTCTAGCAATGATATGGCATTCCAAAGAGAGTCCAAAGTCACAAGAGAGTTTAACTAAAAAGGGTTTAGAGGAAAAAGTTACCAAAGACTTTGAGGCAGGCTTTTAACTGTGGCAGTGGTGAAAGAACATGGCTACCAGCAGGACTTCCAAGCCATAGAGCTTGGAGGACTAGACAGCACAGTACATGGACCACTGCAGACCCCTGCTGGTGGAGACACACACTGCCCAGTGTACCTGTTTCTAATGTACTTGAAAAAGCTTTTATTATTAGTTTTGTTGGAAGGGTTCTGTACTGGGACCAGTATTACAATATTAACAGTCTGGAATAGAGAGCAACGAGTGAAGGGATCAAATTTGCAGATGATATGAAAATAATCATAGTAACGCAGTAAAATAGTTAAAACAAACATGGAGGTCGAGGAACTGCAGAAAGACCTTGGCGGACTGAGGAACTGGGCATCTAGATAGCAGATGAAATCTAGGGGTTCATTTTCAAACAGTTTTAGCATGCAAAACTGGAAGTTATGTGAGTAATCAGCATGTAGGTGCATATGTAGTATTTTCCAAAAGCCGGAAGATTGTGTGTACTGTTTGTTTTGCATATAACTGTTAACGGGGAAAAAGGGGGTTGATATGAGTCATTCCGGGTGGGGTTCAGAAGTTTGCATCTGTTAGTAGTTCCTAAGCAGTAGGCATGCATACATGCCGAACTTGTACATACACTTTTACAACTGCCGAGTCATGGACAGGGCTGGTACTTCCATTAAGCGAACCAGCCAGTCGCCTGGAGCACCAGCCCTGCCAGCATGGCCTTTGGATGCCAGTGGTGGCTAAAGAAAAGAGGGGAGACGCCCCTGGGGGGCACGGTGTGGGTGGCGCGCAAGGCTGTAAGGTTCACTTAGGGCCCCTCATACCCTTGCACCAACCCTGGTCACAGAACTGAAACTGCACTTTTCTTTTGTCTGCAGTTTTTGGGTGGGAGGGGTATGGGTTAAGTGGTGGGGGGTCAGGGTGAAGTGCTGAAGGTCTGGGTGAACTGCTGGAGATGTTGGCCAACTGCTGCTTAAAAGGATGCATATAAGTATTTTCATGAGTGGTGTATGCGCATGCTTAATAGATTATCTGCTTCCCCGTGTAAACTGTGGTAATTAAGCACAAATGTTACAATTATTTTGCATGTTAAATATATGCACATACTTTTGTAAAAAAAATATATATAGAAAATATGCAGCTCCCTGCATTAAAAAAAATGTATGTGTGCTGAAACATATGCGGACATGTTTTCAGGGCAGAGATATGCAGTATTTTATAAACTGCATGGCTTCTACCACGATTTATAAAATACAGGCATAACTTTCTGCAGCCCCTTGTATGCGCATAGGTGCTGATTTACACCCACTGTTGAAAATTATCCTCCCTATATGGTCCAGTGTAAAATGATGCACACAGGAAAATAGAATCCTAACTCTAGGTGCACAATGTTGGGTTCCGAATTAGGAGTCACCAGTCAAGAAGAGGAATCATTGTAGACAATGTACTGAAATCCTCCGCTCAGAGTGCAGCAGCAGTGAAAAAAGCAAATAGAATGTTAGGAATTATTTGGAAGGAAATGAAGAATAAAACTGAGAATATAATGCCTCTGTATAGCTCTCTGGTGTGACTGCAACTTGACTGTTGCATTCACTTCTGGTCACCCCATCTCAAAAAAGATATAGAACTAGAAAAGGTGCAGAGAAGGACAATAAATATGATAAAGGGGATGGAATGGCTCCAGTATTTATTTATTTATAACTTTTTTATACTGACGTTCGTGTAAAAAATACAAATCACACCGGTTTACAATGAAACTGAATGTCGCATGGAAAGGCTAAACAGATTGGGGTTCTTCAGCGTGGAGACAGAGAGAGGACAGGATAGAAATTAATAAATTCATGAGTTGGGGAGAACAAGTAAATAGGGGATGGTTATTTACCCTTTACCCCAAGATTAAGGGACATACTGTAACACTGTCGAAAGAAGCGATCCCTTGCTTCTGCGGTGCGGTTGGAGCCACCTAGTCAGCAAGCTCGCTAGACCCACACTGGCAGATGGCGGAGAAGCTCATAGGCAGGACCGGCTGTAGTTTCGCCTTGTACTGGCAGTGTCTCCCATAAGTTGAGCCCTTGGGTTTTGGCAGCAGGCAGGACTTAGCTGGGTCCCTAGGGCTATCCAGAGAGAGAATCCGAATTAAGCAAGACTCGTGACAGGCAGCAGACAGCCGAAGTTGAAGGCCAGGCCAGGGTCAGAATACAAGTAGTTAGTCTGAGACAAACAGGACTGACAAGACCAACAGGACAAGCAAGAAGGGAAAAAGCGGGACCTGGGAACAAGAATGAGGGGGCAAGGAACATAATTGGGGGGGGGGCAAGGAACAGAGCACGGAGGAGGCTAGGACAAGACAAGGAACACAGAACAAGGCACATGCACAAGGCTAGAAAGAGACAGCAACATGCACTGGAACACAAGGGCACAGGAGACCTGTTGCTGAGGCGAGGGACTGCTCCGACGCGGTTATCTTCCTGCTGCGGGCCCTTTAAAAAGACATACGTTAGGCGCACGCGCAGCTAGAGACAGCCGGGAGGTAGTGCCGGAAGGCCCACAGCACTCTCCCTTAGTCTTGTATGGTTGGTAAGGAGCCAATGGCCCTTATTGCCCGCGGCCCAGATCACAGTCAGTCCATCCCTGCTAGTAAGTGTTCATGGTTGTTCAACAACTTGGATTCCCTCGCCCCAGGGCCTGTATCAGTCCACAGCATGGCCAGCCTCTACCCACCCAAGAAGCCGAAGCGGGATCTGGGCCTCAGATCTCCAGCATGGCAAAGCATGACAATGGCATGGATCTCCCCAGGGCCTATGTCAGTCCACAGCATGGCCAGCCTCTACCAACCCAAGAAACCGAAGTGGGATTTGGGCCTCGGATCTCCAGCATGGCAAAGCACAACAATGGCATGGATCTATCAGGCTGGTCCAACATAACCAAGTCTTGATAAGTTATGTCACTTTTTAAAGGATTCTGCTAAAAGTAAATTGAAACCTGTGAAGCAAGCTGAAATAAGACCGGACTATGTAAAGTCTTACTGTTTATCATTCATATCCCATTTCCTTTTCAGAGATTATTATGAAGTGAACACCTTGGCACCTTGTCCATCCGTATGCATGCATCGGGTGAGCCCTGCATGAGCTCACCTCATTTTTGCTGCTCTTGTTTCTTTTATGAATCTTTCTGATGTGCTCAATTCATTCTCATCCTTCTCCTCCTCTCCGCTGCTCTTTTATGTCCTACATGCTCTAATGACTGTTTACATTTCTTCGATTTGCTTTTTTGTTAAGAAGTTGACAGCCTGAAAGGCTATACATTCAATACTTAAGTAAAATAGCATTAACAATGCAAATAAAAAATATTATAAAATGTTCAAAAAAATATATAATCAAATGAATATTGCACAGAGGCCTGAAAATGAATTGGTTTTATTTTAAGCATTTTGGCATCTTCTATTTACTGTCTAACAAGTTTTAAAATCTATACTTGTCTTTTCATCCGCAATACTGATAACACTATACTGCTCACTCAAATGTCTTTGCCTGAATAAACATTTAACTGATTATATAGAAAATCATGGTCATTCTTGTTCCAAATGCTGATCAGTTAGGAGTAATGGACTACAAGTTTTGTTTTCCAAGGTCACTGGACAAGTATTTAATCAGAGAATATCCACCACCTAAGTTTTTAAGGTCATTAGTTAAGACTTGTCTGAACTAGAACACATGAGTTCATATCTAGGAATTGTATAACGATTCATCTGCTGCTTAAAAGTGCTGTGTGAGTCTTGGATGCAGCTCCATCACCGCTCTCTACATTAATGGCGGGGGTGGAAGGGAATTAGAACCAAGAGCTAAGAGAAACAGATAAGTATGGGAGAAGAAATGAGGGAAGCTTGCTGGGCAGACTGGATGGGCCATTTGGTCTTCTTCTGCCGTCATTTCTATGTTTCTATGAGTCATTTGCACAAGGTAGAGCAAAGGTATTATTAAACACACCCTGCTTTGAAAAATGCAGTTACTGACATAGTAGTTTGAATTTGAATGTTTATTATAGCAAAGTTCAAACACACGCGGTTTTAAAACCATTAATGCCCATCGTTACATTGCAGGGATGCAACCGAAGAGACACTAACAGTCTGATTCACTAGGACAGAAAAAAAACCAACAACTTAGTAAGCAGGCGCTATATTACCATATAGATGGGGGGGGGGGGTCTCCCTGTCACTTAGGTCCGAACGCTGTAATTTATTTCGCAGCAAATGAGAAGATTGTCATTTAAACTGTGGGCAAATTTTGATTGCATTATTTCTTAGTACACAGAAGCATCCATCTTCCTTGCGGGCGTAGCCCAACGGCGCGAAAACAAAAGCTATAGCCACAAATGGCGCCAAAACTCCTGTACGAGAACTAAAGCGCCAACTCTCCACAAAGCTGACCTCCACAAGTGCCGTTTTCCCGCGGCAGCCGACGTGGTCCCGCCTCCTGAGGATTGCATTTGTTTTGCTTCCAGGTGGGCGGGAGGCGGTAGATTAAAAAGAGGAAGTAGGAGGGAAAATATATGACGTTGGTTGCTCCGAGTTGTTTCGTTGTAACCTGCAATGCATAGAGTGGCGGGAAAAAAATAGCTATTCTTTGCATTATCCTTTTCTTATTCTACAGAATTAGAGATAATAACAAATGGACTTTAAAAAAGTAATATATATTTTTAATTGAACACAGCAAACTATATTTTAAATTGTAGCAGAAGTTTTGAAACCTTTTCAAGATGCAGCAGAGCCATTAAAAAAAAGTGTCGACAAAGACAGAGGTCTACAAAACGGCAGCAATCTTATAGCCTGGTGTATAGCTATGAGCAGACATAGTCTGTTATCTGGAGATATGAGAATACCATCACGGGGCAAGTAGCTTTTTTTCTGATGCTTCCAATCTTCTCACTGATACTGAATGGATTCCTTCTTATTTATTTATTTATCTATTTAAAATATTTATGTCCCGTCCTACTTTGACAAGTAGTTCAAGACGGATTTAAATTTAAAAACACAAAACTATTTTTGGCTACAGAAAACCCAGGTGTGGCCAGGGGAGGGGGGATTGAATTTTTTTGAAAGGGGAGGAATTTTGGACAGATTGGGGTGGAGCTGGCAGCACCACACAACCCTAAAATCTCTTTCTTAAAAACTTTTTTTCCACTGTTGGGCCACCTTTAGATGCAGTGGAGGACTGGTTGGAGGTTTCACCAGATCCCTGGGGCAGGGAGCTTGTACATACGATGGGGCAAGGCTCTTAGGGCTTTCTTGGCCCTTTAAGAAGACAGCAGCCTTGGGTGAAGTGGGTCGCCATCATGCAGATTTTTTTCCCCTTCCCACAGTATTCGCTTGGACTTTTTTTGCGAGAAAAAATTGCATGTGGAAGCAGCCACAGTATTTTACCGCATGGGGGTATATACGGTGGGAACGCCCCCATGGTGTTTTTCCACAGCCCACAGTATTTTTCACCTTCTGAGGTAAAATACTGCAGCATAGTAAATTATCCCTTTAGTTTGTAAAAAGAGCACTTGAGTAATGCCTGAATCCTGAGATTTAATTGAAAACTGAGTGTCAAAAATGATCCCCAGATTCCACACGTTTGTAATGATTAGGACCTCAACACTTAAACCTTAGCAGTTTGATGACATCAGGACCACTCCCTCTGTATTAATCCATAGAATCTCTGTTCTCTTAACATTAAGGGTGAAATTATTCTGGGCTAGCAGGAAGTTAGGTCCTCCACTATGCTGGACAAGTCAGTTGCCACTGCATACATAATTTACACATCATCAGCATATATTCGATACTTAATACTCATGGCTCTCAACAATGTAGCCAAGGGTTGCAAAAACAAATTGAACAAGGCTGGGGAAATAGCTGACGCTGGGGAGCTCCTACTCTTCCAACCTGAACTATTTTCTCCTTGGCACACTTGAAAAAGTTGACCTCCTAAAAATGACTGGAACTGTAGCAGTACATTGTCCCTGATTTCCCCACCCCCTCCCCCCAGCACACAGCTAATTCACCATCATCACATCATCTACTGAACTGAAAGCAGAAACTTGGACAACTGAGTTAATACACATTTCTCCAGAAATTTCGCCAAAGAAAGCAATTTGAGATAGGATGATAGCTGGCTAAATCAATTGCCTCAAGTGTGGGGCTTTTAAGCAGGGCCTATGTAAGAATATTTGGTGCCTTAGGCCATGCACACTCACCAACTTATCTATTGGCAGCAGTTTCAGTTCAGTGCTATTTATTTAGATTTCTTTTATTCTGCTTTTCAGCACAGATTACATTCAGCTACTGTAGGTATTTTCCTATCCCCAGAGGACAATGGAGGGTAAAGTGACTTGCCCACAGTCACAAGGAATTGCAGTGGGATTTGAAGAATGGTTTTCGTGGTCTGTAGCCTATTGCTCTAACCACTAGGCTACTCCTCCACTGCTACCTTCTTTGGTGGTATTGGCTTTCCTTGCACTCTCCTCACCCTTCTGGGCCTCGCATGGTGGCATTTAGCTGCCCCAAAAATGTTGATGCTTTAGACAACTGCCTAGTTTGCCTAATGGAAGCATTGTCTCTGCTTTTACAGACTGGCTTTTTAGAAAAAAAATAAGCCAGGCACAATTCCCTCAGTAAATGAAAGAGTAAACAGTTTTTGTCAACATTTCACCAAATGAGTCTTTCAAACTATGCAGGATCCAGAAAGGGCAGGGATCTATCAAACAGTGGGTAGATCTTAACTGTGACGTAATGTGTACCACTTCTCTCACTGCGACCAACCAAACACTAGACCTACCACCACAGGGGGATAATGCTCAGACACATTTGTAATCAACTCCAACACAGTATCTGATTTATTTATACACTTAATCCAACTTATCCACACAGTAGGTTGCATATTGTTCACTATCACTTGTAAAAGAGGGTGGTATTCTTGAAAATCCTTCCAACATGTCCCTAACCACCCTAAATAATTCTAATGATCTATTCAAATAATTTTGCTATTGAATGGTAAAGAAAGGTCTCCTTGCTACATCTAGAACTACTTTATAATGCGTAAATGCCCTTGAATTAACTTTAATGGGGGGAGGGATTATTACACCACAGTCTTTCTTCCCTTTTCAAAATAACAAAGTGAACCTTCAGACTCGGAACTCCCGCATACCCTTCCTTTTTCTGGAGACTCAGGACTTCATCTTTTCTGGACTCCTAAATTTCTTCCTTTCTCTAGGCACCTGTGATAGCATGGACTTTAGGGAGGTGTGCTCGAGGGTACAAAACCAGCTGGACTCTGGCTTCCAACAGAAAAGCGCTTTTATTCTTCACATAAACAGAAAGACAGGAGTTCGGGACCTAGGGTCCTTTCCCCAAAGGACCGTAGGCATTTAAGTTTCCCAACCTCTGTGGGCATTGGGCCAAGAGATGGCCTCGGTCTGTGCAGTAGAGACAGAGGCCCTGTTGTCTGCAACAGAGCCTTTATTCTGGGGCCAAGCATCAGCGTTCCAACTGCATCGGTTCCTCAGGAGATGGAGGAGAGGTTGAAGATGTTGCAGCCAGGATCGAGAGCAGATGTTGAAATCGGGATGCCAGGGAGACTCTTCTCCATAACGGACAGGTCTCTCGAGCTCTTTGCTGCAAGCAACAATCTAATTTGCCAGTTAGGGCAATGAGAGCTTCTAGTGAGGTGAGGATTCTCGGGCAGCAAGCTCATCCTTGATTTTCCCAGAGAGGTCTTCCAGGATGATGGCGACCAAGCTGTCCTCTCACGAGTTTAGCTCAGAAGCCAGTGTCCAAAATTCCACAGCATATTCAAGCAAGGTTCGGGAGCCTTGACGGAGATGGAGCAGGTCAGAAGCTATCGCAGCTGCACAACCAGGCTCATCAAAGACTAAGTGAAACTGCTCCATAAAGTGTTTGAAGATGAGCACAATAGGATCCCTTGCTCCTAGATGGAAGAAGCCCAAGCCAGTGCTGTTCCATCTAGTAATGAAAGGATGTGTGTAATCTTGGCTTGATCGTCGGGGAATAGTAGAGCCTGTAACTGGAAATGTGTTCTGCACTGATTAAGGAATCCCCGACACTGCCTTGGATCCCTGGCATATTGCGATGGAGCTGGCAGCTGAAAGACTGGCCAATTAGGCGCTGAAGGAGACGGCACCAGTGCGAGTGGAGGCGGTGCTGCAGGAGTAGTCAGGGCATCCAAACACATGGTGAGGTGGTTCATAGCTGCGGCCAGGAGCTCCAAGGCACCCTGCTGGTCCTGCAGCCTGTGGGCTATGCCAGGGATGGCTTGGGGCAAAGTCATGCCCATGGCATCAGCAAACTGTGGGCTGCTCTCGTGGACCGCTACATTCATCTTCCCTGGCCAGGCTGGCCCTGCTCCTCTCCGATATGGCGGACACTGCTGGCCAGCCTCGCAGCAGGATGCTGCCAGTGAGATGCCACCTACAGTGCCCGTCGTGCCTCCCCCTACGCACACGCACACACACCACTTCCTACAATTTAAAGGGACCGCAGCGGGAAAGTCCCTGCGGCCTCGAGATATCATCATCCACACTGTCCTATATAAGGGCAACTCCCCGGAAGCAACTTGCCTCAGCAACAGATCCAACTACTTCCTAGTAGTGCATGTTGATTCCCTGTGTTCCAGTCTTCAGCCTTTGCCCAGCTTGCCTTCCATCATCGTTCTAGTCTGTCCCATTCACACTGTCTATTTGTTCTTGCCCTAGCTTCTTTACCCTGCCTATCCATCCCTCTTTACCTCCCTCAGTTGGATACCTGGTTTTCACCTCAGCTTAGAATCCAGATACGCTTGACCACTGCCTGGACCTCATATATACCTGAATGCTGCCTGCCTCTGACTATTGCCAGGACCTCAGATATGCCTGACTGCTGCCTGTTTCTGACCATTACCTGGACCTCAGATATGTCTGACTGCCACCTGCCTACACCCCTAACTACTATGGATCTTTTCTACTGCCATCAGCCGAGACCCCACTTAAGTCCTGTCGGCCTCTGCACCAAAAGGCTCAACCTGAGAGGAATATGAGCTGGTATAGATGAAGGCTCTGACAGGTTTCTGCTTCGCTTGGGTCTGCCTGTCAATGGTGGGAACCTGCAGGGCTCCTCCCAGCAGGTAGAGTCAATTCTGCCTCAGCCTAAGGGTCCACAGAAACAACTGTTGTGTCTGTGAACCCTTGGGCTGAGGCAGGATGCCGCAAAGGATTCTGGGTGAAGGAAGGTTCCCTTCACCCTACCATAAGAATCCAGGCCTTGAAAGACAGAGTAGGCCTCAGGGGAGCTGGTAGGTCCTCATGGGAATTATCTTATGCTGTATGTCTACCTAATATGTGCGCCTGATGCAAGTGAGCTATTATTTTGATTTATGTAATTATGAAGCACTGTAAATAAATAATTGCACCTGAACCAAGTTAGTCAAATCTAGACCACTGAAACTTTTCCTGTGAGGTAAGGATGGCGGTTCACGGGAGCAACCCATTGACTCCCGAATGCAATATTATACATGTTATAGAAGCCTGAGCATAGTTTTAGCTTCTCTAAAGGGGCAATTTAGCCTGGTAATTATTTAGTCTATATGTTCCTGCAGACTGCATCAGCATCAGTAAGCAGAGCATCTTGCCTTAGCATCTAAGCTCACAGATTGATTTTATGGGGGATCAATTATACAAAACAAAGGTGGTACAGGGAGTTTGTGGTGGGCTTGGATGGAAAGGCTCAACAGCAGCAGTCTAATTCTGGGAGGCCCAGTTTGAAAAAGTTTAGAACCCCTATGTAGCGCCCCTTGCCTGGTGTTGAACCCAAAAGGCCACATCTACTTTACACACCACTCTGTGAGTGAGAGAGAGAGCGCCTAGCTATAAGGCCCTTCTAGTAGTTAGGTATTTATATCTCTTATATAGGAGGCCCACCTAGTAACTCGAGGTGAGGTTAGGTAGTAGTGTAGGGGTTAGGGGCCACTTTGACATGCAGAGTGAGACATACGAACAGAACAGTGCACTCTTGTGAAGATTTGATGTCCTTTGGAGTGAGGAAACTCACACAAAGATGAGATTTGTACAATGTTCTCTCAACTAGCTTAAGAGTCCATCAAGCTGATGACATCTCTTCAGCCTTATATAAGGCTGTACCCTGCTGCTAGCAAGTGCCTTGGCAATAGGTCTCCTCACTCTAGTGAAGTGCTTTTTCCTGAGTTCCTGCTCTTTGTTTCTCCTGACTGTCTTCGGCTTGACCTGGATTGGATAGTGACTATGAGATTCGCCACCTGCACAACCCTTGTCTGGATACTGACTACGAGATACGCCGCCTGCCTCGACCTTTGCCAGGACATTGTCGGTGAGTCTGCTGTCATCTTGATCCTTACGTAGATCACTGCGGGCTCCCTTCCCAACTTCAGACTTGGCCTGTGCTCTTGCTTTGTGGCCTTCTTCTGGACGTCCATCTTCTCAGAGGCCCCAAGTAAGTCCAGCCGGCCCCGGCACCCGAGGGCTCAACCTAAGGGGAACGCGGGCTGGTAGTGGTGAAGCCCCAGCAGGGCCTCTGCTCCTCGTCCACCTCGCCTACCAATGGTGGGGTCCTGTGGGGCTCCTCTCCACAGGCAGCACCAACTCCCCCTTGGTCCAAGGGTCCACTGTCACAACAATGTTGCTGTAGGTAATTTTTTTAACCTCAAAATGTTCTTTCATGTAAAATGTGTTGTTATAAATGTAGGGAGAGTTACTTTAAAACATGAGCAAGCGCGCCCATATACACAGGTATATGCCCACACACTATGTAAAATATGTGTAAACCTATATAACAACAAGTTCGAGTATCAAAAAATACATGGCATGTATTTTAAACATACCTGAGTAAATGTTGACGTATCCAGCTAAGTGTTGACAAATATCTGGCTACATAGTGCTGTAGTGACTTATCTGGCTAAGTAGAGATGCTAAGACTTATCCGACTATGTAAAATACCCAAATAAGTAAACGAAAAGAGCTACATAGGTGGATAGGTAAGATAGATGGATAACTAGCATTGGAAGATTTATCTGGCTATCTTACTTATCCAGCTATGTAGTGCTTTTTACGACTTAGCCGGAGAAGTAAAAAATTATCCGGACATCTGCTATGCATGAGTATTTTTGCTTCTAATTTTAATCATTTACACAATGTAAGTTTTCTTAGCATGTCAGGTTTTGCACGTGTAAATGATCAGATGTTCTAACATGCATGCGAGAAGGGAATTACCAGTTTTACCAGTTAGTCCACCAGTTTGCCCAGTTTATCCTCAAGACCCCCCCCCTGGTTCTTCAGCTTGAACTCCCCACTATTTACCCAGACCCCTCACTCAGTCAGTAATTGGCTATGAAGAGCTTTATTCTGATTTATACCTGATAAATATGCACAGGTAACAGCCACATGCACATTGTTTTGCTGGGCTTCCCCGCCTAGGAACGCCCTTTTTTTATATGACTACATTTATTTGTGCACCAGTACTTGTGCGTGCATGTGCAAAGTTTATAAAATAACACTTCTGCAATCATGCACTATTTGCGCACGCATCTCCTACCGTACCTTGTGCTCGCGCAGCTCTTTTAATTCACCTTATAATTTTTAATTGTGTGTGGTGAGCTCCTGGGGCGGAGAGGGCGCAAGGCTGCAAGATTTGCTTAGGGCACCTAATATCTGTGCACCGGCCCTGCTAAAATGTATTCTTTGGCTTAGTTGGTACTTTGAAATGATTCTGTACAATAAATCATCTTAATTTTTAAGCAGTATTCCCCAATGCCCTCTTTCTGTTTACTTAATGGTGTTTGGTTTTTCTTTCAACCTCCTGCACTTGGGAATATCTTGTCTGCCAAGGGCATTGCACACATCCGTGCCTCATGGCGATCTTATAAACCTTTGGTTCAGGAGTTAGGACATAAATTGGAGACCAGGATTCATCTGGCACAAGAAGCAGGTGCTTTTGTCTTTAAAAGTGTCAGAGCACAAAGCATGTGAACATAATATAACTGGAATCATGTATTAAATAAGAGACTTTGTTTTGTGGCTGCTCTGCTCCGCTCCATATTTCATACAATACTTGATGCAATTGATCGTAATGTAATTTCTCTAGCAGAATATTTGAAATAAACCCATAGAATATTAATGGGGAGGGCAATTTTCAAAAGTCATTTGCTCAGGTGAAGCGGCTGTCTAAAAATTGCCCACCCTGTATGCAGTTAAAGTATGCCTGGGGATCCACAACACACATGGGGGGGGGGGGGATTTTAAAAGGGTTACGCGCGTAACCGTGAATACCCGCTCCTGTGTGCGCCGAGCCTATTTTGCATAGGCCCGGCGACGCATGCAAGCCCCGGGGCTTGGAAAAAGGGGCGGGGGCGGGACTGAGGCCCTCCAGCACAGGGGGATCGCGTGCTGGCACTTGGCCGGCGCGCGCAACTTACTAAACAAAGGTCGGGGGCGGGCTGGGGGGCGGGTTAGGTAGGGGAAGGGAGGGGAAGTTGGGGGGGGGGGGGGGAGAAGGAATGTTCCCTCCGAGGTGGCTCCAATTTCAGAGCGGCCTCGGCGGGAACGGGGAAAGCCATCGGGGCTCCCCTAGGGCTCGGCGCGTGCAAGGTGCACAAGTGTGCACCCCCTTGCGCGCGCTGACCCCGGATTTTATAACATGTGCGCGGCTGCGCACACATGTTATAAAATCGGGCGTAGGTTTGTGTGTGTGCGAAGGGTTGCGCGCACAAATCTACGCCCGCACGTATCTATTAAAAATCCAGCCCATAATTTCACTTGTGGGAAAAGTAGGTGGACTCAGGAGGAATTAGGTCAGCGGAGGCAACAATGTGCCTAGTTTTGCATTTTCAATATTTATGCATGTTGTTTTTCAGGGAAAAAAAAATATACACAGAAAACGCAGGTGCAGATATCTCTGAGGGTACTTTTTTCCCTATGTAATTTTCAAAGGGAACGTGCGTCCTTTGAGAATTGGTGCAAAGTCCATGGGGAAGCGAACCCATAGACTTTGCCACAATCCGGGCATGTTCAAAAATTTTCTCCATATGAAAAATGTGTTTCTTCTGAGCTTAGAAATCCACCTCCTCTCTCAGAGATGCAGCGACCCACGAAGAAAGACCCAAAGGCTGTTCTACCCTAGCAGCAATGTAGCATTTCTCTTTTGTTGGTCCAGCAAAAGATGCCATAACTTCCAGAGTCTCCTCGTTTTCCAGCGGCCGCTATGTCACAGAAAGCATTTTAATCAAAATAAATGCAAACAAATCTGCTTCCCTGTGAGGGAGAATGAGTGAGTATGATAATTTATAGCCGTTCCCTCATTCAAGCTTGCACACACAGTCCAGGACAGGAATTTGTAGCTGTCCCTGGAACTGGAGGAGGTGTGTGTAATCAGTGGGAAGAGACAGAGAGACCTGTTTGGTCGCCTTCGCTTAAAGGGTTTGCTGCTTATGGTAAAAGTGTGCCAGGAGAGGGCATCTCATTTCTAGCAGCAGAGTGAACACCAGATACTGAAACGTGGCTAGAAACTGTGAGTAAATTATTTTCAGATTAAGAAAAGTAAAAAATAAAAGCTAAAATCTTGGTGGGTTTGTAAAGCTAAGCGGTCAGTTACCGAAAGCTATTTGATGGGACATTTTGGAATACACAGTGGGAATAAGCAGTGGTGTACCTAAAGTATTTGGCACCCAGGGTGGATACTTCCTTTAGCACCCCCACCCCCTCCCAAATTCACTTCTCCATTCCCCCTCTCAGTGAGCTCCGGTTCTCCTCTCCCTCACACAGGCTTCCTCTCTCTCTTGCATACACTCTCACACACCCCTGCACACAGGCTCACTCTATTTGTCTCTCCCTCACACATACAACCCCTTCACACAGGCTCCCCCTCTCACAAACACGCATCCTCACTCCCATACACACGTATGCATTCCCGTACACACGTGCAGGCTCCCAGTCTCTTACTCACATGCATTCACACACACACACACACTCCCAATCTCTTACGTACATACACACACTCCCAATCTCCATCCTCTCTCAATCACATGGGGTTTCACATGGGGTCATTCTGGCCCTCTCCCTCTTCAGCTGCCTGTGGCTATCTGGCCACTCTCTTCACTGTCTTCCACTGCTTGCAGTCCACCGGCCTCCCTCTTCTTGTGCCGTGACTGGGATGGGCTCCGCTCGCCCCTGCCGACCTTCCTCTCAATGGCAGCCCCTCCTGGCTGGAGCCCCCTGCTGGCTGTTGCACGGGGTGAACCGCAGCCCTCCTTAGTACACCACTGGAAATAAGGGATGTGGCATAGACCCCTTTGGATCCCATCTTGGACTAGATTTGGATTTTTCATAAAGCATAGCAAAAATTATCTTTTTTTTTTTTTTTTTTTTTACTAAAATGATAGGTTTCTCGTTTCAAATTCAAGACCTTGTCCACCCTACTAAATAATGGTGTGATTACAGCTACCACCACCTAATATACAGATGCGGTATCTGGTAGCTTTGCAAAGAGCCATGAGGAATTTAAACTTTGACCAGTGCTTAACTGCTGCTCCAGCAGATTTCTGTCTGTCAGTATTTACAGCACATTGAACCAGAGTGCTTGAATGAGATGGATGTGATGCGAGAAACAACACTGGAGTCGTATATGGGCCAGGTCAAGCAGAGACGGTCAAAAGAAGGAAAGGGGGAAGTGAGCTGAAGAATAGCCCATTTTGTGGAGATGACTCATCTTAATCTGGGAAGGCATATGACAGGAGATGAAGGGAAAAAAAGATGGTTTATAACCAGGCAAAGCTGGCGTAGAAAGACAAAAGACCTAGAAGAAAAACAGCAGCTATGTCATTACTGAGCGTTTCCTGATCATGTATTTTGAACTTGGGATGCTATTTGATCCTGTCTGCTGGTGCTATGGGATCTGTGCCTATCTTCAGCCGGTGGTGGGCAGAGGCAGTAAGAGAGAATTAGTGTGGAGCCAGCTGAAGATAGGCGCACACATCTTAATCTGGCCTTGGAGAGTGTCATGGACCAGATGAAGACTGCTCGCTGGCTTCTATAGGCCAGATGTGGTTGCCTTATCTTTATGAAAGAGTGAGATTGAGTCTTTTCTCTAGACTAATCTTTTGCTTTGCATTTTTTGGTCTCAGTCCACTAAGGAATGTCTTCCTTTTTGGATGTTTTTTTCAGACTGGTTTAAAAAAGAAAGAGAGAGAGAGCCTGAATATGTGCATGAGAGTGAGTCTGCATATGAGTATGAGAAAGCATACCTACATGTTTGTTTGAGAGTACCTGCATGTGTGCATGAGAAAGTGAGAGCTTGCACGTGTGCATGAGAGAGAGATTCTGCATGTGTGTGTGAGAGCTTGCATGTGTGTGAGAAAGAGTGCCTATGTGTATGAAGGAGAGAGAGAGAGAGAGAATAAAGATTGTGTGACCTTCTTCACCCAAATCCACAACAATCTCTGGAAAATCAAAAGATGCCAGGTATTTATTTAATGGTATGGAGAGCTGGAGATTTTTTAATTTAATTTTTTATTATTTTAAATTTTGGGGTGTTTCATGTGTCTACGTTTTTGAAATATTTTATTGGTGTTTGGGAAATAGAACAAATTTATGTGACTTTTTAAATCATTAGGGGCCCAATATTGAAAAATGGCCGTTTAAATAACTTGGCCAGATATAACTCATCCAGCTAAATTACACGGTATATTCAGCAGCACGGCCTTGTCGCTGATTATATGCATATATATTTGTACTTAGCCATATCAGTTATAACCGTCTAACGTAGCTGGTAAACTTATGTGGCTAAGACAAAATATTGCTACTTAGTTCCATAAGTTATTCGGCTAAGTTGCTCCACCTACAACTTCTGCAGCTAACCTTTTAGCCTTATAAGGGACTTATGTGGCTAAGCAGCAGCCACTAAATGTAAGCACATATTCAGCGACCGCTACTTAACCACATAAGTCCTACTTATCTGACATACAGGCCGATACTGTAAAATTTGCTCTCCCGGCGCGTGCACAGGCCACTCTCCTATGCGCGCGATTCACTAAAAAATATATTCAAATTAGGGCCCACAGTAAAAAGAGGCGCTAGGGACACGCTAGTGTCCCTAGCGCCTCTCTTTTGTCAGGAGTGGCGGCTGTCAGCGAGTTTGACAGCTGATGCTCAATTTTGCCGACGTCGGTTCTCAAACCTGCTGACAGCCACGGGTTTGGAAACCGGCAAAATTGAACGCCCAGTTTTCAAACTGCGGGCCGATTTAAAAAAATTTTTTTTATTATTATTTGTAACTTTTGGGACCTCCTTTTGAATATCGCCATGATATTAAGTCGGAGGGTGTACAGAAAAGCAGTTTTTACTGCTTTTCTGTGCACTTTCCTGGTGCCGGCAGAAATTAACACCTACCTTTGGGTAGGCGCTAATTTCTGAAAGTAAAATGTGCGGCTTGGCTGCACATTTTACTTACTGAATCACGCGGGAATAACTAATAGGGCCATCAACATGCATTTGCATGTTGCAGGCGCTATTAGTTTCGGGGGGGGGGGGAGGTTATTATTCAGTAAGGGGTAAAGCTAGCGCGTCCAAACGCGGGTTAACAGTGCGCTCCGCCTGTAAGTGCGCATTGTGCGTATCGGCCTGTAAGTAGTGCCAAAACGCGCTTTGAATATTGGGCTCCCTATGTTTGCCGGCTGCTTTGATATATTCATTCTTTTCATGGGATTAACATTATGAATGTCTTATATCTCTTGATTTTATTGCTTGATGTTTTGTGAGTTGTGATTATGTTTCTGGTTTTCCATTGTTGCTTATTTATTTTAGCTTTAATTTTAATTATTGGGGGTGTTTGCTGTGTCTATTTTGAAATATTTTATCAATGTTTGGGAAATTAAAAAATCACTATTATATGTTTGTAATCATTGGATGATCTTGTCATCAGCTGTTTTGAAATATTTATTCTTTTTATGAGTTTGGTTTTACTATTATGATTGATGCTTTATATTTCTTGATGTTATTGTGTGATGTTTAGTGAGGAATGATATTTGTTTTTCAATTCCATACATTCTGGCTTGTTGCGGTTTCAAGTTCAGTTTTGTCTGCATGTTTCTATTTATACTTTATTATCTCTTCATTTTGTATTTGTTGAGGGTCTGTCTGTGTTCTACATGTATGACTAAGGTGAGATATTCTGCTAAGCAGACTTGTGGTGTGGCCCCAGCTGATTTGCATGGAAGGAATAGGGGTCTACAGCTTTGTTTACTCACTGCTGGTCTACAGTATGCTCTATTTTTTAGTTATTTAGGAAAAAAGTGAAATATTATTTTGGAGATATTTGGGCTTAATTCTGCAGGGTTTCAGAGTCGACTTGGCGCTGTTGATGCATCTGCTGCAGAGAAAGTGCACAAGGGAGTAAGATACCTCTTGGGCCGGTTTTGAAAAAAAAATCCCCTGGGGTGATATTTTCCTGCAGTCTACCCCTGTACCTTCTTGTCTTTCTTGCCTCATTCTCTCTTCTCCCCCCCACCCCAACAATTGCCTCACAGACTGCCCTTTTCACCCTAACCTCACTCCTCACAGTCCTCTGATCCCCTCACAGGTGAATTTTCAAACATTGCGTGCACAAAAATGAGCACTAGCGTGCCTAAAATAGCACGTACACGAATACATACTATTTTCAAAACTGCAGTTGCCACATGTAAATTGGGATCCATGAGTAAGTTTATGCATGTAAGAAAGGGGCATGCCAGGAATGTTCTGTAGTGGGGCCAATATTTATGCAAATAAGTTGCTAAAGTGACACTGTACTTCTTTTACTTGCCTGTATTTACTTCAATATCTGGTGTAAGTGATCATAAACATTGTTAAAGTGAAAAAATGACCGGATAGAGGGCCTGGGTGCAATGGGGGGGACTTCAGGCTGAACAACCTGGAGAGTCTTCTTGAGCTGCAGATAGACTGGGTGATCTGGTACGCTAATCGGTAAACTTGTTATTGCATTGCATGCATGTGATTAAATACCCTGACTTACACGTGTAAAAGCCGACTTATGGGGGAAAAAGCATCAAATTAATTTGATTAAAATCTACACGCATGTCCTTTTAAAATTGGAAGCACAAATATGCAGGTATATGATTTGCGCACACTTATCCAGCTAACTTCCAACTTATTCAGCTAAATAACACTTTTCCTTCTACCTGGACAAATTTGAACATATTTGGCTATGTTCTGATTTATCTGGCTAAGTAGCAGCAGGCCTACATAAACTGATAAGTTTATCTGGATAAGTTCGAACTTGCGCAACTTGTGGGGGAGGGGGGGTGTTTCATAAAGGAGCATTTGTGCATGTATATGCATTCATATTTTATAACCTGTGCATATTCTTTCCATACAGGTTATAAAATACTGTAGCACTCTTGCACTTTCCCATATTCATGTGTATGGGCACGCATGAGCAGTTTTGAAAGTTATCCTCTTAGTCGTACCCCACGAAAAAATTGATCATCTCCCGCACTCTCCCCCACATAATCCTCAGCCCCTCCCATCTCCTCACTGACTCTCTTGCCCCTTCTCCTCTCCTTGTGTGGTCACCAGTGGTAGAGGAGGGGGAGGGGTTTTGAGAAGCCGGCATGGTAAGTAACAACTTGGTCAGGAAGCTGACACAACTAATGGTGGCAGAAGCAGTGGGACTGACAGGCATTCACCTCATGTCTCCTCTTCAGTCGTGGCCTTTATACTTCGTGGCCTTCTCAATTGAACCAGGATGCCGCACAAAAATCAAAGCCCTGTGGCTATCCTGTCTCGGGGTAAAGAGCTCCAACACACTCTGCTCTGCTTCCTCTGGGTCCTGGGTGGCCCGAAACGATCTGTGCTCTGCTTTGTTTCTGCAAGAGAGTTGGAACTTATTTACACCACCTGCTCTGCTCCATTTCTGCAGCAGAGCTAGAAATCCACTCTGCTTCCTCGGGTCTCAGAAAAAAGGTTGTTTCTTAGCGTCCAATCAGATGAATCCACAACAAGTGGGTTATGCATGCCAACCAACAGATGGAGATGGAATAAACTGACATCACAGTATATACACCCCTGCAGTTACATCAGCCTGCCAGTATTCTCCGTCTCCAGCAGTCCAGCTGGCCTCGGCACCCAAGGTCTCAACCTGAGGGGAACAAGGGCTGGTATTAGTGAAGGTCCTGTTGTGTCTCTGCACTGGTCAGTTCCGCCTGCCAACAACGAGGACCTACAGGCTCTCCCTGCAGGTAGCATCAACCTCATCTCAGTCCAAGGGTCCACACCGGTAACATATGTGACATGTAGTGGCCACACGCTTACCTATACGCACAAGTGGTACTGTGCGCGTAAGTTTTTTGTGCGCTTACATTTTTCCCACTTAGGTAAGCGCCTAGGTGTGTGCGCCTAAGTGTTGGACCCATAATTTCTGGGCGCCTAGTTGAGCGCCTATCTCAAAAAAAACCCCAAAACATCTAGACGTATGCCTCCAGTTGCCGCTCAGTGCATTGTCAGCCATAAGGGCGCTTGTGCCTAAGAAGCCTAAGCGTCTTTTTCTTTGCACTGCTTGTTATATACGGGTATCTCAGCTAGGAGTGCCCGCTGATTTGCCCAGCGCTGTTTGGAGGCTCAGGGTGAATTGTCTGCCTCTGATTTCACTAAGCCTGGTTCTTCCCAGCCAGATGTTAGTCTGGGTTAAAGACAATTCAAGTCGGGTGCCTGATTTTGGAATTCCCCTAACTGGTTCCTCAGCAGGGGTCTGTAGCTCAGTGAGTACACCTCAGATCCCTCCCGGTCTGGATGCTTCTACTTTTTCATGGATAGAATATTTCCAGGGGTTGCAGTCCTATCTTCAGGCACAGTCTTCTGCCCTGTCCCATGCTCCTAGAGCAGAGGCGCAGGGGGAAAACCTTGCCTGGAATTTTGTGGGTGCCAGAGTACTGGAGCAGCAACGGGACCTCTTGATAGAGATCCAGACGGCATGGATGATGATGCCGATCCTACCTCTCTTGAGAATGGTGAAATTCCCCTGGATTAGAACCGTATGGAACTATGTTACATTTTATTTCATAGAGATGAAATGCCAGCTCTGATTTCCCAGACCTTGAAAATTGCTTGGAGTTCCTGGGGCAGATTCAGTGTCTGAGCCAAAGAGAAATCTCATTTTGGTTTCCTTGCGTAAAGCCTCTGGTTTTTTCCCCATGATGGAGGCCATTCAGAATTGATTGATCTTGAGTGGGGTGCCCCAGAGGCTATTTTCAAAGGGGATCGGATTTTGGAAGGTCTGTACCCTCTGGATCCAGTGGTAAGAGAGCGCTTAAGTTATTCCCAAAGTGGAAATGAGCTTGTATGTGTGCAGTCTCCAAGCGGATCACTATTCCTGTGGAAGGAGAAGTGGCCTTGAAGGATGCTCATGCTAAAAATATTGAGACTATCCTTAAGCGAGCATTTGAAGCAGTGGCAATTACCTTGCAGATCACTTCTTGTTGTTCTTTGGTGGCTCGCTGCTGTTTGCTTCTCTTTCAGGAGGTTGATGACTCTGGGGTAAACACCAGGGTAGTTGTGGGACCAGCTGCTGCCTTCTTGGCGGAGGCAGGCTATGATTTGGTCTGCACTTCAGCCAGAGGGGTGGCTCTGATTACTAGCAGCCAGGCATCAGTTATGGTTGAGAAATTGGTCGGCTGATGCGACCTCCAAGGCTAAGCTCATCAAACTGCCCCTTAACGGTTCGCTTTTGTTTGGTTGCAAGTTGGAGAAACTGGTCAGTAAGTGGAGCAAATCTCCGGTTCCTCGTTTGCCAGAGGATAAGAAGCAGATGCAGCGCTCCCTTTACATGAAAGGTCATGCTAGAGGATCCAAGCATTTTTGATCCTGCAGAGGAGCGACCTTCAGAGGTCTTGACCATTTGGTGGGTCTCAGTCCTTTCGTCCCCGACAACCCAAAGATGTGCAGGCTCAGTAGTGGAACCTCCCAAGCCTCTCGAAGGTTTGCCGACCCACCCCCAGGAACAGGAGATAAGGGGATGCACCGGAGTGGGTCTAAATCACATTGGATCAGTGGATTCTGAAGGTGATACAAGAGGAATATGTGCTGAAGTTTCACAGTGTTCCTCGGGACATGTTCATGGTGTCTCCCTGCCACTCACCACAAAAAATCCCCCCCAAAACAAAACAGGTAATGGAAACAGCATTGGCAAGGCTCCTCAGTATGAGGGTTATGGTCCCAGTGCCCAAGTCTCAAGAAAATATGGGACGATTTTCCATTATTTCATGATGCCAAAGAAGGAAGGCTCTTTTCATTCCATCCTAGACCTCAAAGGCGTCAATCGTCGTCTGCGAGTGAAGCATTTTCACATGAAAACATTACTGTCTGTGATAATGGCTGTGCAGTCGGGGGAATTTCTTACCTATCTGGTTCTGTCTGAGGCATATCTCCACATTCCCATCCAACTGGAACATCAACGCTTCCTGCGGTTCGCAGTTCTGGAATGCCACTTTCAGTTTCGGGTGCTGCCCTTGGTCTGGCTACCGCTCCTAGAACCTGTTCCAAGGTAATGGTCGTAGTTGCGGCAGGATGGACTCCTAGTACATCTGTATTTGTTGACTGTCTGATTCGTGCCAAGTCACTGGAAGAGAGTTGCCTGGTGATTCATAAGGTGAATTCCTTTTTGTAGGAGCTCAGCCAGGTGGTGAACCTAGCCAAGAGTAGTCTTCAGCCTATTCAGTCACTGGAATACCTGAGGGTTCAGTTCGACATGAAGCAGGCCAAGGTGTTCCTGCTGGAAGCTCAAATTCAGAAGTTGCTAGCTCAACTCTGTTTGTTGTTGAACACTTTGCGCCCGACCTTATGGTTTTACTTGCAGGTCCTTGGCTTAATGGCGAGACCTTGGAAGTGGTGCCATGGGTGAGGGCTCATTTGCGTCCTCTTCAGCGCTCCCTGCTGTCTTGGTGGAATCCGCAGTCTTAGGACTATTCGATTTGGCTCCACTTGCCGATGGAGGTCTTCTTCCACCTGCAGTGGTGGCTGCAGGCAGATCATCTATGGAAGGGAGTTTCGCTATCCCCTCCAGACTGGCTAGTCCTGACAATGGATGCAAGTCTCCTTGGTTGGTTGGGGAGCTCACTGTCAGGCGCTGATGACGCAAGGGCGCTGGAGTGCAGAGAGTCTCTCTGGAACATCAATCGCCTGGAGGCCAGAGTGGTCTGATTGGCATGTTTACCGTTCGATGACAGGGTTTGGCAGAGTTGCTCGGTCTGCATAAAGTCAGACAATGCAACGACGGTGGCTTAAATCAATCGGCAGGGAGGTACCAAGAGCCAGCAAGTGTCGCAGGAAATAGATCATCTTATGGAATGGGGAGAGGTGCATCTCCAGATGATCTCAGCCTCGTACATCACAGGCTGATACAACGTGAGAGCAGACTTTCTCAACGGGGAGAGTCAGGACCCAGGAGAGTGGGCATGATCAGAAGAGGAGTTTCAGCTGATTTGGAATCATTGGGGTCTCCCGTTCCTGGACCTGTTGGCGATTTTGCGCACTGTATAAGTTTCGTGATTCTTCAGCCGCAGAAGAGATCTGAGGTAATTTGGGATCGATGCCCTAGTGCAGGAGTGGCCGGAAGACAAGTTGCTGTATGCCTTTCCTCCATGGCCCATGTTGGACAGATTGATTCGAAGGATTGAATGCCACAGAGGGATGGTGCTCTTGGTTGCTCCAGATTGGCCCAGGAAACAATGGCATGCAGATCTGTGAGGCTCCTGGTAGATTTGTCTCTTGGACTCCAGCACACTGGAACCTGTGCAGCAGGGGCCTGTCCTTCACGAATATCCGACTTGATTTTGTCTTACGGTATGGCCCTTGACAGGGTTCACTTGCTGAAACGTGGATACTTTGTGGCAGTGATCTCTGCCTTGCTAAGAGCTAGAAAGTTCTCCACTTCCTTGTCCTATGTGTGGATTTGGAGAGTGTTATGAGGATTGTAGTACTCTCCCTTGTTCGGTCAAGATACCGTTCATTTTGGAATTTTAGCAGGATGGCTTGACTAAAGGCTTGACCCTTTATTCCTTCAGGGTACAAATAACTGCTCCAACCTGTTTCAGGGGTCTAGTCAATGGTGGATCCTTCTCTGCTCATTCTGATGTGTTCCATTTTCTGATAAGTGTGGAATATCTTTGTCCGCCTTTGCATTTCCGGTGTCCCTATTGAGTATCAATTTGGTTTTGGAGTTTTTGATAGGCCCTACATTTCGACCACTATGTATACTGTCCTTGCAGTTTCTGACCTTGACAACAGTGTTCCTTGTGGCAAATTGTTCTGCACATAGGGTTTCCGAGCTGCAGGCCTCGTCTTGCCAGGAGCTGTTTTCTTTTTACCAAAAATAGTCTCTAAGTTTCAATTGAACCAGTCAGTCTCCCTGCCATCTCTGGTCAGGGAGACAGTGAATCTCTTCTCTTGTGGCCCTTGGATGTCAAGCGGCATGTTGTCAGGTATCTGGAAGTCACTGGGCCTTTGCGTAGGTTGGATTGCCTGTTTGTCCTCCATGGTGGTACTAGACAGGGAGAGCCAGTCTCGCCGGCTACAATAGCTCACTAGATTTAGGATGTAGTTACCTAGTCTGGTTCGGTCCCATTCCACTCGAGCTCAGGCAGTGTCATGGGCAGAAGTTAGATTGTTGTCTCCCATTGACATTTGCTGAGCTGCAACGTGGTCCTCCTTACACACCTTTCCAGGTATTATTGTCTGGATGTGCAAGCCTGGGAGGACGCAGCCTTTGCACGTGCGGTTTTGACTGGACCGTGGGCAACCCCCTGCCCTATTCAGGAGTATCTTGGGTACATACCACTTGTTCTGGATTCATCTGACTGGACACTAAGAAATGAGAAATTAACTGCTTACCTGATTTTCTTTTCTTTAGGACAGTCAGTTGAATCCAGCTTCCCTCCCTTGGCTGCCATATGATTGCATAATGATCCTCCTGTTTGTCTACGTGTTATAGGGCTTACTGGTAAGTGTTAGCCTGTTGGCTGAGTATTACAGTGGTTATCTGTTTTTCATCAAGCTTTTGCTAATCTGCCCACAGATGCTTTTGAAGAGAATATTAGCAGGCTGATTAACTGCAGGAGTATATATACTGTGATGTTAGTTTACTCCATCTCCATCTGCTGGTAGGCATGCATAACCCACTTGTTCTGGTTTCATCTGACTGTCCTAAAGAAAAGGAAATTATCAGGTACCGGTAAGTAGTAATTTCTCATTTCACCAGAAATTAAGACTTGGGTAGCAGACATAAAAAGCGATTTAATTAACACAAACTTAAAACTTGAGAGCTTTAATGTTATTTAAATAAAATAAATAGATCTATCAAGATGTTACTTGAAATTGCATTATGTACAGAAAGTTGGTTTGTAATTTTGTTTTAAACGTGCCTTAATTTTTTATTGTTATACTCTGGATGTTACTTTGTTCACTGCACTGAACACTGGGAAGTTGCAGGCTAGAAGCTTTTTAAATAAATAGTGCGAATCATGAAGGTTGGGGTTGAAGCCTTCACAACTGGCACATAAATTTCAGCCTTGTGCTAATTCAAACCCTTTTTCGGTCTGTTCTATGTTCTGCTTCAGTAACACCTCTTCCCTTCCTGTTCCATGTAGAACAGGAGGAAAGAAACTGAATTAGGGAGCAGAGTGGTTCTCTGCTCTCTCTCCTCCAGCTCTCACCCTCTCTCCTCCTCTTCTCTGCAGGCTGTCTGGAGGGGAGGTGCTGGAGCAGAACACCCCTGCTGTCCTGCCTCTTAAATGTAGTACCCTTCTGCCCTGCTCTGTAGGTTCTGACACAGAAGAAGGGTCAAAGTACTAGGGCTTCACTGCTGCTGACCCACTCAGCATGGCTGCTGCAACCTGTCATTGCATCATAAGGCTGCACCATGTTTAAGGTGACTTGATTTTATGAACCAACAAGAAAGCGGAGAGTCTTCTGAAATTGGCTGCTGGGTTTGTAAATGAAATCAGTTGAGAGAGAGAGAAACAGGAGACACTGGTTTGGGTCTCTCTGCAAAGGATTTGTTTCTGAGAATTTCCTGCTTGGTTGAGCACCTGAAGAATAACAAAGTTTACAACAGGCTGTCTCTGTGCAGAAGAAATTCACTGGTCACTGCAGGTGTCTGAATAGTGAGTTTTCTTGCTGGGTTTGGACAGTTTAAACAAGAGAACAGTTAGTATAAAGAGAGCTGAAGAAATAAATCACTAAGTCCCTGGAGCTGGCTGAAGACTACTTTGCTGCATCTCTTGCTTGGTGGTGACCAGAGTCCCATTCAGCAGCCTTGTATTAACAATGTGTAACATTTTCCGGTCTCAGGTTCATCCTGCGACTGACCGGCAGTACTCACCCCAGAATGCAGACTGCCTTCTGACACCATGGCATTCCTGCTTCTTGGGCACCTCCGGCAGCACTCACTCTACGATGCTGACTGCCTCTGAAGCAACGAGAACGCCACCATGATGCCACCAGCTCCCCAGCCTCTTGGGCTTCCCCAGGCGAGCGCACATGCACAGCATGGCACTCTTTATAGTCCCCACAGAGTTTTTCAGTACGAGTTGCTCCTGCATTCCTCATCCTGCCTTGGTTCCTATTTCTGCCTTGTCCAGTCTGCCTTACCTAGTCCAGCCTACCTTGCATTGTCCAGCCTTCCTGTTCTGATTCCTCTGGCCTATCCTGTCTTCAGCCTATCTTCAGAACAGACCTCTGCTATGGACCCAAACTACTCTTCTGCCTGCCACTGACTTTAGCTATGGACTTTGCCTACGTCTTGCTGGCCATCCGCTGTGACTTCTGCTTCGCTTCTGGAAACTCTCTCTACAGCTGCTTGTCCTGCCCTTGGTCCAGACTCTCTTATCCCAAACACCCTGTGGGACCCTTGCCCAAGTCTTGCTGGCCCCTGGAACCCAAAGAATCAATCCACGGGAACAGGGCTGGTATAGGTGAAGTTTGTCTTGTCCCAGCCCAGGGCATGTTCTGTCGGCATGAGCCTAGTAGGTTCGCCTACTAGGCTGCATCAACCATGCCACAGCACATCATCCACAATTCATACACAGGGATAGATTGTGGAGCAGTGCTCTTTGTGAATGTCCTAGCTGCTATGTCTTTTATTGGGACATTTCTCATTACTTAAAGATAATTATTTGCCTGCATCAACCTCAAACTATTGGATTACAAACCAAGGTCTAGATGCATTAAGCCACAATGTTTTTTCATAAAAGAGGTTCCACTTTCGTGGGAGTTGTCGCCATGATAGTGGGGCTCCTCCCCCAAAAAAAGATTGCATACTATGGCACATTCTTTTGTTTTACAAATACCATGGAACAAAAGAATGCAGTGAGCAGTCCTTTAGGTGCAAGAGCAGCCCCAACCTCAAAGGACCACCATTTCCTTAAAGGGCCGCTACCTTAAAAAAAACCCAAAGCCACAGCTAAAAAAATGGTTGAGCAGGGGTCGGTGTTAACCCAGCTCAACCTGGGTGTGGTGAAATAATTAGTGGTTCAGGGGCCCACACCGCATACCCCCAGACCACAAGGCACCCCCACCCCTTTACCACACCCCCCAAACCTTTGAAAATCATTGAAGGCCCTTCGTTGGGGCTGGGTCACATCGTAGCACCCCACCCAGTCAACACCATTTTTCAAAATGGCGCCAACCTGTTCTTGCCCCTGTTATGTGACTGGGGCAAGGCCTGGGGATCAGATATTGCTATTAGGTGCCCTACGCAATCCTTACTACCTAGTGGGCCCATCCTCCACACACAGCATTTAAAATTATGGATTTATATTAACAGATTTTACATGAAAATAGACATTCAAAAGTGCAATTTTCTGAGGTAAAAACATCATTTATATTTACATGTACTGATGAGATACCAACTAGAAAGCCCTGCAAAAAAGACATTTGGAATCCATATGTTATTAGACCTGTGGTCACTTGTGTTCGGTGTGGTCTTGGTCCTCAGAAACCATGAGTATATTGAATTACATTTACAATATAGTAAACCTTCCATATCAAAACATTACTTCTTGCTAGCACTCAAACAGTAACAATGTAATCTATGAAATGGTAACACTATAAATATTACAACAGGCTCTCAAATACCAATATTGTAAGCCCCCATACCACCCCAGTGGCACCCTCTGGTCAGAGGATCCTCCAACATAGCTCCCTGCACTATGCTGTCTGAGTAGGTGCCCACCTGAGCACCAGTGATCATCAGACAAACGAAGATCTGAGTTTTGACTTTCACAAATACAGACTTTGTCAAAATGGGAGACAGGGAGAAAATAGGCAAGGCGGAAGAAAAGTGAACCAAATTGAAAGGAGCTATTACAAAGGCAACAAACCTATATGTTAGAAAAGTAAACGAGTAAGAAGAAAAAGAAACCGATCTGGTTCTCAAAGGAAGTGGTTGAAAAAAATAAAGGCAAAAAAAAAAAGCATTCAAGAAGTATAAAGGATCTCAGAAAGAGGAACACAGGGAAGAATACCTGATGAACTGAGGGAGATGAATAAAGAAATCAGGAAAGCAAAGGGTCAAATGGAAGAAAGGATTGCCAAAGAGGTAAAGTGAGAAACAAGGGGAGGATCCAAGATGGCCACCGGATGAGTGTTGGCGTGTAGAGCGTCCTCGTGCAACTGAAAAAAAAACACTTTTTTCTTGCGATTTCTTTTTTCTTCAATAATGGGAAGGAAGCGCAAACCAAGGATTTCTTACCCCGCAGAGCCTTTGGTGAGTGCTCCAATTGGCCCGATGGACGCCCATGTCACACGCAGTATTAGAACAGTGGGAGACCAGCCGTTGCAGAGTGGGGGAGGGGAAGTTGAGCTCCCTTCTTTGCCAGGCTCGTTATCACCTTTGAGTCCCGCGGAGAGGACTCCTCCGCTTAATCCTGCCGCCGGGAGAGGTGTGCTGTATCCACGGGAAGGAATCTCCGACCTAAGTGTGCAGGAGATTTCACCAGCGAGGCCTGGAGAAGTCCCAACGGCGGCATCTAGCCCCATTGAAGTACTGGAGCAAGGCGGTGAAGAAAATGGAGCCACGGGAGGAGAAGCTTCAGCTGCTGCTGTCTTTACCCCCGTAATAGAGATTCCATCATTGGTAAGACTGCTTGTGTTTTCTTTCGAAACTTTGTGGGAAGCCATAAACGAAATGAGAACTAATGTATTACAACAACTTATGCCAGTAAGAGAACAAATTAAAGGGCATGAAAAGAAGTTGGAAGTGCTTGAAAAGGCAAATTTGGAATTGGATCAACAAACTGCAACTATTCGGACTGAGATAAAAATGATTCAACAAACGCAATCAATGTTGATGAGAGATAACAAGACTATTGTTTCAAAGATAGAAAACTTAGAAAATTATGCGAAGAGTCGAAATTTAAGGTATATAAATTTCCCTCAGTTGCCAATGAGATCCCCAAGGGAAGTTTTAAATAAATACATGTTGGAAATCTTGAAAATTTCAGAGGACCAAATTCCATCGGTCATAAAAATATTCTATTTATCGAAACCTAAAGTAGAAGCAGTAAATCAAGAAGGAGAAGTTGAGACTCTGGCATCTGTAGATAATCAACCCCTTAATATAACAGCACTTTTAGAAACATCAGATCCGGAGATGGTGGTTCCTGCAACTCTAATTGTGACTTTTTCCTCAGAGACAGATAGAGAAAGGATGTTAAGACTGAGTATAAAATACAGAAATGTAAGATTTCTTGGGCTTTTGGTTAGAGCCTTCCCTGATCTCTCTCGAGAGACACAGAGAAGGAGGAAAGCATTTTTACTCTTGAGACCTCAGGTTTTGTTAATTGGGGCGAGATATTTCCTCAAATATCCTTGCACATGCGTGATAAAGTATTTACAAAATACATATGTTTTCTTTGATCCACCCCAGTTAACCCAATTTCTAGTGGGTAAGACTTTATCAACAGCTGATGCACCTCGTGAAGAGGCTCCTAGTCCTCTATGAAAATATATGGTACTGTATTCATCTGGTAATTGTTATATTTAGTTTAGATACTATTTTCCTTGGGTTTGGCAGATCCTCCCCCTCCTATATTGGATCTCTAGAAGAGGAACTGTAAAAAGGTGTTTCTGGTTTAATCTTGAAATATTGTATAAAATACAGTTTTCTGTATGATTGAATGGTTTTCTCTTTTTCTGTACAAGATTTTTGTTCTTGAAATAATGTAAAAGTGCATAAATATAAAATAAAAAAAAAAACAAAGCGAGATGACAAAACAACCTACATGGCGCAGTAGATACTACCATAAGCTTGCTGGGCAGACTGGATGGACCATTTGGTTCTTTTCTGCCGTCATTTCTGTGTATCTATTTTTCAGATATATCAGAGAAAGAAGGAAGGTCTGAAGTTGTGTAGTGAAATTGAAAGATGATGAAGAATAATATGTGGAGAGAGATGAAGAAATGGCAAAAATATTAAACATACTTCAGTTTGGTGTTCACTAAAGAAGACTCTGGAGAAGGACCGTTGCTGTTAGATAAGAATGTAGCTTGGGATGGAGTAGATGAAGCTCCATTTACAGAACAGAAAGTATGGGAAGAGCTAGGCAAACTGAAAGTGGTCAAGGCCATGAGGCTGGATGAGGTACATCCCAGGATACTGAGGGAGCTCAGAGATGTGCTGGCAGGTCCACTGAAGGACCTTTTCAATAGATCCCTGGAAACGGGAGTGGTGGTGGTCCTACTTCACAAGAGTGGTAACAGAGAGGAGGCTGGAAACTACGTTGATTGGGTGACTAGAGAACTGGATCGAGGAAGAGCGATTGATGTGATCTACTTGGATTTCAGGAGAGCTTTTGATACAGTCCTGCACAGGAGGCTTGTGAATAAAATAAGAAGCTTGGGAGTGAGCGCCAAGATGGTAGTGTGGATTATAAACTGGCTGACTGACAGCGTGAAATGGTAAATGGAATCTACTCTGAAGAGAGAACCATATTAAGCGGATTACCACAGGGATTGGTGTTGGGACTGGTTCTGTTCAATATCTTTGTGAGCAATGTTGGAGAAGGGATAGAAGTTAAGTATGTCTATTTGCGGATGATACTAAGATCTGCAACAGAGTGGACATGCCTTAAGGAGTAGAAGTAATGAAAAGTGATTTAAGGAAGCTTGAAGAGTGGTCGAAGATTTGGCAGCTGGGATTCAATGCCAAAAAGTGCAGAATCATGCATCTGGGATGCAGTAATTTAAAAGAGCTGTATGTGATGGGGGGTGAAAGACTGATGTGCACAGATCTTGAGTTAATAGTGTCTGGGGATCTGAAGATGGTGAAGCAATGTGACAAGGCAATAGCTAAAGCCAGAAGATTGCTGGCCTGCATAGAGAGAGGAATAACCAGTAAGAAAAAGGATGTGATGATGTCCTCGTACAGATCCTTGATGAGGCCTCACCTGGAGTGTTGTGTTCAGTTCTGGAGCCTGTATCTCAAAAAGGATAGAGGCGGTCCAGAGAAGGATGACAAAAATGAGGGGTCTGTATCGGAAGACCTATGAGGAAAGGCTGAAGGATCTGTATCATATCTCCTCTGCACCTCCTGGAAGATAGATATGATACAGAGCTTCAGATACCTAAAAGGTTTCAAAGATTTATGGACTTCGAATCTTTTCTGTTGGAAAGAAAACAGTAGAACTATGGGTCATGAAATGAAGTTCCAGGGGGGACAACTCAGAACCATCAGAAAATATTTCTTCATGGAGAGGATGGTGGAGAGGCCTGGAATGCCCTTCTGGAGAGGTGGTGAAGAAGAGAACAGTCAAAGAATTCATCGGGGCATGGGATAAACACTGTGGATCTCTAAAAGCTAGAAGACAAAAATGAGTTAAGTGTGCAAAGGGGTAACTTGCTGGTACAGCGGTTGCTACCCTTAACTGTAATGCTTTGATGCTTTAGACAGCAGGGAAAAAGAGGAATTGGATTCTGAAGACAACCCAGGGCCCTGACTTCCATGGTCTGGGATATTGATATTCAGACATAAGGGAAAAAACACAGGCTGCTTCTATGACCAAGTCCTAAAGGAAACGAAGAAAGCATGCATGGGGGTAACTAGCTTGTGCGGCGATTACTTTCCTAAACTAATAAGCCTGGATACTTTTGATGCAATTCCAACATTTGCTCTCTGCTTCAACAGCAGGGGAAAAGGAGAATTGGATTTAGAGAGAAACCAACGAGGGCCCTAACTTATGGTTTCGAAAACTGATAAGCATGGAAGTAACCTGAACAGAGCAGTAGTTACTACCGTTATCAGAAGACATGGATTACTATCCTTAACATAGAAACATAGAAACATAGAAATGACGGCAGAAGAAGACCAAATGGCCCATCCAGTCTGCCCAGCAAGCTTCCCTCATTTCTTCTCCCATACTTATCTGTTTCTCTTAGCTCTTGGTTCTAATTCCCTTCCACCCCCACCATTAATGTAGAGAGCGGTGATGGAGCTGCATCCAAGTGAAATATCTAGCTTGAGTAGTTAGAGGTAGTAGGGGTAGTAACCGCCGCAATAAGCAAGCTACACCCATGCTTATTTGTTTTTACCCAGATTATGTTATACAGCCCTTATTGGTTGTTTATCTTCTCCCCTGCCGTTGAAGCAGGGAGCTATGCTGGATATGCGTGAGGTATCAGTTTTTTTCTTCTCCCCTGCCGTTGAAGCAGAGAGCTATGCTGGATATGCATCGAAAGTGAAGTATCAGGCACATTTGGTTTGGGGTAGTAACCGCCGTAACAAGCCAGCTACTCCCCGCTTTGTGAGTGTGAATCCTTTTTTCTTCTCCCCTGCCGTTTAAGCAGAGAGCTCTGCTGGATGTGTGAAGTAACAGTTTTTCTTGATGCTTTTGATGCTTTTGATGCAACTGCAAGATCGCTCTCTGCTTCAAAGGAGGGGGGGGGAGTGGGGTGTGAAAGATAAGAGAAATTTGGATTCAGGGACAACCAACGCGAGCCATGAACATAGCTCGTCAAGCAGCACTGACTGATACATGGGGGTAACCTGCATGGCAGATACTATCATGGGAAGCTTGCTGGGCAGACTGGATGGACCATTGGTCCTTTTCTGCCATCATTTCTATGTTTCTATCAATACAATTAACCACATTAAATGTAAAAATACAATTAAAATTAAAAATTGGCACCAAACACCATCATTAGTCATACTTCATTCCACACATATTCATCTAAAACGTATGTACATATACACATTCTATACACGAACCACTATAATGCAAAATATTTTCTTAACTTAATTAGTTCAAATAGAACCTATTAAATATCGTAACACCTTAACTCTCAAAAAAGATCCACCTTTTTGAAACCGTTTTTAAATCTTATGCCTGAAGGTCTGCTTTTAATCTTGACTAACTTTCTTTTCTTTTAACCAAGTCTCTTGTCCTGTATGTTTGTCTTAGATTTTAAGCTCTATTGAGCAGGGACTGTCTTTTTGTATGTTTGTACAGCATTGCGTATGTTGTATAGCACTAAAGAAATGTTAAGTTGTAGTAGTAGTAGACTCTCAAACATTCAAGAATATCAGTAAAGTCTTCAATCGCTGTCCTCTTTAGCTTAAACTATCATTGTCATCACAGAGATAATAATATTGTGATCTTCACTGGGATACCTGAAACTAGCTCCCAAACTTCAGTGAGATACTGAAACCAACTCAGGAAAAAGAATTCTTCGTTTTGCCCTAAAAAAAAAGGCTTCATCAAGGAAAATAACCTAGCCTCATGTTATGACAATTTTATCTAAATGATGTACATCCCATTCAATGACAAGTACTACTATATGACTTCAACACCATCTCTCGGCCATCATCTCATATTTGATAATAATGGAGTTAAAGCTTTCATCCCTTGTTCTTACCAAGATGTCTTTCTAAAGAAGTTGTAATATTGATACATGAATATTAGTAATATAACATGTATATTTGCTATATTGTTAAGATAATTTTGAAAGTTTGTACTTTATAACTTGATTCAATTTGTATGTTTGTATTTATATTATGATTAAATTTGTATCTAGAAGTAATTGCTTGCTCTGTTATTGTAATTTATCAATTTTTGAGAGATATCAGTTTACCTTCATATATGTTTTGCCTTATCAGTGTTATTTAGCCCGGTCGTTTTAACACTCATGGGGTTCAGTTAGAGAGAGCAGTCTCAGAGTAAAGATGTATATTTTCCACATTCCTGGCCTTCGCTTAAGGAGTTTTCTTTCAGAGGGGACACCTCACCATGCACTCCCTGCCAGAGGGTCCTTCTTATTTTGAGTCACAGAAAGTCAGAGGGTTAAGCCCGATTCCTTTTAGGGGCAAAAGGGCTCTCACCAGGGAACCAAAGACCTGTGAACCTTCTCTAAACCCTAGGAGGGCAAGCCCCAGTGATGGATCCTGCTGAGAGAGACGGCCAAGGCTAGAGGAGTTTCTATTTAGAAGGAACTGAGTTCACTCTGCTTTGAGGAAAGTCATCCTCGCTGGCCGTTCTCAAAGGACAGGGGCTGAAGACCAGTGAGCCCCTTCACACCCTGAATGTGGCAAGCACCTGCGACAGCATGAACCCCAGTTTAGGAAGAAGTATCAATCCCCTTTAGGTGCAGGATTAATAGCCTGATCCCCTGAGTTTTCCACAAGAGAAATCCCTGAAGTAACAACTAAGGATAAAGGAACAGCTGAACAAAAGAAAGAGAGGAGACCCCCATCTGGATCCCTTCGCATCCAGGAACCAGGACAGGCTGGGTGCCTGAGGGAAAGAAGATGTCTAAAGGTAGGATTTTTTGCAATGTAAAGGGGACCCCCTCTACTAGGATTTCCACATGGTCGCTGGGAGAGTTGTGCATTTAAAATCACCATGGGGCTGTACCTGGAGGTCTGTAATAAGGACACCTACCTACATAGAATGAAACTCCTGTAACTACAGTCAGATATACACTTGATGCCAGCTCCAGATAACAGCAGCCCCTCCTGTAACCCTCGCATGCTGACAGGCCCTGCAATGCACCACCCACTCCTTCCTCCTCTTACTTTGCAAATCTTTGTAAGGGGTACTGCCTGGCCTGTCAATGTGTGAGGACTATAGATGGCCCCATGTTGAATTCTTTTATCTGGAGTTCCTGCCTGGAGCCGGGAAGTGAGGGGGAGGCAGGGTGCCAAGAGGGGAGGATTTGGGTAGTGACAATGAGGGGAAAGGGGATCCATCTCCTCCCCACTCTCTCCCTTGATTATGAACACAGGCCACTTAAATCTCTTCCTGATTAGTACTCTGCTTGCAGCCTGACAGACAGTCCCAGTTGCTAGTTCATTCTATCACACCCTACCAGACAGACCTAGCTGCTTGATTGCCTGTGTTTCCAGTCTAACATTTCATAGTTCTTGCTTGCTGTTCATTCGGGCAGCTCTATCGCTTGTTGAATCATTTGAGTAAGGCACTTTAAATACTTGCCGCTAGGGCATGTTTCTGCAATCTCTTCACTTTTTTTTTTGCAACTTGGGATCCTCTCTGCTTATCCCATGTCCTCTTGAAGTTCACTACTGTTTTAGCTTCCACCACCTGCGTTTGGAAGATGTTCAAGGCATCCACCACCCTTTTTGTGAAAAAATATATCCTAATAATGTGTTGCTAACTGGATGGTGGACCCTTGGGCCAGCTTGGTGGAATGGAGAACTCCGCCAAAAGGGTAGGCCAGGAGGCAGAACCACAGCAACGAGCAGATGCAGACTTCACCCAAGAGATCCGAGATCCCCCCAGGAGGAGCCCGTAGGGACCTGGAACGCTGGGACTTGAGCGACGGCTATGAGTGATGAGACTTCACCCTGGAAGTCCTAGGTCCCCCCAGGAGGAGCCCGTAGGGACCAGGACCGCTGGGACTTTAGGAGTCAGCAGTGATATGAGTGGAAGACGATCCGAAGGTCGAGGCAGGCAGCAGTACGGAGAGTCGGAGGCAAGCAAAAGTCGGGAGCCAGAGAACTAACCAGGAGCGGGAACAAGATCCGGAGAAGGCGGAGCAGGAACCACAGGAGCGGAGTCAGGATCAGCAGGAGCACCACAGGAACGCAACTAGACACTCAGGAGAGAGACCTCGTTGCAAGGCAGCTTCCTGCAGTCAGACGCCAGCTTAAATACTTTGCCTGCGTCTGACGTCAGTTTGGGGGCTGTCCAGCACTTCCGGGTGCTGGACCTTTAAAACGACGTCCTTCGCGTGCGCGCACCCGTGCTTCCCGGGGCCTGGAGTGGGGCGAAGCAGGTAAGGACCCGGTCGCTAGTCTAGCGACTGAGACTGCAACACAATGTTCCTAGGTATACCCCTCAGAGCCTCATATCATGACCCCTTGTTCTTTAGAACTTCCTTTCCATCGGGGGGGGGGGGGGGGGGTGTTTGCAAATATCTTTTCATGTGATGTATCTGTCTGGCATGCTGGCTTGGCACCTGCTGTGATCTCCTGTCTTGTTTAAACAGGTATTTTGATCTAACTTCTCTGACTGCATGTTCTCGCTCTCTTTTGCCTGTGCATGTGTATGTGCTGTGCATTGTTTCCTTTCTGAGCTTTGTGTGTGGTTCTCCATTTCATGCACTGGAAAGGCATGTGCTATTTCTGTGTTCCGTGAGAAGTGTCTGTCATGAGGGTTAGTAGTTAGAGGGTTAAAGTTATTTAGATGTGTCTTAAAGTAGAGTACGGAAATTAGAGGATTGAATATATTCTGTGTGTGTTAAATGTTTGCAGAAGTCAATTATTTTGTTGTGGGAAGGTGAGAGAGCTCTTTCCTGGACAAGTAATCTGCATTGTTTGACTTTCCCACCCACACCAGTCACATGGATTCATGTATAGACTGTTACCCAAATTAGAAGATTAGGAGGGAAATTTTCCCAATAAGAGTCAATTACGAATTTATATCTAGAAGTGAGTAATTAACTCTGACTTTAGCAATTGATTCAAAGTAGTCCTATTGCATGTCATTGACAAACAGATTAAAATTAAAATCCCTTAAATGTATTAGAGAATTTTAAATCAGATTAAGCATCCCCACTCCTTATTTAACTTTCACTATCTTTAACAACTCAACAACATTAAGATTCAGACTGCAGTCTAGCAACAGGATAGGGGTTATCCAGTCTTTTCCATCAAGTACCAGATTTACAGTACGATTATATTTGGGTTAGTGAAAAGACTGTTTTTGTGCTCCCAGTGCAAAGAGCTCCTGGCTCTCAGAGAACAAGTCCATTCTTTGGAGGCTAGATTGGCAGACCTGAAGGAGCACAGGGAGACAGAGAAGTATATAAAGGAGACCTTCAGGAACATAGTAGAGTGGTCTGACCTTCAACCTTTGCAGCATCTGTACTGCTTTAGAAAAGCTCTGTACTGCTGTAGAAAACAGCAATATCACACAAAGCGCACCATCTAATATCTTTGTCACCCAAGCAAGAGACCTTGGAGTTCTAATTGACAACAGGCTAAATTTAAAATCATTCATTAATCGCACCACCAAGGACGGCTTCTACAAATTGCAAGTACTAAAAAGAGTCAAACCACTCCTCTACTTCCAGGACTTCAGAACAGTTCTCCAAGCAGTGATCTTCTCCAAGATAGATTACTGCAATTCTATCTTGCTAGGTCTCCCTTCCTCCTACATTAAACCTCTTCAGATGCTCCAAAACTCGGTAGCTAGAATATTGACAAACACCAGAAGAAGAGATCACATTTCTCCTATTCTAAAAAATCTGCACTGGTTACTAGAGATGTGAATCGGAACTGAAATCCGAACCGATTCTGGTTCCGATTCACATCTCTACTGGTTACCAATACACTTCAGAATCCTCTTTAAGTCCATTACTATCATCCATAAAACCATCCATTCCCAAGCCCCGCTTAGCCTTCAAATCCGCTCACACGACACTCCTCATTCAGACCCATCAGAGAAGACTACAGAGGATCGCTACAGGTCCCCCATTCCAAAGCGACACACCACCTCACCTTCAGGGAACGAGCCTTCTCCACGGCAGGACCATCTATATGGAACGCAATTCCCCCGGACCTCAGACAGGAGCCTTGCTTATTAACATTTAGAAAAAGGCTTAAGACTTGGCTATTCAGACAAGCCTTTCCCGAACCTCACGGACTCCTCCAATAGACCCAACAGATTGATTGCTACAACCACCAAGTCACATTCCAGTATTATGTAAATAGTTGTCATCCTTGTTCTTTGTTCTCATTCCTAAAAACTATTCAGGCCTCTTGCCTTCTCCCAGTTCCCGCTTCCCCTGTTTTATTGTAACTTTTTTGCTTCTTGTCACCTGTTATATGTTCTAGGTTATCACCCCCCTTGTTACTTGTAAACCGACATGATGTGATTATATCATGAATGCCGGTATAAAAAAGCTTTAAATAAATAAATAAATAAATAAATAGAAAAGCAAGGTCACTTGGACAGACATCATCACCTTGGAATAGCAGGAAGTGATCCTGTAGCTAGGCTCTGTCCTCCAGGTAATGCATTATCTTCTCCCACCAAGGATGTATCTCCAAGGGCATGGAGCAAAGGGTTAAGATTGCTTAGTTTCTTTTTCTTTTTGAATTTTTCCATTTTTTTTTTAAATACCCCTTCTCTGATATTATAAGGGGAGTCGAATGTGGCTATGTCCCTTTTTTTTTCTTTTTGTGATATATTGTGGCCGTATTTGCTTTGTCACATTCATGATGTTTTTTTGCTTTTTTATTTCATTTGGTTGTAAATGTTTTCAATTAATAAAAATTAAATGGAAAAAAAAAGACTGCTGTTTATAAATGGTGATTCAGTTGTTAGGAATGCAGACAACTGGGTGTCTCATGGCCATGAAGATCACTTGATAACTTATCTGATGAGAAGATAGCAGATCTCATTCTTCACTTAGGAAGGATTTTAGAACACTCTGGGGAGGAGCCAGCTGTCATGGTACATATGGGTGCCAACAATATAGGGAGATGCACCTAGCCCAGCCATTACAGTGTCAGTCCATGGGCTAGGGGCCACAGACCACACCTCCCTTTGGAGTTCCATATGTGTGCTCTATAAGTCTGGCTACTAGGTATTACCACTGAGCAGCTGCTGAAACTCCCTCCCATGGGGCTGTGAATGCTAACCCGGGGAACGAAAGACCTGATCTGGGAGTTCAACCCAGGGCCTCATCAGGACAGCATGTCGCACTGCCACACACAGGCCCAGCTGCAGATATCTTTTTGAGAATGTCTGAAAACATACTATATAGCAGCCCAAGTAACTGCTTGCTTCAGCAACAGATGTTTGGGAAAACTTGATATGCAACTACTGTTCACTTCATGGACGCCAAAGCCACTGGGAATGAACTCAGCCTTAAATGCACAGATAGGCCAGTGATACATGTCCAAAAACCCTCCTGAAGGCAGAAGATTTCAGTACCAGTTTTTATGGCCTGCAGAGCAGGGGCTGCTAAGGTCAATTATTAAACAGAAATGTATATGACCCAAAAAATAGTGTGAAATGTAGAATCAAAATAAAAAATGAAATATTCCGCTATGCGTGGGGCTGTGCAAAATTTATATAAATATAAGAACTGTGACCGTCATATAATGCCCATTACAGCTTATGGCTTACATGAAGCCTTTTTGTAGCACTGGGCTTTTCTAATCATAGATCATGTTCTTATGTATAAAGTTCAAGAATGCCCTCAACCGGGGCTATAGCAATGCACTTATCTTTTAGACTGAATCTTCCACACTGCAGCAATGTTCAATACTTCTGACACTGCAGTGTTTCGGAGTGGCTTTAACTCCTTCAGGGAGCTTCAAATTGAAGACTGCAGAGGATTGATCTGTGCAACCAAATGGAACACAATGCAGAGCCTTAAAATCAGCGACTAGCTTGTAAGAACTATGGCTGGGTTTGGTATCTGAACACTTACATATTTTAGAGAAGTGCGGTCAGTTTACTGGTGGGTTAACATCACTGATTATGCTGTAAATACAAGTCAAGAAAACGGCGTAAAGATGGAAACAGTTCTTTTTTATATTTTAAAACGGCCCAAGAGGTTCCCATTTGTAAAAACAGACTTGTACTTACTTTTCCGTGCTGTAGGGCTACCTTTCAGTGTGTTTCCCTATCTTTGACAAATGGCCACGTTTGAGATGCCGTCTTTTGAAGGGGAACTCCACCAGCTGTATGGTTGACAGCCGGATGTGATGAGGCAGGGGGTTGCCAAATAAGGTGAATGACATGTTATATGTGGCCATTTTGAAAGGCCACTGTGTACGGGGGATACCTTAATTGTTTTACGAATGAATCAAATAAGGGAGAAACATTCAACTTTCTCATTAAGTCCACCCAGTTCTATAGACTGCAGTTTGAATATCCATTGATTTTCTTTTAAATTGAGAGATGATGACCTGTCACCACCACGCCAAAAGACAGGACGTGGTCCAAAATGATCCACTTGAAGTCCTCAAATGTATGGCCTTGGTCAATACAATGTTGGACCATGAGGGCTTTATGATCTTTGTTATTAATGCGGCTACGATGTTTATTTATTTATTTATTTTTGGTTTTTATATACCGGAAGTTCCTGTATAATATACATATCACTCCGGTTCACAGATAACAGAGATAACTATCGCCGGGATGGCGGTTTACATGGAACATATCGAACAGTTAATCTATTATAAAGTAGAATACAAACTAAGATCTACTAAGAACACATAAATAAAGCAAATAAACATTACAAAATTGCTGTGGGATGGGAGGGTTGTTGTTCTTCCTGCTCTTAGCTCTCTGGGAAAGCTTGTAGGAAGAGCCAAGTCTTGAGTTTCACTTTAAACATGGAATGGCACGGCTCAAGGCGGAGGTCTGGTGGTAGTGAGTTCCAGAGTGAAGGGCCCGCTGTGGATAGTGCGCGTTTCCTCAGGGAGGATTTTGCTGGTTGGGTGATCATTCTGTTCTGATATGCCCTTCTGGTTGGCTTTTAGAAGTGTGTAGTTGGAGCTGGAAGGTTAAGTTGAGTGGAGAGATGCTATGTAGGGCCTTATGAATCATCATGCTGGTTTTGAACTGTATCCTGTATTTAATGGGGAGCCAGTGGAGATGCTGGAGGATCGGGGTGATATGGTCCCTTTTTTTGGCGTTGGTGAGAATTCTTGCTGTGGCATTCAAGACCATCTGGAGGGGTTTGGTGGTGCAGGCGGGAAGGCCCAGCAGGAGTGAATTGCAGTAGTCCAATTTCGGGAGAATGATGGCCTGGAGTACTGTGCGGAAATCCCTGTAGAGGAGGAGTGGCTTTAGTTTCTTTAAAACTTGTAATTTAAAGAAGCATTCTTTTGTGGTGTTATTTACGAATTTGTTGAGGCTGAGTCTGTTGTCTAGGAGAACACCCAGATCTCTGACTTGAGGTGAGGTGGTGTATCCTGAGGTGTCTAGAGGATTGCAGGCGGTGGTTGGGGCAGATTGTTCCGGTGCTATTATAAGAATTTCCGTTTTGTTTGTGTTTAGAACTAAGTTGAGACTGGCTAGTACTGGCTAATACGCACATGTCTCATGTTCCATGAGACATGTGCGTATTTTTCGTCTTGTGCGTCCCACGTAAATCTGGCATGGGCACTGAAGAGCATATACAACAAAGTTTGTATTGCAATTGACTTCATATTTGTAACATACTTTGATGCCCGTATTGTGATCTTGCCATGTGGTGCCAGTGTGGGTGCGCCTACTATCCACACTTCCATTGTGCACCAAGCCTCACGTCGGAGTTCGGCGTCTCCAGTGGGGTTGGCCATGCCCCTATGCGTGCGCGGACCGCCCGGCCTCTTGTAGGGCCAGGGGTGGGTCCTAGCTCCGTGGTGTGCCCTGATTTGATGGAACGATATAAGGAAGTCCCTGCCTGCACTTCCTTGCCTTGGCAATCGGGTCGGTACTGTAATTGTACTAATTGCCTCAACGTTCACAGCCTTGTTCCAGCGTCCTTTTGTTCTTGCGTCTGCCTGTCCGTTCTCCTAGGTAGTACCCCTGGACTGGTACTGACCTCAGCTTGTTCCTTGACCTTCCTGTCTACTGCTTGCATCCTGACCTCTGCCTGCCTTGTGACCTTGTCTGACCTTCGGAACCTGACCTCTGCCTCGTTGACTACTCCTCGGACTGATCCTCAGATTCTGACCTCGGCTGTCATTGACCACGTCTTCTGATTCTGGCTCTGTCCCTTGCCTTGTCATCACCTATGCTGTTTGGGCCTTCCTTGCCTCTCCAGGCCAACAGCATGAAGTCTGACCGTGCACCCTTGCTGATCGTGGGCACGCCTCTCTACTACCTCTCCGGGAGATCCTGCGAGACCCACCTAAGTCAAAGCGGCCTGGATCTCTATGGGCTCCACCCGGGGGGACCTCGAGCTTCCAGTAGTGAAGCTCATCCTAGCCTCTGTCTCCTCCTGTGCTCCGCCCCCTGGGGGCAGGTGCTTCCTGGTCCCTACCAGGGAGCCATTCTCCACTGCTCCAGGACAAGGGTCCACCTCCAAGCGCAACAGCCTGTTATGCAAGCCCAAGCATATGGAGAATAATAATCGGGACCAATGTAGGACATTTGGTTTAAGAATATGTTTTAGTCTTGAAAAATGAAGACATCCTCATATTTGATTGTGTCCTAAGAAAAGCTCTGCATTGTAAATTAAATGTATTTATTTATATTTATTTGTAAACAGTCGTTCTATAAAATACAATCATGGCCGTTCATCATCCATAAAATCTGAATTTGAAAAATATTTATTAGATTTGTTGAAAGTTTGGATGGTGTGCTAGGGGATGAGCTCCTCCTGCTCTTCTTGAGGCTCTCTCATCTAGACTGACCCCCTCAGGAGGTCAGGGCCAGCAAGGTACTGAGCTATTAGACCTAGCAAAATTTACAGAGCTAATAACTTTAGGATGATTCAGTAAAGTGGGGGTTGAGCCTGAGGTAGACAGAGCCCAGTGCAAAGCAAATAAGAACCTCTGCTCCCTAACCCAGCCCACCCTCTCTTGTTATCCCCTCTGTCTGCAAAGGAACAGGAATGGAGAGGGGGTGAAGCTGGATTGGACAGCAAAACAAAGAAGATTTCAGTTTTTGTCAGCATATTTCTATTTCTAATTTATGATCCCTTATTCTATATTTGGTGAGCATCTGTGTTCTGTGTGTGTCACCAAGGTCAAGTATTCTGCTAGTGTGTAGGTTTTGTGTATGGGATCTGTAGTAATCCATCTTATTCTTTTTCCCACTAGGTGTATTCATGTTGTAGGGCCAGCTGGAATATTTGCAGTGTTGTCTTTTCATTAAGGATTGTTGCTGTTTGGGTTCAGAGAGTTAATACCGGTTTTCTATGGCAGGTTTACTATATAGGTTCTGAGTGACTTTTTGCAGGGTTTTGTGTTACTTTACAATGTGCCTGGTAATGGAGGGAATCTGTGTCACTGTTACTGAAGTGACAACATAAATCAAATGTTTTTCCTATGGTGAGTAGTAAAGGGAGACTTTCCTGTTCAGCACAGTTAGCCATTTCAGAGATTACCTTCAGCCAATATAGTATGAATTTCTGCTAACTGATACATTTATGTATTTCTTGGGTTTGTTTGTTTTTTTTGCAGTCTTACCTCAAAACATCTCAGATGACACATTCATCAGACACTGTGATATGATTTCTGAAACATATTTGTATTATATGTATATTGTATTAGGCTTAAGGCCAAGCCTAATACATCTGAAGGTGCAGGTAGCAGTTCTCACTTGTTATATGGGGCAGGTCAATGGTAGAACCTTGTTTTTCCATCCAGATGTGTCCAGGTTTTTGAAGGGAGTCGAGCATCTTCATCCTCCTTTGTGTCTACCGGTACCTCTTTGGGACCTCAATCTCATATTGCATTTTTTTGGTGGGTCCGACATTTCATCTGCTGCACGCTCTGTCTCTTTGTGACTGCTTACCTTGAAAATAGTTTTTCTGGTGGTGATCAGTTTGGCAAGGTGAATTTCAAGGCTAAAGGCTCTTTCTTGCTGTGAGCCATTTCTGTGAATGATTCTGGGGGCAGTTCAGCTTAGGGACTGTATCTTCCTTTTTACCGAAAGTGGTTAAGGAGTTTTATTGGAATCTGTCTATTTCCCTGCCCACTCTGGACAGAAATAAAGATGAGCAGGATTGTTAAGTTTGTTGCATGCCTTGGATGTCAAGCAGTATCTGGTGCGGTACTTGAAGGTTACTTTCTCCTTGAGGAAGACTGATCATCTGTTTGTGCTTCATGGTGGAGGTAAACAAGGGAATTAGCGATGCGGGCAACAATAGCCTGTTGTGTGAAGGAAGTCATCATGGCTGTCTGTGTGGATGCAGATGCACCATTATTTAGACAAGTCAAGGTGTATTTCCACTAAAGCTAGGCAGTCTCATGGGCGGAGATTCAGTTGTTGACTCGTGTCGAGATTTGCTGGGCAAGGGACGTGGTCATCCTTACATACCTTCTATTGGGATAAAGCTTCTGTGGTCAAGTCCAAAAGCAAAGAACGTTAAAGCAGTTTTGTCTGAATTGTAAGGCTATACTCCATATAAAAATGTTGCAGTAATTTTGTTATGGGTTTGACAATTGCTTGGTCTTGCTTGTTAGTATACTATTCTTAACATAAGGCATGGGGGTAACCTGCACAGAGCAGCAGTTGCTGCCATGGGAAACTTGCTGGGCAGACTGGATGGACCATTTGGTTTTTTTCTGTCAACAATATGATGTTGCTATGTTCTCCAAGCATTACTGCTTGGACGTTAGGGCTTAGGAGGACATGGCTTTTGCTCATGCTGTGTTAATGGAACCGCAGGCAGCCTCTCACGTGTTTCAGGAATAGCTTTGGTATATCCCACTGGTATGGACTGGCCTGCCTAGGTGCAGAGGAAGGAGAAATTACTACTTACCTGATAATTTCCTTTCCTTTAAGGAAGGCAGGTCAATCCACAACCCACGCTGGGCTGCCTACTTCCTTTTAGTTTGTCCTTTATATGTGAACTATGCAGAGTATTATTTCTTTTGATTTGTTTGAAGAACTTGTAAGTGAAAGAACCAGCCCATAAGATGTTAACTTTTTTTTTTTTACTGAGCTCAGTGTCTCCCGGTTGTTTGGGAGCTTGAGTGGTTGACGGTTAATTGTCAGGTTCAAGTATAATTAGTTTGTCTACAGTTTGGCTTTTCTAAAGATACTGGCAGGCTGATGTCAGGGAAGGGCTATATATCAGTGACATCAGCAAGTCAGTTTTACTCTGTCTCCATCTGCTGGTAGGAGTGCATAACTCACTGGTGTGGCTTGGCCTGCCCACCTTAGAGGAAAGGAAATTATCAGGTAAATAGTAATCTTTTCTGTAATTCTCAAACAAATACATAGTAAGATTTTTTTATAAAATATGAATGGCTCACTCTATTCATATTTGGACTTCGGATCTTTTTCTGCATTACTATTCACCAACTAGTCACTCCCCATTCAAATTCTGTCTCCAAAACGCTGTTGACAAAGCATTTAGTGTGGAAATCAGAGGGATTCCATAAGGATTAGTCCTGAGGATGCTATTAATCAGTATTTTTATTAACTCCTCATCTGATCACACGGATAATACATTTACAAAATTAGGATTATGGTACCAAACTGGAAGGAATTGAAAGTATCTTGTTGACAGCACTTTAATTCGAAATGATCTTGTTAATTTTGGAGAAATTAGAAATGATATATTTCAACAAAAACAGTGCAAGATATGCTATATTTCAGAGAAAAAAATCAACATGTAGATAAAGGTGAACCGGTAGACGTAGTGTATTTGGATTTTCAGAAGGCGTTTGACAAAGTTCCTCATGAGAGGCTTCTAGGATAAGTAAAAAGTCATGGGATAGGTGGCAATGTCCTTTCATGGATTACAAACTGGCTAAAAGACAAGAAACAGAGAGTAGAATTAAATGGACAATTTTCTCAGTGGAAGGGAATGGGCAGTGGAGAGCCTCAGGGATCTGTATTGGGACCCATACTTTTCAATATATTTATAAATGATCTGGAAATAAATACGACGAGTGCGGTAATTAAATTTGGAAATGATAGAAAATTGTTCAGAGTAGTTAAATCACAAGCAGATTGTGATAAATTGCAGGAAGACCTTGTGAGAATGGAAAATTGCATCAAAATGGCAGATGAAATTTAATGTGGACAAGTTCAAGGTGTGCATTTAGGGAAATAGTTACACAATGTTAGGTTCCTTATTAGGAACGACCACCCAAGAAAGAGATCTAGGCGTCATAGTGGATAACACATTGAAATCATCAGTTCAGTGTGCTGCAGCAGTCAAAAAAGCAAACAAAGTTGGGAATTATTAGAAAGGGAATGGTGAATAAAACGGAAAATGTTATAATGCCTCTATCACTCCATGGTGAGACCGCACCTTGAATACTGTGTACAATTCTGGTCGCCGCATCTAAAAAAAGATATAATTGGAATGGAGAAGGTACAGAGAAGGGCGACCAAAATGATAAAGGGAATGGAACAGCTCCCCTATGAGGAAAGACTAAAGAGGTTAGGACTTTTCAGCTTGGAGAAGAGACGGCTGAGGGGGGATATGATAGAGATATTTAAAATCATGAGAGGTCTAGAACGGGTAAATGTGAATCGGTTATTTACTCTTTCGGATAATAGAAAGACTAGGGAGCACTCCATGAAGTTAGCATGTGGCACATTTAAAACTTATCGGAGAAAGTTCTTTTTCACTCCATGCACAATTAAACTCTGGAATTTATTGCCAGAGAATGTGGTTGGTGCAGTTAGTGTAGCTGTGTTTAAAAAAGGATTGGATAAGTTCTTGGAAGAAAAGTCCATTACCTGCTATTAATTATGTTGACTTAGAAAATAGCCACTGCTATTATTAGCAACGGTCACATGGAACAGACTTAGTTTTTGGGTAATTGCCAGGTTCTTATGGCCTGGATTGGCCCCTGTTGGAAACAGGATGCTGGGCTTGATGGACCCTTGGTCTGACCCAGTATGGCATGTTCTTATGTTGCTGTATTCATTTCATTCCTTTCAGCAGAACACGCGTATCTGACAAATGGATAGTAGGCGTGCCAAGACGGATGGTGTGCGCGTAGGTGTGCACCAACTATGTGCACGCCATCCATTTTGGCGCGCCTACTATCCATTTGTCAGATAGGCGCATGCTACGAAAACAAATGAAACGAATGGAGCAAAGAATGCACATGCCTATATTGTATTATGTGTACAAAGTTTAAAATTTAAAAATATGATGTCCAATTATGCGGGTTTACAGGATTGCTCTGGGAAGAGTTGTGGTAGGAACATGATAGTTATTGAGTTTGATTCGCAAACTCTCAGGGGGAGGCTTATGGGCCTGAAAATTAATTGGGGGGAGGAGAGAGCATAAGACTGAAGGTCCTAGGGAAGTAGTTCCCAAACCTTTCCTGGGGGACCCTCGCCATCAGGGCTGGTACAAAAGCACTTTGTGCTCTAGATAAATCTTTGGTCATGAACTCTCCTCCCTCAGTTTAACTAAGAACATAAGAAATTGTCATACTGGGTCAGACCGAGGGTCCATCAAGCCCAGCATCTTGTTTCCAACAGTGGCTAATCCAGGTTACAAGTTCTTGCAAGTACCTAAACAGTAAATAAATCCCATGCTATTAATGCTGGTAATATAGTAGCTATTCCCTAAGTCAACCTGATTAATAGCAGTTTATGGATTTCCCCTCCAGGAACTTATCCAAACCTTTTTAAAACCCAGTTGTACTAACTGCTTTAACTATATTTTCTGGCATGAATTCCAGAGCTTAATTATGCATGGAGTGAAAAATAAATAATTATTTATTTATTTATTTATTTGTTTATTTATTTATTTAACGTTTCTTCTATACCGATGGCCGTTCACACATCGCATCGGTTTACAGTGAACACAAAACCGTTGGGCAAGGCCCTTACATAAAACAGATAATATATTGAACTAGATTACAAATAATTAAACTGTGGGAGGAGCCCATACATATTGAACTAGATTACAAATAATTAAACTGTGGGAGGAGCCCATACATCAAACTATATACATCAAATATGTACAAAGTTAGTGCACAGTACCAAATCGACAGGCATAGAGGCGTTTATATCAGGATAGCGTTTATATCAAGAATGTTTAATGATTTGTTTTAAATGTGTTATTTGCTAACTTCATGGAGTGCCCCCTAGTCCTTCTATTATCTGAAAGAGTAAATAACCGATTCACATTTACCCATTCTAGTTCTCTAGCACAGTACTACCTTCTATTGGTGGCAATTACTCCAGAACAGTGTTTCCTTCTTTGACAGTATTAGCTCTGGCACAGCATCCTTCTGGGCCTCATGCTGGCAGCAATTTCCAAAATGTTGGCATTCTAGGTGACCACCTAGTTTGCTAATGGAAACACCTGCCCTGCTCGCCAGTCAAGTTTTCAGGACATTGCAGCTAATAAGTTTGTATGGGAGAAGGGTCAGGGGCCATATGAGTAGTCTGCCTGCTTGGCTTGGGGGGCAAGGGGTGGGAGGGCATATTGGTAGGGGGCAGAGGGGGGGCCTGATTTAACACTGGAACCTGAAGTATTTGGGAGGGTACTACCCTTCAATGCCAACCAAACTATGCCTGTGAGCTGGACTGCCTCGGGGGTCTCTGGGTGCATGATGGCCAAAGGCCTCATGCTGATTTTGTTTTAAATTTCTGCAGCTATTTTTGCTGCAGCTGAACAGAGATCCATAACAAGGGTCATCAACCTATGGCATTTGTGTCATCAGTGGCACACAAAGCCATTTTAATGGCACAGCACTTAATAGAGCTGAGCAGAAACTCCGGCTGTGGCTGCCGCTGCATTAAGCAGGCAGCATTCTACAGGACTGTGATACTCTCCCCACTCCAACAGCAGGAATTGCATTTAAACAAACATCATCTCCTGCTGCTGCAGGGCCAGTCTTACAGCATTTATCCTGAAACCGGCCCTGCAGCAGCAGACGACATTTTGTAACATGGCTCCTGCTACCATCCATCCCATAATTTGGCAGGCCACCATGGAGCTTATCCCATGGTAGAGGAAAAGAGACAGAGAAGACCCAGTGCCCATCAACAGACTTCACTCAACTGGCAACTGAAGATAGAGAGGCTCAGTAGGTCATCACAGAGTCCATCCTGCGGCTGTTGAAGATAGAGGGAGGATCCTGAGCCTCTCAATGCATGTGTGCCACCCCACCCCTGAGAAAAGGAGCTAGAGGGTCGCCTGTCTCTTTTTTTATTGGAGGTGGGTCGAGATCATGTCAGACCAATGAGTTCTGCAGGTGATAGGAAATGGTTATGCTCTGGAGTTTCTCAGTGTCCCTTGGGATGGTTTCATGGTGTCTCCCTGCAACTCTCTGCAGAAAAGACAAGTAGTGGAGTGTATGCTGACTAGGCTCCTCAGTCTACGGGCTGTACCTCCACTGCCCATGTCACAATAAAATATGGGCCAGTATTCCATTTATTTTGTTATGCCAAGAATGAGTGCTCTTTTTGTCCTGTTGTAGATATTTATTTATTTATTTATTTGTATTTTTTAGATACCGACATTTGTTTAGTAACATCACATCGGTTCACAATCAACAATACTTCGCAACAGAGCTAAAATAAACATAACATTTAGCGCTGGACAAGGGGTAGGTGAGTGAGAGAGGAGGGGATGCTGTTGGGCAAGGAATGTAGGGGAGAGAAAGGAGCATACAGGGCAAGAAACGAGTGTGGGGGGGGGGGGTGAAGAAGAGCAAAATACAAGTTAAGGAGAAGGGTGGGGGTGAAAAGAGTATGCAGGGGAGTGGGGGACCCAGGGCAGGCAGCAGGAAGAGCAGAGAGAGAAAGAGGCTGATGCAGATCAAGGACTGCAGGCGAATGAAAGGGATGCCAAGCCCAGAGTTGAGTGGGAGAGAAATGGGGAGTTATTTATTTATTTAAAGCTTTTCTACACCGACATTCGTTGGGAAAATCATATCGGTTTACATAGAACATAACAACAGCGAGTAGGCTTTACAATGGAACAAAATAAAAAAAAAAACAAAACAAGGAAACAGGGTTATCAACAGGATGAGAGAGACTGCGTATACAATTAGCAAAATAAGGTATTTGAGTAACATGGTATGTGGGCGACAAAGTATTTACATGATAGCAAGGCGTGGGAGGGTGCTAGGTGGTAAGAGGTGGTTAGGGAGGAGAGTTGGGGGGGTTGCTAAAGGGAAGAAAGATGAGGGGGGTTACTAGTTGAAAGGTTCTAGTTACTAATTACTAGTTGAAAGGTTCTAGTTACTAATTACTAGTTGAAAGGGATGCAGGGAATAGAGCGAATTGGGGGAGAGGGAGATGCAAGGGAATGAGTGGATGGGAAGAGAAAGGTGGTGGAAGAGAAATACAGGGATGCTTTCCTGGCACCATCACCATCAGAGGAACAGATGTGCCTTTGCCGCTGAAGGAGAAAGCACTATGCTGGAATAGCCACTAGTACATCAAGGGTAGGAGGGGGAAGTGGGAGCGTAATTCTGAATATCCTGCCCCAGGCTCAGAAAAAGCTCGTCCTGACATCGTTGTTAGTGACTACCCCCCATTCAAAATACTGGAAGCTGAGGTAAATAGGGTATAGTAGCACGCGTTAATGTGATAGTGCGCTTTAGTGAAACAGTCTTGGAACATACCAGGGGTGGCCAACTCCGGTCCTCGAGAGCCAAGGTTTTCAGGATATCCGCAATGAATATGCATGAGAGAGATCTGTATAAAGTGGAGGTAGTGCGCGCAAATCCTATCTCATGCATATTCATTGTGGATATCCTAAAAACCTGGACTGGAGTTGGCCATTCCTGTTCCTCCACTACAGTGTGGTGGGATGATGCTGTGTTAGAAGGCAGGCAGTGACATCATCAGAACAGGGGGCCTGCAAAAATCCAAACATTCCTGATAGCATGCTAATAGGATGTGGGAGCCACTATTTGTCAAAAAAAAAAAAAAAAGAATACAGAACAGTTTGTACTTTTTCTAATTCTGCATGAATGCATCTCAAAGGGGGTGTCGGACATAGGATGTATGAGATCAGCACAGCTGCAAATTCTTCACTGCGGGGCCATGGTGTAGCACAGGTGGGGGAGGAGCTGCACGCTGGCTACAAATGCGCTCTGCAGGCCTGTCAGGGGGATTGCCAGCCCCTGCTCTAGCGTTTCCCTACTGCTAAATAAGTTGGGACTCTCTTGCTTTTCTATTAAAGCTCTTCTTCGAGGTATTCTACATGGAAGGCCAGAGGACGGGAAGTCCAGTCAGGAAAGTGCAGCTGGGGATAGCTTCAAATCCTATACTGAACAGTGACTACCTGTCCATGCTGGGCTTTCAACCTTTTGTCCAAACGGCTTTGAGGATCACACTGGGAAGCTGCAGTCTGGCCATCGCAGAGGAGAGGGTACGTACCATAGCAGATGTGGCCAACAGACAGCTCCCGTTCTCATAGTGACAGGAATGTTTGGGAGGGGGGGGGGGGGAGGAGGAAGGAAACAGCTGGATCCCAGATTCTTTCAAAGAGCTTGCAAGAGGCTCCAGTTCAGAGCGCAGTGCTGTCAGCATATACACATCTACAAGAAAAAACAAGAGCCCCAATTGCCTCTCTTTAAAAAAAAAAAAAAAAAAAAAAAAGTTTCCATGCGGTGTAATATCCCACCAAGCTCTAAAGAACGGCCAGTAATGCAAAACTCAGTATAAAAGCTCCTCCATCGTGGGGATATTGCTCTCTCGGGCAGCTGCTGTCCTTTAGTTCATCTCTCCAGGAGAGGGTGTGAGTGCAGTTAGTGCTCTGAAAGTTACTATCACACACATGTTCTTAGGTACCATTGCTACTCTGGTCTTTAGGAACCAAGAGAGATGTGAACATTTCTTGATGCCCGGGTTCTTTCGGGGAGGGGGTTGTATAGAAATGTGCACATGTTTATGACCGCTCTTTTTATTGGGGGGGGGGGGGGGGGTTCCAATTTTCAGACTCCCCACAGTTTCCCGTTGAAAACGCTCTGGCACGTGCACCGCCGGTACGTTAAGTACTTTCTGGAAACTTACACAAGGCGCTTCCCTGCTCCCCTGATGTAGCTCCGCCCCTTCATTTAATTAATTGTATTCATTTATAAATACTCAGACTCAGCCAAGGGTTGTATATCATAACAATAAAAATGTCATCCACATGGTCCTGCCTGCATCTTCTCCAGCATTGTAACGTAACGGCTTATTAAGAATTTTTTTTTTTTCTCCAGCTGTTAGCTTTTTGTTCCATTTCTTGCTTTGATGTCCCTCTGGCAGAGCAGCAGCCAGGCAATTTGGCACCTATGGCCAAGTGAAAATCTGCGCCTCCCCCTCTACACAACCCACGACAGCACGAGTTGGGAGATTCTGTTTGTGCAGCAATGCCCATGGCCAGTGCCAAGGGTATTAGGTACCCTAGGAAAACTTTACTGCCTTGTACTACCCCTGCCACCCCATCACACCCTCCTCACACACAATTCAAAATTATGCATTTCTAATAACAGATTTTACATGAAAAAGAACATTCAAAGCACAATCTTCTGAGGTAAAATATCACTTACAATATGTATATTATATTACATGCACTGCTGAGGTGCCAACTAGAAAACCCTGCATGACTCTCAGAGAGCCACTCAAAACAGCAACAACCCTGCCTATGAAAGCTAATACTATAAAAATTACACCAAGCCTAAAATAGTAATAAATCCCTATTAGGAAAACAGAACAAGCCAAGCTGCTAGAGATCCTTACATAGAAACTACACACTAACAGAATAATTCACTTTGTCACACATACAAAACACAGACAGACCCTCAAATACAGACTAAAGAGACCATACAGTACAAATAGAAATGTACAGACAAAAACTGAACTGGAAATTTCAATAAGCCAAATTCTGTATGCACTGCAACAATGTAAAAAAACCAGAAACATTACCATTCCTCATAAAGCAAAATTAGTAAAACTATACCAATAAAAAAAAGAATGCAAACAATTAATTAATAAAATAACATTCAATAATTAAAAACTAATATAAAAATCTTCCAAACATCAATAAAATATTTCAAAACAGACACATCAAATGACACCCAACAATTAAAATAAGGATTTTAAAATAAATTCCCCGTTTATCCATATCTTGGAACTTTTGATTTCCACATGCCCTGAAACTGTCATGGATTAGCAGGCAGAGAGTAACTGGGGTAGATGTGCACACACACATGCTCTCTCTCACTCTCCCTCACACAACCACACATGCTCTCTCTCTTTCCCAAATACATGCTCTCTCCCACACACAAATTCACATATGTACACATGCTCTCTCTCTCCCACACACAAGCACACATGCTGTCTCTCACTTCCCTTGGCTTAGCAGGCAGCAGCAGTCTCCTTCAGTCCCTGTGGCCAAGAGAACGACTTCCGGCCACGAGGCATTGGACTACTTCCAGCAGGGTGCGCTCCTTCTCCGAAGCAGTGCGGCGATGCCGTCGATTTCAGTGGAGCTGCGCTGCTTTTACTTCGCTGAGGACCCGCCAGCTGCACGGCTCCCTCCTTGGCCATGGGTGCCGCTACCAAAAGGCACCGTGGCCACAGGCACGCTACAGCTCTGCCCTCTGCTGTCCTCTTTTTTTTTAAAGCTCCCTTTTTGTGCACTACTGTTAGGGCTATGTAGAACTAATCAATGTTTGCTTTATATTTCTGTTTATGTATTTTAGCCATTTTTTAAAGCTATTGCTTGTACTGTATTTTGAAATTTTATAAATCGAGTAAAAAAAAAAAAATCATCCACATAATACAAAACCATAAACATGAGGATGGTTACGCGAACACCACCTGAATAAGGCGCTTTGATTCTAACCATATTTGCCCACATTGAGGAGGGGAGCAGTTTTCATTAAAACCTCTTTGTAATGCAGCCCTCGAGGGCCGCAGACAGGTCAGGTTCTCAGGATGCCTTTAATGGCCTCAACCGTGCGGCCCTCAGGGAATGGAAGTGACTAGTGCTGGTGTACAGGAGTGCATCATTTAAACATTAAGAGACTGAGTTTTCCTATAGCAGGAGCTTCCCAAACCTGTCCTGGTGACCCCCCACAGGCAGTTGAGTTTTCAGGTTATTTATTCAATCTGACATATCACATCGGTTTACATTCAGGTACTGTAGGTATTTCCCTATCCCCAGAGGGCTTACAATCTAAGTTTTTGTACCTGAGGCAATGGAGGGTAAAGTGACTTGCCCAAGGTCACAAGGAGCGACAGCGGGACTCGAACCCTGGTCTCCTGGTTCATAGCCCACTGCTCTAACCACTAGGCTATTCCTCTTCCTCCCTATCCATAATCAGTACGCATGAGAGAAATCTGCAGGCACTGGAAACCTAGTAAATGCCAGTTTATCTCATGCATAGTTGTTGGGGCTGTCTAGAAAACTAGACTGACTGCGGGGTCACTAAGGCAAGTTTGGGAAGCCCTGCCCAATAGGAAACTAGGCAAGAAATGTAGTCAGCCATTGACCCAAGGCAAAGGCAATGAATGTCATTTGCTCAGTGTCAACCAATGGCAGGAGAACTTTCAAAATGCTTGATGCCATCAGAGTATGCTTTGACTTCCCTGAGATTTCAACTGCACTGAACTGTGTCCCTGTAAGAAATACAAAGATTCTAAGTGTTGCAGTCATCCAGGGCACATGAAAGGTGTGACCTGGGGGTCACTAGCTGCTGTATTATCTGTGGCAGAAATTTAAATGAAATTGGATGAACGGTTCAAAAGTTGTTATTATTAGGGGGACAAACACGATTTTGTAAGGGGAGTTTTCCCTCTAGAAAACTAGGGTAAAAATAAAATCAACCAACCAAGCATTTATTTTTTCAAGTTTCTCAGAATCTTTTACACTTCCAGAAGTTAAAATTCATTCTTGGAGGATAAACCAGGAGTAAAAAGATGGCTGGCATAGCTGCTGGTCATCGTGTTGGTGGTGGTACACGCTCGCTCGTTGCCATCTGTAGGTGCAGAGCACGGATCTCTTCTGGTCACATGGGGGCCTGATTTTCAGAGTGACAGTTTTTGGAGTGTAAGTGGCAACTTGAAAATCAGTTGGGGGTTGTGTATGTAAAAATACCCACAAAACCCCATTTCATGTGGGCAATCTGGGAGAAGGGGTGATTGGGGGGTGGAGTTTAGGGTAGGGAAAGCATTTACATATATATATATATATATTTTTTATTTTAGGAAGTATGCGCATAAATGTAGAAGCAGAAATTAACCTGTGCTCCACCCAGCTATGTACGCATGTACTGGGACACCTGCAAAATTTCAAAGTCCACTTTGAAAATTCAGACTCCAATCTGCGGGTAAAAAAGTACCACAGGCTTTATAGGGTTATTCTAAAATCACCCTCACACTGTCCACCGTGACCTGCTGCAGATGGGCCAGGTTGCGCCTCCAGTCAAATCTGCCTCAGTAAGAAGGGGGTGTGCCTGAGTAAAGAGTTTGTACACTTGGGGTCACTTCAAAGCATTCCACAGGAGTTACATGCGTAAAATAGGCATATGCGTACACAGGTAGCATGCACACGCATACTCGCTATTTTGAAAAGGCAGGGGGTACACACATACACCACAAGTACGCATAAATATTAGCGGGGCGGCGTTCAGAAGTTCATGCACAAACGTAAGTGGTGCATGCCCATGCATTACCAAATCTGCTAATTGATCTCGGAAGTGAAATCACACTTGTCTTGTGTCTGCCACCACACACTTTATAAAATACTGCTGTAACTTTGGATGCACCGACTTGTGCGTGTACGTGCTGACTTCTGCACACGACTGAAAACTACCCCCTTTGTTTTTCAAAATTTAAACAATTGTTCTGCCACCACATGGGACCTGTGGTGCAGTTATGCGGCTTCTTCCGTGGCTCTTCTTTCCACCAGATTTTATTTCATGCTAATTCTACATGAAACAATAAAGTCAGCAAATAACAATAGTGATTTTTCTCTTCCTTTCTTTGCATCTTCTCCCTTGTAGTTAAGGTTTCTGTATTTACAAAAAAATTAAGATATCATCTGATACTGCTGCAGGAAAGGCTCATTTACACTACAAACAGCACAGCTTAAACTGGCAGTTGGAATACCTACCAGGGCTTAGTGTGATCTTTGCAGTTCATTCCTTTTAAATGTCTTACAATGTCCGTGGTGGTTGTGGAGAAAAAAATGTAGCTTTTCATTTTGGGCAGGCAACTGCGGTACAGACGCCGGGGTCTGTGGGGGCCTTCCGAATGGGAGCAGCATTCCTGCAGCACTGGTATGGCAGGGGCCTGCGGAGCCCCATCTACCTGTCCAGCCCCAGCTACGGTAAGGATGCCACCCTGAAGATACTCTTAGAGGTGCTCCTCGGAGACTAGATTTGGAGGATAGCCCTCTGGTTTATTTCTTGCTAAAAGCTAATTTCTGTTCTGGCAGACCAGTTTGGTCCTGTGGCAAACTGGAATAATAATAGGACCATGGTTCCTTAGAATTCCAGTTGCCTCCAAGGGTGAAACTTGTCCCCGTGCACACTGAAAGTTCTGCTCTTTTGTTTCTTCTCACTCTGCCTCGAAGAATCATCTTTTTGCTTGACTAACATAAGTCATCAGGGGAGGCACCACCATTGCCCTCAGTACCTACTGCTCCTGGTGCTCTCTGTCCAGTCTTGCATAATACTGATGCATCCCCTTAAGGCAGAGCTTTCCAAACTTTTCATGTTTGTGACACACCTTTTAGACAAACATAATTTCGGGACACAGTAATTCAGTCTACTAGTAAACCAGAGGTTAAAGGTTAAACGAACGAAACATATTTCGACAATTTATGTATGTTTCCTTAAATATATAGATAAATAAAATGTTTCACGACACAACCTATCTCATGAAAACCTTAAATTTATATTAAAAATATATATTCCAAGATTCATGTTATTGTTATAATTTATGAGAAACAATAATAAAACAAATTGTCTGTCCCCCACACACTCATATCTCTCCTCCTCAAGCACATGTCTGACCCCCACACACTCATATCTCTCCCCCTCAAGCACATGTCTGACCCACACACACTCATATCTCTCCCCCCCAGCACATGTCTGTACCCCACACACTCATATCTCTCCCCCTCAAGCACATGTCTGTCCCCCCAGCACGTTTGCCCCCCACTCACTCATCTCTCTCCCCCCAGCACATGTCTGGCCCCCACACTCATGTACCTCGTCTTTTTGATTGTTGCCAGTTAAGTGCTTCACTCCCTTCCATGATCACCAGACACTGCTGCTTGCAGTCAGTACTCCTCATGGCCAGGCCTCATCGGCAGCAGCAGCCAATGCAAGGATGGCTGGGCTCGTTCCACCCACCAAGCCCCCCAAAAAAACGCGATTGACAGCAAAAATCACCCAATAATAAGCAACCCATAAACTGAAAAAAAAAAAAAGTGAATCTCTAGAAAAAAAAAAGCCCAAACTCGCTTCAGAGTTGACCGGGCTTGCGCGACACACCTGCACACTGCAGGCGACACACTAACGTGTCCCGACACACAGTTTGGAAAGCTCTGCCTTAAGGCATAAGACATGTTTGATCAGAATGTGCTGCTGTGGGTCAGTGGGCTGGAACAGGTTGAAAGGAGCTTTTCTGGTTGAAAACCCAATCAGTTTTGGTGAAAGTCACCACTATCTGAAAGCTGTTCAGCAATCGATGGAAAGCGAGTTGGTGCTTTCAGTTTAGTGGCCAGTGACCAGGTGTCTACATCCCCCCCAAAAAAAGTCATCACAGTTTGGCACAGGCACCTTTGTTGGCAGTCTCAGGAGAGAGGCCAGAAGCCGAACGGGCATAGAGACTGACTGACTTGCAGGGCAGTGAATGGGGATTTTTCACAACCACTTCCTCTGTGCGTGTGCTTAATCAGAGGACTTCGTTATCTGGTGCTGTCAATCCATATTCCTAATTTTTCTTTCAGAATCCCCTTTTTGGGCACTCAGTTACTGCATGATCAAAAGAGAATACAGAAAATGTAGGGTGTGTTTTGTAGCTGATGTCAAGAGACAATTATGTGACCACTGGATAATGAATATCCTATTGTCCGATTCCAGTTTTGCTCTGGAAATGACACCTCCTTGGTATCACATTCCAGAGTTTATATGTAACACTACTTGAGGGGTAGGCATTCAAAGCTGGATGTGTAAATAACTTAGCTGGTTGGAACTTATCCAGCTAAGGTAGGTTGTATATTCAGCGGCACGGCACAGCTGCTAAATATACACACAAATATATATGCACCTAGCTGGATCAGTCTACCTGGCAAAGTTTAGCCCTGCTCTATGGAGCGTCTAAACTTACACGGATACTTATGTGGGTAACTTGCTCCGCCCCCAATCCACCCAGTACACGCCTACGTTTTGTCCTTGTAACTTTTAGCCGTATAAGGGACTTAAACAGCTAAGCGGCAGCCGATGAAGGTTGGTGCATATTCAGTGGCTGCTACTTAGCCTCATAATTCCCGATTATCCAGCTAAATAGCACTGAACGCGCTTTGAATATCGGGCCCTGAGTGTGTAAATCTGGGGGAGGAGGGGGTTGCTAGGAAACGAAGCAGCTGTGAGCTCTGATGCCACCGAGCAGCCCCGCAGGGTCAAATTGAAGGTCTCATTTTTACACCATGACTTTTATCACTGGGGGCAAGGTTGCAAGCATTTTTCTTTAGCACTAAATAGCAGGAAGAGCTTAAATGGAAGAATGGAATTAATGGATCGCTCAATCTTCTTCTAATGGACCTTTGACCTTTCCTGAAGTTTCTTTGCTCTATTGCAATTGCAGAAGAACACAGTCTGATGTTTGCATTCTGGGGATTTGAAGATGTCCGTTGCTATCGATATTGGGATGCAGCGACAAAAGGAGTCTCGATGCCGGAGATGTTGGAGGACCTGAGGGTAAGCCACATTGTGGGTGGGAGGTGCAGGCGGTGGTAGTGGGACTGAAATGGTCTTTATGGCTACCAAAAGGTAGCCCTGAGAAGCTCTCGGCCTCTGCAGTGCAGCCGCGACAAGCTGGAAAAGGCCCTGCCCTTTCGGTGGGAGGAAGCACTCCCAGAGATATATTTAGATAGGGGGTGGGGGAGACGTACGCGTACAGATGGGATTTTCAACTCCATCCTTGTACGTTTTCAGGCAAAATTCTACCTGTGCAAAATACAGGCACAAGTGCCTGCACGTACCCACGGCAATCTTCAAAAGTGAAAGTCCACGCTTACTTTTCCTTTGAAAATTGCTGCAAAGACCGGGAAAACAGTACACATGGACTTTGGACCAATGGGGACACTTTTAAAATAATCCCCACACGGTGTACTGGACTCTGCCTATGGGGAGACTGGTTACTGATGAAGTAATGGGTGCGATCCTTGGGTAATAAAGATGACGACGTGGACCAGAGAAAAGGGGAAACAGCTATAGGATAAAGAGATATTTGATGAAACTAGTAGTTTGTATTTATTTATTGATTTGTTGAGTTTTATATACCGTCATTCGGTAGAGCCATCACAACGGTTTACAAAAGTATACATTTTTCTTAAATGTATTATTTAAAAAAGTATACATTTTTGTACCAGTTAATAGCAGTTTTATGTCCATTTTACATCTTCACCGCCCTCAGAAAACTGCCATCTGAATGACTCACAGCTACAGATCAAGGGGCCCAGGCTGCCAGTCCTGCTTTTGCCCCACTGCATTGAGGGAGGTGTAGTCCTGTTTTTCTTATAGAGATCAATTGGGGAAACCAGAACTACATTTCCCTGTATGCAGTGGGATAAAACCAGGATTGCTTTGGCTTGCCCCCCTTGACTTGTAGATACATGATATACTCATAGTATAACTCATGTATTGTAAGCTCTTTTGGACAGAGGCCTGTTTTACCTGTATGTATTGTATTGTAAAATGCATACATAAAAGGGAATGGGCTCAGTACTTAACAAAAAACAAATCATTCAATCAGTATCAGATACATAAAGTGCTAAAGATCAAATCTCATGTCTTGTGCCATGCAATGGGGTATAGACATAATCGTACTGTACTAATTATCCAATCTACCAATTGCGACCAAAATGATTATTCAAATAATTAATCAAACTAGAGAAGAACTATAAAAGTACTTATCTTAAAATTAGAAACATGTTTTCATCAGTTTGAATACATCAAATGACCTGTCACCGTGAAGTTTTGGCGTGCTTATGCCTGCTTCAGGGGTCCTCGCCAAATCATATTTAAATTATCTCGAGGCAGACCGGACATCTCAAAATCTCTTATGTTGTAAAGTGCCCTGGTCAATGCTGAAATAAATCCATTAAATGAACCGTCCCAGGTGAAAGTATAGCCAGTCCAAGTTGAGAACATAACATAAAGGGTAGCATAGCGGTGTTGCAGGCAGTCCAAGGTTTGTGGGCCATTGCAAGTATCTGAAATTTTTTTTTAATTGTTCATCTTCCATAGCAGCTGCAGTTGCAGCTCTGCCGACCATTTGTTGAAATGGTTTATGTCTTTCTCTGAGTCCCTGAAACCGCTTACATTTAGCTACCAGGGGGTGCCGGAGTGCAATGCAAACCATTTCCCTTCTATTCCCCACCCAAAATAAGATCATCATTCTCTCAGCCTGCTCTAGGAATCTTGAAATGCATTGCGCTATGGCAATAGCTGGGATGCTGACTTAGACAGCTGTCTGTGAAGTGAATGTTCCAGGATCTGACCTGTTGTTTCTCCTTCTTTTTTCCTTCACTAAAAGGCTGCGCCCGAGCGATCTGTCGTCGTACTGCAGGCTTGCGCTCATTTTCCAACGGGGGCTGACCCCACCCCTGAACAGTGGGAGCTCATCGCTGAGGTCATGAAGGTAAAAAAAAAAAAAAAGAAGATAGTGTTTAGCACAGACCCACAGATCTACATGTAGTATTTTGATAAGCCATTGCAATTTTAAGAGAACTTCCCAGAAGTGTTCCCAACCTGGCTGCTTCCATAGAATGGGAACACAGGTAAATACAGAAGGAGAGAGGCACATCTGAATCAACCACCGTTATATTTCACACGATAGTATTATTGCTTTTCCTTATTACTTGTCTTATTTCTTTTAGGGAAATTATAAATAGCTGTTCCTTTTACTGAACTTTAGTTCGTTTATATGTACCCTAGTGAAAGGTGCCTGATCTTTGCTAGGGTAGTTTGGTCTATAGAGCCTGTGTGTGTGTGAGCTGTGCCCGTGTGTTGGTTTGCCTGCCTGTGTGTTTGCCTACATATGCATGTGTGAATGTAATGGTGCTGGGCCTTGTGGTGGCGATCAGGTCTCTGAGAGCTGGCCTTTGTGCAGGGCCTGGAGGTTTCACGTTCTGGGGGAGGGTCCTACAACTTTAAGAAAGAAGAGTGCCTCTTAGGTCAGTGAGCTTCCAATTTTCAGAATCTCCTCTACTCAAGTCTCCTAGAATTCGAACACTCGGGGGACCGGTGCAATACAAGCGTTTTTCCCTAACGCGCGCCCATTCACCTTTCCTGGGTGCGCGATTCAATATGTTAATGAGGTGCCGCGCTAAAAAGGATGCGCTAGGGGGATCAGTTGAGCGTCCTTGTCAACAGGTACTCAGGACAGGTGGCTGTGCGCAGGTTAGGAAAACAGACACTTGTAAATTGAGCATCTGTTTTCCTAACTTGACTGCCATCAAGACTTTTTTTTTTTTTTTTTTTTTCCCCCTGATGCTGCTTTCTGGGATTTCTCCTACTTAGTATCGCGATAATATTAAATAGGAGGAACCACGGAAAAGCAATATTTTCTAGGGATGTGAATCGTTTTTTGACGATTTAAAATATCGTCTGATATATTTTAAATCGTCAAAAATCGTTAGGGCCACGATACAATACCAATTCCCCCGATTTATCGTCAAAAAATTTTAAATCGGGGGAAGGGGGAGGGCAGGAAAACCGGCACACTAAAACACCCTAAAACCCACCCCCGACCCTTTAAATTAAATCCCTCACCCTCCCGAACCCCCCCCCCAAATGCCTTAAATTACCTGGGGGTCCAGCGGGGGTCCGGAACGGTCTCCTGCAATTGAATCGTGTTGTCTTCAGCCGGCGCCATTGTGCGCCGCCATTTTGCAAAATGGCGGCGCAAAATGGCGGCGGCCATAGACCAACACGATTCGACTGCAGGAGGTCGTTCCGGACCCCCGCTGGACTTTTGGCAAGTCTTGTGGGGGTCAGGAGGCCCCCCCAAGCTGGCCAAAAGTCATTGGGGGTCCAGCGGGGGTCCGGGAGCGATTTCCTGCCGCAAATCGTTTTCCGTACGGAAAATGGCGCCGGCAGGAGATCGACTGCAGGAGGTCATTCAGCGGGGTCTGGAACCCTCGCTGAACGACCTCCTGCAGTCGATCTCCTGCCGGCGCCATTTTCCGTACGGAAAACGATTCGCGGCAGGAAATCGCTCCCGGACCCCCGCTGGACCCCCAGGGACTTTTGGCCAGCTTGGGGGGGCCTCCTGACCCCCACAAGACTTGCCAAAAGTCCAGCGGGGGTCCGGAACGACCTCCTGCAGTCGAATCGTGTTGGTCTATGGCCGCCGCCATTTTGCGCCGCCATTTTGCAAAATGGCGGCGCAGAATGGCGCCGGCTGAAGACAACACGATTCAATTGCAGGAGACCGTTCCGGACCGCCGCTGGACCCCCAGGTAATTTAAGGCATTTGGGGGGGGGTTTGGGAGGGTGGGGGATTTAATTTAAAGGGTCGGGGGTGGGTTTTAGGGTGTTTTAGTGTGCCGGTTTTCCTGCCCTCCCCCTTCCCCCGATTTAGCTACGGACCGCCGCTGGACCCCCAGGTAATTTAAGGCATTTGGGGCGGGGGGGGTTCGGGAGGGTGGGGGATTTAATTTAAAGGGTCGGGGGTGGGTTTTAGGGGGTTTTAGTGTGCCGGTTCACGATTTTAACGATTTTCACGATACTCTAAACACCCAAACGGCGACGATACGATTCCCTCCCCCTCCCAGCCGAAATCGATCGTTAAGACGATCGAGGACACGATTCACATCTCTAATATTTTCTTCTTTTTATGTGGAGGCTTGGGGCGCGTCAAGACTTAACGCCAGCTCCGGGGGTGGCTTTAATTTTTGCCAGTTCAATAGTACCCATGGGGCACATGGTAATTTTTGGCATGGGGGGTAATAGCCAATAGCTTTATCTACATGGCATTTACATGTGATGAGCGCTATTAACCGCGCGCTGGTTTGGACGCGCTAATCCCATTATTGCATCGGGAGTTATTCTAGCGCGTCCAAAACGCGCATCAAGCTGTGCGCTACACTCCACGCACTACATTGCATTGGCCCCCTCAGGTTGGTGGCTATAGAAGCTAATATTTACCTTGTCAGGGAGGTTCTAAGCAATCCCCTGACTCGGTCAGGCCGATGCAATATCGGCAAGCGTTGAACTGGTGCTCACGAGCGAGCATGCGCTCTCTTAACGCGCGCCAATCCATCTCTCCCGGGCACCCGATTTAATATTTAAATGAACTACCACAGTAAGAAGGAGGCGCTGGGGAAAACTTTGCATCTCTAGAGCCGCCTCGGCATCGAGCACCCAGGAGAGGTGGCTGTCAGCGGGTCAGGAAAACGGTTCTTCTTTTTCACCACAATATTAAGTCTGAAGAAACCAGTTTTCTGCTTTTCTGTCAACTTTTGGGGCTCCTCAAGAATTGATGCCTGCTCCGGGGCAGGAATTAAATTTTTAGAGTAAAAATGCATGCGTCAGGTGCGCTCTTCTTTTTTTAAATTGTTTTTTTGTATCGGGGTGGGGGGGGAGGGGAATAGCTAATAACCTCATCACCATGAATTTATATGTGATGAGCACTATTAACCATGCGTGTTTTGGACACGCTATTCCCCCATTTTGCATCGGGGGGGGGGGGGGGTTATGGACACGCGTCCAATCGCGTGTTGAGCCGTGCACGGGCAGCAGCACACAGTATGGCAACGGCCTGTAAAGGGGAGATACTGGGGCCCAGCACTGGCGCAAAGCTTGGCTTACATATAGGGCTGCCAACTGGCTCCAGGTTTTCAGGACAGGTTGATCCAGTCCTGGTTTTACCCCATGGCAAGCAGGGACTTCTAGTTTTTGCTTTTCTTAAGGCATGCATAGGTAGGTCAGAACTACAACTTCCTACATGCCATGGGGTAAAACCAGGACTGGATCAACCTGTCTTGAAAATCTGTAGCCAGTTGGCAGCCCTACTTACCTGTGATGAGACTAAGACTTATTTCAGTCAGGAACTAATGCCCTGTGGGCTAGGAATAACTCTAGCCTTTCACTGTAGGAGACCCTTTGGCAGGAGTGCCAGTCCTCTCCCTTTGAGGAGGCCTAAACCTGGCCTTTTGTCCCTCAACTCTGGTAATAGTTTCCCCAGGATCTTAGTGCTATCCTGTTTCCCTAACCCCAATAATTCATCTGTCCACAATTCAATTTGTAGATTTATTTTATTGAATCGCAGTTTCCTGACCTCCAGCCAGCAGTGTTACTGTCTCCTAAAGCATGAATTAAAACTGTTTAATAACAACTCAGACTCTGGCTTTTTAACTACGTAATTCTTGTCTAAGCTAAAGCAATTGCCGTGCCACTGTCTGCAAATTAAAGTCAAGCAGTAACACTTCCAACTCTGGCTTTTAAATGTACGTCTTGAGCAGTTTCAGTGTCAGAGTCTCCAAAGCACCAGTTAGACCCAATTAGCAACAATTCAAACTCTGGGCTCTAAATGTAAAACGTCAGCATTTGCAAAGCACACACTACTGATGCTGCTTAGTAACCCTGCACACTACGTCCACTTTCAGCAGTTACAAGGCCATGGTTCTCAAAGCCGGGTTTTAAATGCATAACTTCCGCAGTTGCAGTGCTGCATTTCCAAAGCACCTTTCAAACAGAACCATGACTTAGGACAGCTTCTACTGCCCAGAACTCTCACTGACAAATAATGTTTAATTTTCTCTTAGAAACAAAGCTCCAGTCGATTGCATTAAATCTCCTCTTCTTAGACTTGAGTATTTTCTTAATTAGAGCTCACTGGTGTCTACATACGCTAGCTCTAGTCCTTTCCCCAGTGTCTCTCTCACGTCTATGAACTGTGCTGTGTTACTCTCGCTCTCACATCTGTCCCCTCTGAATTCCTACAGAACCTTTAAAGATGTTTCATTCCTTAAACAAAGTTCCCCAAGCTGCCTTTAAGACAGCAACAGAGTTTTCTCCTTATCTTAGGGAAAGGTCTTAATTTAAGGGCTGTGGTGGTCTTCAGGTTCTGACTCTTCCTCCTCCAGAGTTTTTCTCCACGGGTAGGCTGTGCTGTCCTCCTTCTCTGTGTTCCTCCCTCTGTAGTGTTTGCTGTTTTTCTTGTGGCCCTTTGATGAAACCTAACAGCTTACAGCTGAGAGAGTGCTGACTCAGCCCTGACTCTGCTCCTCCCTGTACTGATTTCCCTGGAAGCTAGCCAGTGGGGAAGATGGGAAATGTAGTCCTTTAGGGACAGTCATCTTGATCTAGCTTCATTTTGCTTCAAAATTATGTCCTGCCTTATAGTTTAAAATTCTGTCTTTTGCACAGAGACTAATACAGTTACTAGTAAATTATCACAGCGACAGTGTTCACGCATTTGGGAGTTTGTGCATGCTGGCAAGAGCTTGCATTCATGCTTATGCGCACCTACGTGTGTTTTGCCTGAATCTGTCTGTCCCTGTGTGTGGGAACGTGAAAGATAGGATTGTAGACAGAAATACCTTCATTGATCTATATTTGGAATGATGGGATATAAAATACCTACTGTACCTGAATGTAACTTGCCTTGAGCTACAGTGAAAAGGCATGAGCTAAATACACTAAATAATAATAGCATATTAGCAAACACCCAGTGTTGCTTGGGTTGTCTGGTCAATAACAGCTTGTGTGTTTGTGCATCTGTGTGTGGGTGCCTGTGCCTGTGGGGGTGAGTGCCTCTGTGTGTGTGTGTTTGTGTGCATTTGGGGGAGAATGTGCATGTGTCTCTGCCTGTATGTACCAGTATCCATGTGTGTGTATGTATGTGCCTGTGTGTGTGTTTGCGATAGTGTTTTGCAGACAGAGTATATTGATTCTGTACATTGCACCTTCCACTGTTCTGGGCATCACCTGGTGGCCACATACAGCTACAACAGTGTGACTGACATGACCGACTGACTGACACAAGCCTTTCATATATAACATATATATATAGATATATATATAGAGAGAGATTTTAAGGGGGGATGCAAAATGTGGACCCCCTGGCCCCATACCTTTCCCTGGATTCCCCTTATCGGGGTTGTTGGCAGTAGTGATATTGTTGACTAGTTTTTTTTTAGTTTTTTTTTTTCCCCCCTGGATTCTCCTCTTCTCCTTAACCACCTAGGATTTTTGTTTTACAGGTGAGGAGCCTTTTCCCATTCTTTGATCTGTCCATGCAGGGCCTCTCTTCTGGGGACCTGGAGGCAGATGCTTGGCCTGTTCGTTACTTTGAATCTCAGGGTTTTGAGTTCTTCTGTGCGCAGACCTTCTCTACAGCTTTTGGCCTGCATGGTAAGGATGGCAGATGCAGTTAGGAAAGGGCTGCCAGGCCGCTGTATGCATGTACATAAATCTAGGTTGAGAGCTCACCAGGGAATTAAAAGCCCAGGGTTTTATATGCAAGCAGAAAGCGGTACAGCGGGATCTAGCTGTTCTGAACCGAGTCATGTCTTCTACACAGCAGCTTGTCTCGAACTCAGGATGCACGTGTGGGGACTTGAGAAAGATAGAGCCATTATTGTCTGCAGTACGTCTGTGCCCTGTTCATGAGAGAGGTTTACATTATGTTAGCTTAATGCCCTTGCATCTTACATATGCTGAATTTTTGACATGCAGAATCTATTGAGAATACTGATCCGATTGGAACCTGGTCAGCATTTGCTGTTCTTAATATATTAGATTCCATGCTCAAGTAATAATATGCTGAGTAGTGTGAGTTACCAGGCACCAAGGGAGGGGACCCAAACCTAGAATAAAAAAATTATTAGTAGTTCAGATTCATAGCAACCTGAGGGGGACGAAAAAACATCCCAACCACACCCAAGACGCCCCGCGAGGCATTTCCTGAGCAGCACTGCAAAACAATATCAAGCTGTTTAAAGATTTACAAACAGTTTTACTTATGAAGAAAATTAAACTTGGAGATGGGATATGAAACACTGTTAGTGCACGGACAACAGACCAATAGTTTAGGGAAAAGGGGGGAAAAAAAACCCATTTATTCCCTGCTCTCAACCAAAACAGTTCTCCCAGAGCCCAGGCAAAAAGAAGCAGTCAGCCCTTTCAGAATTCCCTTATCAACTTACAGCAGGGTCCAGTGGTATAAAAGTACTTAGGTCAGCAAGTACTTCAACACATTGGTATTGGAGGAGAGAAGTAAAAAATAGAAAAAAAGTATGCTGGAGATTCTTTACTGGCAGAGGATGGCTTTTCACTCTCCAGACCTCCAGACAAGCAGTTCCAGCAGCAAAATCTCATGCCCCAGGGATTCAGATTTTCCTTTTATCACTACTCAGTGACCCAAGTGTTCTTGGATTGGGAAAAGTCTCTCTCTCTCCATTTCCATTCTGCAAAAATCCATTGGCCACGAAACAGGATCAGAACTTACAATTATCAGAGTCTCGTCGGACCCCTGCAGCCAAGCTCTGGCAGCCTGTGGGAGTGATTCACTTCTGGTGCAGCTTCAGCCCCTCTCTGGCTCTCTCAAAATCTCTGCTAAAACAATTATTCTGCTGGGGCTCTCGCCTTTTTTTTTTTTCTCTCTCTCTGTGAACAATGGTCCCTGCTATAGTCCAGCAAGCCTGAGCAGCTCACCTCCTTTTGGTGCCATCTCTCCAAGTCCGTCCCAATGAGCCTGGCTTCAGTGCCAGGAAAAATCGTGGAAACTATTATAAAGAATACAAACTACAGAACATGTACATAGACATGAATTAATGGGACACAGCCAGCATGGATTTACTCAAAGGAAGTCTTGCCTCAAATCTACATTATTATGACGGGGTTAATAAACATGTGGACAAAGGTGAACCGGTAGATGTGGTGTATTTGGATTTTCAGAAGGCGTTTGACAAAGTTCCTCATGAGAGGCTTTTAAGAAAATTAAAAAGTCATGGAATAGGAGGCGATGTCCTTTCATAGATTACTAATTGGATAAAAGACAGGAAACAGAAAGTAGAATTAAATGGTCAATTTTTTCAGTGGAAAAGGGTAAACAGTGAAGTGCCTCAGGGATCTGTACTTGGACCGGTGCTTTTTAATATATTTATAAATGATCCGGACAGGGGTACGATGAGTAAGGAGATCAGATTTGTGGATGACACAAAATTATACAGAGTAGTTAAGTCACAAGCAGATTGTGAAACATTTCAGAAGGACCTTGTGAGACTGGAAGATTGAGTGTCCATAAACAGAGGAAATATAATGGGGACAAGTGCAAGGTGATGCATATAGGGAAAAATAACCCAAGCTGTAGTTACACGACGTTAGGTTCCATATTAGGAACTACCACCCAGGAAAAAGATCTGGGAGTCATAGTTAATATTACATTGAAATCGTCGGCTTAGTATGCCATGGTGGTCAAAAAAGCAAACAGAATATTAAGAATTATTAGGAAAGGAATGGCAAATAAAACAGAGGATGTCATAATGCCTCTCTCTTGCTCCATTGTGAAGACTGCACCTTGAATACTGTGTGCAGTTCTGGTTGCCGCATCTCATAAAAGATATAGTTGCACTGGAGAAAGTACAGAGAAGTGTGACCAAAATGATAAAGGGCATGGAATGGCTTCCCTATGAAGAAAGGCTAAAGAGGTTAGGGCTGTTCAGCTTGGAGAAGAGACAGCTGAGGTGGGATATGATAAAAGACTACAAAATCATGAAAGGACTTGAAATAAGTTTAATTATAGTTTCACATTTTCAGGTAATACAAGGACTAGGGGGCACTCCATGAAGTTAGCAAGTAGCACATTCAAAACAAATTGTAGAAAAAAAAATGTTCACTCCGTGCACAATTAAGCTCTGGAATACATTGCCAGAAGATGTGGATAAGGCAGTTAGTATAGCTGGGTTTAAAAAAGGTTTGGATAAGTTCCTGGAGAAGAAGTCCATAAACTGCTTTTAATCAATAAGGAATAGCCACTGCTTGTTGCCGGCATTAGTAGCATGGACTCTATTTGATGTTTGCCAGGTACTTGTGACTTGGATTAGCCACAGTTGGAGACAGGATACTGGGCTTGATGGACCCTTGGTCTGACTCAGTATGGCATATCTTATGTTGAAATCCAAGGGGCACAGAGAAAGCAGGAAGGAAGAGGAATAGCCTAGTGGTTAGAGCAGTGGGCTATGAACCAGGAGACCAGGGTTCGAGTCCCGCTGTTGCTCCTTGTGACCTTGGGCAAGTCACTTTACCCTCCATTGCCTCAGGTACAAACTTACGGGCCGATACAGTAAGGAGTGGTAGAAGAGCTGCGTTAGTGCCGGGCGCACCCGCGTTTGCCACACGCACAGTCCTGCTCATCTACCACTCGATACAGTATTTAAATAGCTTGCAAATGCAAGCTGCGTCCAAGAAGCGTCTGTGACACATTAGGCCCGCGCAACCCATTTGCGCGGGCGGGTGTGACATCATGCCCGCCCGCGCATTGGCTTGAGCGCCCGTCAATTTGGGCGCTCAAGCCAATGAAGCACATGGACGGGCGGGCGTGCGTCACGCACGCCTGTCCATGTGCTTTAAGTACGCTTTGCTTTGCTCCACTCGCGCCGTGACTGGAGAGGGCACAGAACAGTGGGCTCTTACCTGACTTCACAATCTTCAGATGAGGGCTGAGCCAGGAGAACCGGGACCTGCACGGGGGGACCGCTGCAAGGGTCCCGGCAGAGAAGGAAAGGGGCTGAAAGCAACAAAAAGTAAGTTGGTAACATGTCAAGTCACTTCGGGAGGAGGGGATTTTAGGTTTTTAGGTTTCCTTTTGGGGGAAATTTTCCCCCTAATGCAGGGTAAGGGGTAGGCGGTAAGTTAGCAGGTTAAACGCGTGGCAAAATGGCAGGGTAAAATAGCGATAGTCGGGGCATGCATTACTGTATGGGAGGGAATAGCTAATTTGATCGTTTACATTTGATATACATGCCGCGGGCGGAAGGGGTTACCCAGGGATTTAAAGAGGCGGTAAGGATGGGTTAAAGAGGATAGTGTATCGCGGGTAGGACTAATGCGGCCGAAAAGTGAGTAGAAAGCGGGTTAGGAGCAGGGTAACCGCGGCCGCACTTTACTGTATTGACCTGCCAGATTGTAAGCCCTCTGGGGAAAGGGAAATACCTACAGTACCTGAATGTAAACCGATGTGATATCTCAGATCAAATGTCGGTATATATAAATAAATAAAGTCTCATTGGCTCACTCAGTGTGTACTTCTGCCCCACAGCAGTACACAGTGGGGCAGGAGTTGCATCATGAGCTCTGGAAATTAACCCTGTGTCTGTTGGTTCTTGTCCTTTGTCTCATACAGCATGCTAGTGCAGGGGAAAAAAAATCATAGTCCCTGCTAGCCCTATCCTTGTCTGTGCTTAAGGGAAAACAGTTTGAAGCCAGGCTCTTCTTGACTCTTGAACACATGACCCTCTCTCTTTTTCTGTCCATAATCGCAGTCCAACTGGGAAAAGTTAAAAAAAAAAAAATCCAAGTAGATAAAAGTGTATTTCAAGATTGGCATCCTCCTATGGTAGTATACTCAGAGGTGTTGTATACAGTACGTATCTGCAAAATGGAACAGGCTCAGGAAGTATGCAAATGAGCATATGTTCATCTTTATTTCTGTTTTCACACTATGCAATGTCAGGTCCATTCAGATGTTTAGTGATATCACAATCCAGCTGCACATGCAGATCACTAAGTCAGTGGAAATACCATGCTGGCTTAGTTTGAGGTCCATCAAGCCCTGCATCCTGTCTCTGACAGTAGCCAAGTCCGAGTTGTAAGTATCCAGCAAATGCCAAAAAGTAGATCTGTATCTTGACATTCACGCTCAGGGATGGCAATATTTGTTTCTTTAGTCTACCTGCCTACCTGCGGGCACCAGTCCAAACCTCTTTTAAACCCTGCTGTGCCAGTCGCCTTGCCCACGTCTTGTGGCAACAGATTCCACTGCTTGTTTTGTGCATTGAGTGAAAATGCATTTCCTGCTATTTGTTTGAATTCCGAGGGTTGTTAGTTTCATGGACTGTCCCCTTCTTTCGTACGATCTGAAATGGTGAATGGCTATCTTCTTATTTACCCATTCCACCCCACTCATGATTTTATAAACTTCTGACATGTCCCCACCCAGCCTTGGCTTTTCCAAGCTAACCTGTGCAGTCTCTCATCATAAGAGAGAAGTTCTACCTACTTTATTATTTTTGTCACCCTCCTTGCACCTTTTTAATTCTCTGTCTTTTTTGAGATGGGGTGAACAGAACTGCACACAGTACTCAGGGTGTGGTCGCATCAGGGACCAATGCAGAGGCAATAGGATATTCTCCATTTTATTCTCCATTCCTAATACTCTGGGTTTTTTTTTTTCACCACTGCCATGCCCTGTGTCAAGGATTTCAACGTATTGTCCACAAGGACACCGAGATGCTGTTCCTGGCTGTTGACTCCTAATACAGAGCCCGGTATCGTGTATCTGTAGTTAGGATTATTTTTCCCTATGTGAATCACTCTGCGCTTTTCCACATTAAGTTTCTTCTGCCGTGTATGCAACTTTTGTATGCCAATTAGGGCGACTTTCAGCTGGGGAAACAGTCTCTCACTATTATCCACAAGGCTATACATCATCAAACAACGCTCGATTTACAAATTCCTCTCAAACAACACACATCCACCAGACCCATCAAAGAAGCCTACAAAGGATCACTCCGCGTCCCCCAAACCAAAACCACTCACTACCTAACTTTCAGAGACCGAGCCTTTTCCACAGCCGGTCCTTCATTATGGAACTCTATCCCTCCGGATCTGAGACAAGAACCATGCCTACCGACTTTTAGAAAAAGGCTTAAGACTTGGCTATTTAAACAAGCCTTCCCAGATCCGAACTAAACGATAGCAATTTTACAAGAGACAGCAAACTATACAAGAGAACTCACATTATAATGTAAATAATGTAATCCCTACTGTTCGGCTCTCTTATTCTATTTTCTCTTCCCAGTTTAAGACCCTTGTTGTAATGTAACTTTTGTTCTCTTTGCACTTGTTTGTTTCGTATCTTGTTCTCACCCCTTGTTTCATGTAAACCGGCATGATGTGGTTTCTAATCATGAATGCCGGTATAGAAAAACGTTAAATAAATAAATAAATGTCTAAATACAATAACCAGGAAAATTAGGCAGCTTCATGAGGAAAGTTTGAAGAGCCCTTGTTGTTCACAATGCATTTGGGCACTTGTATCCCAGGTATACTGCAGTCAGGTTTGAAAGGGCAACTAGACAAGGGGTAGGTATTCAAAGCTGGCCGTGTAAGTAACTTACACGGCGAACTCCGAATTTGGGTAGTTAGTCGTATAAGTTATACGGCTAACTCGCTCCACCCAATCCACACCTACTTTTTGTGCGAGTAACTTTAAGCCGTATAAGGGACTTATGTGGCTAAGCAGCGGCCACTGAAAGTAGGTGCATATTCAGCTGCCACTACTTAGCCATAAAAGTCCTCTTTATTCGGCTACATAGCGCTGAACGTGCTTTGAATATCGGGCCCATAGTGTTTCCCTTGGCAAATTTGGCATGCTACATGTACCCGTTGACGGGGATGAAAATTGCATGCATATGTTTGAAAATGTCAAGCATGTGCACAGTTTTTTAGTTCTCAAACCTTAACACCACCAAAGGACTGGCTGTTTTTACCGCAGTTGTGAAGGTATGTGGGCCGTGGAAACCCAGGTATACGTTTAGCTGGGCAATGGGCTGGGGAGAAGTTTTTTGAAGAGTTTTTTTTTTTTTTCAGCTAAGCCGCTTGAACACGGTGAATGGCTTTGAGAATCTCCCTCGTTATGTAAAAACAACACGTCCCAGTCTTTTTTTTTGTAGGCCAAGACGCACGGTCTGTATTCTGAGAACCTGTCTTTTTTTTTTTTTTTTATCTCCAGGCCACCAGTCGCTGTGGCAGCCTGAGGTTGGGTTCTATTGCAAGGCATAAAGAATTCTCTGACTACAGTTTTAAAACCTGTGACCAGAGGAGCCGAATATTGCCATATTTTGTTATTTAGATAGTAAGGGGGAAAAAAAATTATACATGAAAGGAAAATTGTTTCTTTTACTAATTAGACATTGAATACCATGTCATTACAGCTGATTAACTGTGGATAATAGTTGTGCCTCACTGGATTTCTTTTTAAATATGCTCTCTGTTTGGCTATTGAAAAGTTTGCTTAAAATTTGCATATAAATCCCCATTCAGAGCGGCATGCTTATATTCAGCTGTTGCAAAAGGTTAAGAATAGTAACATAGTAGATGATGGCGAATAAAGACCAATTGCTAATAATTATTACTATGTTAATTAGCCAATCCAGTCTGCTCAATTTTCTTTCTCTACCACTTTGGGTACATAAGCATAGAAATTCCCACACTTAAACCAACACAGCCATTGCCACCACCTCCATCTCATGACTCTTACCCATCTTCTCAACTCAGTTCCTACCACTGCTCTCTATTAGGGATGTGCATTCATTGTGTTTCATTGCTTGACATGCATGAACTTTTTTATGTGCATAAATCGCATTTGCGTGCATAAAATGTATTTTATACATGGGTGCATAAAAACACATTTTATGTGCATAAATGAAACAAAAAAAATTTAAAAACACAAAAATAAGCCAAAGAAGAAACACAAAACCAATTTTTCCTGTGCCCATCCCCCCCCGCCCCCTCTGCAAGTGGGCGATTCCAGATACCCACCACCTTCTTAGCAAGGAAATACTGCCTATGTTTTTTCTGAACCTAAGTCAAATGAAGATGATAGCAAATAAGGACCAGTTGGCCCATCTGGTCTACCTGACTATTCCTTCCATAGTCTGTATGTTCATTACACATGTTAAATAGTGATTGATTTTACATTCTGTTTTCTCTTATTTTATTTTCTTTCTGATTTTTTAGGGTATTAATCTCAGTCTAATTCTTTCATAGAAGACATTTGCATCATGTTAAGGTGATTATGATTGGTCTGTCTTCTCAATGAATTTATATTTATACTAAACTTGCCAAAGGCAGCCTTCAAAAATTGTGGTCATTGCCACAGTTCACAGCCCATGATTGAATGGTTCCAGAAAGAGCCTTGATGCATGGTGTCCAGCTCAGGGCTATCACTGCAATTAGTGGATGAAATATACATTGGAAGGGGATTAAAAGAGGGGGAAAAAATCCTTGGGTAGTTGCGAATAAGGCTTATATTGCTAGAGTCTAGTCCTCTTTCTTATTGAGCAGGAAGAAACTACTGCGTCAAAAAATAAATAAATACAAGGAAGACTAAGACCTCATCAGGACTAGAAAGAAGGAGATTCAAAGTCATTGATTGGAAAAGTTTCTTAAACTATGTTATATGCTGACTACTGAGACAGTTTTAGCTGCATTTATAGCACAGTTAAGAGTCCCTTCTAGACTAGTAATAATCTGCTGAAGTTCTCCCCTCCCTCTTTATACACTGAGTTACTGCACAGCAAAAACAGCACATAAAGCTTGCCAGTGCAAAACTAGTCGTTCCCATCAGACAATGACTATCTCTATTATCACACACATCCATATTTCATTCTTAGTGTCCACGCTCCAGGACCGTGAACCATGCAGACATGAGCTAGAAGTCACAAGACAGTCCTGGACAGGTCTTATTTTTACAATGATGATTTCTTTTTTTTTATCCAATGGACATTTTAAAACTAAGTTGTATGAGATCCTACAAAACGGTTAACATTATTAGTGGGTATTTCATTTGTTGAGACTCTGATTGATAGGTGCTCATCAAATGACTTGCTCTGCTCACTTGATTTGTTTTGTTTTATTATTATTATTGTTTTTAGATTAATTTAATCTGCTTAGTATGATTTTATTATTACAAGCAGACTATAAATATTTTAAATAAATAAAATAATTTAGAATAAGAAATTAACTCTTTCACCTGTACAGTATGGTTGACTTCAGTTTTCTCTGTGTTTGTTTCTTCCTCTGAATCATCAACCAAACTAATTTCCCAAATGTGGGTAATTCAAAGAAGGCTGAACTTGACTAAGGGGGAAATTTTCAAAAAACTTCAGGGCACCTAACTTAATCAACAAGATTTTGAACAGCTAAGCTAAGCACATTTTTAGCCAAATCTAGGTGCCAAGGTTTTTAACTGAAAATCAGTAAAAATGTAGACAGCCAGATTTAAGACGCTTAGATTTGGGTTCTAAACTTAGCTGGTTAGTGCCAACAATTGGCACTAGCCAGCTAAATGTTCTCTTTTTAAAAGAATACCCCCAAATAAACCTGACAATCCCCCTTCACATTCACCCAATCTCCAAAGCAAAAGAAGCCCCCATGAGGACCAACAGTCAATCCTGCATCCTGTCTCATTCAGTGTAAAAAAAAAAAAGGAGGCTGGGATGAACTCCTCCCCCACCCCACTCTCCTCTCATTCTCTCACCTGATGTAAAAAACGAGTCCCAGAAGCCCCCCCCCCCCCCCAATCCTCCCTCCAAACCAACGTAAAACTAAACAAGTGCCACAAAAGCCCCCACCACACCTCGGAAGCTCCAATGAATTCCTTAAAGCTGAGGCAGCAGGAGGACACAGCCTTACTTACTACTGGACTGGCGCCCAACGTTGCCCCGGCGATAGACATTACCAGAGCAACGCTTGATGCTGGGCCAGTAGAAGATAAGACTGTGACCTCCTGTCACCTCGGCATTAGAGAATTTTGGGGAGGTTCTGGGGGTAGGAAGGTAGGTAGGGGAAATTATCGGGGGCTTGCTTTTACCTTGGGCGGGAGGGAAGGTAGTAGATAGCTGGCTCCAGGTGCAAGCATAACTGCTGAATTCAAGACAGCTAAGGGCCTGATTCATTAAGCTTTTTTTTCCCACAGACACAGAATGGGGGAAGAACCTTAGTGAATCAGGCCCTAAGTTAGCTACCTAGTGCGGAAAATGAACACTAGCTAACTCTATTTATGGCCTGCCCAGAATTTGAGTGGCTAAATTTAAGCCTCCCAGTAGGGATACATTTTCAAAGCCTTTCAAACAGCTGCCTAACTGTAGTGAGGTGGCTAGTTGGTTTGAAAATTGACCTCTAACTGTACAACTTCCTTCCAAAAGAAATACCAGAACAAATTTCTTGCTATGATATACAGTATAATTTATTTATTTATTTATTTATTTATTTTTAATTTTTATATACCGATGTTCCTGTAAAGAATACATATCACACCGGTTTACAAGGAACTGAACAGTCGCCTCCAGGGCGGAAATACATTAAAACAGTCGCCTCAAGGCAGAATACATTAACACAAGTATACAGGAAAACTATTAAAAGAGAACTTTCATAAACTCAATTAAATGTAACTGTGAACCATAAATCAGGAACCATAAATCAGGAACATATGTACAGAGGTAGGTATATCGTCGTATATAATAACTACTTGTGTGATAATTTCCATTTTCCTAGCGTGTAGCAGATGGACTCAGGACCAATGGGTATAGTGTACTCCTGATAGCAGTTGGAGACGGATCAGATTTCAATCTGACGTCAGCCCCTAGTACATATACCCCTGCAGGAAGTGCAGCTCTTCAGTATTTTCCGTCTCCATAGCAGTTAGGGACTATCTGCACGCTCTCACAGCGTTAGAACAAAATTCAACGGAGAAAACCCAAATTCGGAAGAAAACTTACCTGAAGACGAGCCCCGCTCTCCTGCGGTGATACCCTCGGGTCCCTCCCCCATTTGAGAATTCCCGAGGTGATTTCCGTAGTCCCTCAGAGGTGAGCCTCGGTCCGGCGGCCGAATCGTGGTGAGGACCTAGCCCCCGATCTCGGGCGTGGCTGAGAGGCAGCGGGTGCACCCTCGGGCGCGGCGATAAAGGTATTTGCCCTCTCGCCCCGCAGCCGGAGATTGCCCGGGACGAAACCGGGAAGCGCCGAAGACAAGGTAAGGTAGAAATCTTCAGCATAGACTCCGGTCTCCGAGGTTCGAGGAGTCGCACAGGTCGCCGGCCGGGACCTGTGCCGCCGGGTTGATCTGCCCTAGCAGGACCAGGCCCCGGTTAGTTTCAAGGGTCCTCCCACGTGGAGACCCCCGAGGTGGTCGCCATGTTGCCCGCGTGGTCGCCGTCGCCATATTGGCCCTATTCGCCGCTCTGTCCGCCATCTCGATCCAGGTGCACAAGGCCAGCTAGGCGCACAAAATACATGTGCGCATAAAGTTCCACGCACAAGGGACATGTGTGCATAAAGTACACGCACAAGGGCTGCTCGCATAAGATATACGTGCATTGCACACCTATCAGGCTGAGCGCATATCTGCGACTTAGACGCACATCTTAGATGCGCCGAAGCGCATAAGGGTTTACGCGCCTATAGCCATGGCACCACCAGTAATGGAGCTCAAGGCCTCTGCCCAGCATGCCATATCAGAGCCGCACAAAGCAAAGAGGCCAACGCCCAGTGCGAGGAGGTCCTGGGAGATCCAGGCCAGGGCCAGTCCCACCCAGGACCGAGCACTAGCTCCTCAGTGAGTACCCCGGACCTAGCAAATTCCAGCAGGACACCCCCTCAGATAGGGACCTCCAGGGACTCAACGCCCTTTAGCTTGGACCCAGCGTCTATCTCATGGGTGGAATTCTTCAAAGGGCTACACAACTTCGTCCACATGCAGGCGGAGCCTCCGGCTAAACAGCCACAGTCTCCACCAGAAGACCTTTATCCCTCAGACCACTCTAGGCCTAGACAAATGTTTCCACCGCCCAGAAGCCCCACCTATGGGGACACGGACAACTCTGAAGAGGAAGCAAAGCCCCTAGAAGAAGGGGAACTCCCCCCGGGGACAGAGCCTCACCGAACTATGAGACGCTTCTTCACCAAGGACAAGCTCCCAGACCTGATCACCTACAGTCTGAAGGAGCTCGCTATCCCGAGCGCAAGTGCTTCGGGGGAGCCTAAGACGAATCCCCTGCTAGAGGGACTCCGTCAGACCTCTTGCCATTTCCCTCTCTTACAAGCCGTCCAGCAGCTAATTGACCTGGAATGGAGTGCTCCAGAGTCCACATTCAAAGGGGGACGAGCTATGGCAGCCATGTAACCCCTGGACCCGGCGGCCAAAGACCTTCTGACATGCCCAAAAGTGGATGCCATGGTCTGCGCGGTCTTGAAGCGGACTACTATCCCAGTGGAGGGAGGAGCAGCGCTCAAAGATGCTCAGGACCGATGTCTGGAATCCATCCTTAAATAGTCCTTTGACGTCGCCGCTGTGTCTCTACAAATAGCGGCCTGCTGCACCGTAGTGACACGTGCCTGCCTATCTCAGACCAGGAGCAACACCCCTGGAGAGGCCATGGAACCAGCAGTATCATTCCTTGCGAACGCCGCCTCCGATCTGGTGCACACAGCGGCCAGAGGAGTGTCATCAGCTATGGCTGCCAGGAGACAACTCTGGCTCCGAAGCTGGTTGGCTGACGCATCTTCCAAAATGTGTCTCACAAGGATGCCCTTCAAAGGATCCCTTCTGTTCGGCAGTGAACTAGAGAAACTGGCCAACAAATGGGGCGAGTCCCCATTGCCGCACCTACCAGAGGACAGGAATAAAAGAAACCAGCGACCCTTTCCCCGGGCCTCCAGGGGCAGAGGTTCACAACGCTTCAACCCATTCAGAAGCAACTATCAAGCGCCCCACCCTACCGGCAGGTATCAGTCCTTTCGGAACAAGCACAACAAGAGGGGAACCAGCTTGGGTCCAGGCCCCAGCTGCACCCCACAATGCGATTCAGCCGACCCGTCCAAGGGAAGAAGCCATAGGGGGCAGACTAGCCCTATTCTTTTTTTTATTCTTTTTTTATTTTTATTGAATTTTCAACAATATTAACATTTATTACAATGTCCTCAGAAAAATACAGAGATAAAGAAAAAAATATTCATATCAATTAACATTAATATCATGTTCTGAAACAGATTGGCTGGATCCAAGGTGGCACCTGCATAAGCACACGCAGACACCCCAGTACCGCGGTGAAATTTCCTCTCGAGCATTTCTATATTCTTCTTTTTTTGAACTAATATTTCCTCTAATCTATGATGCCGCACACTAAAAGAAAGGCTCGAGTACGTGAGATACTTCAATGCCGACATCAAAAGATAGACAACCGCAGATTGAGGAGGTTTTTGCGAGGCCCGCTGCTGAAAGACCGGCGGGAGGGGCCGCTGCCATGTTCGAGAAGCAGACGCCAACCGCAATGGCCGAAGAAACATCTCTTAGTCCTGGAGCACCTAGAACTCCCAGCCCGCCGGCAGGACCTCCTAAAAGACCGGAGGAATATTTTGGGAGTTCAGCTGTCCCAGCCACCCCTATGATCCCGCCGACCCAGAGAGTTGGTAGTGGAACTCTAGCCGACTCAGAGAGCCCAGTGCAGGGCTCCAACGGCCGAGGAGCTGAGGATCGGAAGGGAAGGAAAGCAGAAGCGGACATGGGAGATCTCCTGGAGGTAGGAGTGATAATTCCAGATACAAGTGAGATGTTGATGAATGTGCCAGAAAAAATTACTTTGCAAGAGGTGTGGAAATTACTTTTAGGCATGGATAAATCTATTAAATCCATTTCTACAATGTTAAAAGAACAGGTTAATAAAGTCTTGAAAATAAGACAATTCATATGGCAGCATCTATGTTAGAAATGGAGCAAGAAATAAAGAAAGTTAAAGAAATTCAAGTTAATTTGATTAAGTCTGAAACCTTACAGTCAAACAAAATGGAAGCGATAGAAAATACAATGAGGAGACCCAATTTGAGGTTTCTGAACTTTCCTAAGTCTCGAATTATTCCACCTAGAGAATTGCTTAAAAATTATTTTATAAAGATTCTGAGGTTTCAAGAGACTGATATTCCAACTATTTCTAAAGCATTCTACATACCATTGCCTAATGACCAAAAGGAAAAGGGAATACAAGCAATTGAGGAAACATCATCATTAAATTTAACAGAGTTATTGGAAAAATCATCAGAGACCCCCATTACATCAAGAGCAACTTTATTGGTGACGTTTACTTATATATCAGAAAGAGATTCCGTACTTAGACTTTTCTTTCGCAATTCGGATCAACAATTTCATGGTCAGCAAGTGCGGGTCTTCCCTGATATTATAAAAACAACACAAGAGAGAAGAAAAAAATTTCTTCGTATGAGAAATGAGGTTGTAACTAGAGGAGCAAAGTTTAATTTACGGTTCCCTTGCAAATGTATACTCGTATTTCAAAATACTAAATATGTCTTCTCAGAACCATCGCATCTACGAGAATATCTGGACACTCACTCCTAAATTTGTCTCCAGGGGAGGTTAGGTAATATATAGAGATAGCAGCAGGTGAAGCTTATGTTAATGCTAATCTATGATATTTGGTTATTTCTTGTAATATCTGCTTCTTAACATCTTGGATCCCCTCTTTTCCTATGATAGAGATGAAAACAAAATTTTTTTCAGACAAGCCCTATTCTACCACAGATGGATCGAGATAACTTCGAGCAAGTGGGTCCTAGCCATCATTCGAGAGGGGTACTACCTGGATTTCCTACGAACCCCTCCGGACAAGTTCGTGGAATCCCCCTGCCACGACCTCTCCAAGAGGGTGGCAGTGGAAGCTACACTAACCAGACTACTGGCCCTCAAGGCCATAACCCCAGTGGCTCCACAAGAAATAAATACTAGGCATTATTCCATTTATTTTATCGTCCCCAAGAAAGAGGGGACGTTTAGGCCCATCCTGGACCTCAAGTCTGTCAACCGCCACCTGAGGATTCCCTGCTTCCACATGGAAACCCTACGCTCTGTAATAAGGGCGATACAACCGGGAGAGTTCCTCACATCCCTGGATCTTTTGGAGGCCTACCTTCACATCCCAAGTCATCAGGAGCATCAGCGCTTCTTACGCTTCAAAATCCTGGACCGTCACTACCACTTCTGGGCACTACCCTTCGGGTTAGCCTCAGCACCCCGGACATTCACCAAGATCATAGTGGTGGTGGTGGCAACACTGAGGAAGGAAGGAATCCTCATACACCCTTACCTAGACGATTGGCTGATCAGGGCAAAATCCCCAGAGGAAAGCCAACAAGCAACCAACAGAGTCAAAACTCTACTGGAGAGCCTCAGATGGGTGGTCAACACAAACAAAAATTATTTGCAGCCCACACAGTCACTAGAATATCTAGGAGTCCGATTCGACACCAAAGAAGACAAGGTCAGCCTGACTTCCACAAGGAGATCAAAACTGAGGAACCGGTTACAAATCCTGCTGAGCAAACCTCGCCCCACAGCATGGGATTACCTGCAAGTCCTCGGTCTGATGGCATCCACACTGGAAGTAGTGCCATGGGTGCGAGCTCACATGAGACTCCTACAGTGCTCACTCCTATCGCGATGGAATCCACTGTCTCAGAACTACGCCATCCATTGCTCCTGGGCAGGGTCCGGGACCCAGTTATGGTGGTGGCTGCAGGGCAGCCACCTGAACCAGGGGGCAAGGCTATCCTCACCAACCTGGACCCTGCTCACCACAGACGCCAACCTACGTAGATGGGGAGCACACTGCGAGGAGCTAACCGCCCAAGGGCAGTGGAACACAGAAGAGTCAGGATGGAACATCAACTGCCTAGAAGCGCGGGCGGACAGACTAGCCTGCCTGCGATTCGCTCACAGACTTCGAGACAAGGCAGTCAGAGTAATGTCGGACAATGCCACGACAGTGGCCTACATCAACCATCAGGGGGGAACCAGAAGCCAACAGGTGTCTCTGGAAATCGACCCTCTAATGTCGTGGGCGGAAGTAAACCTCCAGGAGATCTCAGCCGTCCACATCGCCGGGAAAGACAACATCACGGCAGACTACCTCAGCAGAGAAAGTCTAGATCCAGGAGAATGGAAGCTGTCGCCTGCAGCATTCCAAATGATAGTGAACTGGTGGGGGACACCAGACATGGACTTTCAGGCAAACCGGTCCAACGCCCAAGTACCCAGGTACTTCAGCCGCAGGCGGGAACCTCAGTCCCAGGGGATCAATGCCCTGGTACAGACCTGGCCACAGGGGACCCTATTATACGCCTTCCCGCCGTGGCCCCTATTGGGTGCAATCATCCACAAGATACAGCTACACAGGGGACTAATTCTTCTAGTGGCCCCGGACTGGCCAAGAAGACCATGGTGCGCAGACATGAGAAGACTACTAGCAGGGACCCCCCTGCCACTACCTCCACACAGACCTGCTGCAACAAGGCCCGATCCTCCACGAGGATCCAACTCAATTCTTTCTTACAGCCTGGCCATTGAGAGGGCTCGCCTGAGAAAGAGCGGATACTCGGGGGCTGTAATCAACACACTACTCTGAGCACGCAAGTTCTGCACATCTTTAACGTACATAAGGATTTGGCGAGTATTTGAAGCCTGGTGCGAAGACCACAACATCAATCCTCACTCAATTAAAGTTCCTGTGATCCTGGAATTCTTGTAGAACGGGCTACAGAAGGGTCTATCTCTCAACTCCATCAAGGTACAGGTAGCCGCATTGTCATGCTACGGCTCCAAGAGCGAGGGCGACAGCATAGCGTCTCACCCGGACATTTCATGCTTCCTGAAAGGATTCAAACACATCTGCCCACTACTAAAGTGGCTGGTACCTCTTTGGAATCTCAACCTGGTCTTGGATTTCCTAGCAGGAGCCTCCTTCAGGCCCCTACGAAGTCTGTCCCTCCGCCTGTTAACTTTAAAGAAAGCATTCCTGCTGGCGGTTTGTTCAGCACACTGCATTTCGGAACTACAAGCACTGTCCTGTCGAGAGCCGTTCCTCAGACTCACCCCAGGAACCATCCAACTACGCATGGTCCCTTCGTTTCTTCCCAAAGTGGTGTCACACTTCCATCTTAACAAAAAAAACCCAAAAACATCTCACTACCATCGCCGGATGAGTTGAAGAATTCAGAAAAGGCTCGTAGTCTACGCCACCTCAGCATCGGCAGACTTCTATCCAGATACCTGGAAATGTTGGAACCGATATGAAAAACGGACCACATATTTGTCCTTCACAGCGGGAAGAGACAAGGAGAAGCAGCCTTGCGGGCAACCATAGCCCGCTGGATCAAGGAAGTCATCAAGGCGGCCTACGTAGAAACAGGCAAGCCTCCGCCTTTACAGGACAAGGCCCATTCTACTAGAGCCCAGGCAGTGTCCTGGGCAGAAACCAGAATGCTGTCACCCACCGAGATTTGCTGGGTGGCGACATGGTCCTCCATCCATCCATCCACCTTCTCCAGATTCTACCACCTGGATGTCCAGGCTCGGGAGGACATGGCATTTGAAAGGGCAGTACTAAGTGGGTCAAGGGCAGCCTCCCACCCGGTTTGGGAGTAGCTTTTATACATCCCATTGGTCCTGAGTCCATCTGCTGCATGCTAGGAAATGGAGAAATTACTTACCTGATAATTTTGTTTTCCTTAGTGTAGACAGATGGACTCAGCATCCCACCCTTAACTGCCGTTACACATGAAATTTTGAATGATTCAAAGGTAAGCCATATTTTCATTCACCTAGGACACCCACCCTACCGGGTGTGAATGCTTTCCGGTTGAGTATACTGGCGGTCTCCAGCTATAACCAATTCAACCACATCAAGTTATAAAGTTATTCAAGTTAATCCAATTAGTCACACATATATCCACAATGCTTTTCGAGGAGAATACTGAAGAGCTGCACTTCCTGCAGGGGTATATGTACTAGGGGCTGACGTCAGATTGAAATCTGATCCGTCTCCAACTGCTATCAGGAGTACACTACACCCATTGGTCCTGAGTCCATCTGCTACACTAAGGAAAACGAAATTATCAGGTAAGTAATTTCTCCAATTTTCCTAAAGGACTGCTTTTGTAAAGTTCAGGACCTGAGCACCTGCGAGTTATTGTTCATTCTGAGCACTGCTGTGGTAAAGAGGCATTCCTGAGACATGCAATGCATTTAAACTCATTACAACGAGTATTTTTATACCAGTCCAATTTTCAGTCAATTTTCAAAGAGCAACTATCCAATTGGTTTCAAATGGCCTTAGGAATTCCTCTCTTTAATCTGAGTAAACGTGTGTGTTCTGTGAAAGTGTACACATGTATTTGTAGCTTCTACTTGGTGTGCACATTGTACCCTAGCTAGAGCAGGAGAGGAGGAATTTAAAAGCCTAACTGGATAGTTACTCAGTTAGATTCTTTGAAAAACATTCTCTGTGAGGTCCATATTCAGACACAGTATGGATAGCAAAGTTAGCCAGATAAGTTTATCTGGCTAACTTTGGAGGTATATTCAATCATGCAGCCACACTGTTGAATATAGCTGGCTAACTTTAGGACAGGTCTTTGGCCTAACCAGACTTAACCAGCTAAGTTATCTGGCTGACTTAACTTCTGCCTGTTATACCCACAGAATGCCTCTAACTTGGTTAAATTCTAGTCGGCTAGCTTATTAGATGGCTACAATTTAGCTGGGTAAGTGCCCAAATATTAATTTAGCTGGCTAACTTCTTAGTTACAGGCCAATACAGTACAGTTACAGGCCGATGGAGCGCACTGTTAGCCTGCTCTTAGACGCGCGTTTTCCCTTACCCCTTATTCAGTAAGGGGAGGAAAACGCGCGTCCAACCCGCGGCACCTAATAGCGCCCTCAACATGCAAATGCATCCTTATTAGATATGCGCACGGGATACAGAAAGTAAAATGTGCAGCCAAGCCGCACATTTTACTTTCAGAAATTAGCGCCGACCCAAAGGTCGGCGCTAATTTCTTCCGGCGCCGGGAAAGGGCACAGAAAAGCAGTAAAACTGCTTTTCTGTGCATCCTCCGACTTAATATCATGGCGATATTAAGTCGGAGGTCCCAAAAAGTAAAAAAAAATAAATTTGAATTTGGCCCGCGGGTGTCGGGCCGAAAACCAGACGCTCAATTTTGCCGGCATCACCTAATTTAAATACAGAATCGTGCGCACCAGCAAAGGGCCGGTGCGCAAGCCGGGAGAGCGGGCGTTCGTCCTAATACTGAGAATGACACTACATGGCCCTTGAACATTTACGTGTCCAGTGGAGACTTGCATTTTGTGATCTCTGTGTTTTAAGAGAGATGGCTGTGACCGTTAGGTTAACAGCCGAAGGCAGTGTGCAGAAGTCTATAACATCTCTTCTCTTTGTTTCCCTATCTGTGTAGATGAGCTGGTGGGAAGCCTGACTATTGTGGTAAAGGATCAGGAAGTTTTACAGCACGTTTCTAGTCACATGGCACACATTGCCAGGACTCTCTGGTCCAAGCCACCCATCCGAGGAGGCTACATCATTGCTGCCCTTTTCCAGGATACTGACACAGCTGCTGCCTGGTGGGATGCAGTCTTGGCTTTGTATAATGTTTACTACTTGTATGCTTTCAGAAAATCATTACTGGGATGGGTGTGAAGGGGAACAACGAGAGAACTGATCAAATTTGCAGGCGACACAAAATTATTCAGAGTAGTTAAGTCACAAGCAGATTGTGATAAATTGCAGGAGGACCTTGTGACACTGGAAGATTGGGCATCCAAATGGCAGATGAAATTTAATATGGATGCATATAGGGAAAAATAACCCTTGCTGTAGTTACATGATGTTAGGTTCCATATTAGCAGCTACCACCCAGGAAAAAGATCTGGTCGTCATAGTTGATATTACATTTGAAATTGTTGGCTCAGTGTGCTCTGGTGGTCCAAAAAGCAATAGGAATTATTAGGAAGGGAATGGCAAATAAAACGGAGGATGTCCTAATGCTTCTGTATCGCTCCACGGTGAGCCCGCACCTTGAGTACTGTGTATAATTCTGGTCACCTCATCACAAAAAAGATGTAGTTGCACTGTAGAAAGTACAGAGAAGAGCAACCAAAATGATAAAGGAGATAGAACAGCTCCCCTATGAGGAAAGGCTAAGGAAGTTAGGGCTGTTCAGCTTGGAGAAGAGACGGCTGAGGGGGGATATGATAGAGGTGTTTAAAATCATGAAAGGACTTGAACAGATAAATGTGAATCAGTTATTTACTTTTTTGGATAATAGAAGGACTAGGGGGCACTCCTTGAAATTAGCAAGTAGCACATTTAAAACAAATTGAAGAAAATTCTTTCATTCAACGCACAGAAAAACTCTGGAATTCGTTGCCAAGGGATGTGGTTAAGGCAATTAGTGTAGCTGGATTTAAAAAAAGGTCTGGATAAGTTCCTGGAGGAGAAGTCCATAAACTGCTTTTAATCAATAGGGAATATCTACTGCTTGTTGCCAGCATTACTAACATGGGATCTATTTTTAATGTTTGGGTACTTGCCAGGTACTGGTCGCTGTTGGGGACAGGATACTGGTCTTGATGGACTCTTGGTCTGACTCAGTTTGGCATTTCTTATGTTCTGATATGACAAAGACACCCCCCCCCCCCCCAGAAAACCTTAAAGACCGGATTCCGCTGTCTAGCCCAGTCCACCTTAAGAGACACCCAGGAGCGAGAGCCAAGACAGAGGGTGGTTCCCTCTGGAGAAAGGAGGAGGAAACGCCAGTCGTCATGCTAAGACACTATGAGTTCCATATTCAGCATCACTTATCTGGATAAGTTTTGGCTAAGTAGCGGTGGTGGCATATTTGCCTGGGATAAGTAGCTGCCACATTGTCAGATAATTATTTATCCTGCTAAATAGGCAGGGAGGGGGCTTAACTGGGAAGAGCTGAGATAGCTGGATAAGTTATCTGACTAACTCTGATATTCAGAGGTCTCTTGCTCTCTGGTAGAGTCTGCTGTTTTGTTCCTGTTTATGGTTAAGGGGGGAGTTTCCAAAGGGAAGGAGGGGGAGGACAGGATGGTTGTATGGGAAGAGGGTAGGGGGATGTTGGGAGGGATTTTTTGAAAAGGAGTGGGTTCAGGGGGTTGCTATCAGGGGAGATGATGATGATGATGGTACTCTGCAATCTTTGATATGTATTTAAATGTGTTAATTGCAGAAACTGGAGCAAGCGGACCAGATCTAGGTTGGGTGATCCAGCCCCTAAGTTTGATTATTCATATCTCTTTCATTTCTCTCTGTTTAAATCTGACCTGATGATTCATTCAGATATCAGGTGCATTATCACAAACGTGTCAGGTATCGGATCAGTAACTGAGATATAAAATCTTGCATGCACTACAAACAAATAAAACTCATATTGCTATGCTTCAGGAAACTCATCTGGATGAGGTTGAAAATCTAAATTTATGGAGACAGTGGGTGGGTGAAGAATTCTCCTCACAGTTAAGCACTAGGGAAGCAAGTATGACCAGTCTTACAGGTAACATGGTGCCTTATAATGCTTCCAAAGTAGTGGAAGACCCTGAGGGGAGATTCTTATTAGTGGCTGGGACTTTATATGCATAGTCTTTTCTGATATGTAATGTGCATGCCCTTAATGTTTATGACCATACATTTTTCAATAAAATTATACATCTTCTGGCAGGTTATACACGAGGCCCTTTACTAATGGGAGGGCACTTTAATTGTATTCATGACTTGGCTATGGACAGATCCTCTCCATCGTCTTTCCAGGGATCTCTTAAAACTAAGGCTATATCATATCTATGTAATAGTTTGAACCTAGTAGATGTATGGAGCGCCCTCCATCCAGTCGAGAGCATATAATTCACACTTCATATGAATCACCTACTCCTGAAAGGGACAAATTCACTAGAGTTGTCAAATCTGAAATAGGCTAGTTTGAAATCTCTGACCATTCATCAGTGTGGTTGGATATGAGGGTTTCAGACCTCTGGGAGCCCATTGGTATTGAAGATTTCCTAAAAATCTGTATAATGACCAAGGGTTTAAAGATTATTTAATACATAGATGGGATGAGTTTTCTAACTCTAATAAGAGGCATTGAAATTCTTCTATCTTTTTTTGGGAAATGGTCACAGTTGTGCTATGAGAGAACATTATTTCTTACATTACTGTGAAGAAGATATTCTCAAATGAGTTATCTATTTTTTAATTATTTTTATATTCCAACTATATTTATAGCTTTCATGCTAAGCAGATTACAAACAGTCCAAAGTACAATATTAAGATTAGAATGGCAGTTGACTGCAGCTAATAAAGTGCAAGAATTGAGATTACTCCTAATAATGATTAATTTGTGGCTGCTCAGATGGCTCTTAATACATTATTTATTTATTTATTTACAGGTCCTTTATCTTGCAAAATCTGAAGTTCTCTGGTGGATGACAATAGGGTACATATACAGTAAACTGTAATGCACAGATACAGTACTACAATAGTGCTAGACTTTAAAAGTGTTTAAAATCAAATTAAAAACAAACATACGTAACATACCAATTCTTCTTTCAAAAGGTATTATATGTTAAGTATGCCCAGTGTCATGGATGGGAGCCCTTGGGTTGTGGCGTGGTTGACGCAGCCTAACAGGCGCATCTGCTAGGCCCATGTCGACAGCTGGTGGACTCCATCTCTCTGGGACTGGAGCTGGAGCTTCACATATACCAGCCCCATTCCCCACAGGTTGAACCCTTGGGTTCCAGGGGCCAGCAGGGCTTAGGTAAAAGTCCCATAAGGAACAGTCTGATGAAGTCCAGTCGCAGGCAGTGTCAGGGCTGGGGGCGAGCAAGGGTACCTCACCAAAGAATTTTAGAAAAGAAATTAAGACCATTCTTTTTAAGTTGGCATATTAAGTTTATCTTTTAAGTTGGCTCATTTTAAGTTAACTTTTTTCCTTTTAATTCTGGAATGTATTTTATTTGTTTTATTACTGAATTATATTATTTATTTATTTATTGGTTTTATTTGATTTCACTTTTGCTGTGTGCTGCTTTAGTTTTGTTTTTACAATCATTTAATGTATGTTTTATTTTACTTTATGATTATATATGTAAAGATGTTTATCGCCTAGGCCTTTTGTGTTAGGCGATCCAGAAGTTCAAATAATTGTAAATGTACCTGGACTCAGGCCTAGATCAGGGCAGGCACTAAAAAGACAGGTCAAAGTCCAAGCCAAAGTCGGGGCAGGCAGCGAGTAAACAGTTTCCGGGTCAGGGCAGGTGGCAATCCAAAAGAGTAGTCAGTTTCCATAGCAGAGGTCAGAACCAGGAATCAGGACAAGACAAGGCAAGTCAAGAAACTAAGGACCAAGACAAAGCAGGGTAGGCAGGGCAAAATGGGAAGAAGACAACGAAGCAGGCAGGACAACAAGGCAAAACACAGAAAGGTAGCAAAAATGCACTGCAGTGTACAAGAAATAGTTACTGAGGCATTGGGCTGGAGCGTGGCTGAGGTTTAAATATCCAGCCATATTGATGTTATCAGAGGAGCGCTGGCCGGGCTTTCCCACTGCAGGATATAAAAACGCAGGACGAATGCGCACTTAGGGGGAGGTGCGGCAAGAACAACCCAGTATATGATGGCAGTGTCACTACTATGAAGAGATCCTGGTGGCATCCTGTGCTTCGAATAGGTGCATCTGGTTGCAGGGCCTTCCCACAGCCAGCCGAAATGTTACACCTACTTATCTCCGACCACCAAATACTTGCTCAAAGAAAAATGCCTTTGCTTGTTTCCTGAAAGCTAAATAGCATTGAATTGACCTGATTTCATCTGGTAAATTGCTCCAAATTGATGGCCCTGCAACAAAAAATGTCCTCTCTGATTTCATGTAGCCATACTTACTTAATCGATGGCACATCTAATAAGTTGTGGTCTGCTGATCTTAAAGTTCTACCTGGCTTATAAATTTTAATCAATGAAGAGATCGATATTCAAAATCCTTTTAGATGGATAACTTAAAAAGTGTCTATCTAAATGGCAAAACCTACATATTCAGCCATTTATCAGTTGTCTAGCTTGAATTTAGCCCTATAAGTGGTGGTGGGGGGGGGGGGGATTCCAGGAAGGAGCATCATTAGCCGATAAGTTATCCGGGTAACGCCTCTATTCAACATTAGCCAGATAACTTATCCAACTAACTCTTATAGGGCCACAGACCTGTCCTAAAGAGAGTTTGATAAACTTTAAGATAGCCATATATATAGAAACATAGAAATGACAGCAGAAAAAGACCAAATGGTCCATCCAGTCTGCCCAGCAAGCTCACAGACCACCAAGTTCAGGGCCCTTGTTAGTAACTGATTCAAATTTCCTGCCACCCCCTGCCGTTGATGCAGAGAGTAATGTTGGAGTTGCATCAAAGGTGAATCATAAGGCTTAATGGTTAAGGGTAGTAACCACTGCATCAAACAAGTTATCCCAGTGTTTGTTTACCCAGACTGCACAGATCAATGCCTTGTTGGATGTTGTCTGAATGTAAATCCTCTTTTCACATTTCCCCCTGCTGTTGAAGCAGAGAGCAATGCTGTAGATGCATTCAAAGTGAAGTATCAGGCTTAATTGGTTTAGGGTAGTAACCACCGCAATAAGCAAGCTACCCCCATGCTTATTTATTTACCCAAACTGTGTGGTTCAGTCCTTGTTGGTTGTTGTCTGAATGCAAATCCTCTTTTCCACATTTCCCCTTGCCGTTGAAGCATAGAGCAATGTTGGAGTTGCATTAATCATGTGAAGGCTTATTGCGTAAGGTAGTAATCAGGAGGTAGTAGCCACCATTCCAGCAAGCCACCCCCATGGCTCTTTTCTTCATTCCCATCCTCATCTTCATTAACTCAGGCATCTCTAACTCTACACAACCGGTCTGCGAACCAGTACCCTGGTCAGACCACGCCTTAATCTCGACCACCATCTCGCTGACACAAAGAAACAACAAGCCCCTCAACAACAATTCACTTACAGGAAATCATGCACCTCAGATGACCTCCATAATCACCTAGTATTAGAACTCCCCCTCATAGACATCTCCACTCCAAATTCAGCCCTTCATTCATGGCAAAATATAACAAAAGCGGCAGCAAACAAACTCTGTCCTCTGACAACTAAAAAATTCAAACACAACCATCCTAAAAGACAACCATGGTTTAATGAAGAACTTCAAAATCTAAAACTCTCCCTCAGACGGAATGAAAGCAAATGGCGCAAAGCACCTACAGTGTCCTCCCTCTCTGCCTATAAACTTGCCCTCCACCGCTACAAAAGTACCATGTTAAAAACAAAAAGAGACTTCTACGCATTTAAGATCCATCACATGATTTTTGACGCTAAAGCCCTGTTCGCCTACGTCTCCAACTTAACTCAAATCCAAGGAACGGATATACCGATTAACAAAGCCCAAGAAAAAGCAGAGGAGCTGGCCCTCTTCTTCAGCAACAAAATCACTAACCTTCTAATAAAGCTGAAGCCCAATACCTCTTCTCCTCACAATACTTATCTACACCCCAACATAAACATCTCTCTCAACTCGTTTGAACCTATCACAACTTCAGAGATCCTAAGAGTACTGAAAAAAAGGAAACCCTCATCTCACCCTTGTGACCATATCCCGTCCAAACTACTTCTTCTCATTCCAGACACCATCTCCAAAGCCATGGCAGACATCATCAACTGCTCCTTATCCAAAGGAATCTATCCAGACGACCTTAAAATGGCTTCCATTAAACCGCTCCTGAAAAAACCAAACCTAGATCCGGAAGACCCCACCAACTTTCGCCCAATCTCCAACCTCCCTTTCATTGCCAAGGTCATGGAAAAACTAGTTAACACTAGATTATCAGACTACCTTGAGGATCACAAAATTCTCTTCCCCTCTCAATATGGCTTTAGGAAAACATTAAGCACAGAATCACTTCTTATTTCCTTGACAGATTACCTCATCATGGGCCTTGACAAAGGCCAGGCCTATTTATTGATTCTCTTGGACCTCTCAGCCGCCTTTGACACGGTCAACCATGCAATACTCCTTAACCAACTATCAAACATCGGCATAGCTGGCACAGCATTGGCCTGGTTTAATACATTCTTGAAAAACAGAGGCTACAAGGTCAAAATACACAACAAAGAATCCAAGAGCCACCCTTCACCACTAGGAGTCCCGCAAGGATCATCCCTCTCACCTACTCTCTTTAACATCTACCTTCTCCCTCTCTGCCAATTACTAACCAACCTGAACCTAAAATACTATCTTTACGCTGACGATGTCCAGATTGTGATCCCCATCAAAGAATCCATCAAAAAAACCCTAGATCTATGGGAAACTTGCCTTAGAGAAATTAACTCCCTCCTCTCCAGCCTGAATTTAATCCTAAATTCCTCAAAAATGGAACTCCTTCTCATATCCACAGAGAACAGCTACATCCCCACAAACCTTTCAGCAAATCTACAAACAGCCCAAGTGAGAGATCTGGGAGCGATCATTGATAATCGGCTAATCCTAAAAGCGTTTATAAACCAAACCACCAAGGACTGCTTTTATAAACTGCACGTCCTAAAAAGAATAAAACCACTGTTCCACAACCATGACTACAGGGCAATCTTACAAGCAATAATCTTCTCCAAGTTAGACTATTGCAATGCTTTATTATTAGGTCTCCCATCATTGCATACCAAACCTCTTCAGATGGTGCAAAACATGGCAGCCAGAATACTTACAAATACAAGGAGAAGAGATCACATCTCCCCGATCCTCAAAGACCTTCACTGGCTGCCGATTCATTATAGAATATTATACAAGTCCATCACCACAATATACAAAGCTATACAACAAATCTCTCCGCTCAACCTTCAAATCCCTTTCAAAAAACACACATCCTCCAGACCTATAAGAGAGTACTATAAGGAATCTCTTCAGGTACCTCATTCCAAAACCTCCCTTCATATAACCTTCAGAGACAGGGCTTTCTCCACAGCAGGACCTCCTCTCTGGAACTCCATCCCACCAGAGCTACGGCAGGAACCTTGCCTCCCAACTTTCAGGAAAAGACTCAAAACGTGGCTATTCAAAAAAGCCTTCCCAGACTCGGATTAAACCTTAACTCACCTCCAACCATCTTCCAATAACTACCCATATGCAGAAAACCAACACTTCCTATCTCTACCCTCACATAATAAATCCTACTATTAGTTCAAATGGACAATTCCTAGCAATTACCACAATCTCCTGTTAATGTACCTCATCAAATCTTTGTAAATGTACCTTGTCAAAGTTAGATTAATATATTATGTTAATTTTTTCATATCACTTCTCTGCTCCAAGTTGTACTTATCCCTGTTTTATTTAACTGTAATTGTTTTTTGGTTCAACACATGTAATTTACTTTGTTCTCTATACCTTTCGTCACTCCCCTATTTATTGTAAACTGGCATGATGTGACACTCTCACGAATGCCGGTATAGAAAAAACTAAAATAAATAAATAAATATATATATGTAAATTATATTGTATATGTAATTAGCTACCCATGGGCCAGTATGGAGAAAAATCCCCCGGGCCACTATTTTCCCACAATCCGCCCCTGAATATTTCAGATTGCATATAGGAACCGGTACTCGCCTCGAGGGCTCATGTTCCTGAATACACTGAAGATTCTCTACTGCCTGGAAGCCATTACAGATACAGACAATTGTGAGTTACCATCGTGTTCTCAGAGCTTTCCCTGGAATCAGGTACTCGCTCCTCGAGGGCCTAACTCTTTCCAGCTATTGAGCCTTCTTAAGAATCTATGTGAGTGTGTCATCTACTACTGGCTATATATACAGCATACCCTGTCTACTCACTATCTATAGTCTCTCTACAGCTCAGCAACCCTGGGATCATAGTTCCAGTATCTGAGGGACTTCAGCCCTGCTGGGCATATCAGTTCACTACTGCCACCTCTGGTGGTTCTACTAACCTGTCTAATAAATGAACTATCTGTGTCTGTCTCCATACCCAAGCCTAGCCGTGGTCCCTCTCAGGATATCCTCCTGGGGGCGCTGTCATCTGCCATCGGCCCAAGGATTCACCTATTTACAATAGAGTGCTCACTCCTCCCACTTCAGGAGCTGAGCACAACAAACTGCTAACTCTCATCTGCTTGTGTTGTGAATGTTTTAGTGTGCCCTTTGGCCTCAGCCCGACCCCAGGCGAACCCAGGACCGGCCCGAGGGTTGACAGCGTATTCCAGCGTGGCTGGTGGGCTGACCCTCTGCCAGGCCTGCAGGCTCCCAAGGCCAACATCCGAGGATGTTGGAAGTTGAATGGTCCTCCGACCATTCCGAGCCCTTTCGGACCTGCTGCGAACAGCATGGAGCAGCAGGCCTGGCCTGAGGTAGCGGGCAGTCGAGGACCTTGACACGAAGACAGGACAATGGTAGATATAGTTCAGGTACTGGAACCAGACAGGAGCTGCAGTAAGATTCAGGTACAGGAACTGCAGCAGGACTCGGGAATGAAGACATCAGGAACTGTAGCAAGACTCAGGTACGAAGACATCACAGAAGACACTTGGGCGGAAGGACAGTTGCACAGTCTCTCAGGGCCCCCTACTCAGCCCACCCGCGGGACTGAGTCGCGGACCACCCTGTCCCACTACGCGCCCTACACAGCCCGGAGGCTGGTCGCGGACCACGAGGAGAGTGGTACATGTGCAGGGAAGGACCAGGCGAGGACATACTCCGATGTCGGAACCAATGGCATCCGAAGCTTCAACGGCTGGCAGGAACAGAAGCTCAAGAGCGCAGGGACAAATCCCACCTGCAGGCCAGTCCATGGCACAGCAGGCCAGAAGGCTCAGGAGCACAGACGAAAACGCAGGGAAGAACATCCGGGAAGGCAGGAGCTTCAGGATGGGGGAAACCATGGCAGGACGTCAAGACTTGGCAGATCATGGCAGGACGTCAGGACTTGGCAGATCAGGGCAGGTACATCAGGATACCTGGACGGGACATCTGGACGGACATGTAGACAGGAACCTTAGGCACGAAGACAAGACGAAAGAACAGGAACCGAACAGGAACTGAACAGGAACTCCATGGAGAAGACAGGAAGGCCTGATGGAGCTCTGGCAGGCAGGAGCCTCCAGAAGGGTGACACTCCGATGCAAGGCGAAGAACAGACTGAAGTTGAAGTCCTTTATAGGGCAGAAGCAGGAAGTCCAATTAGAGGTGGGGTCAGCCACACTTCCTGTGGCTGGCCCTTTAAATCAGGCAGAATGGCGCGCGCCGGCGCCTAAGAAGCAGCAGGAAGCTGTGCAGGACCGCGGACAGCGGCCTGCACCGACGTAGTGATGCTGAAGAGAGGCAGGGCTGACCTGGACGCCAGCCCCGACGTCGACAGCGGCTCCAGCCGCTGCGAGGAGCCCCGGGGGCGGCTCCAGCCGCTGGTGCAGCCCGGGGATGCGGCCCCAGTGCCGCGAAGCTGGTCATGGCGTCTGGTGGTGGCTCCCAGCCCACGGGGCCGGAGAGGATCCAGAGCGGCCTCCAGGCCACGGCTCCAGCCGCGTGGGAGGCCCGACGACGGCGTCCTGCCGCGTCGGGTGAAGAAGGGCAGAGTCGCGGGTAAGTCTGCTCGCTGGAGGGGGCCCGTGGGCAGCGGGTCACAGCAGCTTGCTCCTCTCAGCATAGCAGATCCTAACAGATTGCTAACTCCTCCCCTCTGGAGGAGCATATTATAACACTCACCTACTAGATATGGAGATAGGTGGGCATCTACCTTGCTTTTATCAAAGGTGGGTCCAAATTACAACAGACCAGTGGGTCCTGGAAGTAGTAAGGAACAGCTGTGCTCTAGAATTTCTTCAAATCCCTCCAGAAGCATTTATGGTCTTTCCATGCAACTCTCTACAGAAGAGAGTGGAAGTGGAGACTACGTTTAAGGAAGCTGTTGGATTTGAAAGCCATAATTCCTGTTCCCAGATTGCAAGAAAATACAGGGCGCGATTCCATTATTTTGTTCCCAAGAAGGAAGAGGGGTCCTTTCAGCCCATCCTGGATCTGAAGGGAGTCAATCGACATTTGCATGTGATTCATTTCAGAATGGAAACTCTGTTACGTAATAATGGTAGTACAAACGGGAATTTCTCATGTCTCTTAACCTGATGGAGGCCTATCAATATATTTCCATTCTCCAGGAATATCAGTGTTTCCTTTGCTTCGCCATTCTGGGACATTATCTATTGCAGGCCCTGCCCTTCGGGCTGACTATTGCACCCATGATCTTCTCCAAGGTCAGGGTGGTGGTAGCAGTGTCTCTGCGCAAGGAGGGCATTCAAGTACATCCATATCTGAATGACTGATTGATTCAAGCCAAAAGTGCAGATAAGAGTTACTTAGAAACTCAAAAGGTTCTTTCCTTGCTTAAGGAGCTAGGCCGGTGGTGAACTTGGCCGAGAGCAGTTTACAGCCGTCTCAGATGCTAGAGTAACTTGGCGTGCGATTCGATATGGAGCAGGGCACAGTGTTTCTACCGGAGACTTGCATTCAGAAGTTAGTTACTCAAGTTCAGGCCCTGAAACGGACTATTCACCCGATGGTGTGGTCTTACCCTGCAGGTCCTGGGATCAATGGCAGCCACATTGGATATAGTTCCCTGGGCAAGGGCACACATGTGGCCCCTTCAGCACGCATTTCTCTCAGTGGAATCTGCAGTCGCAGGAATACACAGTGAGACTCCATTGGAGGTGAGCATCCAGTTGCAGTGGTGGTTACAGGAAGGGGGTTTCCTTGGAGACACCGGGCTGGTTAGTGTTCACAAGAGATGCGAACCTTTTGGTAGCAATCTGTTCGGCATGACAGGTTTCCAAGCTGCATGCTCTTTCATGCTATGAGCTGTTTGTACAAATAACTTTGGGGGAGGTACAGCTTAGGATTGTACCTTCCTTTTTGCCAAAAGTGGTTTCAGAGTTTCATTTAAATCAGTCTATTTCCCTACCCATGCTAGACAGGGATAGAGATGAGCGTGATTATCGTCTGTTGCATGCCTTGGATATCAAGTGGCATCTGGTGCAGTAATTGAAGATTACTTGTTCTTTCAGGAAGTCTGATCAACTATGCTCCATGGTGGAGATAAACAAGGAGAACTGGCGATATGGGTGACTATAGTCCGCTGGGTGAAAGAAGTTATCACAGCCACCTATGTGGATACAGATGTCCCATTATCTAGACAGGTCAGGGTGCATTCCACTAGAGCCCAGGTGATTTTGTGGGCAAAGCTTCAGTTGTCTCCTGTTGAGATTTGCTGAGCAGCAACATGGTCCTCCTTACACACTTTCTGCAAGCATTACCGCTTGGATGATAGGACTCAGGAGGATGCGGTTTTCACATGTGCAGTGTTGATAAGACTACAGGCAGCCACCCGTCCTTTTTGGGAGTAGCTTTGGTACATCCCACAGGCAGGCCAATCCAAAGCCCATCCTGGGCTGCCTACTTGCTTTTAGTTCGTCCTTTATAGGCGGACAATGAAGTGTGTTATGTCTGTTAATTTGTTTGAAGGACTGGTAAGTGACTTAACCAGCCCTAAGATTAGTTGATGTGCTCCTTTTTTGTTGAGCTCAGTGGTTCCCAGTTGGTTGGAAGCATGAATGGTTGACTGTTAATAGTCAAGTTCAAGTATAACCAGTTTGTCCACAGTTTGGCTCTTCTAGAGATACTGGCAGGCCAATGTCAGGGCAGAGCTAAATGTCAGTGAAGTCAGCAAGTCAGATTTACTCTGTTTCCATCTGCTGGTAGGAATACATAACCCATTGATGTGGATTGGCCTGCCTTCCTTAGAGGAAAGGACATTATCAGGTAAGTGGTAAGTTCTCCTTTGATCAGATGGATTGGATCTTTATGCTTGAAACCCTGAAGGTAAAAGGGTATAGAGGGCTATTTTATGAGAATCATTCAGGTCCTATAAAGCAAACCTGTAGCAACTGTGTTAATAAATGGTATGCAATCAGATGTTTTTAACCTTCAATAGGGAACACATCAGGGTTGCTCTTTTTCCTTTCTCAGGAGCCCCTTTTGAAGAAAATTTGGGATAATGACAAAATCGTGGGGTTGTCTTTTGAGGTGCTTCATAAGAATAGGGAATTTTTATTAGCTCATTTTGACTTGATTTGTCATCCCATCTCTTCTTTTTACAAGTCTCTTATGCAGCGAGAAACTCTACCCAAGTATACTAATGTGTTGCATGGTTGGAAACAAGAATTGGGTATAGAGTTGAATCAATCTCAACATTTAAAATGTTTTTCTAGGATATTATTTCTTACAACTGCTGGTTTGTGGGGAAACTCCGTTAAATTTTTTAATGCAATTTTATTTTTCTCATAAACATGTATATTTATTGCCCATTTTTCAGTTTGATCAATGTATTACTGTAAATTTCAAGCTGTGGTCTGGGTCACAGTTTTGGTCTTGCTCTCCCATCAGGGAGTCCTATGAGAAAGTGCAATGCAACATTTTTACTGTAACAGGAGTGGTACTACCATTGGAAGCTTCATCTTTTGTCTTTGAGGATATCAAAAATATACCTTTTAAAAATAAATACTTTATACTGTGGGGAAGGAAAGTATTACTTTTAGAAAAGAAGACTATTTTACAGAAATAGCTTGAGTCGGAAGCCCCCACATTGTCGCAATTGTGGATTGCTTTACATCACCACTTTCTATGGAGCAGTATGCTGAGAGAATAGATTTGACTAAAAAACAAAAAGCATTTTTAAAGGTTTGGGACTTATACCTGCAAATGTTGACACACAGAGCCTAATATTAAATAAGTTTAAGGACATAGCAGATGTCTTTTTGTTTGGTGCTATAGTTGTTCCCCTGCAATGAGATTTACCTGTACTTGGGATTGGGGACAGGGATGGGATCTCTATTACTGTTGTTGCTATTATTATTGTTGTTCATGTAATAACTTACCTGCTGTCTTACATGGTGGTGAAAAGTGTCAACTCATTGCCATGCCCTTTTAATAAAAAGATTTGAACTTAAATTTCATCTGCTGCTCAGTTGTTCAGTCTTCTAGTTTCACAAGGTCCTTCTGCAGTTCCTTACAATCCACTACCATTTTAACAAATTTGAATAATGTTGTGTCCTCTGCAAATTTGATTACCACACTCGTCGTTCCCTTTTTTTGAACATTTTATATGTTAAGAGCACAGGTCCCAGGACCAACTTAACAAATTTGTGATGATCTTTTAAAGATCTCTGCTTTCTTCATCAGGTCGGTGCAGATATCACCTTCAACTTGCTAGTTAACCTTTATTTCATGTTATCCAAGAAGGCAGTTAAAACTTATTTATTTAAGATTGCATATGCTCATCTTGAAAATTGACTAACTCACTTCTTTTTAAGCCACATTTTTTGTAGCAATCTACTATTCAATTACACATTTTGAAGGAATATGGTTTATATGAGTTATATTTTTAGATTTATTATTTCCTTTCTATCTTTGACTATTTTTGTTAAAAAATTAGTATATTTATTTTATGAGTAGGGATTATGACAATATAATGTATTTTTATTCTTTCTATTTCTTATCTATACTTTTTTAAATTTGACGTTTTATTTTATTTTATTTTTATTTTTGTTTTTTCTTTGGTTAATGGCTCTATATAATCGAAATTTGTAAACCGTCTTGATCAAACTAGTTTGAAAAGACGGTATAGAAATATTTTTAAATATATAAATAAATAAATAAACTAATATGGCAACCTTTTAATTATGATTTACCTGGAAATTTTATTTGGGAGAGCCGAGTCCTGTTATCTTTTATGGCGGCATTTCAATAAATAAAGCCAGGGTATAAGGGAGATAGAGGAGCGGTGGCTGGGTATAGCATCAAAGAGGTACCTCAGTAGTATAGAGGAGAGGGGTTTTTTTCTATTTATGCATTTATAATATAATATCAAGCATAAACTTGAAAGGTGATACATGTAATATTACAGCATAAAGAAATGAGAAAATACACAGCCAAATACCACATCTAACAAGCCCATAATGTAGTGATCCAAGATTTACAATATCCATGGGGAAAAAACTATCAAATATCAAATCCAGCGAGAATGGGGCAGTGTATCATGTATAAGAGGTCAAATTGCTACTTTATAGAGCTCATTGAACAGAGACCGGAGAGGAGCTAAGCTGGGCCCCAACTTTATTAGATAGAAAAGTTGTTAATTGAGAAAGTTGAAAAACAGATAAGAAACCCCATGGGTATTTAATTAAACATTTATATGGAAATTTTAATACAAATAATGGCCCTAATTCAAGAACTTTGGGCCGCAATACCAAAAACTTACGTCTTCTCCTCTGTCTTGAAAGGTCTGGAAATATTTGAACTTTATGATTCAGAAAAAGCTCTGTATGATGAACAAAATATTTTTTTAAAATCTATTCCCTATCAGTATCAAGTAAAAAGGTAACAATCAAGGTTGAAGATGTTGCCACTTTTCATCTGACTTTATTTATTTATTTAACTGCTTTTATATACCGGCATTCGTCAGAAACATCATGCCGGTTCACATTTTAACAAAAGGTGTGGAAAATTCAGTGTAACAAGGGATAGGGGAAAAAACAGGATAACAATAACCAAAGACAGGCTATGAAGATACAGATCTAAAAAACTGAGTTAACGTAGCAAAATTCAACCATAGATTAAATGACAGGCTTAAATGAAAAACAGTTACATTAATCAACAAAGCTTACGACAGCTGTACATATAATCAAATTTGCAGGAAGCAACAGTGTATAAAAAAAACATTACATTGGACGGGATAATCAGGGAACAACATTACGTAAGGCAACATTACAATGCAACAGTACATAAGGTGACATTACATAAAATAACTAAAGATGACAGGTGGCATTAACTGACGAAGTTACATAGCTCAATTATTGGGAGTTCCAATTGACTAGAAAGATTCAGCTGAAAAGATTCAGGATGGATATGACGAGGGACAGCCTCGTAGAGGTGGGTGGAACAGAGAAAAATCAAAACCATCTCCAAAACTGCAGAAATATCCAAATTTGGTGGTTCAGGAGGTAATAGGACATGCAAATTATTACTCTCCAGAGAGTTTTTCTTCAATGGAGGAAAGTAATATTTCTTAGAAATTATAGGAAGCATAGACTCCAGGGTTTTAAGTATTTCTAGCAAATACCTCCTCCACATATCCTTAGGTGAAATGTGTGAAACTTTAGGAAAGTTAATGCAGCGTAGATTTCTTGCCCTCATTTGATTCTCTGTATTCTCTAGTTTAAACTGAAGTTGCTAGTTTTCCTTGATTAATGCTTGATGTGTGACGGTGGAGCTCTCTAAATTAGATTTAAAAGATTCCAAAGCAGCTTTATGATCCCCAGATTCTCTCAACGTTCTTTAACTGAATATCCAGATCTTTTACATTATTAATGATAGAATTAAACTGAGTTGTAAGATTTAAATTCAAAATATGAATTGCTTCCCAAATTGTCTCAAAACTGAAGGACTGGGATCTTACCAATTCTGTAACTTGAAATAAGTGTTCAGCTGAGATCTCAACGGCCTGCTGCAACGCAGCTCTTGTAGCAATTTCTCCCAATTCCCCAAAGGTCTCCAAAAGGGCTGAAATGCCTTCCTCTAGTGTTGTGGGCTCTGGGGGAGACTCGGTGAAGGCACCCATCTCCAACGCCTCCATGTCTCAATGGGGCTGCTGGGTACGTCTTTCAGTGGGGTTAACAGGTGTTGACTTCTCCACTGGGGACAGTGATGTCAATAGCTCAGGGATGGGTTCGGGCTTGTCTTCCCCCTGAACACTGGCCAGTGAGCCCTCTCCCGGTTTTTACAGCTCCCCGTCAAACATTGGCGTCCATAGGGCCCACCAATGGAATGGGAGAGGGAGCATCCGAAGCCAAACGCTCTCTTGCCCTTCGCTTGCACATTGCATATGGCAGAAAAGTGATTAAGCAAAAAGACGCTTCAGCTCGACTCACTAAAACGCCATCTTGGAGATTTGCACTTTTGAGAGGAGAGGGGTTTTTATGTGGAGGTAGAAATTAACATGACAGTACGGTAAATTAACATGAAGTATGGTGCATACTTTTTTCAGTTATTGCACTTTTACTGTGACATATGCAGTCTCTTAATTTTTTTTTCCTTTGGTTGAATCAGTAAGGAAGATTTAAGGACAATGGTCACTAAGTTAAGAAGTATCAGAGAGATGCTGGTGAATCTGCTAATAACTCTGAAGACACCAGGATGTTGGGAGTACCTCCTTAGGCAGACAGGAATCTACACCTATCTGGAACTTACCTGTACGTAACGTGAAATATTATTTATTTATTTATTTCCAAACATTTGATATTCCACTTTTTTCAAAATGGTTTCAAAGTGGATTACAATCACTTTATCACATTTTGGCTGTCAGGTGTGGTTGGTATGACTTTTATGAGGATGGTGATTTTCAATCCAGCTTCAACTGCTCTTATCTGCTGCTTCACTGTCAGGGCTAGTCTAATGTATCTGCATTTTTATTTAATGTGTGTCACTTTTAGGAAGTTTTCTTCATAATCTGCATTAAGATCTTGGTATTAACAGTAAGTGGGGGCAATGTTAGGTTAACTAGAGATGTGAATTTGTTTGAAACAAATGGATAATGAGAAATGAAACAGGGCATTTTTAGTTAATTTTGTTTAAAACTAAATTAATTAATAGTGCCCCTGAAAATAACAAATATTTTTATTTGCTTTCATTTTTGGATCCCATTCAAGTCTAAGGGCAAGCAAAACTGCATAGGTTTTTTTTTCTACTCAAGGCAAGCCACTGAAACCAGGCAGATTGGAGCCAGGGTGGGAAGAACAAGGAAGGAACAGGATCAATCAAGATTTCATTTATTCTCAAGCAGCCTATCCCAGCTGGCACCTGTATGGATAGACAATGAGTTACTCGTTTTTTAAAACTGAAAGCAAGATGCAAATTGAACAGTCATCGTTTTGTATTCAGTCAATTCTCTGCTGAATTTTAGACAGAGAGGTTATACTTCTAAAGCTGTTTCTCCGAGCCACAGAAAAAGTAAAAAAAAAAATAAATTAGAAAGAAAAGGAAGGAGAAACATTAAAGCAAGATGGCCTGTGCTGTTCCCTGTTTTCACAATGTTGATGTGGTTAGGAGACATTGCAATTTACTCTGTTCGCTGTTAGAATTACTGTATCATTGAACAGGTAGGAGTAAGATTGTGTCTCTCTCTGTGTACACACAGCACAGAGAGATCTGTCTCTGACTAGTGCCCACTGCACTGACCCGGTAGAATACCAGCCTTTCTTTTCTTTGTTCTCTCTGACCTTCTGTGGGTATAAAAAGGAGTCTGTATACATAGACTACAGTGTGTGAGTATATGTGAGAGAGACTCTTTTTCCATAATTTGTTATTTCTGTTATGGGAGTCTCTGTTTAGTGGACACCTTTCCCAGTCTCTGTTGGAGACTGGGAAAGGTGGTCAATGTCTCTAGTGAATAGTAGGCCGGGAGGCAGATGTTCAAGCAGGACGTAGATGCTCTTCACCCTGGAAGCTGGTACTCCCCCGGGAGGAGCCTGTAGGAGCCCAACCGCTGGGACTTATGTGGCTTCACCCTTGGAAGCCGAAGCCCCCCCGGGAGGAGCCCGAAGGGGCCCGGCCACTGGGACTTAGGCGGGTTGTGGGTCAGGTCAGGTAACTGGAACCAGACTAGGACAGTGCAATACTGTAACGGGGCTCGGGTTCTGGAACCAGGCAGGAACTGTGGCAAGTCTCGGGTACTGGAACTAGGCAGGAACTGTAGCAGGATTCGGGTACTGGAACCAGGCAGGAACTGTAGCAGGCAAGCAGGAACCAACCAGGTACTGAAGCAGGCAGGCGGGAACCAAGCAGGTACTGTAGCAGGCAGGCAGGGAACCAGCAGGTACTGTAGCAAGCAAGCAGGAACCAAGCAGGTACTGTAGCAAGCAAGCAGGAACCAAGCAGGTACTGTAGCAGGCAGGCAGGGAACCAGCAGGTACTGTAGCAAGCAAGCAGGAACCAAGCAGGTACTGTAGCAGGCAGGCAGGGAACCAGCAGGTACTGTAGCAAGCAAGCAGGAACCAAGCAGGTACTGTAGCAGGCAGGCAGGGAACCAGCAGGTACTGTAGCAATCAAGCAGGTACCATAGTAGGCAGGCAGGAACCAGCAGGTACTGTAGCAAGCAAGCAGGAACCAAGCAGGTACTGTAGCAGGCAGGCAGGTACTGTAGCAGGAACGGAGCGACGAAGCAAAGCGAGTCACTCCGGGGCACAGCGCAACAGGAAACCGGGAGGCTAACCCGTTACAAGGCAAAGACTGGATGGCCGCGGCCGGCTTATCAAGGCCGCGGCGTCTGACATCAGGAGTTGGGCGGAGTCACCACTGGCGGGAAACGGCCTAGAAAAGCGCCCAAGTGGCGCGCACGCGTGCCTAGGAGCCAGGCGGTACTTGCGGCCAGAACCACAACAATTTCCTAGTGGAAGTCTATATAACCAGTCAGCAAGCAGATATTGTGTGGCATGCTTTGTAACAAAAGAGAATGTGTGCTAACTGTTCTGCTATCTGTGTGTCTCTATACCACACTAGTACTTGTGTACAGTCCTACAGTATATTACACTTATTGAAAAACTAAAAAAACTTAGCTACTACTAGTGACTAACTGATTTTCAAATTCCATCATGCCACAGGGAGCACCAAAAAGCAGCACAGTGCTTATCTCTGATTCCTCCTGAGCAGCGTCTGCAGCAGATAGAGATTCTCAGATGAACAGTAAGGATGCAGCACAGAAAACAGGCACCCCACAAACTACTGATATTATGAGCTGCACCTTGTTAGCTATCACTTCCTCTCCTACATTTATTCACCACCACCCTCCCTCATCACCCATGGCTATTGCAGAATGGACTCTTCTAACACAGGCCATAGTTATAGCAGTTGGCAGCAGAGGAGATTATTCCCCCCACCCCCAAAGCAAATGAAATCACAGCACATGCTATCTCGCATAACCCATCAAGAAGATAGCCACAGATTCTTTGGCATATTGGGTATACAAATCTGCAGTCTGATCAGACGTGGATGAGTTTCAGTGGATCTAGTGAATTGATATCCTCAATCGCAGAGGATATTATGAGTCCACATTGTTCATGGTTTATGCCAGAGTTGGTAGAAAAGTTTGCCTTCATTAAATTAAACTTCCCTCTTTTGAGAGTACCTGAATTTCTATGTGAGTGGAAGAAGGACTGATTGTATAGCTACAGTGAGCCAATGCCTGCAAGTTTTCCCTTTAGCACCTTGCCATTCTTGCCACTATTCTTCAGCCAGTTCCTTATGCCCTATCTCTTTCCTGATTCAATGCCTTGCTGATTTGTTGTACTAATTTTGCAGCTTGGACTGGTCTCCCTACCATGTCTCTCTCTTGGTTATACTGGGGTGTTTTGGCCCCCAAAATAAATTTAAAAAAAGAAATAAACCTCATCTCTTCCCACCTTACCTGTCTCCTGGTTTGGTACCTTGCTGAGTTGTTCTGCCACTGTTACTGCTCAGCCTGCTCCTGGCAATTTTATGGTGCCTTGGAGAACTCTTGCCAATGATGGTACCATTTTGCCCCCTCTCAAGATGCCTTGGGGTATTCATGCCACTGTTGGTACTGCTTTGCTGCACTTTTAATGTCTTGACTGTTATGTTTGGTGGATCATGGGACTGCCCCATGAGTTGCTGCACTCACCCCCACCACTGTCAGAGGCCTTTTGTCATGGCAGAATATGACCGTCTCTACACATTGCCAACTGCCGCTGATGTGGTCAGGCCACTGGGCCCTCCCGATGTCAGCTCGACCAGACTATTTAAGCAAAGGCCCCGCAGCATTGCCTCGTCTCAGCAATGGGTCTCCTGCCTAGTAGCAGTGTGTATTCCTCGTGCGTTTCTGATTGTTCTATGTGCCTGAATTCTGGTTATTCCTGTGTTCCTGTGCTCCACCCTACCTCGTCCAGCCTTGCCTCGTCCTGCTGTCACATCCAGTGACTCCTGTGTGGCTTCAACAGTCCTTGGCCTACTGTCCTGGACCTGACCTCTTGCATTGGACCTGACTACATTTGCCTGCTGCCTAGACCTGACCTCTTGCATTGTACCTTGTTTATACTTATCTGCCACCTTCCCTGATCATTGATCTGTTTCTTGTTTCTCCAGTCTGCTGCCTGTCCTGACCCTGGCATGCTTCTGGACTCTTGTCCACTCCACCAGCTTAGGGACCCACCTAAGTCCTGCCAGCCACTAGAATCCAAGGGCTCAACCTGCGGGGGAAGCGGCTGATATAGGTGAAGCTCTAGTCTGTCCCGCATCAGGGCATGTTCACCAGCTGTTGGAGTAGGCCTCATAGGTTCATCTATGAAGCTGCGTGAACTACGCCACAGCAACAAGGGCTCACTTTCACGCTGCTCATCACAGCTGTTCATACCACTGTTTGTGCGTTTTTGCTTTTTTTCACAATGCCTTTGAGTGTTTATGCCTCTGCACTTTCTGCCTTACCTCTCTGTGTCTTGAGGTTTTGATGCCTCTGTGCTTGATGTCTTACCTCTCACTTTATGCCTTTGGTAGTTTATAACATTGTTAGTGCTATCTTGCTCCTCTTTTGTCTTGGGGTATTGATGCTACTGTACTTGCTGCCTTATCCCTCTGTGTATTGGGGTTTTGATGCCACTATGCTTGCTGCTTTACCTCTCACTCTATGCCTTTTGGATGTTTATGGCATTTTTGGTGCCATCTTACTCCTCCCATGGTGTCTTTAGCTGCTTATGCCACTGTTGGTGCTTTTGCCCTTCTTTAGGTGCCTAGAGGTTTTCATACCACTTTTGTATATGCCTTTTGCTCCTTTTTTGGTGCCTTGGGAATGCTAATTCTACTGTTGATCTCCTTTGCTGGTCTTCTGGTGCTTTGGGATATTCATGCCACTTTTGTTGGTGCCTTTTGCTCCTCTTTTGGAGCCTTAGGTTGTTCTTGCCACTCTTGGTGCTGCTTTGCTGTTGAGTAGGGCCTCGAAAGGCCTTGCATTCTGTTGAGAACGGGGGTGTTTAGTGTGCCCATGGGCCTCAACCCGACCCAGACCTTCAGGGCCGAGCCAAGGGTTGACGGTGGCTCCGCCTGGCTGACGGTCTACTCTCTGCCAGGCCGGCAAGCTCCCAAGGCCAACATCTGAGGATGTTGGAAGTTGAATGGTCCTCTGACCATTCCGAGCCCTTTCGGACCTGCTGCGAGCAGCATGGAGCAGCAGGCCTGGCCTGAGGTTGAGGGCAGACGGACCTTGACACGAAGACAAGACTATGAAGATTGATGCGACAGCATCACATGGCACGAAGACTTGGGTTGATGCAACGACATCACATGGCACGAAGACTTGGCTTGAAGACATGACACCAGGACTATGAAGACGTGACACCAGGATCGATGCAACGGCATCGCAGACAAAGACTTGACACCAAGGCTGATGCGAAGACATCACAGACCAGTGGTCGATGCGACGGCATCCCGGACCAGGGTCGATGCAACGACATCAGATACATGACGCTGAAGTGCAGACATAACAAGGAACTTGGAATCCAGACGAGACGAGAAGTAGGGAAGGCGGACATTGGCACTGTCTCTCAGGGCGCCCTACTCAGGCCACCCACGGGACTGAGTCGCAGACCACCCTGTCCTACTGCGCACCCTACACAGCCCTTGCAGGCTGGTCACGGACCACGAGGAGAACGGGACAGCGCAGGAAAGATCCAGTACATGACGGCTCGAGAGCGCAGGACAGCAGTCCACCTGCAGGCCACTCCAACCCGGGAAAGACGTCGTCCGAGGGAGTCCGGCCCACAGGACCAGAAGGCTCAGGAGCACAGACGAAGACACAGGAACGAACATTCAGGAAGGCAGGAACACCAGACGTAGAAGATCATCACAAGACACCAGGACACCTGGACAAGGGCCTCAGGCACGAAGACTTGACATGATACAAATGGACGAGACGAGGAGCTCCACGAAGAGTAGACGACCTTACAAAGGCTCTGGCAGGCAGGAGCCTCCAGAGCGAAGTCACCTCGATGCAAGGCGAAGAACAGACTGACGGAGCAGCCCTTTATAGGGCTGAAGCAGGAAGTCCCATTGAAGATGGGGCCAGCACACTTCCTGTGTCTGGCCCTTTAAATGTAGAAGAGAAGCGCGCGCCGGTGCCTAAGGAGAGAGCAGGAAGCTGTGCAGGACCGCGGACAGCGGCCTGCACCGACGCACAATGTCAGAAGCGCAGGGCTGGCCTGGGAAGCAGGCCTCGATGACGGCAGCGGCTCCAGCCGCTGCAGGAGGCCCCGGGGACGGCTCCAGCTGCTACTCAAGCCTGGGGCATGCGGCCTTAGCGCCGTGAAGATGAAAGGCAGCGTCGGGGGCGGTCCCGGCCCCGCAGGAAGCTGGAAAATCCGCGGCTCTGGCCGCGGTGAAGACTAGGAGCACAGGCGGCCTCCGGGCCGCATAGAGAGGGAAAGTCCGTGGCTCCTGCCGCGCGGGGGGCGGGCCGACATTGGCGGCATCGCGAAGATAAAGCAACAAGTTGAGAAAAACAGGGCCTGCTCGCAGGGAGACCCATAGGCAGAGTTCATAACATTTGCTCCTCTCACAGTTCCTTCAGGTGTTGATACCTATGTTTGGGTTGCTTTAACCTGTCACTGTTCCTCGGGCTATTCATGCCACTCTTGGCATCACTGTTTCCCACTCTTGGTGTCTTGGAGTGCTCTTCCCTCCGCTGCCAATGCCTACCTGTTATGCTAATAACTGCCTATGATAAATCTCCAGCCGAATTCAGCAACCTTATGTTAATCTTTATATGTCTCGCTACTTAATTGTTTTTCGCTATTTTCAGTTCTCTCCAGTTGTATTCGTTTGAAATCTTTCCTTTCTTCCAACGCCCATGTTTATGCTCCCTGTTTAATGTAACTTTATCTTCTATATAGTTGTTAATTGTTTCCCCTAGTTCCATTGTAAACCGGTACGATAAGACTTGGTCTTGAGCATCAGTATATTAAAAGAATTTAAATAAAATAAATTGGCTTGTGGCCTGGCATTTTCTTTTCTTTCTGGGTAATGTATATTCTCTTGGGCATTTTCTTCCAGAATAGTCCAGTTTCATCACAGTTGAAAACTTGCTGACAGGAAAAGCCATTTCTCTGTGTCATTGCTTCGAAGTGGGGTATGTAGTTTTCAGCAGCCTTTTTATCTGAACTGGCAGCTTCACCATGCCTAGTTACACTATGAACCCCTGTTCTTGCTTTAAAATTGTGATACCACCCCTTACTGGCACGAAATATTTCACCGTGTTCACTTGGTAATGGCTTATCCTTTACGAAATCTGCATTTATAGCCCTAGCTTTTTCACAGATTAGACATTCAGATAGGCAATCACCTGCCATCTGCCTTTCATTTATCCATACTAGCAATAGGCTTTCTACCTCATCTATCACTGTTGATCGTTGCTTGGTAATTTGAGTGACACCTCTAGCCACACTAACTTCCTTGTACAAATCTTTTTTTTGTAAGATTGTGGAAATGGTGGATTTTGACATGCTGTATATGAGAGCGAGATCGGTCACTCGAACGCCAGTCTCAAATTTCTGCACAATTTCCTTCTTCTTTTCAATAGTTATTGATTTCTTTATCTTTGGGGCCATTTTAACACTTCTTTGACGCCAAACGTCGTGACGCCACATCTTGAGCGGCCCAATTGCACGCACAGGGGCCGCTTTCGCCCGTGCGATGCGTCTATCTTCGTGGGCAGCTGGAGGCAGGGGAGGGGAGCCGCGGTCCCTCGTCGCCGATGTCAGTCTCCGGAGGGGGGCTGCAAAAAAAGTAAGTCGCTTCGTTGCTTTTCACTGCCTCTCTCCCCTCCTCCCGAAGCAAGGCGCGAAAAGCAGCCTTGCTTTTCGGGAGGAGGGGAGAGAGGACCGGCAATCCCGAGCGTAGGATTGCCCGTCCTCTCTCCCCTCTCTCTTGCAGCTTTTTTTTTTCTCGCTTTTTTCCGCTTTCGTTGCTTTGGGAGGAGGGGAGAGGACTGGGGCTGCCCCGGAGACCAGCACCCATGGACGCGGCCAGGGCAGGTGAGCGGGGGCTGGGGGAAAGTTTGCCGCCTACCCCTACCCCTGCCTCTAACGCAGGGGTAAGGGTAGGCGGTAAGTTAGCAGGTTAAACACGCGGCAAAATGGCAGGGTAAAAAAGCGATAGTCGGGGCGCGTGTTACTGTATGGGAGGGAATAGCTAATTCGATCGTTTACATGTAATATACATGCCCTGGCGTTGGGGTTACCCGGTGATTTAAGGACGCGGTAAGAGTAGGTTAAAGGGGATTGTGTATCGCAGGAAGGGCTAACGCGGCCAAAAAGTGGGTAGAAAGCGGGTTAGGAGCAGGGTAACCGCGGCCGCACTTTACTGTATTGACCTGAATGTTTATAAGAACATCTATGGCCTCCAGAAACCGTTCTGTACCTTGCCAGCTGAGTGCTGTCCCCCGCTGCTGTTCACCGATGCTGTTGTTTGCATTTCCGTGCTGGGTCTGCCCACGTGCAACACTAGCCATCCAATTTCTGTTTAAATCCCGCCTTCCAAGACCAAAAAAATGCAATAGGCAGCAACAACGGGCCAATTACAACCAATCCAGAAAAAAAACAAAACTGCATGCACGTGGCACACGGGTCGTAACCCAAAATCTGGTCGTAACTTGAAACCGAAAATTGTGTTCGTAACTCAAAATTTGTTCGCAACCCAAAACCTTGAATGTTGGTTGTAACCCGATTTGATCGTAACCCGAGCTGTTCGTAACCCAAGGGCCCACTGTATTATAAAGAACAAAACTGCTGAACGTATATTGTAGACAAGCCCAACATGGGTTTAGCAAAGGGAAGTTTTCCTCACTAATCATTTGAAGGCATGAATAAACATGTGCATAAAGGCGAGCCAGTTGATATAGTGTATCTGGACTTTCAGAAAGCATTTGAAAAAGTACCTCATGAGAGGAAATTAAAAAGTCATGGGATAGGAGGCAAAATTCTATTGTGGATTGAGAACTGGTTAAAAGATATAAAGCAGGCTAAATGGTCAATTTTCTCATTGGAGAAAGGTGACTAGGGGAGTGACCCAGGGACCTGTACAAATAGGATAAAATACTTTTTTTTACTCAATGCATAATTAAACTCTGGAATTTGTGTCAAAGGATTTGGTAAGAGCTGATTGTGTAGCTGGGTTTAAAAAAGGTTTGGACAAGTTCCTGGAAGAAATGCTCATAAACCATTATTAAGGTGGATTTGGGGAAATCCACTGCTTGTCCCTGGGATAAGCAGCATGGAATCTATTTACCTTTCGGGGTCCTGCCAGGTTCTTGTGACCTGGATTGGCCACTATTGGAAACAGGATGCTGGCTTGAAGGACCTTTGGTCTGACCCAGCATGGCAAAACTTATGTTCTTATGTTTTTATTTCCTTTTCTCTCTCTCCACATCCTTCCTTGTGCACTCCGCTCATCAAACAAGTCACTGCTATCTATGTCCTTCTCCTCCATCATCAATTCCCAACTCCATGCTTTCAACCTAATTGTACCATGCGCTTGAAAGTCTTTCTGAGGTGATGTGTCATGGTCCCTCTTGCCTTGTTTAAATCCCATCTAATAACTCACATTTTTGAGACTGCTTTTAAATTTTAAGCCTAATTGTCCACTTTCAGCTTCATTAGCGAACTCATTTTAGCCATTGTTTACTATATGAAACTCCCCAAATTTCTTTTGCCCTGTATGTTTGTCTTGATTAGATTGTAAGTTCTGTTGAGCAGGGACTGTCTCTTATGTGTCATTTGTACAGTGCTGCATATACCATGTAGCACTATAGAAATGTCAACTATTAGTAGCAGAAAATTGCCAAGTTTATGTATTGTGTCGCTGTCCAGGCTATTTCTTCTCAGTTTACTACAGAAAAATTACTGCATGAGCACAAGTTTGAATCCTGTGAGCAATAGCAGTGTTAAAACTTCCCTTATCCTTTATAATCCCAAAAGTTTCCTGTCTACCCTCCTTCTTTCTTGCTTTTTTCACTACCTTGCATCCTTGTCCCAGAACTGGCTGTTTTCAGGATTAACTGTTTTTGGAGGTCAGGGTGTGATATTCACGTGGGTGGGGTGGGGAGTCACTCACCTAGGATGAGTTAAAACATGAGAAAAATCAAACGAAGTGGTTAGCGAAAAGTTCATATTATCTGCATGAATTGGCTCATATTCTCTTTCTTCCTTTAAATATCTAAAAAAAAGTAGCACTGAATTAAACATGTAGTTCTTGAGTACAACAGCACTGATTCATAAATAAAGGGTTCAGTCCATGTTTCAGCTCCCTGATTTGGGAGGAGATGAGATCCCTAACTCTTTGAAGAAACTTCCAAAGTATACAAAATGATATATAAAAATCCAACAAATACTTCTCAATTAAGGAAATAAAGCTTCAGCATGTACATGCACGCTTTGAACTTCCAGATTATGTCTTCTAAGTGAACCAATCAAGGTAATGCATCCCTGTAGTCTGATTTATGCCACGCAGGCCTCAGGCTATATACTTTTAGCCTCTATCATCAGACACCTTAACATAATGGCTGGATGATAGTATCGGGAACGAACACCCATTCTACAGGGCATGTGCACACTAACTGCATTAAGTAATGGAGTTTGGCTTTGTGCTTCCTATGCCATGTTGCATTTATTTTATTTTTTTTGGAAACTGGGACATATGACCTCACTGGATAGATGGGAAAATGAGAACGCTAACTCACAGTCAGGTGGAAGTGCAGACTGAATGACTCAAAGATAGTGTGATTTATTTTTCCAGCCCAACAGGCAGAGTTCCTAAGGAAGAAGAAGCTCATTCCGTTAACCTCTGAGGGAGCCATCAAGATCTGTGACCTTACTGCCCAGAGTACGATTTTCCTTGCTGAGGCTCTTATTGAAGCTGTGACCTCCTGAAAAGAGGCTACTGCCAACTCCTGACTCTGTCCTTTCCACCTGGCTGTACTATATGCTTGAAAATGACTTCCCGAGTTACTGCGTTATGCCTCCTCTCCAGCCTTATTCAAATCCAGTCTAAAACTACCTTTTGGAGACAGCCTTTAAATCTACATCCCTGATTATTCCATGTACTGCCTTATAGATTTTAACCATTTTCTTAATAAATTAAATTCCCAAAGTCGCTCTTGTTCTGTACATTTGTCATGGTTAGACCTTAAGCTGTACTGAGCAGCACTGCATATGTCAAGTGGCACTACAGAAGTGATAAATAGTAGTAGTAGTAAATCCTTAATGTTTAAGGGGCTTGTCCGGCTAACTTTAGGAAGTAGCTGGACAAACTCCAATATTTTAACATTTCTTCCTGCTCCCTCTCTAAATTTTCTCTGCGGTAAATTGTTGTCCACTTAAAATTTATCTGGGTGAAAAAAAATGGGCAGTGCTGGAGGCAGATATTCAGCCTGACTATTCTACTGGTTGAACATCCAGACAAAGCTGTCCAGGCAATTTTATCTTGCAATGGTCAGTTGAATATCAACTTCTATATGATTTGGATGGATATCGTTCTCTCTCTGTCGCTCTTTTGCAAGGGCTGATGACACATTTAAACCATGAAGATGTTTTTCACTTTAATAATTAGGAGATTTCTTCTGGATTTTTTTTTTTTTTTGTGATTGACAAGATAACAGAGGCAGCATGCTAACAGAAAGCAGAGTTGCTGACCTGTAAAAGGTGTTCTAGGACAGCAGGATGTTAGTCCTCACAGATAGGTGACATCATTCGTTGGAGCCCGGCACGGAAAACGTTTGTCAAAGTTTCTAGAACTTTGACTGGCACACTGAGCATGCCCAGCATGCCACTATCCATGCGTCCACGTGGGGATTCCTCTTCAGTCTCGTAACAGAATTCACGAGCAAAAAAATAAAACAAAATGCATGAGAACCCAACTCCGCGGGGTGGTGGGCGAGTTTCCTGAGGACTAATATTCTGATGTCCTAGGAGAACACCTGTTACAAGTAAGCAACTCTGCTTTCTTCTAGGAGCAGTAGGATGGTAGTCCTCACAGATGGGTGAATACCAAGCTACAGGCTGCTCTCAGCAAGGCTTATGACCAACAGGCACCGAATCAGGTACCAATGGGCACAAAATAACTGCAGTTCTGTTGGTATCACAGGGAGACAGCATGAACCCAAACAATGGCCCCTAGGTAAGGAGAATTGGGTTTTTAAGCATGGAAGAGGTTACGAAGGACAGATTGGATGAAGTTGCTGTCATGTCAACCATCCTTGTCCAAGCAGTAGTGAGCAGCAAACATGTAGGGAACTCCACATTTCAGCTCTGCAGATTTCAGCAATGGGAACTGTTCGTAAGTGGGCTACCGATGCCACCATGGCTCTCACCGAATGAGCCTTAATGTGGCCTCCAAACTGAAGGTCCCCTTGCGCATAGCAGAAGGAGATGCAATCCACCAGCCAGTTGGACAGAGTTTGTTTGCCCACCACAATGCCCATTCTGTTCTTGTCAAAGGATATGAAGAGATGCATGGACTGCCTGTGGCCTGCAGTGCGTTTGAGATAGAAGGCCAAAGCCTTCTTAAAGTACAAACTATGTGGAGACCGTTTGCCTTGGTGAGAATGAGGTCTCGGGGAAAAAGGTGGGCAGAATAATAGATTGATTAAGATGAAAATCAGTTACCACATTAGGCAGAAGCTTAGGGTGAGTATGCAGGACCACCCTATCATGAAAGAACTTAAGTGTACGGCGGATACATCACCAAAGCTTGAAGCTCACTAACTCTGCAGCCAAAGTGACCGCCACAAGGAAAGAATCTTCCACGTTAGGTACCTCAGATCGCAGGAGTGCATAGGTTTGAATGGGTCACACATGAACTGTGCTAGCACCACGTTGAGGTCCCAGGACACAACAGGAGGATGCATAGGGGGCTTCATCTGCATAAATCGCCCTACTATGGGCTGCACAGAGAGGGGCGTACCACCAGTACTTTGATGGTAAGCGTTGATGGCACTCAGGTGGACCCCGACTGAGTTGGTCTTCAGGCCAGCCTCCGAGAGGTGCCACAGGTAATCTAGCAACTGCAGCATGCGGCAGGTGAATGGATCCAAACCATGACCTCCACACCAGATGGCGAACCTTCTCCACTTGAGCCTGTAAGACTGCCTGGTGGAAAGCTTTCTTGAAGTTACTAGTACCTGAGACATGTCATCAGAGAGGTCGAGGGACTGCAGGACTAGCCTCTCAACATCTAGGCCTTGAGAGTTAATGACCTGAGATTTAGATGGTGCAGCCTGCCCCGATCCTGCATGATCAGATCGGGGGAAGTCCCCAGACGGATGGGCTCTCTGACCATCAGGTCCTGCAGAATTGGAAACTAGACCTGCCTCGGCCAATACGGGGCCACAAGGATCATGGTCCCCTTGTCCTACTGGAGCTTCAAGAGAGTCTTCATTACTAGCAGAAGCGGAGGATACGCATATAAAAGACCCTTGTCCCAGTAGCGGGCAAAGGTGTCTGAGGCTGTCTTCCTGTCACTCCTGTACAAGGAGCAGAAGTGGCTCACTTTGCTGTTGCAAGGGGAGGCAAAAAATCCACATCCGGGGTGCCCCACAGGCTGAAGATCCGGTCAGCTTTATTGGAGCCAGACTGGACACAGTTCAGGCCAAAACGTTTCTGCCCTATGACCTTGCGCTTGCCCTGGCATCACTGGCGGGTTTTGCCTGCCACAGTCAGGTTTCCGCTCTCCTGTGTCTGGGTCACATGGCTGCATCTGTCCATGTTACTCCATTCGCTCGCTTGTGTATGCACAGTGCTCAATGCACCCTGTGCTCTGTGTCTGCAAGCAACACAGGACCTCAATGCACCTGAGGTCCAGTGACCACTTGTGTGGTTAGAACGCCCGACTCAGGTGGTCCACCACATTTTCTGTCCCAGACAGGTAAATCGCTCACAAGAGAATGCCTTGGGATAGGGCCCAGGACCATATCTGCATTGCCTTCTGACAAAGGAGGAAGGAGCTCGTGCCTCCTTGTTTGTTGATATACCACATCACAACCTGATTGTCCATTTGGATCAGGACAGTTTTGTGGGACAAACGGTACCGAAAAGCCCAGAGAGCGTTTCGGGACCGTTGCTCAGAGCTCCAGGAAGTTGATCTGGCAGCGAGCTTCCTGTGCCATCCATCGACCCTGTGTACGGAGGCCGTCCACATGTGCCCCCCAACCCAGGGTGGATGCATTAAAGGTGAGCACAATCTGGTGCGGGGGAGCTTGAAACGGAAGTCCCCGCTCCAGATTGGAGAGATTTTCCCACCAGGACAGGGAGAACTGAAGAGGCTGCGTGATGCAGACATGTGCGTTGAGGTCCTGGGTTGCTTGCAGACACTGAGAGCACAGGGTGCATTGAGCACTGCGCATACCCAAGCGAGCGAATGGAGTAAGATGGACAGATGCAGCCATGTGACCCAGACACAGGCGAGCGGAAACCTGACTGTGGCGGACAAAACCCGCCAGTGATGCCAGGGCAAGCGCAAGGTCATAGGGCAGAAACGCTTTGGCCTGAACTGTGTCCAGTCTGGCTCCAATAAAGCCCAGATGTGGAGATGTGCTGAGATGGGACTTGGGGTAGTTGATGACAAACCCCAGAGACTGGAGCACATGGGCAGTTATTGTCAGGGAGCGGAGCACCCCCTGCTGGATATTGCTTCTGATTAATCAATCGTCCAGACATGTGCACTCCCTGCCAGTGCAGGTGTGCCCTTACAACCGCCAGGGTGAAGACCCGCGGGGCTGAAGCGAGGCCAAAGGGCAACACACGGTATTGGAAATGCTCCTTGCCCACTAGAAAATGGAGATACTTCCTGTGGCTGGGGAAGATCTAGATGTGGGCATAGGCATTCTTTAACCGGTGCCGAGAAAGTCGAAAAATGACCGGGAAAAATACTTTGAAAAAGATGAAGTAAGAGCTCCACTACTGCGAGACAACTACTACATGGAAAAAAAGACTGAAGAGGGGACCCCGCATGGACACGCGAATAGTGGCATGCTGGGCATGCTCAGTGTGCCAGTCAAAGTCCTAGAAATTTTGACAAAAGTTTTCCGTGCCAGGCTCCATTTGATTATTTCACCCATCTGTGAAGACTACCATACTGTTTGTCCTAGCAGAATTTAAACATGCTTGTGACAGATATAGAGAAAAGTAAGTAGGAACAGGGTTGCAAGTTAAGCAAAAGTCATGAGTGGGGGAGCTGGTGTTGGTTGCAGAATGGGAATTTTTATGCTCATCTACCCAAAGGGTGGAGATCCAGTGAGGAAGACAATTAAGCAGACTGAGTGGGCCATTTGGTCCTTTTCCAATTCCATGGCCAGGCTCATAGAAGGCAAAAAAAATACTGTGATCACACCACTCCAGTGCTGGTCCAACTTAGAATTAATTCTAGTGTTCTTCTCATTGTACAAAAAGTTATTAAAAGCTACTTCATTTCCCTGGATTAATGCATTACTTCGCTTTTACCAACTAACGAGATGTCTAAGGACGTCCCAGCTGGACCTGCTTGATGTGCCTTCATCTCTCTGAAACCAGCCATTCTCAGTGGCAGCTCCTCAACTCTGGAACACTATGGGGTAGATCTTTAAAAAATACACGATCGCGTACTTTTGTTCGCGCACCAGGCAAGAACAAAAGTACGCTGGATTTTATAAGATACGCGCGTATCTTATAAAATCTGGGGTCGGCACGCGCAAGGGGGTGCACATTTGTGCAACCTGCGCGCGCCGAGCCCAGCGCGCGCTGCCTGTTCCCTCAGAGGCTGCTCCGATTTCGAAGCGGCCTCGGCGGGAACTTTCCTTCCCCCTCCCCCCCACCTTCCCCTCCCTTCCCCTCCCTAACCCACCCCCCGGCCCTATCTAAAACCCCCCCCTACCTTTGTCAGCAAAGTTATGCCTGCTGGCCGGCAGCCCCGCTCCATCCTCCGGTCCCGGGGGCTGGTCCGGAGGCCTTGACCACGCCCCCGGGCCGGCGCCACGCCCCTGGGCCCGCCCCCGAAACGCTGCGGCACGCCCCAAAACGCTGCATCGTTTTGGGAACGCCCCCAGACACGCCCCCTCCCACCCCTTTTCGAAAGCCCTGGGACTTACGCGCGCCGGGGCGCAGGCCTTTTAAAATCCGCCCCTATGCCTTTAACTATTAGACAGGTTAATTGTACTAAAACTTGTAAAAGCTTGTTGAAGGCTTTTTTGTTGAAACAGGCTTTTGAATAGATGTTGTCTTATGTTTTCTGCTGTACATTGATGGAGTTTCACTGTGATTATTATGTTGATTTTCTGTTTTTTTTATGAATGTATTAAATATAAATCGCCTAGTGCTTTGGCGATAAATACATTTTTATTACACTAAACTAAAACCTGTGTTCTGGTATCATCTACTATGCTACTGACATAAGAGTCAGTCAATTTTCTTCTAATAAATTTCTTGAAAGAAAAAAAGCCTGAATCTTCAACAGTCTCTCTTGCAGTGCCTCAAGGGACCTAATAGGTCAGTGGAATCTTCTCTGACTCAATAACAGGCTGTGATAGGTCAAGCACACATCTTCTACAGTACCAGAGTCCTTCAGCCTTGATCTTTGTAGCCATGAATATTATTTAGTATTAGTGGCTGGTAAAGCAGAGTTGCTTAACTGTAATAGGTGTTCTGCTAAGACATAAGTATGTTAGTCCTCACACATGGGTGACATCAGATGGAACCCGGTACAGAAGATGTCTGTCAAAGTTTCTAGAACTTTAACTGGCACTGAGCATGCCCAGCATGCTACTATCCGCGCAGTCACACGGGGTCCCGCTTCAGTCTCATTACAGAGAATCACAAAACAAAAGTAACAAACTGAAAAATGAAACCAAACTCTGAGGGGTGGTGGGTGGGTTTCGTGAGGACTAACATTCTGCTGTCCTAGGAGAACACTTGTTACAGGTAAGCAACTCTGCTTTCTCCTAGGACAAGCAGGATGGTAGTCCTCACACATGGGTGAATACCTAGTTGCAAGCTGTTTCTGAATGGAACAGACCAACAGACACTAAACAGGTGCCAAAGAACACAACAACCTAGGTGCTGTTGGTAACAGAGGAAGACACCCTGAACCCGAAAAAAAAAAAAAAAAGACCCTAGGTGGAGAGTTGGGATTAGACCTGAAAAAGGTTATGGAGGACAGATTGGCCAAAGCTACTATCCTGGTGGGCGTCCCTGTCCAAGCAATAGTGAGCAGCAAACATGTGGAGAGAACTCCATGTCATCACTCTGCAGATCTCCATCACAGAGACTGCTCTCAAGTGAGCCACTGAAGTCGCCATGGCTCTGACAGATTGAGCCTTAAGATGGCCCCCAAGCTGCAGTTCCACTTGTGCGTAGCAGAAAGAGATGCAGTCTGCTAGCCAGGTGGAGAGCATGTGCTTGGTCACAGCAACTCCCATTCTGCTCTTATGAAATGAGATGAAGAGTTGTGTAGACTGCCTATGACCTGCTGTCCTCTCAAGATAGAACGCCAAGGCCCTCTTTCAATCCAAGGTATGCAAAGCCTGTTCACCTAAGTGTGAATGAGGTCTGGGAAAGAAGGTGGGCAGGACAATATACTGGTTTAGATGGAAATCCGATACCACCTTAGACAAGAACTTAGGGTGAGTACAGAGAACCACCCTATCGTGGAAGAATTTCGTATAAGGTGGGTATGTCACCAACGCTTGAAGTTTGCTGACCCAACGTGCTGAGGTGACTGCAACCAAGAATATGACCTTCCAGGTCAGATATTTCAGGTCACGTGCGCATAGGCTCAAAAGGGTCCTTCTTGAGGTGAGCTAAGACTACATTAAGGTCCCAGGATACAAGCAGAGGACACAGGGGGGCTTCAACTGAAGCAGACCACGCATGAAACGTCCCACCAAGGGCTGTACTGAGACGAATGTACCATCCACCCCATGATAAGCCCCAATGGCGCTGACTGAGTTGGTCTGACTGAGTTGGTCTTTAAACCAGCTTCCGACAGGTGCAACAGGTAGTCCGAGAGCTTCGGGGTGGAGCAGGTAAACGGTTCCATCCCATGCTGCTCACACCAGATAGCAAGCCTTCTCCACTTCAGGCTGCATGACTTTCTAGTCAGCTTCCTGAAGGTAACCAGAACTCGAGATACCTCGTCAGACAATGCTAGAGGCTGCAAGACTAGCCTTTCTACGTCTAGGCTGTTAGAGACAATGCCCTGAGGTTGGGATGATGCAGCCTGCCCCAATCCTATGTGACTAAGTTTGGGGAGGTCCCTAGACTGATCGGGTTCCAGCCAGAGAGGTTCTGCAGGAGTGGGAACAAAACCTGCCGCGGCCAATAGGGGGCTATTAGGATCATGGTTCCCTTGTTCTGCTGGAGCTTCAAGAGTGTCTTTATCACCAGCGGAAGCAGAGGTTATGCATTCAGAAGCCCCTTGCCCCAATGACAGGCAAAAGCATCCAAGGCCATTTTGCCCTCCTCCCAGTAAAGAGAGCAAAAAGATTCCACCTTGTTGTTGCAGAGAGAGGCAAACAAATCCATGTCTGGGATGCCCCAACGATGGAAGATCATGTTCGCTACCGCTGGATCCAGGGACCACTCGTGGGGCCGAAAAGCCTGATTGAGACGGTCCACCATTATGTTCTCTGTCCCCACCAGGTACACCGCTCAAAGTAATATACCCTGAGACCAGGCCCAGGACCAAATCTGAACTGCCTCCTAGCACAGGAGGAATGACACCGTGCCCCCCCTGTTTGTTGATGTACCTCATCGACATCTGATTGTCAGTCTGGATTAGGACCGATTTAGTTACCAAGCGATCCTGGAACGCTGATAGACTGTAATGGATCGCCCGGAGCTCTAGGAAGTTGATTTGGTACTGAGCTTCCTGAGCCAACCACAGGCCCTGGGTGCGGAGACCTCCACATGGGCACCCCACCCCAGTGTGGATGTATCAGTGGTGAGAACAACCTGGAAGGAGGGGGATTTGAAAAGGACCCCTTGCTCCAAATTGGCCAGGTCCTCCCACCAAGACAAGGAGGTCTGAAGTGGTGACATGACAGATATACATGCATTGAGAGCCTGGGAGGCTTGCTGCCACTGGGACCGCCGGGTCCATTGCGCCCTGCGCATGTGCAGGTGGGAAAGGGTGTGACATGGACTGTGGCTGCCATATGAACCAGAAGGTGGCGCATGAGACAGGCGGTGACCTGCTGGCTCCAGTGCACTGAGCCCACCAAAGCTGCCAGAGTGAGTGCCCCGGTCGCGGGGCAGATGTGCCTTGGCCTCCACCGCGTCCAGGTGAGCACCGATACAATTCAGTGCATTGACGGGGTCAGATGGGACTTCGGGTTGTTGTTGACAAACCCGAGAGATTCCAACACCTGAATGGTCAAACGTAGAGACCGAAGCATTCTCTCATGAGAACTGCTCTTGATCAACCAGTCATCCAAGTAGGGGAACATTTGCACCCCCACCAGTGCCAGGCATTTGGTGAAGACTTGAGGTGCCGAGGCAAGGCCAAACGGCAGCACTCTATATTGAAAATGCCTGGTGCCCACTAGGAAGCAGAGATATCTCCCGGTGACTGTGGGAGATCTCGACGTGAGCGTATGCATCTTTGAGATCGAGGGAGCAAAGCCAGTCCCCCCTCTGCAAAAGAGGGATCAGAGTGCTGAGGGAGACCATTTTGAACTTTTCTCGTTTGAGAAAATGTTTTAAAGCTCTCAGGTCTAGGATGGGGCGGAGTCCCCCGGTCCTCTTGGGGATCAGGAAATAATGGGAGTAAAATCCATTTCCCTGCTGCTGCAGAGGAATGGGCTCGACTACCCTGGCCTGTATGAGAGTTGTCTATATCTTGGTGACCCCGGAGAGCTCGGACAGCAGTATTTCCTGAGGGGAAGACTGACCCCAAGAGGAGGCATAGGGGAGCATCCCCGGAGACACTTAGGAAGTTTAAACGATACCCTCAGAGAATGATGGAAATGACCCACTGGTCCGGGGTGATCGCTAGCCAGCAATCCAGAAAGAACCGCAGACGATCTCCTACTGGAAGGTCTGGTGCCGAGGGCATGATGACTGGACTTGCGCTCCCTCGCTTCTAGTCAAAACCCCGTAGCGGGGCTCGGCTGAGGTGCTGGCTGAGGTATATGAACCTGCTGCTGCTCAGAGCGGCTTCTAGAGATCACATGATGAGAGCGTCTGCGGGAAAATAGAGGGTAATACTTCCTCTGGTGGTAGAAAAACCTACAGGCCCCTTACCTCACTGATGACCTAGCAGAGGAGGGGCATCCGAGGCACTAGCCGAAAGATGCGGGATGGTCTCATGATGATCCTTTAGCTGAGCCACAGCATCCTAGACCTTATCCCCAAAAAGATTATCCCCCAAACAAGGGAGGTCCGCTAGTTTTTCCTGGACCTTGGGCCAGAGATCCAAAGCTCTGAGCCAAGCCATCCTGCGGGCTCTGATGCCCACTGCAGCCATGCAAGCTGATGTCTCGAAAACGTCTTAAGTGAAACGCACCTTGTACTCACCACACTCGAAGCCTTGCTGGACCAGTGCCAGGAATGCATCCTGCTGCTGTTGAGGGAAGCGTTCCGCTAACTCCTGAACCTGCTTCTAGAGGTTCCGAGAATGATGGGCCATATACAGCTGGTAGGAGGCAATGCTGGCTATTTACACTGCCCCCTGGAACACTTTCCTACCCAGACCATCCTGTTCCCTATGCTCCCAACTCAGGGCTGCAGAAGCATGAGTCCAGGAGCATTTGGCCTTCTTGAGGGCAGACTCCACTACCACCAACTGGAGGGGGCGCTGGCGCCACTCAAAGCCCAGGGACTTCTATACAAGGTAGACAGCGTCAGCCTTCCTGCTTACTGGTGACACGGACACAGGATGTGCCCAGATGCTCCTTGAAGATCTCATGCACGGGAATAACTACCACCTCTTTTGGCTCATCCACAAATGGGAGCACCTCCAGCATGTGGGGTCTGGCATCCTCTTCCGTCAAGAGCTGGAAGGGAATGGACGCTGCCTTGGAGCGGACAAAACCGGCAAAGGTTAAGTCCTCTGGTGGAGACTAGCGCCACTCTTCCAGAGGGGACAGTTCCGAGAGGACATCCTCTGAGACCGGAGGGGGATTCAGAAGTATCATTTCCCCTATGGGTCATACAGAGCCTCCTTCTCACTGAAATCCCCAAGCAAGGTCAGTGGGGGACCTGTGCTCACTGCCCTTGGCCTGGGACCTGTAGGCACTGGGGCATTGATGGCACCGAGGTCCCCGGCACCAGAGCTGGGAGTGGCAGCTGAGATGCCAGAGGCCCTGATGGCCCTGGAAGTGCCGAGTCTTCTTCCTTGGAGGAACTGGCAATGGTTATCACCCCGGAGGGGGGAGACAATGATGGCTGCCGCGGCATCGAAGGGCACCGGCTGCGTAGGGAGGACACCCAGCAGGACATCGAAGGCTCCAGCAGTGGTGCTAGGATCGAGGGAGTAGGCTCCGGCATCTGTGGTGGTGGTGGCATTGATGGGGACGGCAGTTCGATACCCCTGAGGGCGCAGAGCACTGTCAACTGAACCCTGCAATCCAGCTCATCCTTGAAGGTCACTGTAGGTAAGGCAGGTGGAGGAAGAGCAGGCACCACCAAATTGCCCTTGAAATGAGGGGGATTGATCCCTGGCACTGACATGGGCATCCGTGGGAATGCCTCGGACTCCCAAGCTCGATTGAGAGCGAAGCCTCGTCTCCGCGGGGCCACTTCGGGGTCAACACAGCCGATGCCAGTGCCTTCCCGGAACCAGTGCCGTGTGCCAATAGCGACCAGTGATGGTGCTTCCTTGATCTCCCATGGTGCTCAGCCTGGTCTTTCCCCATTGCCAAGGAGGGCGAGGAATCCAACGACACAGACAGCGGTTGATCCCTGGTGCCTCTCTCCAGAGCGGGACCCGATGGGGGGGTGGACATCAATGGCTCGGTGTCCAAGGGTTTCCCCTGACTCTGCGGCATTGACATGCTGGACGCCAGCGTGCATGGCCCGATTTCCTGGAGCCAAAAGGTTTCTCCATTTTATCCAAATTTGCTTGATGACCTTTCGGGATCATCTGGTCTGAGAACCGGCAACCCCAGACATCGTGCGATGCCCCCAGGCAAAGAATAGAAACTTCATGTGGATCAGTCAGAGACGTGGTCTGCGGGCACTGGTGGCACCGACAAAAACCGGAGGAAGCCATGCCTCAGGCCGGCAAGCGGTCAGTGCGGAGCAGACACCAACTCCAAAAAACCCCTGGAACCGATCGCAAAGAAGGTAGAAAACTTACCACACCGCCCTACTAACTAGGGGGACTAGGGAAGAGGGACCCCAGTCAGATGTGAAGGATTAAACCGCCAAAAAAGCAGAAGAAAACTCTGAAAAAAACAGAACAGGGCTCCACAAACCACGAGGCAACAGCACCGCGGAAAGAAAAGGACTGAAGGAGGACCCCGCGTGGCCCCATGGATAGTGGCTTGCTGGGCATACTCAGTGTGCCAGTCAAAGTCCTAGAAACTTTGACAAAGGTTTGCTGTGCCGTGCTCCAACTGATGATGTCACCCGTGTGGGAGGACTAACGTCCTGCTTGTCCTAGGAGAAAATATTAAACCAGGTAGGCAAAGAACATTTTTATTGGGGAGACCAGTGCAGTATGTGTCCTCTGTAGCCACCTTCCCCTAGCAGGGATTTTCATTCCACCTCTCACGACCTCAGATCGTGTGGGCAGAAGTGGGGTATATTTTAATAGGCAGCCCTTACCTAGGCTTTAAGCTGAACCAGCCTGTAGAAAAGGAGCCATAATTAGGGACCTTAATATTTACCTGGAAAAATGGGAAGTCATTTTTTTCTGCTGATTTCTCCCTTTTTTTTCTGTGGTAATAATAAACACTGATAAATTCCCAAGAAAAATAAAATAAAAACTGAAAACCAAGGTCCCTGGCCATAATGTATCTCCAGGGTTGGAGTCTCTAGCTCTTCCTGTGCAGGCAGCCAGAGCAGCAGTCCACCCCCTAGTGAATATGCAGCAGAGGGGCAGGAACCTTGACCACAGGTAGCTTTGAGGCAAGTCCTAGCTTGTTTAAACAACTGACCCGTAACCACATCACTAATTGACTGGGAGTAGGAGCAACAGGGAGATAGAAAACAGTTTAAAATTAAAAGTAGTTACCGCTTTGGATGTACAGCTGTTTAACCATAAAGCACAGTTTATTGGCTGAAGAAATGAATGCAAACTCGGAAGACAATGGGGTGGAGGTTCTGCCTGAAAGAAGGAGGACGTATTTGCTGCTACTGGTCCCGCCTCGTGACCAGTAGCAGTGACTTATTCTTTGTTCCACTGCCCGTTAGGAAAATTGACTGCTATACAGGTTGTGGTGCGAAGAACATGAGCATCAGATGGAGCATTTTGGTAGTCCCCTCCCTCTCCTTCATAGTCACAAATAGTCCTTCAATCCTTTTCCCATGTTTTCACAGACCTTTAAAATGAGCACCATGCCCTGCCCCAGATGAACTGCAGTCATCTCTTCCCATATGACTCTCCCTTCCCCACTGATCTCTCTCACTTTCCCCTCCATCTCTCACCGGTGACAGCTTCAGGCTCCAGTGCACTCTTCATCCTCTGTCGTCCCTCTTTCAGGCTCTGGTGCACTCCTCTTCCCTCCCCTCCTTTGACAGCAGGCCTGTGATGGCAGAACTAATATGTATGCATGCATCTGATAAACTCCTGTGCTCTCCTGTCATCAGCTTTTCTGCACATGTGCCAGGGGAACAGCAGGAGCTTCAGGCTGCATGGCATGACATCCCTGTAGTATGATGCCTAGGAGAGGCACCCCTTTGCCCTGCCCTCATACCAGCACTGACTTGACCAGAGATTGCATTATCCAGTTATTGCTGTAACCAGATACTGTACAATAGCTTAAAAAAATGGGACTGTCTGGTCCAAAACTACACAGTTGGCATTCAACTCCCAGCCCTTTCTCCCACTGCTTTTCTTTTAACTCCTTTCAGGCTTCCATCTCTCTGTCTCCCTTATCCTGGCTCCAGACCTTTCCCCATGTTCCACCAGGGCCCCCTACTCAAAATCAGAGGTGGTGGGACCAAGTCCATAGGAGGATTTGTCTCTTGTTTCCACAGTTTCAGTAGATTAATGTGGTAAACTTTCTCCTTTCTTCAGCAGCTGATTTTCTGGACTTCATAATCTACTAGGCCGACCCGACATATCACCTTGGCTGGTCTGGATGGTGTGGAGTAGTGCCACAATGTGTGAATGAATGCTGAAAAGCTAACACAACTCCTGAAAAAACTTGGACATACATTTCATCCCCTGGTTCTTCAAAATCTCTCAAGGTAAAAGCAAGTTTGCTTACCGTAAATGGTGTTTCCGTAGATAGCAGATGAATTAGCCATGCTGTCATGGGATCTGTCAATCAGGTCCGGAAGGCGGAGCTTGTCAAAGCAGAGATCAGAGCTTTGCTATCTGTGGCTGTGCGTGTGTTCCCGTGCAGGAAAGTAACGGAATCTCCTCAGTCTGTGATTAAGCCTTAGTGTAGTCGAAGACTTGGTGACTGCCAGGAAGGAGGGTGGGTCAGCATGGCTAATTCATCCTGCTATCTACATAAACACCGTTTACGGTAAGCAAACTTGCTTTTTCCCATCGATAGCAGGGCTGAATTAGCCATGCTGTCATGGGAGTCCCAAGCTCCCGATCACGTTGTTTTGATATATATGTCTGTACGTGATCTTTGACAGTGTGGCAGTCACCGTGGACAGGAGGATAGAGATTGCAGGATTGCTTGTCCTATCTTCGCATCCGTGGCTGCTTGTTGATCAAGGCAGTAGTGAGATGTGAAGGTATGGAGCAATGATCATGTAGCTGCCTTGCAAATATCTATGGGTTGCACATTCCTTAGGTGTGCCAATGAGGCTGCTACTGCTCTGACTTGGTGAGCTTTCGGCTGTGAATGTAGTTGTAGTTTCTGTTTAAGGTAACAGAATTTGATGCACTGTGCTATCCAGCTGGAGATGGTGCGTTTAGCCACTGGTAATCCAGGTGCCTTTGGGTCAAAGGAGACAAAGAGTTAAGAAACACGGGAGTCCGAGTTTGTCCTTTCTTTGTAGTATGCTAGAGCTCTTTTACAATCTAGTGTGTGCAGTAGTTTTTCCCTATCATTTGCATGAGGTTTAGGGAAAAAGGTGGGTAATTCCATGGTTTGATTGAGGTGGAATTGGGAAACCACTTTTGGTAGGAAGAATGGGTGAGTTCGGAGAACTACCTTTTGGTGATGAAATTGTAAATATGGAGAATAATGGACCAAGGCCTGCAATTCACTAACTCTTCGTGCTGATGTTACTGCAACCAAGAATACCACTTTCCATGTGAGGTATTTAATATGTGCAGAGTCCATGGGTTCAAATGGGGAAAGCATGAGCTGTTCCAGAACTATGTTGAGGTTCCATGGAACTGGAGGCTTAGAGATCGGAGGACGAATGTGAGTTAGCCCCTTAATGAAGTGAGATAGTAAGGGGTGATTGGATAAAGGAATATTGTTAACTGGTCTATGATATGCCCCTATGGCACTGAGATGAACTCTGATGGATGATGTTGCTAGACCAGCTGCATATAGTGTATGAAGATAATCAATGAGCAATTCAGGTGAGCAGTCCAATGGTGGTACACCTTTGGAAGTGCACCGGGTAGAGTAATGTTTCCATTTATAGCTGTAATGTTTTCTTGTGGAGAGTTTCCTGGATTCTAACAAGATGAATTGTGCCGAGGTGGAAACTCCCTGTTCTGTTAGAAGGAGCCTCTCAATCTCCATGCTGTCAAATGGAGAGATGAGTGTAGTGGGTATAGAAGCGTCCCTTGATCTTGGCAGAGAAGATCCTGGCGATTCGGTAATTGAATTTGATCCATGATGGATAGTCGGAGAAGGAAACTGTACCACGATTGCCTCGGCCAAACCAGGGCTATGAGTATCAGTTGAGCTTTGTCTGCCATGCATTTCTGAATTGTCCTTGTTATGAGTGGTATGGGAGGAAAGGCCTCCCATACCACCTGTCATCCACGGGATGAGGAAGGCATCTTGAGTGATCCTGAATTGGCTTGGTCTTATCGAGCAGAATTTGGGAACTTGAGCATTGATCTCTGTTGCAAAGAGATCTATTGAAGGTGTCCCCCACTGCATGAATATGTCTTGGGCTATTTCTGTATTGAGTGCCCATTCGTGAGGATGAAAGATGCGGCTTGGCTTGTCCGCTCTTGTGTTTGCAACTCCTGGTAGGTAAGTTGCCTGGAGATGTATGCAATTTCGGTGAGCACGTTCAAAGATTGTCAAGGTCTCCTTGCAAAGGGACCATGAACCGGACCCTCCTTATTTGTTGATGTAAAACATCGCGACTTGGTTGTCCGTGTAGATCATGACCCTGCGTCCTTTCAGGTGGTCTTGGAACACTCGTAATGCATTGCAAATCGCTCTGAGTTCCAATAAATTTATTTGCAGGTTCTGTGTTTCGTAAATCTCGAGGTGTGCACCCCAGCCCTTGCAAGACGCATCTGTGGTTAATACTGCGTTGTGAGGAGGGGAACTGAACAATGCTCCCTTGGATAGGGTGGAGTTTAGGAGCCACCATGTTAAATCTTTTCTCATTTCAGTGGTCAACGATAACTTCTGTGTCAATGGTTACGAGTGCTGTTTCCATTGACGTTTCAAGCCCCATTGCAGGCGTCTCATGTGTAGCCTGGTGTTGGGAACCATGAAATTCGCCGCTGCCATGTGGCCGAGGACTACTAAAACCTGTCTCGCTGAAGGTCTCTGAGAATGGTTCAAGGTATGTAACAGAAGACGGAATTGTGATATTCTGTCGCTTGGTAGGTATGCCCTGTTGCACATAGTGTCCAGGCATGCTCCTATGAACTGTAACTGTTGTGTTGGTTGTAGGTGTGATTTCTGAAAATTGATCACCAATCCTAATTCTTGCAAGCATTGTATCACTCGATGGAGGTGCTCGAGTAAGATGTTTGGAGTTGGGGCGATTATGAGCCAATCGTCCAGATATGGAAAGATGGTTATACCTTTTTGTCTGAGATGAGCCACCACCACTACCATGCATTTGGTGAACACCCTGGGTGCAGCCGATAGTCCAAAGGGGAGAACTTTGTACTGGTAGTGTTGATTCTAGTAGCGGAAGCATAGGTAACGCCACGAGGCTGGATGTGATTGGAATGTGTGTGTAAACATCCTTCGGGTCGATGGAACACATGCAAGCGTTGGTTTGAATCAGAGGAAGGATTGGTTTCAATGATACCATTTTGAATTTCTCTTTGGTGAGAAATTTGTTCAATTCCCTTAGGTCTAGGATGGGGTGAAGGCCACCCGACTTCTTGGGTATGAGGAAGTATGGGGAATAAAATCCTACTGATTGGGTCCCCGGGTAAATTTGTCGAATTGCTTGTGGTTTGCGAAGCAAAGCAATTTTCTCCCCCAGTTATGGTTGGAAGTTGTGAATCTTGAAAGTGGAAAGATGAGGTAATATGGGTTTTGTGACAAATTGGAGTTGGTAGCCGTGATGTACTATCTCCAAAACCCATTGATCGGATGTTATTCTCTCCCAAGCTGTCAGGCTGGAATGAATCCTGCCGGGTGGTGCTTGATGTTGTGGTGGTGGCTGGGTAACTAAAAAGATGAAGTCGCTTTCACTGCAGTAGCCGGTTGTTGTGCCTGCTGTCTCTGATTACGTGGTTTACCTCTACGTTGGTTTGAGGTATTCTGTTGTGGAGCAGGACGCTGGTATGCAGGGTAAGTCTGTGTACGAAAGGACTGGTAAGATCTGTAGGGTCTCCTGGCATAGGCTCCAATATAACGACATGTGGTCGAATAGTTAGGATGTGATGTTAATGATTGTACTGCTAGAGCTTCTTCCTTTAGTTTACCCACTGTGTCCTGAAATTGTTCTCCGAACAGGTTATCTCCTGTACATGGGAGGTTCATTAGTTTCTCGTGCAAATCTTCACGTATGGAACTTGAGCGTAACCATGCTAGTCTGCGGGCTGCAATGGCTGTTGCCGATGCCCTAGACGATGTTTCATATGCTTCGTAGATTGACCTCAAAAGGTGACGAGAACACTCTTCCATGTCATGAAGAGGCGGAGGTATCTGATCCGCAGTCGAGGAAAACATACCTTTTATAGCTTGTATGCACTCATACAGGTATTGTACCATGTAGAATTGATGGTGCATAATTTGGGCATTCAACATTGAGTTATGGTATATTTTCCTCCCAAACTCATCCAAATATTTGTTGTCTTTGCCTGGTGAGTATGAGGAATGTGACTTTGTTTTCTTAAATCTTTGCATTGCCGACTACTACAATTGAAGCATGAGGTAATTGTGGTGTTTTCCTCATATGGAATTTTATGTCCGTTTTTCTGGAAACTGCTTTGATTGCGTAAGGTGTTTCCCAGGATTTCTACAAGACTGAATGCAGGAGCTCTTGTGGTGGAAGAGATGTTGGTTCCCCTGGAGTGTCAAAAATTTTTAGGAGACCAAGGGTTTCTGACCTAGGGTCTGTCTCTTTTTGGACCTCTAGATGCAGTATTGTACCCAATTTTTCCAGAAATTTTGGGTATGTAAGGTCTTCTGGAGGGGAATACGGCTCCTGAGGTTGTTCCTGTGGATCCGATGGGAATCCCGTAGATGATGATGGGGATGTTTGCGGTGAAGGAGAATCAAATGATGTATCCTGTTTATAATTTGGTGAAGCTGGTCGGTTTGCTAAGGGAGATGTCGGAGGCTCCACCGACTGTTCTCTATTAGTCTGCATCTTATGTTCTAGAGAACTGTCAGCAGCAATATTAGTCATTTTGAATGATGACTGAAGAGTTTCATAAAAACCTGCTAAGGACTGGGACAATTGATAAAATGCCTCTTTTGTACGAGGGGGCATTATTGTACGATTATCTGGTTCTTGTGACCCACATGCTTTAGGGTGCATTGGTGTGTTCTGAGGTAAAGTAGTGTATACTTTATGGTCTTTCTGTTTTTCGTCGCATATTATGTCCCTCGAATCCTCTGAAGCTGTAGAAGCGGTAGAGGAAGCAACTTGTTTATTTTATTTATTTAAAAACTTTTCTATACCGTCGCTAAGTTATGTACCATCTCAACGGTTTACAAACAGGCACAAAATAAGGTATGTATAGGTAGGTTATCGTACATTCTAACAGGTGCCAATTTAGTACGGTTACAAACTCATTAATAAAGTCGATGTTTTGAGTAGTGATGGTCGAGTCCAGGTGTATTATTGAGTTACTCTTCATAGTTATATTAACATGCATTTTTTAAAACTGTTATGTTGTTCATTCTCAACTGCGCTTCTCTGACTTGCTTTCTCTCTACCTCTCTAGCCTCCTGTTTCTTTAGGAAAGGCTTGTTTGAAGAGCCATGTCTTTAAGGTTTTCTTAAAAAATTGTATTACCTCTCTGTGAGAGAAGGTATTTGAAGTTGGTATATAAGATGATTTAGAAGTCGAAGGGCTTAGTTCCCATGTTACACTCCTCTTTGCTGACTTTTTGTGGTGGGAGTGTCGTGCTTATGATAATAGTGTGACAACGAGTCTGTATGACTTCTCTGTGAAGACGGTGATCGTTTTCTACGTTTTATTATAAACTCTGTCGAATTATCTCTCGAAGAAAGGGAAGTACCCGAACAAGGTGAGGTTATTGATGGAGAGGCTGAAGAAGACCTGTGTGAGGGTTCACGTCTTCGTTTCAAGTCATTTTGTAATCCATGAGATAGGTGCTCATGTGTCTTATGCTCGGATTTGGATTTATGCGCAAATCTAGACTTGTGCGCATATATTTCTGTTTCTGTATGTGCAAGGGTGATTGGCGCCGATGTCTCTGGCGCTGTGCACATAGATATGGTTGGTGCCAGGCGCACAGGTGGTGTCGGCGCTGTGCGCACAGATGTCGACAGCGCAGTGCACGTAGAGTTTCCTTTGGTTGTGCGCTCAGACGTCTTCGGCGCCCTGCACGCAGAAATCTTCTGCGCCATGCACGCCGGGTCCTTCGGCGTCATGCCACAAGTGTCTTCGGTGCCATGCGCATAGAAATGTTGTGCGCCGATACTCCTTCAGGCGCCGAAGTGCTATGCGCCGACACTTTTGTATGTGCATAAGGCGCCTTAGGCACAGAAGTTTTAGGCGCTGAGATTTTTGGCTATATACCTGGATGGCATGACGTCAGTAGAGGGGAACGCCCCCGAGGTTCACGCCAATGCTGGAATAAAGACGTAGGTGACGTGCGCGCGCGCATCCTATTAGGCTCTTGGGAGAAGCACGGCGAGAGGCAGCACCATAGCCATTCTGGGGATGCTGGAGAGGTCGGCTTGTAGATGCGGCGGCAACCATTTTCCCAAGGGAAGCGGGAGGAGCCGTGAACAAGGTGAGGCAAACAGGGTGAAGCCATCTAGCACCAACAGATGAAACACAATGAAGAATAACCCAGCCCCTGCCAGAGAAGAGGAAGAGTGAATAAATCCATGTTCCAGATTCTCCTTAATATAGCTGGTCATAGCCCGAGTCTCTGGAAGCAAGAAGGGGTAAACTCAGTCTCGCAGAAGCGTGGCTCCTGGGATAAGCTCAATACAATAGTCGTATGTACAATGAGGAGGCAAGAGTTCCATACTCTTTTTTTGAGAAGACATCCTTGTAATCTGCATACTGAGGAGGAAGCCCAGGAAATAAGGAAGCCACAATCACTGGACAAGGAGGTTCTACCGGCATCAAGCAGAAGTTTGTACACCAGTGGCTCAGCAGGCGAGTTGTAAGGCGGACCAGTCAACGTGTGGTTGTTGTTGCTGGAGCCACGGCAGACTTAATATGATGGGATGGATGGATCTGGAGATAAAGTGAAAAATGATTTTCTCTACGTACAAGAGGCCGGTGAATAAGGCTACCAGCCCCGTGGTCTGGGTAACCTGACTTGGAAGTGGATCTCCGTAGACAGGAAATCACCAAAGGAGAAGTCATCTGGAACATGAGAATTGGCAGTTGGTTGACTAGTTCTTGCAACATGAAGTTTCCTTTGGAGTTGGAATCTACAAAGGCCTGGGTGGAACATGGCAGGAGGAGTTTGGGAGCTGGAATGGTAAGGCCTAGGATCATCTCCCCGAAAGACCCTAGGCATTTAAATTTCCTGACTTCTGTGGACATTGGGCCAAGAGTTGGCCTTGAGCTGCACAGTAGAGACAGAGCTCTGCAATCTGCAATGGAGCCTCTCTTCTTGGGCCAAGCAGCAGCATCCCAACTTTGGCTGTTCTGGAGGAGGAGAGGTCAAAGGTGTGGTAACAGGAGGAAAGAGCAGATGTTGAAATTGAGGTGACAATGAGACATTTCTTTATGCCAGACAAACCTCTCAAGCCCTTTGTTGCAAACAACGATCAATTTTGCTGGTTAGGGCAATGAGAGACTCTAGTGAGGTGAGAAGATCCTGGGCAGTGAGCTCATCCTTAAATTTCCTAGAGAGGCCTTCTAAAAAAAAAAAATGGCAACTAAGCTGTCCTCTCGCCAGTTTAGCTGGGAATCCACTGTCCAAAATTCCACCACATATTTGGCTAAGGTTTGGGAACCTTGATGGAGGTGGAGCAGCTCAAATCTGAGCTCACTGCTGCACAACCTAGCTCCTCAAAGATGGTGCAAAACTGCTCCATAAACTGTTGTAGGTAAAACAAGATAGGGTCCCCTTGCTCCCAGAGGGGAGAAGCCCAGGCCAGTGCTGTTCTATCAAGCAAGGAGAGGATGTACGTGGTCTTGCTTGGTTGTCAGGGAATAGTGGAGCCTGTAAATGGAAGTGCATTCTGCACTGGTTAAGGAATCCCAGACATCACTTGGGGTCCCTGGAATACTGGGGTAGAGCTGCCAGCTGAGGAACTGGCCAACTGAATGCTGAAGGAGGTAACTGTATCGGTGCAGGCAGAGATAGTACCACGGGAGTGGTCAGGGCGTCCAAGCAGGTTGTAAGCCAGTCCATCACTGCAGCCAAGAGCTCCAAGGCACCTTGTTGGTCTTATAGCGTGCAGGCTATGCCGGGGATAGCCTGCAGTGAAGTCAAGTCTGCCGAGTCCATGGCCTCAGCAAACTGTTGTGTCTGTGGACTCTTGAGCCGAGGCAATATTGGCTCTACCTGCAGGGAGGATAGCCTGCAGGTTCTCATTGTCAGTAGGCGGACCCAGGCGAGGCAGAGACCAGTTAGGACCTTCACCTATACCAGCCCACATACCCTTCAGGTTGGTGCCAGGGCTGGCAGGGCTTAGGTGAGGTCTCTTTCGATTAAAGAGCATTTCATCGTCTGTCTCATTGTTTTAGTCAAGTGGGCGGTAGTATACTCCTATCACTATACTCTTACCCAACACACATGGAATTTCTCCCTATATAGATTCTACTGTACATTTAGTCTCTTGGATAAACTTTATCCTGTTGAACTCTATACCCTCCTGGACATAAAGCACCACACCCCCACCAAGTTGATCCTCCCTATCATTGCGATATAATTTGTACCCTGATATAGCACTGTCCATTGGTTATCCTCCTTCCACCAAGTCTCTGTGATCCCAATTATGCCTATCTCATCATTTACTGCTATACACTCTAACTCTCCCATCTTACTTCTTAGACTTCTGGCATTGGCATACAGACATTTCAAAGTATGATTTTTGTTTGTATTAGCAACCTACTTTTCAGTTAATAGGGATAATTTGGAATCATTTAGCTCAGGTGATTCTTTACTTATAGGTACATGGACTACTTTTGCTTTTATTAGAACCTCTCTGTTGGGATGCCCTGACTCTCCTGTTTCATTAGTATCCTTCGCAGACACCTTTCTCTGAATCATGCTAAAGTACAGTAGAATCTATATGGGTAGAAATTCTATGTGTTTTGAATAAGAATATAGTGATAGGAGTATACTACAGTCTACCTGGCCAAATCAATGAGACGGACGATGAAATGCTAAGAGCAATCAGGGAAGCTAACCAATTTGGCAGTGCAGTATGGGAGATTTTGATTACCCCAATATTGACTGGGTAAATGTAACATCAGGAAATGTAACACTATGAGTTAAAATTTGTAACCTATCATTAAAATCATCCATTGTACCTGAAGACTGGAAGATGGCCAATATAACTCCAATTTTTTAAAAGGGCTCCAGGGATGATCCGGGAAACTATAGCCCGGTGAGCCTGACCTCAATGCTAGGAAAAATAGTGGAAACTATTCTAAAGATCAAAATCACAGAGCATATAGAAAGATATAGTTTAATGGAACACAGTCAGCATGGATTTACCCAAGGAAAGTCTCGCCTCACAATCCTGCTTCATTTTTTTTAAGGGGTTAATAAACGTGGATAAAGGTGAACCGGTAGATGTAGTGTATTTGGATTTTCAGAAGACTTTTGACAAAGTCCCTCATGAGAGGCTTCTAAGAAAATTTTTAAAAAGTCATGGAATAGGAGGCGATGTCCTTTTGTGGATTACAAACTGGATACTGTCTTGCCTGGATACTGACTATGAGATACGCTACCTGCCATGACCTCTGCCTAGATACCGACTACGAGACACGGCGTCAGCCTTAACCTCTGCCTGGAAATTGCCTGTGAGTCCATCACCATTTCGATCCTTGTGTGGATCACTTCGGGCTCCTTTCCCAACTCCAGGCTCGGCCTGCGTTGCTACTTTTTTCCCCTCTTCTGGATTTCCATCTTCACAGAGACCCCACCCGAGGGCTCAACCTAAGGGGAACATGAACTGGTAGTGGTGAAGCTTCAGCAGGGTTTCTGCTCTTCGTCTCTTTCACCTGCCAACAGTGGGGGCCTGTCGTGCTCCTCCCCACAGACAGCGCCAACTCCCCCTCGGTCCAAGGGTCCACCATTATAACCGGAACAAGTGGGCAATGGAGGATGGAACAGACTGGAGGGAGACTGAAGACAAGCTGGACGAAGACTGGGAAGCAACATACACTATTATGGAGTAGTTAGACTTGTTGCTGAGGCAGTGAGGGGAAGACAGACAGAGCCCTTTGTAGAGCAGAGCCTGTGAAGGCTCTGCTCTACAGAGCCATTTTCCGCCCTGAGCGCTTTAAAGGTGACGAAGGGAACTTGTGCACCTAAGGAGGAGCATGTCTTTTTGGGGTTGGCAACATCCTGCTGCATAGGCAGCTGGCGGTGTTCCACTGCACTGAGGAGCCATGAGATGGGCCCAGCTAGAGGAGGTGAGTACTGCAGTTTGCAGGACAGCCCACAGACCACCACACGCAACAGTAGCAGGCATGACTGGTAAAGGTGGGGGATCCTGTCTCTGAGGAACTAGATTAGGAAATTGATCTCAGCAACCTGAAGGCTGGAAGCCAAGCAGGAGGAACCCAAACTGAAGGACCTTTAAGCCTCTGGACTGAAATAAGTACTCTGTATGTTCTGATTGCAAGAAGAGTGCCTGTACAGTCTGTTAAACTTGTGATATATGAATAAAACTCTATGATGAATTGATGAAGGAGAGAGCATACATTCTCTTCAGGTTCCATTCTGATACTATAGCTCCAACAGAAGACAGCCACCCTGGTCCCATTGTGGCTCTGAGGGGGTGGAGCCTGACGGCTGTCATCACTTGTCCAGATGCCTCCCTCTGATTTCTTTACATATGATTGAAGAGATTGTTATTCAAAAAGGGAATCATATCCGCCACAATTTGCTCCACCTTGCTTTGGGCCACCTCTTGTGATCATGTAGTGCCCAATACCATCTAAATCTTTAGCACTTGCTTGAGGCCAGGTGCATCCCAGCCCAAAACTATGTGGTAATGGAGCCTTAGAGCTGTATCTACTAAAGATTAATTTGTCTTCTACCAGGGTACTAGGTGTTACGAGTGCGCGCAGGCGCGGTCGTCGTAAGCGGGTGGTGGTGAGCCCTTGGGCCACGGCAGGACTCAAGGAGGAGCCCCAAGCCCCACCGTGAGAGGTGAGCTGAGCAGGCATGGTGAGCGAGGCAGGCAGGAACAGAAGCAAGGAGTCCGACCCTCAGCCGGACCTGCATGCCCATGGTAGCCAACACGGGGAAGTTGACTAATGAACGGTCCTCCGACTGTTCCCGGCCCTTTCGGACCTGCCGCAGGGAACGGCAATGGGCAGCAGGCTGGACAGAGGCGAGGGCAGACAGAGTCCTTAAACAGAAGACATCAGACGGGGCAGAAGCAGGCTGAAGCAAGACGGAGACATCAGGACAAGGGCTGAAGCGAGACACAGGAAGGATCCAGGCGAGCAGGAACTCCGATGCTGGGATACTCACATCCGAAGCCCCCTCGGCTGGCAGAAGCTCAAGAGCCCATGGGACGAATCCCTCCTGTTGGCCACTCCAGGGCCCAACAGGACAGAAGGCTCAGGAACCAGACGAGGACGTAGGTCAAGGCAGAGACAGGAAGACATCCGGGCAAGGGCTGAAGCAGACACTGTAGACAAGGCTGGACGGAAACATGGCACTGTCCATCAGGGCGCCCTACCCAGCCCACCCGTGGGACTGAGTCGTGGACCACCCTGTCCCAGACGCGCCCTACACAGCCCAGGAAGGCTGGTCGCGGACCACGCTGAGAAGGAGGGTGCAGGGAAACTCCAGGCGAACAGGAACTCCGATGCTGGGATACTCACATCCGAAGTCCTTACGGCTGGCAGGCACAGGAACAAACATCTAGGCAGAGACACTGGACAGGGATCCATCAAAACATATGATGATCACGGAAGACCTGGATCAGCAAGGATACAGACGACTGTAGGTCCTGATCCGAAGGCCCTTTGCAAGTGAACAGAAAGTCCTTAAATACTGGGGGTAGAAGGCAACTCCCTGGGAGGAGCTTGCCAGGACCGCCCACCGCTGGGCCTATAAGTCAGGTGGAGAGCTGCGGGCCAGCCCCTAGGAAAGGGCGTCGCCAAACAGGAAGTCCAAACGCTGGCATGCAAGCCACGGCACAGCTAGGCCTCTCAGGCCCTGGAGCAAGTCCCGGATGGAACACAGGCGAGGCCCAGGCTTCAGAGCGGCCTCTGGAGGAAGGTAAGAGACCTCCTGTAGCGCAGCAACAGGGGGGATCGCAACACTAGGATACATCTTTACTCCCCATCTACTAGGGCATTGGGATAAATCTTTATTCTAATCACTAAGGGTTCCTTGTTATTCCATCGTCGTGGTTCCACAAAGGCAGGTCTTAAAAGCATTTGGCTACTTCCCAAGTCTATCAGCACATAAGCCTCTACGTCTCCCTCCCTCCCAACCAGGGCCAGTGCTTCCATTAGGAAAACTAGGTCATTGCCTACATTGCCAAAATTTTGGGGGCGGCAAAATCCCACCAACACAAGGCCCAGAGGAGTGCTGTATCTGAGACAATACTGCCAAAAAGGAAGCACTGTGCCAGAGCTGACACCAATAGTAAGTTGTGGGTGGAAAGATGCATGACCAAAGCTTTGCCTAGAGAGCCAAAAACTCTTACACCAGCCTTGCTCCCAACAGTTATTGTAATTAGCCTGGTCAGCATCACATATAGAGCAGTTCATAATGGGATATTCTCATTTCCAATAAACTGGTTGACCATAAACAAAAACGGAGTCCCTCCCGAGAGAGGCATTGGGGCTACATAATTAGTTAGGAGGAGAACCAACAATGTTGAAGCGGGACACTGTACCTCTTCTTCCTTTCACTGAAATTTGGGTCTGGGTGCAAAGTCCTTGGTTTATGGCCACATCTCTTCCTGTCAAATGATTTGTGCTTTAGTCCCCAGGGTCCTCCTTTGCCAAATGGGATTATATTAAGCCAGGTTCTTGGAGGCAAGGTGGCAAACTCCTTGTTCCAAACCTACTCTCACTAGGTTTACAGCTTGATCGAGTCAATCCACAAATCATTGCTGGATTCACTCCTGGGAACTCCGAGAAACTGCTCCAGAATTACTGCTTCAGTGTTGTACTTCCTACTGTGCGGCAGAGCAGACAACCACTTTCTGTAGGCATCTATCAACTGCTGAGCTAGACACGGTGGTCACATCCCTGGCATAAAGCAGGCAGTCTGAAATCATCTTTGGTATGACTTTTTGAAATAATCCCAAGATGATCCAACATTGTGGCTTTTGCCTCTGAATAAACTCTCACATTGATTTTTGATAAGGCCTAATAGTCAGCCTGCACCTCTCCAGTCAAAAAAGGGGCCAGTTGAATTATCCACTGTTCTCTTGGCCATCCGGATACCTTGGACATACATTCAAAGTTACTAGAAACACCTACACATCATCTTCTTGGCCCTAGTTTTGAGAGTGTGTCTTTCATGTGTGCCTATCCTCCCCTGTTACTGCCCTCTGTGGCTGATCTAGGCAGGATCTTTGGCAACTTGCTGCTGTAGTTCCTGCTGCGAGAGCTTTTGTTGCTTTTCTAGCGGAAGCTGGGTCTGCTGCTGCTGCTGCTGGGTTAGTAGGTGCAGGAATTGCTGCTGAGTCTGCTGCCGTACCTGCTTCTGTTCAGCCAGCCATTTGATAAATTGCTTTGGCTCTGTCTTGTGCCAATATACATAGAGAGGGAAAAATAAAAAAAATCCACAGAAAAAAAATGCATCAAAAAAATGAGGGTAATAGGGAGAAAGAGAAGAAAATAAAATATCCTTTTTTTTTTGTCATGAAGTTTGAGGGAGCCCCCTTACTTTTCACTCTTAGAGCATCTAGCCTTCCAATCCTTCTGATCAACTGTGAAACTCCCACTGCTGACACAATTTGTGAACAGGTAGTCATCCAGGCACTTCCAGGCCAACTTCCTCAACTCTTTCACTTCCACTCAGATGTAATCCTGGGGCTTCAGCCATTGGGTCCCCACTTGTCTTTGTTTTACTGACAACGATATCTTCACTCCTCTCTTTTTCATTTTGTACATCGCTTTGACTTACTTTGAAAGAAAAGCGATTTATCAAGATTAATAAATAAAATGAATGTATGATTTAATCTTCTCCACTCTAAGTATTTCCAGTATCCATGTGAGACTTGGCCTTCCTACCAGTCCGCCCCTGACTTTTCTAAGCCTCGGGGTGTGACCATTCTAGATGGAGCTTGGTCCCTTCTGCTGAAGTGCCACTAAGGAGCACCTTTTTTCCCTTCTGCCTTTCTTTTATTTTGCCCAGCTTTATTGTCAATCATTTACCTCTGTTCCTGAATTGTTGTGGAATCTGTTCCATGGTTTCTGGGTCTTTGCCTGCCTTAGATTTCATATGCACCTTGTTACACTCACAAAGAAACTGAAAGAAAAACCCTGAGGAATAAAACAAGATGTAGGGCTGATTTCACCCAGTAACATGTGTGCGTTTGTTTGCAGCACTCTTTAAGGCCACTGTGATAACTATTCCATGACCATTTGAATACCTTTTTTCCTTTCTCTCCTTCCTGCCAGATGTACTGCTGCTGCTATTCCATGATGACAGTGCTACTCCTCTAGTTCTGGTCTTTTGTTACCTGCTGAAATTCACTTCAAAATCTTACTAGTGATGAGGGTTATTATTTCCATGACTGAAATATCATTAAAAAAAAACAACCACCTCATAAATATAGAGAGCAAGATATCATCTATCCTGAGCGTGGTTTCTGGCCATAGAGCAAGACATCATCTACCCTGAGCATGGTTTCTGGCCATAGAGCAAGACATCATCTACCCTGAGCATGGTTTCTGGCCAGGAGCTATGCACTATTTTTGGATGACTCAGAATATGTCCTGGGGTAGCCTCCTGCTGAAGACCTTTATGGAAACTGTGAAGGCAGTCCATCTTAGCTGGTTTATCTAAAGGCAACATGTACCTGGCGCTTACAGCCTCTCTTTCAGCTTGCAATATCCTGACAAGATCAGATTCTGGCAAACGGAAGCTGTTGTGTATGATATGCTGGTGCAACCTGGAGACCCTGTTAGATTTCCCCAAGGTCCAGTTATACATGTGTTGCTAAAGCACTTTGGAAACCCTGAACAAATCCTACTGTGGCAAAAGTAGTGGCTTTGCACTTGGGTGGATTTATTTATTTATTCTTCTGCATTTCTGTGTTGCATGGTTTGAAATCTCTCTACATTTTTCCAAGACAGATATTGCTAGTAACTGTGTTTGTTAATTACAAAAAAAAAAAAAGTTTGGGCTATTATCCTCTGGATCTGGTTACTCATAGTGCGTTGCAGAGGGTCATCAAGAACTTCTTTAGTTAGAATTATAGTAAAGTGCATTGCAAGTAGAGACACATTTTGCTACCTGTCCTTATGATCAGATAAGTTAAATTTTATATATAAAGTTAGCCATAATATAGATTGCTTTCTTGTTGGCATTTATTCTTCTGCATTTCTGTGTTGCATGTTTTAAAATCTCTCTAAATTTTTCCAAGCTATTAGATATCACTAGTATTGTATTAAGTAACTGTATTTGTTAATTACCAAAAAAAGACTGGTATCTACAACTGTTGTTTGTTCCCTCCCACCCTGCCCCACACTCACCCACCTCTAGGGTGTTTTCTTCTTAATAGTTCTTCCAAGGACTTAGGTTAAATGAATAAGACTTAAGTACCTGTTATATAACACTGTAGCGCTACTCCTAATATCCACACAGGGTAACCGTATGGCCACCTGGAGGGTCCTGCCAAGTACTGCACAGGCCCGCCTGCATCTGTGCACGTGTTTCTATACTGGCAACCTCCCATCCACCAACTGGGTTCCTATTTACCTCTGAGCAGGTTCCCCGCTTGCAAGCTATCCCCTGATGGTTTCTAGCAATTCTGAGACTCCTCACATCTAAGGGTCACACAGTTCCTAGAAATACACTCACAGACCAAATATACACAATACTGGGATCGTTAGTCAGTCTAAGACAGGCAGAGCTAACAAACTAATAAGTTTATTAAGAAAAAGTAGGAACAATGACCCGATAAAAGTTTTAAATTACAAGCAGGATTGAAAGATTTGATTAAGATTCAACACTAATTGTATATTGAGATGGGTGATTTATGCTCTGATTCGTCCATGTGAACTCATTGGGTGCATAAAAAGAATGATTAAGGTCAGACTGAATGAACACAAGAGTTGCATTACCACAGAAAAAGTGTTGGCCCCTATTGTACAACACTGCATTGATTTTTCACATAGTTATTCAGGTCTTATATGGACAGTAATTATTCACATTCCTGAACAGTGTCTCGGGGGCAACACAGAAGTCAAGTCTTTCCGTCGATAAGCAGGCTGAATTAGCCATGCTATTTGGGTGACGTCATCAGACGGCGCACTGGATCGGACATTTTCTTCAAAGATTAAAGTCTTTTGTGCTATTTCGCAACTCCTCAGCGGCAGTTATTTTTCTTCCACTCTTGGGCACAAACATGTTTCTTCTATTCTCCTCAGCAACAAAAACCCCCCAACAACAGCACTTTTCAGTCTCATATGGCCGCAAAAAATCCTGGCTTTAAGTATAGTCAGTGCAGACATATAATGTCCATCACTGATAACCATAATTATTGTTACATCTTTTTGGGCCCCGACCATGACCAAGTGTCATGTCGGGATTGCAGGTGCATGTCCCCGAGAGCCCAAAGAGAAAGGGCCACTAAAATAGTTAGCCTTCGTTGGGACCACTCGCCAAATTCGGGCTCATATGCCCCCACCCTGGGACATTCCAATCAAACCTCCCCAGGGTCCAGGATAAAGTCTTATAACCTACCCAGACTGTCCTTTTCAGCTGAACTGAGACAAAAAAAACATCAACCCACATCAGATTGGACAAAGGTAAAAAAGATCTGGGAAGAACATGGTCCTGACTCAGGTGCTCAGTATGCGCCGCAAGAAACTTGATGCACGACGCAACAGCCGGTACAACCGACTAAGCCGGATACTACGTCGAAAAAGAGAGACAACACATCAACACCATCCAGCATTCATAAGCTGAAGCGTTCCACCACAGCGCAAATTGTGTTATGTCCAGGCAAACATGACACAATGACGCACTCCCATCATCACGACGCATTGACACATACTCAGCACACAAATCACGGCGCACCACACCATCATCTAAATCCTCCCAAGCAGCACCAACCCCCTTTTATAGCTGCTTTTTTTTTTTGACCCAGCAGCTCTTTAAGGTGTTGGTAGTCCCATGAGGTTGGGGCTGCCATTGCATTAAAGGGCTGCTTGACAAATAATTTTGTGCTGTGATGTTTGGTGTCACACACATATACACACCCCCCCCCCCCTCCCGTGATAGTGGGAGCCCTCCTGTGACAAAACATTGCAACTTAGTGAAACTAGGGGCAAGAGAGAAAAGTTGGAAAGCTATGACCACATATGCTTGTAATCTGGGCAATAAAATCCAAGATCTGCAGGGCTTAATGGTGGAAGCGGACTTTGTCATAGTTGCTGTTTTAGAGACCTGGTTCACTGAGTCTAACTGACTGGGATACAGCCATCCCGGGCTATAACTTGATAAGGAAGGAAGAGAAGACAGAAAAGGGCGAGGAATAGTTCTTTATGTCAAAAACAATACCCATCCAATTGAACTACAAGGGATGTGGGGTGTGGAAGAAGCATTATGGGCTGTCCTAACAAAACAGGATGATGCTTCCATTTACATCGGTGTGGTCTACAAACCTCCAACACCGGACCAGCCCCCGGACCAGAACATGGCGCGCCGGCACGCGCAGGTTACGCCTGCCTTGGGCAGGCGTAACATTTGAAATAAAGGTAGGGGAGGAATTAGTTAGGGCCGGGGGTGGGTTAGTTAGGGGAAGGAAAAGGAAGGTGGGGTGCGCTGGAAAGAAAGTTCCCTCCGAGGCCGCTCCGATTTCGGAGCGGCTTCGGAGGGTACGGAGGCAGGCTGTGCGGCTCGGCGCGCGCAGGCTACCGATTTTGCGCAGCCTTGCACACGCTGACCCCGGATTTTAAAAGATACGCGCGGCTAAGCGTGTATCTTTTAAAATCCAGCATACTTTTGTTTGCGCCGGTTGCACGAAACAAAAGTACGTGCGCGAGTACTTTTTTAAAATCTGCCCCATTATGTAACTATAGCATGGGTTATTTTTCCCTATATGCAAAACCTTGCACTTATCCACATTAAATTTCATCTGCCATTTGGATGCCCAATTTTCCAGTCTCACAAGGTCTTCCTGCAATTTATCACAATCTGCATGTGATTTAACTACTCTGAACAATTTTGTATTTGCAAATTTGATTATCTCACTCGTCGTATTTCTTTCCAGATCATTTATAAATATTTTGAAAAGTAAGGGTCCCAATACAGATCCCTGAGGCAATCCACTGCCCACTCCCTTCCACTGAGAAAATTGTCCATTTAATCCTACTCTCTGTTTCCTGTCTTTTAGTCAGTTTGTAATCCACGAAAGGACATCGCCACCTATCCCATGACTTTTTACTTTTCCTAGAAGCCTCTCATGAGGAACTTTGTCAAACGCCTGGAGAAAGAACTAGAAGACTGGGAGATAATGAGAGAGGTGGAACAACAGTGGGCCAAATTAAAATGAACTATTACACATCTATATGTTAGAAAAGTAAACAAGAGTAAAAAGAAAAAGAAACTGATCTGGCTTTCAAAGTAGATGGCTTAAAAAAATGCAGACAAAAAAAGTATAAAGGATCCCAAAAAGAGGCACACAGGAAAGAATGATGAAGAAATAAATCAGGAAAGCAAAAGGTCACGTGAAAGAAAGGATTGCCAAAGAGGTAAAGAGGGGTGATAAAACATTTTTTAGATATTTCAGAGAAAAAAAAGAGGCCCTAAGTGGTATAGTGAAATTAAAAGGTGACAAGGAAAAATGTGTGGAAAGAGACAAAGAAAGAGCAGAAATATTAAACAAATACTTCAGTTCAATGTTCACTAAAGAAGACCCTGGAAAAGAACCACTGCAGGCTGACAAGACTGTAGAGAAAAGAATGTATGGGAAGAGCTAGGAAAACTGAAAGTGGATAAGGCCATGGGGCCAGATGAGGTACATCCCAGGATACTGAGGGAGCTCAGAGATGTGCTGAACAACCTGTTCAATAGATCTCTGGATTTGGGAGTGGTGCTGTGTGCCTGGAATAAAGTGGTGGTGGTCACATTACACAAGAGTGGTGGAGAGGAGGCTGGAAACTACAGGCCGGTTAGCCTCACCACAGTGGTAAGAAAATTAATGGAAGCTCTGCTGAAAGAAAGGATAGAGAACTATCTACAATCGGTGGGTGGCTGGATACGAGGCAGACAAATCTGATTGATTTTTTTGTTTGGGTAACTAGAGAATTGGATCAAGGAAGAGCACTCTGTTAGGGAGTTAGCCCTCCGGCCACGCTGGGAGCCCTTTCGTACTACTATTGGCAATGTGGTACCCCTGTATGGAGAGACAGTGGAATGTGCTGCATGGGCGAACCAGTATGGCTTCCCTGACCATGGGTGAAAGTGCCTGGGAGGAACCAATGAGGGCTTCACCTGTACAGGCTGTCATTCCTGCAGGTTGAGTCCTTGGTGTATATGGTCAGCAGGACTTAGGCGATTCTCAGTGTATGACAGAAGAGACAGTCTGGGTCTGAGTTCAGGTCGGGGCAGGTAGCGAGCAGCTGTGTCTAGAGGGTGATCCAAGGTCGTGGTAAGTGGCAGGCAAGCAGAAACCAGAAGATGATTCGAGGTCGGGGCAGGCAGCGAGCAAGCAGAAATCAGGTCCAGAACCAGAATCAAAAGCAGGAAGACAGAGGCAGAAGATGCGAATTAGCAACACTTACTGAGGAGCAGGCTACTCAGGAGACCTGTTGCTGAGGTGCCGGCTGGTTACCTAACTTTCTTATATATGTTATGTTTTAACTTGGTTTGTGGGCCCTTGGGTCGTGGAGAGAGCTGACTCCACCCACAGGGAGGAGCCCTGTGGGGACTCTCCACGACAGGCGGGGTCTCAATAGTGATGGACACAGGAGTCGGAGAATATTTATTATACAGCAAAGAGAAACCCAAGGAGCGGGTTGTAAACTCAGTCCTGGAATTAGAAGACCTTGGATGGATTCTCCAGTAGTGGTCCGCAGGGAGGGGTAACCTGGGGAATCCTGGCTTCTTGATAATCTTGTGCGTGGTAGCTCCAGTAGTGATCCGTCGTGCAGGGTAGGCCGGAGGCAGATGTGAGTAACTGGTACAAGACAGCGTAAATCCGGTACTGGTCCGCAAGGTGGGGTAACCCGGAAAGTACTTGCTTCAGATATAGCTTGTGCGTTATAGCTCTGGTAGTGGTCTGCAGCGCGGGGTAAGCCAGAGGTAGGTGTTGGCAATTGGCACAAGGCCCCCTAGGGGGCAAGACGGCCACTAGATAGGACGTGCGGGAAGCGAGCTCCTGCGCAGCGCTTTTTTCCTTTAATATCTATCTAAAGAAAATGCCCCATACTAAACGAAAGGGGAAAATCCAGGGAGTATTGACTAGCTCTCCAGTTGTTGACCCTTTCCAGCCGCGCATTGAGGGCTTCCTGGCGGAAGCAACTGAAATGCCAGAGGGGCTGGTCGCTGGGGGGACGCCAGTAGAGTGAACGCACTCTCCCCTGAGCCCTGGCGAGCTGAACAGGCCGGCACATCCAGCACAGAGCGAATCGTCCCCGCTTGAGTCGGTCCGAAGTGGTTTACAACGGGAGTCTTTGGAGGTTGAGCGGGTGAGCCCCTGGACGTGCGAGATTGGGATGGCCGTCCCGCGAGGAGGAGAAATTTGTGGGTTGCTGGAGATGGGTCCTGGAGGAGAAGAGCCGACCCAAACTGCTACTACAACCGCAGGTAACATGCGCACGGCAACACAGCGGGAACTGGGTGAGACCCAACCGGAACCCATAGCAGTTAATGTTAATCTTGGGCAACCTGAGGACATAACACTGGGGAAAGTTTGGTATGCCCTGAAAGCTATTGATATGGCTTTGAAATCGATAGCTCAGTCAATAAGTGAAGTAAAAAAATCAAACTAAGGAGAACAATACCTTGATTTGAGCCTTCAATTTAAAAATACAAGACCATGAGGAAGGACTACAAAAAATGGAATCCTTACAACAAAATTTTGTAAAGTCAGAAATGGCAACAGAAAAAAGAATTGTGAAAGTTGAGAATAACTTAAGGATGATGAATCTGCGAGTGATACATTTCCCTGGGGTCAGGATGATCTCGCCTGCTGAGTTGTTTAAAACATACATGAAGGAAATATTAAAGATACCAGAGACAGCGTTACCTGTATGCACTAGAGCACACTACCTTCCCCAGCCGGGTCGTGAGGTTGAAGGAGAGAATATACCTTCCATGAACATTCTGAAATATTAGAATTATCAATAGAATCAGAAATAAAGGAAAGAAAAGCTATGTTAATAACGTTTGCGTTTATATCAGACTGAAACTATGTTTTGAAAATGTTTTTGAGAAACAGATTAGCTTTATTTTATGGAGCTAAGTTGTGGATATATCCTGATGTAATTAAAATAATGCAGCAACGCAGGAATTAATTTCTTGCTATGAAAGAAAGGGGTATTAGCATGGGAGCCCAATACGTCTTAAAATTTTCCTGCAAATGCTGCGTTAGATACCAAGGAAATAGTTATGTGTTTTTCGATCCAATGCAATTGAAAGATTTCCTGTTGGGTCATCCCCATGAAGTTCCCGTAATGTGATCGCCTTAAAAGATAAAGGGTAGTTCCCCTATCTTAATTTAGTATATATGAAAAAATTGCTTGTTATTTGCTCTAATATTCTCTTGCCCCTGAAATTCCTATATTTAGGTGCATAGTCTGGAGATATTCTTTTTTCCTTAATCTTATGTTGTGATCCTACATTTATAAGTTTTATTTTTCTTTTCTTTTCAGTATATGTACCAAATTTCATTTGAAATATTTCATGTAAAAATTTGTGAAATTTGAAAATTAAAAATAAAAAAAGAAGACCTGGGATGGATTCTCTGGTAGAGGTCCACAGGGCAGGGTAACCCGGGGAATCCTGGCTTCTTGATAATCTTGTGCGTGGTAGCTCCAGTAATGATCCATCGTGCAGGGTAGGCCAGAGGCAGATGTGGGGAATTGGTACAAGACAGAGTAAATCCGGTAGTGGTCTGCAAGGAGAGTACTTGCTTCAGATATAGCTTGTGCGTTGTAGCTCTGGTAGTGGTCCGCAGCGCGGGGTAAGCCAGAGGTAGGTGGTTGGCAATTGGCACAAGGCAAAATGGATCCGGTAGTGGTCCACAGAGCGGGGTAACCCAAGGATCCCACACAGCAGGATAGTTGTGTTAACGAAGAGTAGGTCTTGTACTCACAATGCAGTAGAGAATATGTAGTAGCAGCAGCGGAGGTCCGATGCAGGAGAACTCACTTAGGTGAAGAAGGTGAGACAGGCAGGAGAGGCTCTCCGAGGAGGGGATAGCCCTGAGTGCAGCAAGGCCCCCAAGGAGCGGGTCCCTGAGTCACTCAGCCAGGAACACCGGTATAGCGATGCGAAGCGTCTCAGAGAAAGGAATAGCAAGATGGAACCCTTGCTAACTCGTAGGTAGGAAAGTCCGGTTAGCTTAAATACACGTAGGCAGTTGTTACGCTTGGGCTGAGTTCAGGGGTAGTGAACACCACCCAAAGGGGTGGCTCCAGGTGGAGAGAGACAGGGATGGCTGGAAACCGTGGCTGGGTCAGGGCAGACAGCAAGAAGCAGTGTCTGGGTCTAGGCTGGGTCAGGGCAGGCGGCAGAGCAAGGCAGGTCAGAAGGCCCGTAGGCCACACACACACAGACGGCCCGTAGGCCAGACACCGTAAGCGGGGCAAGGCAGGTCAGAAGGCCCGTCGGCCACACACCGTGAGCGGGGCAAGGCAGGCCAGAAGGCCCGTAGGCCACACCCACACAGAAGGCCCGTAGGCCACACACCTGTAAGCGGGGCAAGGCAGGTCAGAAGGCCCGTAGGCCACACACACACACAGAAGGCCCGTAGGCCACACACCGTAAGCGGGGCAAGGCAGGTCAGTAGGCCCGTAGGCCACACACACACACAGAAGGCCCGTAGACCACACACCGTAAGCGGGGCAAGGCAGGTCAGTAGGCCCGTAGGCCACACACACACAGAAGGCCCGTAGGCCACACACAGTAAGCAGGGCAGAGAGCCCGTAGGCCAAACACACACAGACAATAGAGCAGAGGGCCCGTAGGACCGCATGCACAGTAAGCAAGGCAGGGCAGGGCAGAAGGTCCGAAGACCATACACAGCACAAGGTAGAAGGCCCGAAGGCCGCGCAGGGCAAGGCAAGACAAGACAAGGTAGAAGGCCCGAAGGCCGCGCACGGCAAGGCAAGGCAAGACAAGGTAGAAGGCCCGAAGGCCGCGCAAGGCAAGGCAAGGCAAGGCAAGGCAAGACCGAAGGCCCGAAGGCCACCAAGACTAGGCTAGACAAGACAAGGTAGAAGGCCCGAAGGCCGCGCAAGGCAAGGCAAGACAGAAGGCCCGGAGGCCGCGCAAGGCAAGGCAAGACAGAAGGCCCGAAGGCCGCGCAAGGCAAGGCAAGACAGAAGGCCCGAAGGCCGCGCAAGGCAAGGCAAGACAGAAGGCCCGAAGGCCGCGCAAGGCAAGGCAAGACAGAAGGCCCGAAGGCAGGGCAAGGCAAGACAAGGTAGAAGGCCCGAAGGCCAGGCAAGGCAAGACAGAAGGCCCAAAGGCAGGGCAAGACAAGGTAGAAGGCCCGAAGGCCACGCAAGGCAGGCTAGAGCAGGGAGCCCAGGTGAGCTCGATGCCGAAGCACCGAGGCAACTGTCAGGCAGGGTTATAAGGGCACACCCAGAGCATAGAGTGGACAGAGGAGATGGACTGGGCCTGTCAGGAAAGCCAGCTCTAGAGGGACCCCTGGTGGTGAGGCGGTTGCACAGCAGCCACAGCCGTAACAGTACCCCCCCCCTCAAGGCCTCCCCCTCCTCCAGGGTCCCATTTTTGCAGGGGGTACTCAATAATAAAGTCAGACCCCTCCGGGGGCGATGCAGCAGGTTCAACTCCTTTCTGAGGCAGCAAGGCAGTCCATAACCCCTCCTGGGGTGATAAGGCAGACACAACCCCAACCTGGGGCAGCAAAATCATCCATAACCCCTCCTGGGACAAGGCGGCAGAGTTAGACCTCTTCTGGGGCAAGGTGGCAGGTTCCATTCCTTCCTGAGGCAACAAAACAGTCCATAACCCCTTCTGGGGTGACAAGGGGAACACAAACCCCACCTGGGGCAGTGAAATAGTCCATAACCCCTCCTGTGACGACAGCAGGGACGGTCCGGACCCTTCCAGGGTCGGCATCAGGGCCGGCACAGACTCCTCCCGAGTCGGCAGCTGGATCGGTACAGCAGGCTCAGATGGTTGAACAACAAAGTCTGTTGGCAGGACCGGTTCGGACCCCTCCGGGGACTGCAACAGGGCCGGTTTGGACCCCTCCGGGGACTGCAACAGGGCCAGTTCAGTAGGCTCGGATGGCTGAGTCAGAAAGTCTGTCAGTAGGACCGGTTCGGACCCCTCCGGGGACGGCAGCAGGACCGGTTCAGTAGGCTCAGATGGCTGAATCAAAAAGTCTGTTGGCAGGACCGGTTCGGACCCCTCCGGGGACTGCAACAGGGCCGGTTTGGACCCCTCCGGGGACTGCAACAGGGCCAGTTCAGTAGGCTCGGATGGCTGAGTCAGAAAGTCTGTCAGTAGGACCGGTTCGGACCCCTCCGGGGACTGCAACAGGGCCGGTTCGAGCCCCTCCGGGGGCGGAAGCAGGACCGGTTCAGACCCCTCCAGGGGCAGCAGCAAAACCGGTTCGGACCCCTCCGAGGACGGCAGCAAGGCCGGTTCGAGCCCCTCCGGGGGCGGAAGCAGGACCGGTTCAGACCCCTCCAGGGGCAGCAGCAAAACCGGTTCGGACCCCTCCGAGGACGGCAGCAAGGCCGGTTCGAGCCCCTCCGGGGGCGGAAGCAGGACCGGTTCAGACCCCTCCGGGGGTGAAGCAGCGGGCTCGGACTCCACTCGAGGCGATGAAGCAGGCTCGAACACCTCTCCGGGCGTTGTAGCAGGTTCGGACCCCTCTCGGGGCGATGAAGCAGGCTCGGCGCCTTCTCGGGGCGATGAAGCAGGCTCGGCGCCTTCTCGGGGCGATGAAGCAGGCTCGAACACCTCTCCGGGCGTTGTAGCAGGTTCGGACCCCTCTCGGGGCGATGAAGCAGGCTTGGCCCCCTCTTGGGGTGAGACAGCAGGCTTGGATCCCTCTTGGGGCGATGAAACAGGTTCAGGCCCCTCTCGGGGTGATGAAACAGGCTTGGACCCCTCGCAGGGTGATGCAGCAGAGTTGGACCCCTCTTGGGGTGATGAAACAGGTTCAGGCCCCTCTCGGGGTGATGAAACAGGTTCAGACCCCTCGCGGGGTGATGAAACAGGCTTGGACCCCTTGCGGGGAGATGCAGCAGAGTTGGACCCCTCTTGGGGTGATGAAACAGGTTCAGGCCCCTCTCGGGATGATGAAACAGGCTTGGACCCCTTGCGGGGAGATGCAGCAGACTTGGACCCCTCTTGGGGTGATGAAACAGGTTCAGACCTCTCATGGGGTAATGCAGCACGCTTGGAAGGCAGAGCAACAAGGTTAGAATTAAGGCGCAGGGAGGACAAAGATTGTACTGCCGTGGGCTTGATACTTTGAGCCAGAAGCTCCTGCTTTTGTTTCTGGAGGAGCTGCTTAGAGAGGGCACAGGCAGTTCTAGGACGTCTAGGGAAGGTGCTCGTTAGTGTCTTAAGTGCAGCTGTGGGAAGCAGAGCTCTGCTAGAGTTAATTACTTCTCTCAGCTTTCGTTTCTGAGGCTCTAGCGTGGAAGTTATAGAAGGCTTCTTAACCTGGTGAGTTCTAAGATTTTCAGAATTAATACTTGTTTCCTGGTAGCAAGTTTTTTCAAAAGTGTCCAGAGATGAAGTGCTAGAATGCTTAATCCACAAACTGCTACATGAAATAGTGTTGCTAACTGGGCCAGAAGCTGAACGCCCGGTAGTAGAACTAGCTGAGCTTTTGGGAGAAACAGATGGCCCGTTAGCTTTGCAGCGGGGGCAGGGTTCGCCTGGAGGCAAAAGGCACGGAAGACAGGAACATTTCCACCATCCTGGCTGTGGAGTAGAACAGTTTAAACACTCTTGATAAACAGAGACATTTCTCTTATTGCAGTTACTGCACAACCAGTGTTCCTGACCAGCAAGTTGACAGGCTAGACAGTTCTGATAGCTTAGGTAATTCAAGGTCTGACAGGAATTGCAGGTATAAAACTTTGAAGGAGGCATCTTGTAATAGGGAAAAAAAAAGGTTGACTCACCGGTTTAGCACACAGAGCTATCTCTTCCCCTGGAAATTTATGGCTTCGGCATACTGTTACGCTTGGGCTGAGTTCAGGGGTAGTGAACACCACCCAAAGGGGTGGCTCCAGGTGGAGAGAGACAGGGATGGCTGGAAACCGTGGCTGGGTCAGGGCAGACAGCAAGAAGCAGTGTCTGGGTCTAGGCTGGGTCAGGGCAGGCGGCAGAGCAAGGCAGGTCAGAAGGCCCGTAGGCCACACACACACAGACGGCCCGTAGGCCAGACACCGTAAGCGGGGCAAGGCAGGTCAGAAGGCCCGTCGGCCACACACCGTGAGCGGGGCAAGGCAGGCCAGAAGGCCCGTAGGCCACACCCACACAGAAGGCCCGTAGGCCACACACCTGTAAGCGGGGCAAGGCAGGTCAGAAGGCCCGTAGGCCACACACACACACAGAAGGCCCGTAGGCCACACACCGTAAGCGGGGCAAGGCAGGTCAGTAGGCCCGTAGGCCACACACACACACAGAAGGCCCGTAGACCACACACCGTAAGCGGGGCAAGGCAGGTCAGTAGGCCCGTAGGCCACACACACACAGAAGGCCCGTAGGCCACACACAGTAAGCAGGGCAGAGAGCCCGTAGGCCAAACACACACAGACAATAGAGCAGAGGGCCCGTAGGACCGCATGCACAGTAAGCAAGGCAGGGCAGGGCAGAAGGTCCGAAGACCATACACAGCACAAGGTAGAAGGCCCGAAGGCCGCGCAGGGCAAGGCAAGACAAGACAAGGTAGAAGGCCCGAAGGCCGCGCACGGCAAGGCAAGGCAAGACAAGGTAGAAGGCCCGAAGGCCGCGCAAGGCAAGGCAAGGCAAGACCGAAGGCCCGAAGGCCACCAAGACTAGGCTAGACAAGACAAGGTAGAAGGCCCGAAGGCCGCGCAAGGCAAGGCAAGACAGAAGGCCCGGAGGCCGCGCAAGGCAAGGCAAGACAGAAGGCCCGGAGGCCGCGCAAGGCAAGGCAAGACAGAAGGCCCGAAGGCCGCGCAAGGCAAGGCAAGACAGAAGGCCCGAAGGCCGCGCAAGGCAAGGCAAGACAGAAGGCCCGAAGGCAGGGCAAGGCAAGACAAGGTAGAAGGCCCGAAGGCCAGGCAAGGCAAGACAGAAGGCCCAAAGGCAGGGCAAGACAAGGTAGAAGGCCCGAAGGCCACGCAAGGCAGGCTAGAGCAGGGAGCCCAGGTGAGCTCGATGCCGAAGCACCGAGGCAACTGTCAGGCAGGGTTATAAGGGCACACCCAGAGCATAGAGTGGACAGAGGAGATGGACTGGGCCTGTCAGGAAAGCCAGCTCTAGAGGGACCCCTGGTGGTGAGGCGGTTGCACAGCAGCCACAGCCGTAACAGCAGTGATGTCATGCAGAGGGGACGCCCCCGAGGTTCCTGCCATGATGTGCACAAGAAAGAGGCAGGTGCACGCGTGTCCTAGGTCACTCCGGGTTCAAGATGGCGACAGGGATCGCCCTCACCGTCCCGAAAACGCTAAGGAGGTCGGCGTGCAGAGGCAGAGACAGCCATCTTAGCCAGAATCGAGGCTACTGGGCAAAATGAGGTGAGCAGCAAAGGTCGCAGCCATCTGCGGCCTACGGGCACAACAATATATACCTTGAGGATGTGACATCATCAGTCATCGCTACAGGAAGTCCCATCTCGGGTCCTTGGAACAGCATGCTGTTGGAGGCTACTTTTGAGATGCTTCAAGTTAGAGGTGAGGAGCTTAGCACTGGAAAAGAGCTGGAGCCTAACAGAACCTCCCCTCCAAAGCCCTTCCCCAATCTCTTGGATCTGGGCTTGGTGGGAAATCGACAGTGAAATTCTTGGAGTAACTGTGGAGCCTGTAGATTGGAAGTCATGTCCCAGGCATTCTCTTCGGGGCCAAAACCCTTCCAGGCAATGAGATATTTCAGTTTATTACAAAGTCTCCTTGAATCCAAAATTTCTGCAAGCTCATATTGCATATCCTCTTCTACTGGAACATCCCTGGCTTGTGGTAGGGATCTTGAGGGCCAAGTGCGGATAGCAGGTTTAAGGAGCAACACGTGGAAAATGTTATAGATAGGCAATGAGGGGAGTAACTTCAACTTAGAGACTACTGGGCCTATATAATGGACAATGGGAAAAGGTCCCATGAAGCGTGGTGTGAACTTGAGGGATGGCAGATAGAGTCTCAGGTTGTGGGTGCTCAACCAAGCTAAGTCCCCTGGTTGAAGTTGTGGGGCAGGCCGTTTTTTATATGCCTGGGCTTTGGAATGTGCCACCGTCTGTTTCAGGAATTGATGAATAGAATGCCAAAGATACCCAATAGTGGGCAGTGGTACTGGGATCTGAAGGTGTTTTCCATATATCAAAAAAAGGAGAGGAGCCTATAGACTTATTGACATGGTTGATATGGCAAGCCTCTGCCCATGGGAGAAGTGAGGACCAGTTACCTGTCACAGATTGACATAGGACCATAGGAAGATTTTAAGTGATTGGTTGGTCTGTTTATTCTGACTGTTAGTTTGAGGATGGTATGTGGACAAAAAATTCAGAGTGAAACCACATTTCTTGCATACGCCTTGCCAGTAATGGGTGGTGAACTGATCACTTCGGTTAAATACAATGTGAGAGGGGAAGCTATGTAGGCAAAAGCCATGCTGTATGAAGAGTTGGGCTCATTTGGGTGCTGCTGGTAGTTCTGGGAGGGGCACAAAGTGGGCCATCTTCGAGAACCTGTTGACCATCACCCAGATGGTAGTATTGCCTGCTGATGGCAGTAGATCGGTGATAAAATCTTTAGCCAGGTGGGCCCAAGGATCCTTGGGAGCCGGGACTGGCTGAAGTAGTCTCCAGGGCCGGCCTCTGGGCGTCTTATTTGTGGTACAAGTCGGACACGAGTCTATATACCTTTTTAGATCTTGCTGCAGATGAGGCCACCATTAGTAGCGAGTAAGGAGTTCTAAGTTTCTAGCGAAATCTGGAAGCCCTGCAATGCATGAAGCATAGGCCCATTTTAGCACCTGTTCTTGAAGACGTAAAGGAACCAGTCTTCTCTAGAGGTATGGTCACAGCAGCAGCTAACTGGATCTTACCTGGATTGATAAATGGCCTTTGGGAGGGTCTGGGAGATTCTCCTCCTCGAAACAGCGGGATAGAGCGTCAGCATGATCTTGGTTCTTGTCTGCTGATCAATATCTCAGCTCAAAATCAAACCAATTAAAGAATAGGGTCCAAAGGTTCTGGCAGGGATTCAATCGCTGGGCCTGTGCCAAGTATTCAAGGTTTTTATGGTTGGTGTAAATTGTTACTGGATATCGGGCGCTTCCAGCAGGTGGCACCACTCTTCGAGGGCTAACTTAACTGCCAGCAGTTCTCAGTCGCCGTTGGTGTAATTCCTCTCCGCAGGGGAGAATTTTCTCAAGAAGAAGGCACAGGTTACTAGGGCACCATGGGGGTCATGTTGTAGCATGAGCAATTCTACTCCAAGTGTGGAGACGTCGACCTCTAGGATGAACAGCTTGGTTGGGTCCAAGTAGCGAAGACAAGGATCACGCGTAAATTCCTGTTTGAGGTGGTGAAAGCTTGGAGGGCTTCCTGATTCCAGACCTGGGGGTCAGCCCCCTTCTTAGTGAAGGCCATAAGTCGAGCTGACATCAAGGAGTAGTTATGGACAAATTGGCAGTAATAATTGGAAAAACCAAAGAACCGCTGTAGTGCTTGGAATCCTACCGGCTGGGGCCAGTGGAGAATGGCGTTTAATTTCTCAGGATCCATCCGGAGTCCAGTTGCAGAGACGGGAAGGGGAATTCTTTCTGCTTAAAGGAGCATTTTTCTAGTTTGGCGTATAACTGATGTTGTCATAGATGTGGTAGCACTTGCCTGATGTGCAAGCGGTGCTGTTCCAAAGTTCTTGGGTGAATGAGACAATTATGAGTGACTGTAGCAGGATTCAAAATATCTCATTTACCATCATCTGGAAAACTGCGGGTGCATTGCATAAGCCGACTAGCATGACCAGATATTTGTAGTGGCAGTCACATGCATTGAAAGCGGTTTTCCACTCATCCCCTTCTCAAATGCAAATTAAATTGTATGCTCCTGCAGGTCCAATTTAGTAAAAATGTATGCCTCCTTCAGGAGATCATATAGTTCAGTGATTAGTGGTAAAGGGTTCTTCTTCATGATCTTGTTCAAGCCACAGTAATTGATACATGGTCAAAGAGACCCATCCTTCTTGGCCATGAAGAAAAATCCAGCACCAGTGGGAGAGGATGAAGGATGAATAAAACCCTTGCCAGGTTATCTTGTATATACTAGGACATGGCGATGGTCTCTGGCTCAGAGAGAGGCTACACTCTACCCTGCAGCAGGATCTTTCCTTGCAGAAGTTCTATAAAGCAATCGTAGATGCTGGTGGGGTAAAACATCAGCCTGCTGTTGGCTGAAAACATGAGCGAACTCCGCATATTGTAGGGACAGGCCAGGGATCGTAGGACGTGCACACTTCAGCTATAACGCAGGAGGTCAGAGTTGAATCAAACTGATCCTGGCAGGTAGTTCCTCAGCTACAGCTGTAGAGATGCCCCATCAAAGTGGGATTGATGAATAATTAATCAAGGAAGGCCGAGAATTATCTTGTTAACTAATCTGGGAAGTACGTAGAACCAGATGGCCTCCTGGTGGAGAAGACCCATATGTATAAGGAGCGGATCCATTATTCGTACCACCCGATCTGGTACAGATTTCCCAGAGAACGAGGATCCTGAGAAGATGGTCGCCAGAAGTTCAGTAGGGATCCAGTAATGTTGGACCACGGCTTTGTCAATAGAACATTTGGTGGCCCCGGTATCCACAAAAGCGTTAGGGATACACATCTGTCCCTAGCGCCTCCTTGGCAGCGTGATCCCTCATTGAAATATTCTGTCGTGAAAGGGATCTTCACTTAGAATGGTTACCTAGGGATTGGAAAAGGGTTTTTCAAAAGATGGGAAAAGGATATATTGCCACATCTCTAATAGAAAATTCTTATAAACTGTTATACCGCTGGTATATATTCCCTCAAAAACTACACCAGTTTACACCACACATCTCTGATCTCTGTTGGCTGGCATATGCGAAGACAGGCTCATTCTTTCATATGTGGTGGGAATGTCCCATAATACAGGAGTTATGGCAGGGGATGTTTCAGTGGATGGGGGATATGATTCCTGGCTTAGCTGCTATTACACCGGGTCAGGCATTATTGGGTTTAAAAATTCCAGGTATAGTGGAAGAACATAACAGATTGGCTCATTATATTTTGACAGCTACTCGTTGCAAAATAGCAAAAGTTTGGAAGTCATCTGGGGTTCCAACAAAATGTTGCGTCCAACACTGCTCGACGCCCTCACTCCGCCCTCTTTACCTCTGTGGCGACTCCCTCCGGGTCTGATGGATGGCTGGCTGCCGCGGCGTCTCCATGCCGTCTCCCTCCGGCGTCCCCAGACCAGCTCGACATTGCAGATCCACCATGTTTGCCTGATGACCTAGGGTGCGCGCGCGCTCTGACTGAAGTACCAGCAAGGGCGTGAACCTCAGGGGCGTCCCCCTGCGATGACGTCATCTGCTTCCAATATTTAAAGGTCCCTATTTTCACTATCAGATTGAGTTAGCAAGTACGGACAGAAGGACAAATATGATACGTTTCCTCCAAGCTACTCTGCCTCCTCGGACTTACCAGAGATACCCGCTCCTCGGGGGCCTCGCTCTCTCTTTACCTTTCAGATTACAGATAGGAACCAGTACTCGCTCCTCGAGGGCCCATGTTCCTGGAGACTCTGAAGATTCTCTACTGCCTGGAAGATATCGCTACTACAAACAACTGTGAGTTACCATCGCTCTCTCAGAGCTTATCCTGGAACCAGGTACTCGCTCCTTGAGGGCCTAAACCTTTCCGGCTCCTGAGCTTCCTTGAGACCTTATGTGAGTTTTGTCATCTAGTTCTGTTCATGAACCCTGTCTACTCTGCCTACTCACGTTCTACAGTTTCTCAACAGCTCAGCCATCCTGGATCGCTGTTCCAGTACCTGAGGGACTACAGCCCTGCCGGGCATATCAGCTCACTACTGCCACCTCTGGTGGCTTCATCACCTGTTTAATAAAAGAACTACTGTGTGTCTGTTTCCATACTCAAGCCTAACCGGTGGTCCTTCTCGGGGTATCCTCCCGAGAGCGTGGTCATCTGCCATCGGCCCAGGGATCCACCCACAACTATATCAAAGACTACAGATTGCTACTCCGCAGTCTACTAGTACAGATTTCCTTCTGCTTGCTCCTCCCATCAGCATACAGATTCAGAACATTACTAACTCCTCCTTCTTTGGAGTCAATCATAACAGATTGCTAACTCCCAGCTCTAACACAGAGCTTTCTCAACAGATTGCTAACTCCTCCCCTTTCAGGAGCCCGCAACATAGATTCTCAACACAAAAGCAGCCATACAACTTAAGCTGGACAAAATATATTTATTGTCTAAAATCACTACTCATCAACACAAATGTGTCCTTAAATTTGAAAAGACTTGGCAAGTTTATTCAACGTGGAAATCTGCACAGGAAATCTGCACAGGTCTCCTTCTTAGGTCACTGTTTGATGTGATGCTCTATGTACTTTATTTTCACAGCGGCTAGTGATATGGTCTATTTGTTCTACCCTTACATTTGCTTCTCAACAGGATTGTACTCTACTCACTGTTGCATATATAGGAGGGGGGGGGGGGGTGTAGGGATAGAAAAACTGTCAGGGATAAGAAGTCGGTGGATGAATCCACAACACATTTGCCTCTAACGATACTCATGGGGTTTACGCTGACTTAATCTCGATATATGTTATAGTGACTTGTTTCTGTATCACTCTCATATTGTTATGTCACACACTATGATGTAAAGGATTCACTGTTCATTATGTTATGATTAATAAAAATTTAAATATCGAAATATTCTGTCACACACCCAGGAGAGGTGGCTGGGTGCACGTTAGTAAAGTGGATGCTTAACACTGAGTGCCCGTTTTCCATGCTGCTTTATTAGTTTCGGCCTGTAAGTCTCAGCTGGGAGAACAGAAAAAAAGATCTGTGCTGAGGCGCTGACTTCTCCAGGCACTGGATAAATGTAATATATGGTATTTAACTAGTTTTTGCTATTTATTTCTTGTTCTTTTGGTAGAAACAATTTTTATTCTTGTTCTTTTACCTGTTCCTGCTCGCAGATTAAATCTTTTTCCAGCTTTTTGTTAATAAACTTATTGGTTTGTTTACTCTGCCTATCTTAGGCTGATCAATGATGCTTTCTGTATTTGGTCTGTGGATGCATTTCTAGGAACTGTGTGACCCCCTGGCTTGTGTGGGGTCTCAGTGTCCCTAGAAACCATCAGGAGATAGCTTGCGGGCGGGTGGGAGACTGCCAGTCTAGGAGCACGTGTGCAGGTGCAGGCAAGCCTGGTTAGTGCTTGCCAGGAAGACCCTTCGAGTAGCCATAGGGGTAACCCTGAATGGGTGTTAGGGGTAGCGCTCAGGCGTTTTGTGACACAAACCCTAAGCGAACCACATTCACTTATTGGAGGAATGTCTGGGACATTTCTGGCTCCTCCTATACGCCTCTTTTAAGGCCAGAAACAAGTTGTGTTATAAAGTTGTTTCTTCCTATTTAAATATTACTGAAAAGGCAACCTTCCACTATTATTGTAATGCGGGATTCAACGGTCATAACATAATCATGTCCTCAGTAGGGTCAGGTGACATGTCATTAACTCTCCTCCCTCCCCAACATTGCACAGGTTCTCAGTCTTGGCCAAAAGGTCAAGAAAGGATGTGGTCCCCACCTTATGACTCAGATCCTGTTCGGATTTTATGCTAAAAGAGGCTGAGAAATGATGTGGAATATCAAATTTAGCATTAACCGTTAGCTCTTGAAAGCTAGTCAAGATACGTATTAAGTTAGTCTAATATATAAGATCTCGTGTTTATATTTTTTGTTGACTTTATCCTGCAAAACTAACTCCAGGTCTGTAGGCTGACTCTATATCTAGCTTGGGGAGGACTATGGATCTTAGCGTGTTAATCCCAGTGTTTGTTTTTCCAGAGGAAGCTAGTGAAGACTGCCTTGTGAGCAGGCCCTTTAGAGTAAGCCTGAAATTCTCAGATTTCAAGAAACACAAAGCAGAGGAACCTGCCCCAGACCAGGTCAGACAATTGTAAGTCAGCTTTGGCAGGACTCAGATCTCCATATTGGTCTAGTTTAACTCTGTTCAGAAGAGGATGTTTACAAATTAGCACTTCAGTTCCAAATAGATGAAGATTCACTTGGTCTTCAGAGCAGTTGAAATTAGTGACTGCAAATATTCACATAAATCTGAAGCAGTCCAAGCTCATCTGGATTCTTCAAAAATATATATTGTTTTATCTGTGTCAGGGCCAGCCCGGTGGACTCAGTGGTCTTGCTGCATGCTGCAATGAAGCGAACCTCGGTCTGGTTCCTGGACCAGGCTTCTGCTCCCCGGGTTGTCTCAGGCTGGGAATGCAGTGTTCACAGCCTTTGAAGCAGGAGCATTGCTAGGCCCTTAGGCACAGTAGCCAACTTTTCCATGGATATTAACAGGACACCCCACCGAAGCCATTGCTAGGCACTTAAGGCTCCCTACCCTGAGATTTTGATAATTAAACCCCCCTTTCCCAAAAGAATCATGTAAAACAAACAAATCCCACAAATCACAGAACAGTGTGTAACAGTTCCTTCTGGCCTTATAATGTTTCTGCCCCAATCACACTGCAAGAACCAAGGGATACCCCATTCTGGTTGACTCTGCCTGTAATGTTTTGTCAATTTCAAGTCAGGGGGCTCTTACCAGCTCTGTTCCACTTGGTGGTGTGTGGTTTTCACAAATTTATTTAACTCTCCTCATAACAAAATAAATTGTACATAGAACATAAAAAGCTTAATACTGAAAATTACATTCCAATCATGGGATTCTGAAAACGTTTAAGAATTACCTAAAAATATAACAAAGGTTTTTGAAGCTATATAGGTCCCTTCTTCAGATGTCAGATTAGAGACATTAGCACAAGGAGAAGTGGAACGAGGCACAAAGCACACTTGGATATCAAGGCACAAAACAAGTATGCTGTGAAGTGTGTTTGAAGGTCTGAAAGGCAAAACCAAAGTCTTTTGCTCAATGTCAATACAGTATCTTTTAATGCAGATCAAAGTGGGGGGGACGGGGGGGACAGAGTTGGTTTTCCACTTTGATCTGCATTAAAAGTTATTGTATTGACATCGAGCATATTCATTTTGTGCCCGGATCAGAAACATTCACAACTGAAACAGGACTTATGTTGTCTCAATAGCTCAGGCACAATATTTTTGAATACTATTTACATAGATCCAATTAAAGCTATCACAGTCTGCCAAGAATGCAGTTTACCCCAGAAGCCAAATCTGCCACACCAAAACACTTCCTGGACTCAAACAGCAACAGCCCTATCTATGAAAAAGCAACATCGCAATTACACCAGGCCTTAGAAGGCTAATACATCTCCTGTTGGAAAATGTTAGGATTTTGCCTGCTACGCAGCCTTTCCAACTTCATGATACCTCCCCACCACCAGAGGCCCCCAGTATGCCTCATCACTAGTCTTGTCAAGTTCCTCCTCACTGCCCTTGCCATGCCCAAGTCTCATCCCTATGTAATCCTGCCTTGCAGAAGCTTCTTGTCTTCTCATGGTGTCACTTCTAGCTCCATGACCTGACCCTTGTTTTTTACCTTGCCCTAGCCTTGTGGCCTTCAGGCCTTCTTGCCTTGCCTTGTGGGCTTCTAGTCTCTTGCCTTGCGGCTCTTGGACCTATCCTACCTTGTTCCCTGGCTTGAGGCCTCTGGCCTATTCTCTCTTGTATCTGCCTTGGGGCCTTTGGATCTATTTTGGCTGTTCCAAGCCTTGCTGCTTTCGGGCTTCTGTGTTCTTTGTTCTGCCTTGTTAGTCTTGTCCTGTCTGTTCCAGTATCCAGTCCTGCCTGTTCCAGAGTCCTGTCCTTGCCTTGTCTTACCCTTGTCTTGTCTAATTCCAAGTCCTGTTCAGTATCCAGCCTTGCCTTGTCTTGCTAGACAGGCCTATCTTGTCTTCAGCCTTGCCTGCCCAGCTGTGCCTCTCCGGCCCTGCCTTCAGCCTTGCTTGTCCAGCCTTGCCATGCCAACTCATGTTCTTGCTGGTGTGGACTCACCACTATGTTGTACTGACGCCACAGAGATCTACTGGACCCCAAAACCCAAGGGCTCAACCTGCGGGGGAAGGGGCTGGCTAGGCAGAAGACCGGCCTTTGTCTTGTCCTATGTCCTGCCCTGCAGTCCCATGCCACTCCCCGGATGGGTTTCCTGGACTCCAGGGCCCAAAAAGAAAAGGATAACAAAAAGAAGATAGATCCAAAGTCCTTAAAATTCTTTATTGTAGTGAAAGACAAGCTGCCCAATAATTGCCCGACTCTGGCCGAGTTTCGCCCGCTTAGAGGGGGCTGCTTCAGGGGCTGTGTATGCAATGTATTATTCAAAAGGTACAATTGCAGTTTATGATAAATAATAATCGTCTATCGACGTTCTTGTTGTAGCACAAAATTAGGAACAAGATGGAATCATACGTCCCAATCGGAAAACCAATGAATAATCTTCTGTTTTAATGGAGCCTTATTAGATATCCTGTGAAATCTCCTTTACTTCCACGAAACATGTAGCATGGTTCCATCTTGTTCCTAATTTTGTGTTACAACAAGAACATCAATAGACGATTATTATTTATCATAAACTGCAATTGTACCTTTTGTTCTCCTCACGGCTTTGATAGATCGTCTTCCTTGTTGCTTTCTGGGTCTACAGAAAAGGACAAGTCAGACTATTGTTTTGGCATGTTTATATTTTGTATTGCTTAAGGGTTTGTTATGCTTTATTGTGTATGTTGACTGAAACCCGCTGAGATTGTTGGATCAGTGGAATAGAAACTGTGGAAGTTTATAATTAAATACATAAAAGACTCCTACACAGAAAGTGTACACTAGCAGAATTCCTAACTGTGATCCCACATGTAGAACACAGAAAAACCCCTCACCAAATACAAAATAAAGAACCACAAATTAGAAATACAAAAACTAAACTGGAACTCCAAAGAAGCTAGACTCTGTAGTGCAACAGTAGAAAAACAAATATCACCACTCCCCAGCACTCCTGTCCCTTGGCCTTAACCCTGTCTTTTCCCAATGCTGCAAATCCTAGGCTTGGACAATCCTAGGCCCAGAAGACAATCCGCCCCCCCCCCTCCCCCCAATCCTCTACGTAGCACCTCCTTGTCTTCCCTATCATCTCCACCCCTCTCCCTGAGCCCCTCCCTTCCCCACCATCTCGTTACTCCACCCTCTCTCCCCACCCAACCATCCCTCTGAACCCCTGAACCTACCTCTCCTAGGCTCCTTACCCTCTATCCACCATCTCCTGACCATCTTCCCAGCATCTCCACACTCTCTCCCCCTTCCAACCCCCCTGGCTGTCATGTCCTCTCTCTCCCAGCAGCACCAGCATTTTCAATTCTCCCATTTGCCCCTCCTCCTTGGCTACTAGACAGCAATGCCTGCCCTCCTCCTTACTGATGGCAGATCTTTCTTTCAGGCTGTCAGGCCCAATGGGGACTATGATGGCTGCTGAAGCAAAGAGTAGAAAGAGACAGGATTCAATCCTCCCACCCAACAGCAGCAAACGGAGGCAGCAGGACTGATAGTGCTAAATGAACCAGGCGGCAGCCTCCACTAATTTTTTTTTTCTGTTCCTGATGCTGTCCCTGCAGATAGCGTGGCCATGTTCTATCGCTGCCTCCGAGTACTGCACACGCCTCTACCATGTTCTTTGTCTGAGTCTGCGTGGGAGGCAGAATCAAAGACAGCAACAGAAGGCGAATCGAAGACAGCAATAGAACACGGCCATGCTACCTGCAGGGAGGATGTTGGGAATAGGAAAAAATATTAGCAGTGTGTCCCGCCGAGATCCAGGGCACCAAGCTTCAAACTCGGGGCACAGGCCCCATGTGTGGACAGTGACACTGCGATGACTAGTCTAAGCTGGGGGTGAGGATAGAAAAAAAACAAAAAGTAAAAATGACCAGGTAGTTGTAAATGAAGGCTCAAGGTGCCACAGTAAAAAAAAAAAGAGGCTGGTTCTGTTTGAGCTGGGAGTCCAAAGGAGCAGAAGGAAACTTCTAGGCCAAAAAAAAAAAAAATCAGTCAGGTTTGAACTGCATCCAAGCTGAATCTTGTTAACCCAGCAAATTGGAGTCAGATAGTCACAGGCTCCAGCCAGTTTGGAGGAGTTCCACTCGTCCCTGCATAACTCACATCTGAAAGCATCTGGGAGCCGTCAGCCCATCTTTTATGAATCAAGCAGGATGCTTTGAGGCAGGCAGTCAGAAAAGCAGGACTGGCCCGGTTTCAGAAAGGTGACCTGGGGGTCATCTGGCACGTTGCAGGTATGTAAACAAAGTTTATCAGAAGGCTTCAATTCATAAGCAAGAGCTAAAACAATCCTTTTGTTAATCATGAGTATCCCATTGATTGTTACGGTTACTTTCCTCAAATAATTGCATGTTCACAGGCGGGGCTGGGTCTAAATGGACATTTGAAAATCAAAAATCTAAATCTTGTTATGCCAGAGCTATACGTTTCCATCTATTTAGTTGTGCCTAGTAGATTTTGTTTAGCCTTTTGGCTGTTTTAATGAAAATGTAAAAGTCTGGGCCCAGGTGTGACACACTACAGATAATATATGTAGAACCCCCAAGGGGGAAAAGTAAAAACATTTTCCAGTACAGATCCACCCTAATTCTTAATGTGACATTTTAAATATATTATATGACTCTCATGCAATGGCAACATTGGACTACGTCATCAAGAAAGAGACTGCCGTCCAATCAAAGTGCCTTACAGTTGAATCATAGACCATAGGGTTCAATCCAAATAGATGATTTTTTATATGCAATTGACAAAAAGTGAAACAAAAATTGTCTTTATGAAAACCATGATCTTTGCTTAAACTGTATGGCATTTCGATTGTCTCTTTTTTTTTGATGCGCACAGTCCAATGTTGCTATTGTATGATGGCCATATAATACATTACTTTAAATTTCATGCTAAGAATTAGAGTGCATCGTTATTGGACACTGCAGCGTCTGACCTTTCTTTACAAGATACATGAGTTGGGGCTGGCCCTGTAGTTCAGTTCGCAGTGCTGTGCCCTGCGGTGCAGCACATCCAGGTTCCAATCCCCAATCCCCCAACATGGCTCAGGCACTATGGGTCTGGTGTGCTCAGGGAGGGAAGAAAGCTGCTGCTACCGGAGCAGACCCGGCCAACCACAGGGTAGCAGTGAGGGTGGGACTTGTAGGAGGTGTCCACCCCCCTCTGCACCCCTTATCCCAGCCAATGAGCTGCCCCAACGTGTCATCTGGGGAAGGATGCCCAAAGATCAAAAGAGAAAAAAATAAAAAAAGATGTTATCAAGTTGAAGCTCAACAGGAATCCCTTAGCAGGAAGGCCCAATCCTTTTAAAAAGACAAAAAACAAATTAACAAATTGGGTGATTCCTAATGACCTTGTTACTTTGTACTAGGTCTGGCAATTGCTCCCTTTGGCTTCCAGTTTAATCAGAATTGGTTTCCATTGGTCCTACAGTGCCATGAGCCTTCATTCATAACTACTCAGGGCTTTTCACTATTTTTTAACCCTCTTCCTCTTCCATCCAGATTGCAGCTCTCTCCTGGACCTGATATGCGTACACTGAATATGGCCACTGGGTGTCACTGTTGTACAGTGGCTGAGAATCCCCTCTCCACCCAGGGCTGTGAACACTGCCCTCCAAAACTTGCCCAGCCCCGGCTAGCTTGAAGGAGCAAAAGCTGATCTTGGGAATGTCGGTATATAAAAATCCAAAATAAATAAATAAATCAAACACAGGTCTCCTGCCTGGCAATGTGCAGAACTCCCTCGGAGCCACCGGGCTACCCACTGATGAATCACTTAACGAGGCCCAGATGCTGATCTTTGGTCTCTGCCTCGAGGAGGGCATACTGTGTATAATACTCTACGCTGGAGCAGTCCAGGTGGCTCCTTCTCGCCTGGATACCAAAATTATGCCAAGATGGTGACTGTGATAGCAGTACCACCAGAAGGGATGGGTTGTTGTATACAACTTGCAGGACCATTGAAAGAAAAGCATGAAAAAAATGTTATTCTTTTTGGGGAGGGGGGTGCTATTTAGGTGGAGGCTGGCAGCAGGACAATATTTTGGGTGCACAGCATATTCTCATCCGGAGCAATGAAAACTCAGCCTATACAATAGCGTGTGATAAATCAGCTGCTGGAGGTTGAGAAAAATAACTTGACCTGCTTACTGCGGAAGATGAGACCTGCAGTCAGGAGGAGAGCGATACTGCTGCGGACAAAAAAGACAGAAGAAAACCCACAAGGGTAATACCATGGGGGTGGGAACCAGGATATTGGACTGCACCGGCTTCCCTGCTAGGGCTCCATCCCCAAAAACTCTCCTGTTCTTTCACTCAGAGCTATTTCCTGTTTATGGCAAGCCAGCAGCAACTAGACAGATTTCTTTATTTGTTTTATTTAATTAAAAGATTGTCTAAACCACTTTCCTGGCCAAATGGCCGCCCAAGGCAGTGCACAACAGTGGAAAAAAAAAAAAACCAAACCCATCAAATGTATAAGAACTATATTCAGGATGTGGCACTGCAGGTGTGGCAGAGTTCAGGAAAATGACTTTGAAAAAGCAGAACCTCATCCACGTGCTGTCCTGTTTGTGGAGGGTTCATGGGTTACTCAGATCGTCCAGAACATATGCACGGCCCATGGCGAGGGGCACCATACAATTTCCATACAGTGGCATCGCTCCCTGTGCAAACTAGAACAAGGTCTGTCCCCCCAGACTTTTTGACTAATTGCCAGAAATGCACACAAGTTTTGGCCCCGACCATTATGCCATGGAAAACTGAATTAAAGTCTGCTTTGTGTCACAAGTCAAGCAAGTTTGATGGGCTCATCTTAGCCCTCCCTGCCTGCTTTCCCTCATCCAGAACCCAGTTCCTTGTACCTGCTTTCCCACATGGCAAAAACAGCATGGTCTCTTTCAGTACCCCAGCGGGATGGCCCATGATTGGAATAGCAGCGGAGTGATCTGTGCAGGGAGAGAGAACTGGACCGAGGAGAAGGGTGCTCTGAGGCCAGCAAGGAGGTGGCCTGTGAGAGTCCAGCATTTCAATGTCAAGAGATACTGAGGGCCAGAACTGAGATACACTGCTGAAATTCGCATAGCTCTGTTCTATGCTGTTGTCCCCAGCAACTATAACAGTAAAAAAAAAAAAACCCCCAAAAAACAACAGTAGACATAACCTTTAACAAGATGGAGTTTCCTGGCGCTACTCTCCTACCCTGACACAATTTTTCTGCCTCTCTTTTAAGACTTTTGACGGTGTCAGAACTGTGTTGCCATGTGCTTAAATTAACTACAAAATAATTTAAAGGCGGAATTTTCTTTTTTTTTTTAAAGCTGGCAGAAAACCAAGAAGCTGGACTTTAGAGGAAAAACAAGAATAATGAACTCAGACAGAGTATACTGATGGAAGAGACTGGAAAATAAAAGGCCTAGAAAATTCAGCTGCATTTTCGGCTGTGCTGGTAATGACTCTGGGGAGGGAGAGTGGGAGGGATTGCAGAGGAAAACACCCCTAGGCCTGAAAGAAGAAACATCAGCTGGAGCAGTGAAGCAGCTTGCTTGCCCAATTTAGCAGTGAGGGAGTCTGAGGTTAGCTTGTTGTTGGGCTCTGCCTTCTCCAGGAAATGCAGGGCAGAAGCCACCTGAAGGGAGTCATCGGTGCTTGGGGCAGAGGCAGGGCAGGGCAGAGATATACTGTACAAACTCCAGCCAGGCTCCGGACCTGCTTTATCGGGCTGCTGCCTCCCTCCAGGGACACTTCATGGCCTGTTTGGTTTTCCTCGGTCGTTCTGCGCGCTCACACTTGTTGCCACGAGCCCCCCTGACGAATTCTAGCCTCTTAAGCTAATGGAGTCGGGTTTCATGGCTTGGGAGGAACTGGGAAGTTCACAGGGCAGTCTTGCAAGTAATTGTTGCAACAGGAAAAGGCCATTTGGACTAATTGGTCCAACCCGGGCAATGTTGAGCTCAGATTCCACCTTCCTGCCTTCTAGCCATATCCCCCATCCTGTCCTGGTACAAAAATACATCTTGTCTCTAAATTCACATATGCTCTGTGTTCTGACCATCAGCTAACCAGTTTACTCCACATGTTTATCACATTAGTCTAGCTAAACACGTTGGTCGGAACACTCTCTCCTCTCCATTCAAATGTTATTCACTGTCCTTTGAGATTTTATTTTAGGACATTCAAAAGAATAAACATTCTACAGTCAATTTCCTGAACCATCAGCCTTTCTTCAGCTGTTTTAAACCAATGGTTTTATCAGGCCGTCTACAAATCTCCCTTTATGAATTACATTTCACAGGCCACTCGAACTAGAGGTGAGCGCCAAAAGACTTCAACTTGGTTTCCTTGCCCCTTTCCCTGGCACAGACTTTAGACATTGTCCCTGGGAAACGGGCTTTTATTCTGTGGATCTCCGGAGTAAGCACAGCCTCAGGATAGAGTTTCCAAAACAGGTACAGTCCCTAAGAAATAAAAAGAGGGGACATGGGAGGAATTAAAAAAAAAAAAAAGAAGATTTGGCGTAGCTGTTAAAAAAAACAACGTGTGTGTGCCAATGGGAAACAAATATAAAAATACAAAGGTACAGCTCATGTGGCTAAACCAAGAAGCAGGGAGGGAAAAAAGGAATATCCGAAATGAGGAGGTGACAGAGAAGGCTTTAATAAACTATAGAGCCTATAACAAAGACTGTGAGAGAGTAATCAGGCAAGCAAAACTTAACTATAAAAGAAATACTGCTAACATTAGCAAAACCAATCCCAAAATGTTATTTAGGTTATACTTCCTATATAATTTGCTAGGTATGGGTGTTGGTTATTCTGGTAGTCATGCTGGAAACCTCCTATTTCGTGGGTCATTCCAGGCCATCTGTTGATTGAATTCAGTGCCTCAGGCTTGCCTCTCGATATCCCACACAAAAAAATGGCCCATGGAGATGTCAATTTACAGAGAACTCGCAGAAAAATTAGTTTATGATTTTAGCATTTCCTGAGTTTCCCATGAGTCCTGACGTTACATAATACATGCTAAGTGCAAGGGGAGAGAAGGGGAAAGACAGGAGGAGAGGGTGGTAGAAGGGGATAGGGAGACATGGAAGAAGGAAGGAGAGCACGACAGGTTGGCGGGAGGGTGAGAAGAGGTGGGGAGAGAAGGGAAAAGAGAATGAATGGAGGAGAGTCCGGAAGGGAACGTGAGAAGATACATTATAAAAAAAATTGCCAATGTCACTATGTACACACATCATCGATCTGCAGCAGAGCCAAGGGTGCACAGGAGATTGGGAGAGTGACTCTACGTGCGAATATGCCATTTTGCCCTCGGTATTTTTGATTGGCTCTTCCAGTAGCGTTAATAATAAAAGGATGACAAAGGACGCTATAGGTCCTTTTATGAATTAAATGGGAAAACTAATTATTAGGGAAAGGGATAAAGCAGTAACACCAAATAACTTTTTTCTTCAGATTTTTAAAGTGGAAAGGCTGCTAGGTGAAAATAGACTTAAGAACACTAGACCTCAACATTAAAAAGGAAAAGCTTAACAAAAAGAACTGAAAAATGTGAAAGGCACCAGGACTGGGTGAAATTTATCCAGGGGCAGTGCCTTGGTGCTCTAGGCGAACCTTCAGTCATTCACCCACGTTACCTATTGGCGGCAGCTACAGCATGGCACTTCCTCCTACCAGTGGCAGTGGCTCCAGCATAGTGCTCTCATCTTTGCTTGAATTTGTTCTGGCACTGCACCCCTCTGGCCTCATGCTGGCAGGATTTTGTCACCCCCCCCCAAATTCTGGCACTCTAAGCAACTGCCTGGTTTGCCTAATGGAAGCACAAGCCCAGAATTTATCAGGTATTGTGGGATATGACTGTAGGGCTGCTCAAACATTATACTTTAATTTTCAGGAATCAACTAAGTATGGCAAGTTCCCCAGAACAGATGAAGAGCTTATATCAACCCATAAGCAAAAAAGGGATCCAAAACAGAAGGCAGCAACTATAAACTTATCCTAACCTCAATTCTGGGGAAAATAAAGGAAGCAGTAATCAAAAAGGAAATGGCTGCTGCACACTTAAGAGGAGGGGAATGATTAGGGTTCAGGAGCAACAAGTTCTGCCAATTTTACTGAATGTTTTTTTCAGAACATTAGCCACAAACCTGATATGGGAAACGTGCCCAATACCCTTTATCTGGATTTCACGAAAGTTTCTGATACAGTGACGCATAAAAGACTGATTTGCATAGTAAGGGGTCTACAAAGGTTAAGAATTTACATCAGGCATGGACGCTGTTCAAGAATATCATTTTGGAAGCCCAGATCAGAAGTATTCTATGCATTAAAAAAAGGTGGAAGGAAGGCCAAATGACTGCTGGCATGGTTTAAAGGTGAGGTGAAAGAGTTTATTATAGCAAAAAGAGAGTCTTTAAAAAAGTAAAAAAGGGATCCAAATGAAGGAAACAGGAAACAGCATAAGCGATGGCAAGTCAGATGCAAAGCACTGATAAGGAAGGCTAAGACAGAATTAGGTAAGAAGCTTGCTGAAGAAGCAAAAATTCAGATACATTTGAAGCAAAAAGCTTGCAAGGGAGTCAGTTAGGTCATTAGATTATCGAGGGTTAAAAGGTACACTAATGGAGGACAAGACCATAGCAGATAGATTAAATTAATTCTTTGCTTCAGTTTTGACTGATATTTAAAGGTGATGATTCTGAGGAAATGAAACAAATCTCAGTGAACCTGGAAGATGTAATAGGGCAAATTGACAAACTAAAGAATAGCAAATCACCCAGACTGGATGGTATACATGCCAGAGTACTGAAAAGAACTGAAAAATGAAAATGCAGACCTATTACTAGTAATCTATCATTAAAATCAACCACGGTAAATGAAGTTTGAAGGATGGCGAATGTAAAGCCAGTTTTAAAAAAGGGTTCCAGAGGTGATCCAGGAAACTATAGAACGGTGAGCCTGACATCAGTGCTGGGAAAAATGATCAAAACTATTATAAAGAACAAAATTGCTGAATATATAGTCATAGTTTAATGGGACAAGCCCAACATGAGTTTAACCAAGGGATGTTTTCCCTCACTAATCTGCTACATTTTATTTGAAGGCGCAAATAAACATGTGGATAAAGGTGAGCCAGTTGATATAGTGTATCTGGACTTTCAGAAAGCATTTGACAAAGTACCTCATGAGAGACTCTTGAGAAAATTATAAAGTCATGGGATAGGAGGCAAAGTTCTATTGTGGATTGAGAACAGATTAAGAGATAGAAAACTGAGAGTAGGGCTAAATGGTCAACTTTTGTTACGATTCCTACTCGCGGTGCCCATCTCGTGAGCAGGCTTTTCCACCTACCTCTGCTGACTTCTCCGCTGCTGCTGCTGCTCCCGCAGCTAGCCAGGCTGCCGACATCCCCGATGCTTTCCTGCGGCTTAGAGCCGCCCCTAGACCTCCCAGTGTGGCAGGAACCACCGCTCTCAAGTGGACCAGAGGCCACGTCGCCGCTCCCACCTTCTCAGCAGGGCCACCGACGTCTTCATCTTCTCTGCAGCCTGGAGGCCGCAGTTCTCAGTGTTCTTCATGGCATGGAGCTGCCCTGGATCCTCTTTGTGCAGCAGGGAAGCTGCCTCCTCCCATCAGGGCCTGCTCCTCCGTCTGCTTCCTGTGGCAGGGATGCCGCTGTCCGGGGTCCTGTTTCCTGACCCTGGGCCTTCCTAGGCACCGGCGCCACTCGGCCTTTGGATCGGGTTCCACAGCTGGCCTTTGGATCGGGTTCCGGCACCGGCGCCACAGTTGGCACCGGCGCCACAGTTGGCCTTTGGATCGGGTTCCACAGTTGTCTGTGCTCTGTAACTGGTCCAGGTCCTCCGTGGTCTTCATCTGTGTAGATGGCTTCGTGTTCAGTGTTCTCCATGTTCCTGGTCTCCTCGTCCTGATGCTCTGGTCTCGTCTGTCATCAGAGCTCCTTCGGTGTTTTCCTGATGTTCCTGATGTTCTGCTTGTTCCAGATGTCTCTGGTTCCTGATGATCCTGTCTTGATGTCCTGAACCCCTGGTTCCTTCTCGTCACCTTTTCTGGCATGCCATGTCGTGGCACCTTCTCGTCCACAGCACAAGTCTCCGGAGGGTCACCCTTGCCAAAGCCAAGTCTCGTCTTGGCCCTCCATCCTGACTTTCGGTCCAGCCCTCTAATGTTCTTGGGGCTGCTCTGTCCATGCCTAAGAGTCTGACTGAACCTGTTCCGCTTCAGCGTGGTCCATGACCAGCCATGGGTGACTGTGTAGGGCGTGCCTCGGTACAGGCTTCTACTGAATCTTCACCATGTTACCAGCTTCATCTTCCACGTATCCGTCTGGAGTCTGCCTCTCACTCAAGCGTGGTCCGTGACCAGTCCCATGGGTCTGCCCTGTGGTGGGCTGTGTAGGGCGTGCTGTGTCGCAGCCTCAACCCAGTACTAGACTTTGTTCCTGAACCTTGTTGCTCAGCTTTCATGCTCCAAGTTCTTCGTCTGAGTCTTCATGTCTCCAAGCTTCATGTCTGAGTGCTCACGTCTCCAAGCTTCATGTCTGAGTCTCTTATGTTTCAAGGCCTCCGTCTGCCCTTGTCCTCTGTCTGGCCTGCCGCTTCTTGCGATTACCCAGCGGCAGGTCCAAAAGGGCTTGGAATAGTCGGAGGGCCATTCAATGACCACCATTGCGTTGTTGGTCTTCCTGAAGCATGCAGGTCCGGTGGAGGGTCAAACCTTTAGTCATCCTTGTTTTCGTCCAGCTTTGTTCTGCTCCGCTCGTGCTTGCTCAGCTCACCTCTCGCTGTGCTCTCGGGGCTCCTCCCTGAGCAGCATGGCGATCCAAGGGCTCACAACTCCTGTCAGTAGCGACTGCGCCTCCGCGCTCGCAACAACTTTCTCATTGGAGAAAGGTGACTACTGGAGTGCTCCAGAGATCTGTACTGGGATTGCTCCTGTTTAACACATTTATAAATGACCTAGAGATGGGAATAATGAGTGAGATGGTCAAATTTGCTGATGATACAAAATTATTCAAAGTTGTTAAATCACAAGAGGGCTGTGATAAATTGCAAGAGGACCTTGTGAGATTGTGAGATTGGGCATCCAAATCGCAGATGGCATTTAATGTGGATAAGTGCAAAGTGGTTGCATATAGGGAAGAGCAACTCAAATTATAACTACATGATCACTGGCAGTTACCACCCAAGGAAAAAGATCTAGGCGTCATCGTGGATAATATACTGAAACCCTTTACCAAGTGTGTGGCGGCAGCCAAGAAAGCAAATGGAATGCTAGGGATTATTAAGAAAAGAATGGAATAAAACAGAGAATATCATAATGCCTCTGTATCTCTCCAGGGTGCAATCATACCTTGAATGCTTTATGTAGTTCTAGTCACTGCATCTCAAAAAAGATATAGCAGAATTAGAAAAGGTACAGAGAAGGGTGACCAAAATGATAAAGGGGATGGAACTATTCTCCTATGAGGAAAGGCTAAAGAGGTTAGGACTCTTCAGCTTGGAGAAGAGATGGCTGAGGGAGGATATGATAGAGGTCTATAAAATAATGAGTGGATTGGAATGGATAAACATGAATCTGTTTGTGTTTTCAAACAGTACAAAGTCTAGGGGACATGTAATAGAGATGATACATTTAAGACAAATAGGAGAAAATGCTTTTTTACTCAGTGCATAATTAAATTCCGGAATTTGTTAGCGGAGGATGTGGTAAAAACTGCTAGTGTAGCTGGGTTTAAAAAAGGTTTGGACAAGTTCTTGGAAGAAAAGTCCATAAATCATTATTAAAGAGGACATGTAGACATCCATTGCTTATCCCTGAATAAGCAACGTGGTATCTATCAAATTTAGGAATCCTGCCAGATACTTGTGACCTGCATTGGCCACTGTTGGAAACAAGATGCTAGATTTGATGGACCTTTGGTCTGACCAGGCATGGCAAAACTTATGCAATTTACTAAAGAACGCTAAAAATATGCGATTAACATGCTAAAGGCTTAACACTTTTTAGAAATTAGTGCATCAAAGCACAGCAATAATGAGCATAGAAAACATGCATTACCACATGTAATAGGCGTGGAGGAGCAGTCTAGTGTTTAGAGCAACAGGTTGCAAACCTGGGAAACTAGGTTTCAAATCCTGCTGACATTGCTAGTAAGTAAGCCACTTCATTCTCTGTTGCTTCAGGTATAAACTTAGGGCCTGGTTTTAAAAAGCATTTACATGCATAAAAATGGATTTTACTTGAGAAAATGCTCTTTACTCAAGTAAGTGGGCTTTTGAAAATTGCTACAATATATGCCATTGAATTGTCTATAGGAATACTCACAAAAGTGCACTTTACTCAAGTAAATGGCTTTTGAAAATTGCTACAACAGTATGTTACATTTATGCGCGTAACTCTATTTAAAATTACCCCCTTAGATTGTAGGTCCTTGGGAATAGGGAACTACCTAGAGTACCTGAATGTAATCCATTTTGAAGTGTCACAAAAGGCAGAATATAAATACAAATATTACTATTATTAGTTAAAGCTTAGTGTTAACAGTAGCACTAACATAGATGTTTGGATTAGCGCAAGCCATGCTAAATTTAAATGAGCCAACTGGCATAATTTTATGTATGAATAAGCTCATTTTAAGCATTAATGCAAAAAAAAAAAATCCACATTGCCTTAACACAAATGCATTAATGGGTGTTATGTTAATGTGGTAGCGCCATTTAGTAAACTTGCCCCCTAAGAAAGATGGAGTTTAACAAAAACATTTACAATTGAGTTAGAAACTGATTGATGCGGAGCTACACAGAATCACAATTAAAGGAACATATTCTAATGAGAATAAGTTGACAAGTGGCGCTGCACAGGTATTGTGCTGAGAAAGCTAATATTAATTTTTAAGTTCTTTTATCACCAAAATTAACAAATAAACCAGCACAGTACATAGAGGTTCCTCTGACATACCATGCCTTACATCAACTTAATATCTTTATCAATGATAACGAGCAAAGTTAGGAAAGCTATGGCCCATGGGCCACATTTATTTCATGGGAGCTTTTAATCTGACCCAGGACAGTCAGTTGATTCCCAGTCCATGATGGTGAGAGTAGAAAGTGCTAAAGGAAGTGTGTGGCTGGACGTAACAGGACTGTCAACCCCTCCTCCCATCCCCATACCTTCAGGAATATCCTTTCCCCAACTTGTCAGACTGTGAGAGGGAAGATCTCCCTACTCCTCCCATCCCACACCTTCAGGGATATCCTTTCCCCAACTCGTCAGATTGTTAGAGGGAAGATCCCCCTATTCCTCCCATCCCCAAACCTTCAGGGATGTCCTTCCCTCAACTCAGATTGTTAGAGGGAAGATCCCCTTACTCCTCCCATCCCCACCTTCAGGGATATCCTTCCCCCCAATTCGTCAGACTGTGAGAGGGAAGATCTCCCTACTCCTCCCATTGCCACACCTTCAGGGATATCCTTCCCCCAACTCGTCAGATTGTTAGAGGGAAGATCCCCTTACTCCTCCCATCCCCACCATCAGGGATATCCTTCCCCCAATTCGTCAGACTGTGAGAGGGAAGTTCTCCCTACTCCTCCCATCGCCACACCTTCAGGGATATCCTTCCCCCAACTCATCAGACTGTGATAGGGAAGATCCCCCTACTCCTCCCATCCCCACACCTTCAGGGATATCCTTCCCCCAACTCATCAGACTGTGAGAGGGAAGATCCCCCTACTCCTCCCATCCCCACACCTTCAGGGATATCCTTCCCCCAACTCATCAGACTGTGAGAGGGAAGATCCCCCTACTCCTCCCATCCCCACACCTTCAGGGATATCCTTCCCTCAACTCAGATTGTTAGAGGGAAGATCCCCCTACTCCTTCCATCCCCACACCTTCAGGGATATCCTTCCCCCAACTCATCAGACTGTTAGAGGGAAGATCTCCCTACTCCTCCCATCCCCACACCTTCAGGGATATCCTTCCCCCCACTCATCAGATTGTTAGAGGGAAGATCCCCCTACTCCTCCCATCCCCACACCTTCAGGGATATCCTTCCCTCAACTCAGATTGTTAGAGGGAAGATCCCCCTACTCCTTCCATCCCCACACCTTCAGGGATATCCTTCCCCCAACTCATCAGGTTGTTAGAGGGAAGATCCCCCTACTCCTCCCATCCCCACACCTTCAGGGATATCCTTCCCCCAACTCGTCAGACTGTGAGAGGGAAGATCCCCCTACTCCTCACATTTCCACACCTTCAGGGATATCCTTCCCCCAACTTATCAGACTGTGAGAGGGAAGATCCCCCTAGTCCTCCCATCCCCACACCTTCAGGGATATCCTTCCCACAACATCAGGTTGTTAGAGGGAAGATCCCCCTACTCCTCCCATCCCCACACCTTCAGGGATATCCTTCCCCCAACTCATCAGACTGTACAGTTAGAGGGAAGGTCCCCCTACTCCTCCCATCCCCACACTTTCGGGGATATCCTTCCCCCAACTCATCAGACTGTGAGAGGGAAGATCCCCCTACACCTCACATTTCCACACCTTCAGGGATATCCTTCCCCCAACTCATCAGACTGTGAGAGGGAAGATCCCCCTACTCCTCACATTTCCACACCTTTGGGGATATCCTTCCCCCAACTCATCAGACTGTGAGAGGGAAGATTCCCCCTACTCCTCACATTTCCACACCTTCAGGGATATCCTTTCCCCAACTCATCACACTGTTAAAGGGAAGGACCCCCCCTACTCCTCACATCTCCAGGGGGACATTGTTCTTCAGACTCTTATTGCCCCCACTCCCAGCCGGGCACACAGTGTGGCCCTTGGGTCGAAGGTTTGCCTATCCCTGATCCACAGGAAGAAATAACCAGCAATAATGTCATATTTGCAGATGATGCCAAATTCTTTCATATTGTAAACACCCAGCAAGTCTTGCACATTTTATATAATGACAAGAAAATTTGCAGACAAGCAACAGATGAGATTTAAGATGGGTAAGTGCAGGGAAATGCATGTGTGGCACAAGTAGTTTAGGTGCAATATAATTTTGGGTGGAGCATGACTCAGGAAAAAAGAACTGGTCTACAAGCTGAGATCATTCGTAAACTTCAGCTAATATAGAATATTTGGTAAGAATTATAACAGGCAGCTTGAGACGAATTTTGGCTCTGCCTTTGCTTTGTAAGCTACATTGGTTGCCTGTTTCAACTAGAACCAAATTTACATTATTTGTGTTGGCCTCTTACATCTTATGGGGTTAGTGTCCACCCCATCTTCAAGATAGATTGAAACAGTATAAGCTGGTTTATTGTGTAATCCTCTTCACCGGCAACTTGTTGGGTGTGATTTGGGCTTAGAGCATTTCCATCGTGGTTCCACAGCTGTGGAATACTCGTCCTTCTGAAATTTGATTAGAATCTTATTTACCAGCTTTCAGGAAAAAGCTTTAGGATGTTTCTGTCAATCTTTTAAATGCTGTGATGGAATATATAGGTTAAGTGTCTATTAACAGGTTTGTTAACCTGAGTTCCACTGGGAAGATGGTGGTTTTTGTTTTATTTTTGTAATGAATATATTTTGATTGTATTTTATTTATCTGATTTTTTTTGTTCAAAGTTTTGAATGATCTGGGAGGCAAATAATAAATAATAACATAAGTAGATGAAGGTAGAAAAAAAGACCTAAAGGCTCATCTAGTCTGTCCAGTTAACCTGTCCACATTGGTAAGGATACAAAAAATAAATTACTAAAGTGATAACCTGCGGTAGGAGTGAACATAAGAACATGCCATACTGGGTCAGACCAAGGGTCCATCAAGCCCAGCATCCTGTTTCCAACAGTGGCCAATCCAGACCATAAGAATCTTGCAAGTACCCAAAAACTAAGTCTATTCCATGTTACCATTGCTAGTAATAGCAGTGGCTATTTTCTAAGTCAAATTAATTAATAGCAGGTAATGGACTTCTCCTCCAAGAACTTATCCAATCCTTTTTTAAACACAGCTATACTAATTGCACTAACCACATCCTCTGGCAACAAATTCCAGAGTTTAATTGTGCACTGAGTAAAAAAGAACTTTCTCCGATTAGGTTTAAATGTCCCCTAGTCTTTCTATTATCCGAAAGAGTAAATAACCAATTCACATCTACCCATTCTAGACCTCTCATGATTTTAGACACCTCTATCATATCCCCCCTTTCTTCTCCAAGCTGAAAAGTCCTAACCTCTTTAGTCTTTCCTCATTGGGGAGCTGTTCCATTCCCCTTAACATTTTGGTAGCCCTTCTCTGTACCTTCTCCATCGCAATTATATCTTTTTTGAAATGCGGCGACCAGAATTGTACACAGTATTCAAGGTGCGGTCTCACCATGGAGCGATACAGAGGCATTATGACATTTTCCGTTTTATTCACCATTCCCTTTCTAATAATTCCCAACATTCTGTTTGCTTTTTTGACTGCAGCAGCACACTGAACTGACGATTTCAATGTATTATCCACTATGACACCTAGATCTCTTTCTTGGGTTGTAGCACCTAATATGGAACCTAACATTGTGTAACTATAACATGGGTTATTTTTCCCTATATGCATCACCTTGCACTTATCCACATTAAATTTCATCTGCCATTTTGACGCCCAATTTTCCAGTCTCACAGGGTCTTCCTGCAATTTATCACAATCTGCTTGTGATTTAACTACTCTGAACAATTTTGTATCATCTGCAAATTTGATTATCTCACTCGTTGTATTTCTTTCCAGATCATTTATAAATATATTGAAAAGTAAGGGTCCCAATACAGATCCCTGAGGCACTCCACTGCCCACTCCCTTCCACTGAGAAAATTGTCCATTTAATCCTACTCTCTGTTTCCTGTCTTTTAGCCAGTTTGCAATCCACGAAAGGACATCACCACCTATCCCATGACTTTTTACTTTTCCTAGAAGCCTCTCATGAGGAACTTTGTCAAACACCGTCTCAAAAACCAAGTATAATACATCTACCGGTTCACCTTTATCCACATGTTTATTAACTCCTTAAAAAAAGTGAAGCAGATTTGTGAGGCAAGACTTGCCTTGGGTAAAGCCATGCTGACTTTGTTCCATTAAACCATGTCTTTCTATATGTTCTGTGATTTTGATGTTTAGAACACTTTCCACTATTTTTCCTGGCACTGAAGTCAAGCTAACCGGTCTGTAGTTTCCCAGATCGCCCCTGGAGCCCTTTTTAAATATTGGGGTTACATTAGCTATCCTCCAGTCTTCAGGTACAATGGATGATTTTAATGATACGTTACAAATTTTTGCTAATAGGTCTGAAATTTCATTTTTTAGTTCCTTCAGAACCCTGGGGTGTATTCCATCCGGTCCAGGTGATTTACTACTCTTCAATTTGTCAATCAGGTCTACCCAATCTTCTAGGTTCACCATGATTTGATTCAATCCTTCTGAATCATTACCCATGAAAACCTTCTCCAGTACGGGTACCTCCCCAACATCCTCTTCAGTAAACACCGAAGCAAAGAAATCATTTAATCTTTCCGAGATGGCCTTATCTTCTCTAAGTGCCCCTTTAACCCCTCGATCATCCAACGATCCAACTGACTCCCTCACAGGCTTTCTGCTTCGGATATATTTTAAAAGGTTTTTACTGTGAGTTTTTGCCTCTACGGCCAACTTCTTTTCAAATTCTCTCTTAGCCTGTCTTATCAATGTCTTACATTTAACTTGCCAATGTTTATGCATTATCCTATTTTCTTCTGTTGGATCCTTCTTCCAATTTTTGAATGAAGATCTTTTGGCTAAAATAGCTTCTTTCACCTCCCCTTTTAACCATGCCGGTAATCGTTTTGCCTTTTTTCCACCTTTCTTAATGTGTGGAATACATCTGGACTGTGCTTCTAGAATGGTATTTTTACTTTTGTAGCTACTCCTTTCAGTTTATTTTCTAACAATTTTTCTCATTTTATCAAAGTTTCCCTTTTGAAAGTTTAGCAAGAGAGCCGTGGATTTGCATACTGTTCCTCTTCCAGTTATTAATTCAAATTTGATCATATTATGATCACTATTGCCAAGCGGCCCCACCAGTGTTACCTCTCTCACCAAATCCTGTGCTCCACTGAGAATTAGATCTAAAATTGCTCCCTCTCTCGTCGGTTCCTGAACCAATTGCTCCATAAAGCTCTCATTTATTCCATCCAGGAACGTTATCTCTCTAGCGTGACCCGATGATACATTTACCCAGTCAATATTGGGGTAATTGAAGTCTCCCATTATTACTGCACTACCAATTTGGTTAGCTTTCCTAATTTCTCTTAGCATTTCATTGTCCGTCTCACCATCTTGACCAGGTGGACGGTAGTATACTCCTATCACTATAGTTTTCCCCAACACACAAGGGATTTCTACCCATAAAGATTCAATTTTGCATTTAATCTCATGCAGGATGTTTATCCTGTTGGACTCTATGCCATCCCGGACATAAAACGCCACACCGCCTCCCGGGTGCTCCTCTCTGTCATTGTGATATAATTTGTACCCCGGTATAGCACTGTCCCATTGGTTGTCCTCCTTCCACCATGTTTCTGAGATGCCAATTAAGTCTATGTCATCATTCACTGCTAAAAAACAAATCGGTAACCGATCCAGTGAGCTGTGTAGCAGTGACGACAATGAGAATCGGATAAAAGAAAGCCCTTTATTAAAACGCCCGACTCTGGCCGAGTTTCGCTCTTTTTGCACAGAGCTGCCTCAGGGGCAACTAGAAATGGACATATAAATAATTAATATACATATATATGAAATAAAACAATATTTAACATAAATGAATAAAAAACTGAATATAAACATATATTGATTTGAATTATGTTATAAAATCATTGTGTTATAAATAACATAAGATCAGAAAAATTAATACATATATATGTGTTTGGACTTATGGATACAATAACTTAAAAGACAACATGTATATATGAAAAAATAACTTAAAAGACAACGCTGCTGAGCGACTGTCATCTTTCCCCTCTGTTCTAGTTTAAAAGCTGCTCTATCTCCTTTTTAAAGGTTAGTGCCAGCAGTCTGGTTCCACCCTGGTTAAGGTGGAGCCCATCCCTTCGGAAGAGACTCCCCCTTCCCCAAAAGGTTCCCCAGTTCCTAACAAAACTGAATCCCTCTTCCTTGCATCATCGTCTCATCCACGCACTGAGACTCCGGAGCTCTGCCTGCCTCTGGTGACCTGCGTGTGGAACAGGGAGCATTTCAGAGAATGCTACCCTGGAGGTTCTGGATTTAAACTTTCTACCTAAGAGCCTAAATTTGACTTCCAGAACCTCCCTCCCACATTTTTCTATGTCATTGGTGCCCACTTGTACCACGACAGCCGGCTCCTCCCCAGCACTGTCTAAAATCCTATCTAGGTGACGCAGCCTCAGTTGGGCACATGATGAACATTAAACAGAGCTGAGGGTTAGAAGAAAGAAGAAATAAAGAAATCATCCTACCACTCTATAAAGTATTTATTTGTTAGACCATATGTGGAATGAGGGATTCAATTTTGGGTGCTCATCCTGAAAAATATATCCAAATGTTAGAAAAAGGTAGAGAGAAGAGCCACTGAGCTAATATAGGTGACCCAGGGACTTAAATATGCTAAAAGATTGTACAAACTGTTACAATTCCTCCTGTAGCTGTGCCACAGGAGGCCTCTCACCTTTCTCCGGAGGCCGCTCCGAAGCCAGGGCCTCGCCTGAGCAATTGTCCGGATCCTGTTCCACGGCCTGGGAGGCCTTCGGCGGTGTTCGGGGCCTACTTGAGGCCTGCTCTACTGCATCCTGGATGTTCTGGTTTGGGCCACGCCCTTCTCCCTAAGGGCGGGCCCGCGGCTTCTTGCCAGTCTTATAGGGCTAGCGAGGGGTGGCCCATCTGGACTCCTCCCAGGGAGTTGCCTGCATACAGCAGTATAAAAGGATCTTCTCTTCAGTTCCTTTTAGCCTTCGGATCGGATGTCATGCTTGTCCAGGTTCTCCTGTGCCGATCCAGGTTTCCACTGGTTTCTTTTATTATGATGGCTCCATGTCCTGTGTCTGCTTGTTCCTGATGTTCTTCTCCAGTGCCTTCAAGTCTTCCTGACCTGCCAGCTCCTTTGGTTCTCCAGGTGACACTTATTCCGTCATTGGAGTTGCCTGCAGCTGGATTCGTTTCTTGTGTCCCTGAGTCTTCCTGACCTGCCAGCTCCTTGGTTCTCCGGGTGACACTTCTCATTCATTGGAGTTGCCTACAGCTGGATTTGTTTCCTGTGTTCCTTCCTGACCTGCCAGGTCTTGCGGTTCTCCGGGTGACACCGGCTTCATCATTGGAGTCTCGCCTTGGCTGGATCTTTTTCCTGCACTCGTCCCGCTCTCCGCGTGGTCCGTGACCAGCCTCTTTAGGCTGTGTAGGGCATGCAGTGGGACAGGGTGGTCTGTGACCAGTCCCGCGGGTGGACTGTGTAGGGCGCCCTGAGAGATAGTGCCAATGTCTACCTTCCCAGCTTCTCATCTCGTCTAGAGTACCTCGTTCCTGAGTCTTTGTCTTCAGTGCCTTGTTTGGGAGCCTTCTATGTTTTAAGACTTTTGCCTGCCTTCATCTTCTGTCTGGCCTGCCACCCATTGCTGTTTCCCAGCGGCAGGTCCGAAACGGACCTGCCGCTGGGAAACGGTCGGAGGACTGTTCGTTGACCAACACTATGTTGCTGGTCATCCTTAGGCGGGCAGGTTCGGTTGAGGGTCAGACCTTAAGTTCTTGTCTTTTATCTTGTCTTACTCCTGGCTACCCATACTCGCACTAGCTTACCTCCCACGGAGTGGCTTGGGGGCTCCTCCCTGAGTCGCGCCATGGCCCAAGGGCTCACAACACCTGCTTTAGAGGTGACAGCGCTCCTCGCGCTTGTAACAGAATCCGAAGGCCTCCAAGCCCTCAGTTCGTAACAGCAGCCAGAGGACGCACTCGTAACACAAAATGTGATTATTTACATTAGAAAAAGAGATTTATAAGGAGCTTTAATTACGCCATACAAATATATCAGAGGACCCTACAGATATCTTGGAGATCATTCTTTTCCCAAATTAGCTCCAGACAAAACAAGAGTGCATCCTCTAAGATGAAGGATAACAGATTTCACCATCTTCAAAGGAAGGGATTTTTACACAAAGTGGTAAAATTATGAATGTTTTTGCCAGAATAAATATTCATAGCAATATCACGTAATGCCTTAGCACTACCCCTATCACTCACTCAGGGTTAACCCCTTGATCACTTAGAGGCCTCACCTGCACCTCTGCCCTACATAGCCACTTCCAGCCTGCCAGTTGGATTTCTACTTGCTTCTGGGCATACCCTTCCTTGCAAGTTATCCCATGGTGGTTTTTAAGGACACTGTGACTCTACACAGAGGTCCATATTCATAAGAACATAAGAAAATGCCATACTGGGTAAGACTGAGGGTCCATTAAGCCCAGCATCCTGTTTCTAAAAGTGGCCAATCCATGATACAAGTGCCTGGAAAGTACCTAAATATTAAATAGATCCAATGCTATTAATGTTACTAGCGCGGAGGTGCAGTCGCTACTGACGGGAGATGTGAGCCCTTGGATCACCACGCCACTCAGGGAGAAGCCCTGAGAGCACAGTGAGAGGTGAGCTGATGCTAGCAAGGGCAGACAAGGAGCAGAACAAGGCTGGAATGAAGACAAGGAGTCTTAAGGTCTGACCCTCTACCGGACCTACACACCTCAGGAAGACCAACAGCGCAATGATGGTCAATGAACAGTCCTCCGACCGTTCCAAGCCCTTTTGGACCTGCCGCTGGGTAACGGCAATAGGTGGCAGGCCGGACAGAGGTCGAGGGCAGATGGAGGCCTTGAAACATGGAAGACTCTGGATGAAGACTCAGACGAGGACACTTGGACGAAGACTCAAGTTACTTAGGAGATTCAAGCAAGGATACTGGGACGAAGATGTAGAATCAAGGCTCAGAAGTGCAGAGTCAGGATCCAGACGAGGTGTGGAATAGATGAGACTGGAACATGGTGAAGATCCTGAAAAGGCCTGCACCAGGGCGCGCCTACACCGCGAACCATGCTGAAGCGGAGCAGGTTCAAACAGAGTCTTAGACATGGACGGACGCAAATGCAAGGGGCTCCAAAGACAGGGAGAGGATTCAAGCTCAGGATACAAGAAACAGGATTCTCAGACAACTCGGGATTCAAGAGACAAGATTCAAGCAGAAGACTTCTGGAGGCTTGCACTGCAGAGGAGAAGATGGCCTTGTACCATGAGACGCCCTACGCAGCCCGCCCATGGGCTGGTCACGGACCACGACAATGGCACACCTGGAAAGTGGACATCAAGAAACCTAGGAACTGGAGGCAGAGGCGAAGACAAAGGCATCAGGAAGGAACATCGGACATCAGGAACATGGAGACATCTGGAGATACGGACTAAGGAGCTCCGATGAGGGATGAGACCAGGACATCAGGAACATCAAGACAGAGGAGCATCAGGAACCTGGGAACATCGAGACGACAGAGGACCAGGACATCAAGGACATCAGGAACATGAAGACGTAACCATCAAAGCAGGAGAAGACCACGGAGGACCTGGACCGAAAAAGAGGACACAGACAACCGTGAGACTTGATCCGAAGGCAAAACAAGACTGAAGGAGAAGCCCTTTTATAGGGCTGAACAGGAAATGAGGATCAGCTGGCTTCCGTTGTGGCCGCGGGCTTTTCCCGCCACTGGCCCTTTAAATGGAGTAGAAGAGGTGCGTGCTGGCGCCTAGGAAGGCCAGGGGAGGAGCAGGACCTTGGACAGTGGCGCCCAGCCATGCAGGAGCAAACAGGCTTCGGGAGCGGCCTCCAAGCTGCATGGAGGAACCGATGAAAGGCGGCGGAGGAGCAGGCACTGGCAGGGACAGCCTCCCTGCCGCGTAAAGACCCTGCAGAGGCTCCCTGCCACGAAGGAAGAGCATCAGGGGCGTCCTCCTGGCTGCGGAAGGGTGGCAGAAGCTCGGCAGTCACCCGACCGCATGGGTGGTAGTCAGCGCGGCGATTCGGGCCGCGGAGGAACAGCAGTCTCCGCGGCTCCCTGCCACGGAAAGGCAGCAGAGATGTCGGCGGCCTCCAGCCACGTTGGAAAAGGCAGCACAGCAGTGAGTAGGTGGAGAGGCATGCTCGCGGGATGGGCTCCAACGAGGAGGAATCGTAACAATTAATGCTGGTAATAAAAAGTGATTATTTCCTAAATTAACTTGACTAATAGCAGTATGTGGATTTCTCCTCCAGGAACTTGTCCAAACCATTTTTAAATCCAACTAAGCTAATTAACCACATCCTTCGGCAACAGATTCCAGAGCTTAATTATGTGATGAATGAAAAATAATTTTTTTTTCCGATTTGTTTTAAATGTGCTACTTGCTATCTTCATGGATTGCCCCATTCCTTGTATTATCTGAAAGAATAAACAACCAATTTACATTAACACTGTCCAGATGTATTTCATACATTAATAAAGGTGGAAGGAAGGCAAAACGATTACCGGCATGGTTAAAAGGTGAGGTGAAAGAGGCTATTTTAGCCAAAAGATCTTCATTCAAAAATTGGAAGAAGGATCCAACAGAAGAAAATAGGATAATGCATAAACGTTGGCAAGTTAAATATAAGACATTGATAAGACAGACTAAGAGAGAATTTGAAAAGAAGTTGGTCATAGAGGCAAAAACTCACAGTGAAAACTTTAAAAAAATATATTTGAAGCAGAAAGCCTTCGATGGAGTCATGTGGACCGTTAGATGATTGAGGGGTTAAAGGGGCACTTAGAGAAGATAAGGCCAACGTGGAAAGATTAAACAACTTCTTTGCTTCGGTGTTTAATGAAGAGGATGTTGGAGAGATACCCATTCCAGAGAAGGTTTTCATGGGTAATGATTCAGATGGACTGAACCAAATCATGGTAAACCTAGAAGATGTGGTAGGCCTGATAGACAAACTGAAGAGTAGTAAATCATCTGGACCAAATGGTATACACCCCAGGGTTCTGAAGGAACTAAAAAATGAAATTTCAGACCTATTAGTAAAAATGTGTAACCTATCATTAAAATCATCCATCGTACCTGAAGACTGGAAGGTGGCTAATGTAACCCCAATATTTAAAAAGGGCTCCAGGAGCAATCCGGGAAACTACAGACCAGTTAGCCTGACTTCAGTGCCAGGAAAAATAGTGGAAAGTGTTCTAAAGATCAAAATCACAGAACATATGGAAAGGAATGGTTTAATGGAACAAAGTCAGCATGGCTTTACCCAAGGCAAGTCTTGCCTCACAAATCTGCTTCACTTTTTTGAAGGAGTTAATAAACATATAGATAAAGGTGAACCAGTAGATGTAGTGTATTTGAATTTTCAGAATGCATTTGACAAAGTTCCTCATGAGAGGATTCTAGGAAAAGTAAAAAGTCATGGGATAGGTGGCGATGTCCTTTCGTGGATTACAAACTAGTTAAAAGACAGGAAACAGAGAGTGGTATTAAATGGACAATTTTCTCACTGGAGGGAGGTAGGCAGTGGAGTGCCTCAGGGATCTGTACTGGGACCTGTGCTTTTCAATATATTTATAAATGATATGGAAAGGAATATGACAAGTGAGGTAATCAAATTTACAGATGATACAAAATTATTTGTTATGGTTTTGAGGTGTTTGATGGATTCTTAGGTGCTGCAGTGATGGCCTCTCCCACGGGGAGAAGCCCCGCGGGGAACTGCAGTACCAGGCTAGACTCAGATGCACAAACACAGAGATAGTTTTTATTGTAGAGTTCACCAGAGGTGGCAGTAGTGAGTAGATTCCTGCAGCAGCAGTCTTGGGTCCTCGGCTGAGGAGACCTGTCCCACAATGGTGGTATAGGGAGCTCCAATGCAGGTTTCCAATGAGGAGCTGTAGGTGAGATAGACGGGGTAGATGTTAGTTTACTCGCACTCTTGTAGGTGTAATGGTGGAGTTCCCAGCAGGTAGACGTAATGGTAGCAGGCACCAAGGTAGACAACTCAGGCCCTCGAGGAGCGAGTACCTGGATACTGGATAGGCACCTGGAAAGAAGCATAGGGCCCCTGAGGAGCGGGTACCCAGGTTAGTAGAACCCCGGAGGGTAGAGAGAGCTTCCAGCAGCAGCGAGAAGCAGCAGAACAGCTTAGATCGGACGAATCCAATCCTTGCTCAGTCAGCAAATGGGCAACCTAAATACCCAGATGTTGTCACATCACTCGAGGGAGACACCTCCGAGGTTCGCGCCAACGTTAGAATAAAGACGTGGGTAGCACGCGCGTGCGCACCCTAGGAGGCCCTCAGGAGAATCATGGTGGAATGCCTTGCCGTAGCCGTTCTGGGGACGCCAGGAGATGCGGCAAGCAGACGCTGCTGTCGCCATTTTCCCGAGGCTGGTGGAGAAAGCGAATATTGAGGTGAGGCATGTGGGACGAAGCCGTCTGAGTCTGATGGACGCAACATTATTCAGAGTAATTAAATCACAAGCAGATTGTGAAAAATTGCAGGAGGAACTTGTGAGACTGGAAAAGTGGGCATCCAAATAGCAGATGAAATTTAATGTGGATAAGTGCAAGGTGATGCATATAGGGAAAAATAACCCATGCTATAGTTACACAATGTTAGGTTCCATATTAGGAGCAATCACCCAGGAAAGAGATCTAGGCGTCATAGTGGATAACATCTTGAAATCGTTGGCTCAGTGTGCTGCAGCAGTCAAAAAAGCAAACAGAATGTTAAGAATTATTAGGAAGGGAAGGGTGAATAAAACGGAAAATTTCATAATGCCTCTGTATCGCTCCATAGTGAGACCATACCTTGAATACTGTGTACAATTCTGGTCGCCGCATCTCAAAAAAGATATAGATGCGATGGAGAAGGTACAGAGAAGGGTGACCAAAATGATAAAGGGAATGGAACAACTCCCCTATGAGGAAAGACTAAAGAGGTTAGGACTTTTCAGCTTGGAGAAGAGACGACTGAGGGGGGATATGATAGAGGTGTTTAAAATCATGAGAGATCTAGAATGGGTTAATGTGAATCAGTTATTTACTCTTTCGGATAATAGAAAGACTAGGGGGCACTCCATGAAGTTAGCATGAGGCACATTTAAAACTAATCGGAGAAAGTTCTTTTTCACTCAACGCACAATTAAACTCTGGAATTTGTTGCCAGAGGATGTGGTTAGTGCAGTTAGTGTAGCTGTGTTTAAAAAAGGATTGGATAAGTTCTTGGAGGAGAAGTCTATTACCTGCTATTAATTAAGTTGCCTTAGAAAATAGCCACTGCTATTACTAGCAACAGTAGCATGGACTAGACTTAGTTTTTGGGTACTTGCCAGGTTCTTATGGCCTGGATTAGCCACTGTTGGAAACAGGATGCTAGGCTTGATGGACCCTTGGTCTGACCTAGTATGGCATGTTCTTATGTTCTTAACCTGTTCTAGTCCTCTCATGATTTTATAGGCCTCCATAATATCCCCTCTCAGATGTCTCTTCGGGCAAGCTGAAGAGCCCTAACCTCTTTAGCCTTTCCTCATAGGGGAGATGTTCCATCCCCTTTATCATTTTAGTCACCCTTCTTTGCAACTTCTCCATCACATTTATATTTTTTTTGAGATGCGACAACCAGAAATGAACACAGTACTCACTCAGATGGGGTCTCACTATGCAGCGATATAGATGCATTATGACATTCTCTGTTTTATTCACCATTCCCTTCCTAATAATTCCTAACATTCTGTTTGCTTTTTTAACCACCGCAGCACACAATTTCAATGTAATGTCCACTATAACACCTAGATGTTTTTCCTGGGTAGTAACTTCTAACATGAAATCTAACATTGTGTAACTACAGCATTGGTTATTTTTCCCTATATGCATCACCTTGCACTTGTTCACTTTAAATTTCATCTGCCATTTGGATTCCCTATCTTCAAATCTCATTACATTCTCCTGCAACTTTTCACTATCCACTTGTGATTTAACTACTCTGAATAATTTTGTGTCACCTGCAGATTTGATCACCTCACTCATTGTTCCCTTTCCAGATCATTTATAAATATATTGAAAAGCACCAGTCCAAGTACAGATCCCTGAGGCACTCCACTGTTTACCTCTCTCCACTGAGATAACTGATCACTTAATACTACACTCTGTTTTCTATCTTTTAATCAGTTTGCAATCCACAAAAGGACATTGCCTCCTATCCCATGACTTTTTAATTTTCTTAGAAGCCTGCCATGGGGACTTTGTCAAACACCTTCAGAAATCCAAATACACCACATCTACTGGCTCACCTTTATCCGCATGTTTATTAACCCCCTTCAAAAAATGTTGCAGATTTGTGAGGCAAGACTTTCCTTGGGTAAATCCATGCTGGTTGTGTCCCATTAAACCATGTCTATCTACATGTTCTGTTATTTTGTTTTTTAGAATAGTTTCCATGATTTTTCCCAGCACTGAAATCAGGCTCACCGGTCTATAATTCTAAGATCATCCCAGGAGCCTTTTTTTAAATATCAGGGTTACAGTGGCTACCTTCCAATCTTCAGGTTCAATGGACGATTTTAAAGATAGTGTTACGAGCGCGCGCGGGCGCGGTCGTCTCGAGCTGGTGGTGAGCCCTTGGGCCACGGCGAAAGCTAGGGAGGAGCCCCAGCCACACCGTGGGAGGTGAGCTGGGCAGGCATGGTGAGCCAGGCGGGTACAGAAGCAGGCACAGAGTCTGACCCTCAGCCGAACCTGCACGCCCATGGTAGCCAACACTGGGAAGTTGACTGATGAACGGTCCTCCGACTGTTCCCGGCCCTTTCGGACCTGCCGCTGGGAACGGCAATGGGCAGCAGGCCGGACAGAGGCGAGGGCAGACAGAGTCCTTACACAGAAGACATCAGACGGGGGCTGAAGCAGACATCCAAGACAGGCTGAAGCAAGACGTTGAAGAGGAGGGCTGGAAGGAGACACGGGCACTGTCCCTGAGGGCGCCCTACTCAGCCCACCCACGGGACTGAGTCGCGGACCACCCCGTCCCCTACGCGCCCTACACAGCCCAGGAAGGCTGGTCGTGGACCACGCGGGGAGCAGGAGAGTGCAGGGAAGATCCAGGCGAGCAGGAACTCCGATGCTGGGATACTGACATCCGAAGCCCCTTCGGCTGGCAGGCAGGGAAGCTCAAGAGCCCGGAGGACGAATCCCTCCTGTTGGCCACTCCAGGGCCCAACAGGACAGAAGGCTCAGGAACCAGACGAGGACATAGGGCAGAACAACCGGAACTGGAACAGGACATCAGGAACACATCAGGTAGTGGATATCCGGACCGAGACAGGACAAGGAGCCATCAATACATGGAGGACCTGGATCAGCAAGGTTACAGGCAACTGTAATGCACAATCCGAAGGCCAGTTGCAACTGACAAGAAAGTCCTTAAATACTGGAGGTAGAAGGCAACTCCCTGGGAGGAGCTTGCCAGGACCGCCCACCGCTGGCCCTATAAATAAGGAGGAGAGCTGCGGGCCGGCCCCTAGGGAAGGGCGTCGCCAAACAGGAAGTCCAAACGCTGGCATGCAAGCCACAGGCACAGCTAGGCCTCTCAGGCCCTGGAGCAAGTCCCGGGTGGAACACAGGTGAGGCCCTGGCTTTGGAGCGGCCTCCGGGAGGAAGGTGAGAGACCACCTGTAGCGCAGCAACAGGGGGGATCGTAACAGATAGGTTACAAATTACTAGTAATAGATTTGAAATTTCATTTTTTAGTATTTTCAGAACCCTGAGTGTATATCATCTGGTTCAAGCAATTTGCTACTCTTCAATTGTCAATCTGGCCAGTTACATCTTCCAGGTTCACCATGATTTGGTTCATTTATCTGAATCATCACTCTTGAAAACCTTCTCAGAAACCAGTATCTCTCCAACATCTTCATTAGTAAACACCGAAGCAAAGAATTAATTTAGTCTTTCCATGATAGCTTTATCTTCCCTAAATGCCCCTTTAATCCCTTGATCATCAAACAGTCCAACCGACTTCCTTGCAAGCTTCCTGCTTTGGATATATTTTAAAAAGGTTTTATTATGAGTTTTTGCCTCTATGGCCAACTTTTCAAATTCTCTCTTAACCTGCCTTATCAGTGTTTTGTATTTATCTTACCAATGCTTATGCTTGTTTCTATTTCTTTAGATGGGTCCTTCTTCCAATTTTTGATGGAAGCTTTTTTGGGTATAATAGCCTCTTTCATTCACCATCTCTTCCCCCTCCCTCATATTATCATCATCATCTTCCCTCTCTCTCCTACTCCCTTGCATCAACTTCACTTTCTTTCTCCACCTCCTTACCCCTGGCATCATCATCACCACCTTCCTATCCTTCTACCCCTCTCCCCAACTCCCTGGCATCACCCTTCCTCTCCCATCACCATCATCATTACCTTCACTCTCCTATTACCTCTTCCCCCACCCTTGTATCATCATCATCATCACCTTCCCTCTCCTTCCACCTTTCTCCTGCACCCACTGGCATCATCACCTTCTCATTCCACCACCTCACCCCTGGCATCAGCATCTTCACTACCTTCCCTTTTCTTCTACCTCTTTTTCCCATCCCCTGGCATCATCATTATTTTCTCTCTCCCTCCTCACATCTGGTGTCATCATTATCACCTCCCTCTCCCTCGATCCCTCTCCCCCACTCCAGGCATCATCACCACCTCTTATCCACCTCCTCACACCATCATCACCTTCCCCCTCCTTTCACCTCCCCATCAACATGTTCCCTCTCCCTCTTCTTCTCAACCCCCTTGGCATCATCTCCTTCTCTTTGCCTCATCCCTCTCCCTCACCCCTTGGCATCATCATCATCACCTTCCCTCCTTCCCTTTCCCCATCTCCAGGCATCATCATCACCTTTCACCTCTTCCCCACCCCCTCGCATCATCACCTTTCCTCTCCCTTCACCCCCCCATCATCATCACCTTCCCTCTACCCGACATCATTCCTTCCCTCTGACTTCACCCCTTGGCATCATCACCTTCCCTCTCTCTCCACTCCCCAGAATGGGCTCTAAGTCTCTGCAAAGAATGTGAAGGCCTTAATTTGATTTACATCAGCATTGAATGAAATAACTGGTCCACGCATGCCAGCCAATAGCAGAAGAAGTCAGAATCATGGACAGGTGGCAGGCGTGGGGTCTGAAAAAATGAAGGGCCACTGGGAAAAAAGGCAGTGCGCTCCGGCTGAGAGTAGGCATTGTATAGCCCAAAGGGAAGAGTTGGTGAATGTTGGCCAATGGCAAGAGGAGGAATCCAAGGAGAAGAATTAGTATATGTTGGTCAATGGCAAAAGAGACTAGAAGCTCACAGGACCACTGGGAGAAGAGCTGGCGCATGCCAACTGACAGCAGGAAGAGGGACCAGATGGTCACAGGGCCATTGGAAGAAGAGTTACTGCGTGCCGGCTAGTGGCAGGAAGAGAGGCCAGGAGCATGTGGACATGAGGCCCTCTCCTGGCAGGCAGCAAGGAGAGGGGCTGGGAGCAAATGTGGAAGCCAGGAGAAAAGCCAGAAGCCAGAAGCAAGACAGATGAGTGGTTGCGTGCTGGCTAGCAAATGAAGGTGATACTACGAATTGAGCAAGCAGTTCTATTTATTGATTTATATAGCCCTTGTCCTGCTGGCATTTCCCCCAATGCTGTCTGCAAACTGGATGCAATCTCCTTCCCAGTAGAAAACTGGAAACCCCTCCGGAAACACTTCAGAAACTCTTAAACTACTTTCCTTTAAGCAGCAGCTTTGTGGGACCTTCTCCCTGCAGAGCAGATTTCCCGCTAACTCCCCACAAAGAAAATCTTCTTTCTCCAAAACACTGTAGAGGTCTTTCAGAGAGACAGGGAGTATGGGACTTACTCCCTTCTTTGAGACCTCTTCTCTGGTTCCTTGGAATATCTCAGCTGTCCACTCCTGGACCCCAAGACAAATTTCCCTCTTCTAAAGGCCTGGTAACCCCACCTTGGGTCCACCAGCCTCCCTCTCAGGATTGAACATAAGACAGAGGGAATTTTCTTGGATGAGAGAACTCCCAAAGAAGAACCTAGCAACAAGTTGCTCATGAGTTTTCTAAAACCACTCCCAGCACTCACATTGGGGAGTGTCAGAGACCAATGCACACCTACTTTCTATAGCCTCATCAAGCCTTTGGAGACACTGGTCAATAGCAAGGGATACTACTGGGACCTCCTTTCAATTAGATTTGGCTCAAGCCTTTTCATTGGTAGCTCAAAGCGAGTTCTGAGGAGCAGCAGGAGAGAGAAAATCTGGGAGTGGAAAAGAAAGAAACAAGGAGAGGAGGGCAGGGAAGGGAAAGATAATGAAGGGGTGAGAATGGGTGCAGGAAAAAGACTGGGAGAGAATAGGGCTAGCTGGGGAGGGAGATAAGGAAAGAAAAAAGGCAAAAAAGAGGAAAGTTTTACATTTCATTATTTCATCAGGTCCCATTCCTCCCTAAAGATGGCTTTGCTCTTTCCCCTCTAGAATTAAACTCGAGGCACAGCCTCTGGGAACAATGTATGTGTCCTTACCCATCAAGGAAGAAATCCACATTAATTTATTTCATACGTTTTTACTTTTCTCTTCATAGATGCTCCTGCATATTTTTCCTCTACCAATTCATGGACTACGAAGGCAAGATGGTCAGGTATTGCACCCTAATATGCTAATAAGTTTTGTGTTTGGCACTTCCATAATGTGTCGCAGAGGCCACTGAGGGTTCCTGCCGCAGACATGCTGGCACTTGGCATTCACTATCCCAGCAGCAGTAGATCTTACTGTTGCAATGCAGCTACCCAGATTTTAGCGTGCCAGGGTAGGTCCATGGAATACCCATTACCAAACTCTAAAACCACAGATATTGAAGGCACCCTGCCTTTTTCTTCAGGCTTTCAGTGCCTTGCCTCAGTAAAGCGCACGTTTCTGACTGGTTTATTGTTGCCTTCTGTATGTCTATCGGCTAGAAACATGGCTGGAGGACTTTAGAGATATTCATTCAGCAAGTAAGGCTAAGAACAGGAAAACAGGTAGCTTTATCCCTTCCCCCGCCCTCCCCCAAATTCAGGAGTATATACACCCCTGTCCTTTTGAGCATCCTCTGTGATCGTTCCAGGCTTCTCCTCGCAAGCGTGTCCTGACTTGGAGGCTTTGGTGGGGGTTTTTTTTTTTTTGTTTTATGCCATTGTATTAGCTCAGGAGATTTGCATTGTGTGTGCTTGCTATGATAGGGTTTTCGAGTCTGCCAAAAATAAAAAAAAAAAAAACCCCGAGGAGAGAAAAAGAAATAAATAAAGCGGGATGTGGCAGGCGTGCTGTCTGTGCTGTAGTTTCTCTTCCTCCTGCTCTGGCTCTCTGTCTGTCAGCCTCTCTTAGAACACAGTATGGAGCTGTGAATAACACGGTCTGATGCAGCATGCCTTGCTTCAGTCTAGGACACTCTGTCTCTCGCTCGCTCTCACTCACTCTCTGCTGCCTGCTTTCTCCCTTTCTCTCTCTTTCTAGACAAACACGTCTTGGTTATCAAAAGGACAATCAGCATGTCAAAGATTTCTCCAGTTGTTTTTTTTTTTTCTCTCCTCTTTTTTTTTTTTTTTTAAATCTGCGTCACATGCTTGTTATTCCCTGAACCCTCTCTCTCTCTTTCTCTCTCGCTCACTCAGGTCACTTTGACAAGCTTTCTCTCCTCCCACTAGCATTGCAATTAGCATATTAATAAACCACAGCATTGCCAGCAGAGGAGAGAGAGAGGGAGAGGGAGAGAGAGACACACACGCACACATATACACACATACACAGACAGAATAAAATTCCTTCTTCCTGCCTGCTCTGAGGCCCGATTTCTGCTGTTCAGGGGGGCTTGTTTTTCCTCTCAGAGACTTCACCAGGGCAGTTAATGCCAGGACCCTGCGAGGTGGGCACCCCGAATCCTTTCTGGTTCAGGCCAGGCATGTGAAGATGTCAGTGGGTTGCGCCTGCCCTGGTAAGTGCTTTTTTTTTTCCCCCCTCTTCATTAACTTGGAATCAATTAAGCAGAGATGCCTGGGGTTTGGTGCATGGAGGTGGGCCTCTGTCTCCCCTGGAGGACAAGCTCTATTCTTTTTTTTTTTTTTTTTTCAAAAAATTGAGAACAGCAAAACTACCTTTGCTCATTCAAGGTGGGGGTGGGTGGATGGATGGGAGGGAACCAAAAATTCCCAGAATTCCTAAAAGCTAACCAATCAGAAGTGCCTCTGGACTTTTGACCTCAGGTCATAGAAGACTATGATTGGCTGATCTTTAATGTTTTGATACAGGTTTGAAGTTGGGAGAGACGTGTTGTTTTTATTGTGCCTTTGATGGGAAGGGACTGGTTGCATGTGAGAATGCATGCATGCTTGTGTGTGAGGGAAGAAAGACTAGTAGAGGAAAGGAATGTTAGCCTTCACCCACCCCCAAAATCTTGGGTGTGCCTGGGGAGTGACTTGACTCGCTTCTTCTACATTTTGTAATAGCATTGATGAACGAAGTGCAGATTGTAAACTGTTGTTTTGATGAGTTGCACAGTTCTCAGCTGATTACTTTAACCTGCTTGTGAGGCTGATTTTATTATCAAGTTATTTCATATTCTGGCAAAATTCTTAAATATCTTAAAAAATGTGAAAAAAGGCAACTGTTTTGAAGCAGAAGGCTTGGAGGATTAATAATTTATCTGAGTGTATTTTTCTTGATGTTTAGGTAGGGTAACTGGCCTCTGTCGTACTGCAGCGGGAAGCGTAAATGGGCCTTGCGGTTTATCTGCTGTCAAAGTCTGTGTTTCCATGTTTCTGTTTTGTTATTTTAATTTAACCACTTTTGAGGTGTTGCAAATGTATATAATATTTTTGTACCTTCTAGTTGTCATTTACTTTTCCAAGCAAGACCTGTAGTGGTAACAGCCATATGTTCTCCTTATGCAATGATAAGGAACAGAAGATGGTTTGTCCACACTAATGCCAAAAAATGTAGCCTCCAAACCCTGTTCTAACAAGAGGGCCTTTGGAGCTTATTTGATGGCGGTTTCCCCTTTTAGTGACAGGGGCACCAAAAATTGACGTATGATGTGGTATAAGGGTTAAGGCTAATTAGGGGCTTCAGAGACAACTTTATTGCTGTTAATTCTTAGCTTTGAGCAGCCAAACGGAAGGTTGCAGGTCTTTAAACAGGAATACATATTTGGAGGGGAGGGTCGATTATTCTCAGTGCTCCTCTTTTTTTGTTTTTTTTGTTGAAATTTTGAGATTTTAGATGTTCACTTTGCTTCCAGAAAACTCCAAAATGAGGTTAAACCTGTTTGTTTATTCTGAAAGCAAAGACTGAGACCTAGTGGTAGTCCACCAGGGTCATGTTGTGATGGAGCCAGCCAAATAACCCCTGGCTGCTGAAAAGTTTTTCTTCGTCAGGGCACATCTAAATTTAGGTGACATTCTAGGCTTGTCATCCTGGAACATAATCAAGATAACAGGAATAGCTGTGGTGGACAAGTCTGGTACAACTGACCAGGCAACACAAGTGGCTATTTAAGATAACACAATGGAAAGAATGACAAATGCCAGTGTGTTCTTCTACTCCTCCCTCTCCTCTGCCGGCCACTACCCTGCCCTCCTCATACACCTACCAGATGCTGATCCCCCTTTCTTCCCTTCCCCAGAAGGAACAAGAAGAGAGGGGGGTGGCAACATTTAATTTGTCTTATGCAGCAAAAAAAGCTTGTGAAAGCCTTGTTGGTCAGATAGGAATGAAAGTTAAAAGATGATTCACTTTGCAATTTAGACAATCTGACCATTAGCCACTGGGTGTTGCAGTATGTTTGAAGATCCCAAATAGTAGAACAGTATTCAAACCCAATAAACTCAAAACACCAGCAAGACTGAAAGCACTCATCCTGTTGTGTACTGTTAAAATATTCCACTGTAACCCTCTTAAAGAAAAATAACCAGATAATGAAAAGTGTTTCCCATAATTTAGGGTGCAGGGATAAGTTCTGTGCTCCCAGATGCTGTTTAACTGCTTTGTGGGCCCATGAGATGACAGCTCAGGAAGCATGCGATCCTTGAGAGGATTGGGCAGGGTGTCATGGACAGATGTAGGGTGATTTTTAGATTGTGCCTGGGACAGCTTCAAATGACACATGATGCGAAGTAAGGTTAAAGGCTAGTTTTCGTATTTACCAGCACCAGCCCCCCCTATTGACTTCTATGATTAGATTTTAATGACCTCTCCAGCCCTCCCCCAAAGACTGAGCAAATATGAAAACTAAATCCTTGATTGCAGCCCAGCCATTAGTTTATTTAAACTCAGTTTTTGGGACCATTGAGAGCTGATTACGGATCACAGTGCAGAAGGGTAGCAGGTGCTGGCAAATTCCTGAATAGCCCCCCAGTCCCTTGGATTATGAACAGCATAATCCAAAAAAAAAAAATTGGTCCATCTGAAGCTACTAGGAAGGGAACTGAGATTTTCTGGCAAATGCTCTTTTTCCTGTTATGGGGTGTTTATACCATCCATTGAATGGATGCTGCTGTCACTAACAAACTCTCAATAACTCTTACATTATTATTGTTTATTACATTCCTTCTGGCTGAGTGGAGAATACTGTATGCTCCAAGCTCACTTCATCTTAGACCTCCTCTTCATCGACCCAGGATGGAGAATGGAGCTCTTGTCATCTCACTGTTGACACTGCTTTACCCAATGTACCATCTGAGGCAGTCCAAGCCAAGAGAGGATCACCTGGCTCATGTTGTCGGACTTACCTAAACGTTACTTTTTCATCCCTTTAAGAGCCACCATGTTCCCCACTAGGCTTCCAATTCCATCCCCAGTCTTCTAAGCAATGATCCAATATCGTGTAGTCAGTGGCCAATCCCTCTCAGTCCAATATTAATTACTGGTTTACATTTGAGAATGTGGAAGTCATGTTGACTTTACTGCACCTCTGGTCAAGAAGGATATTACATATATCCCAAAGGAAATGGACCAAGGAGAGGCTTTCTCAAAAAGTGCAGTGTAATGCATACCACTGATTGGTAGGTAAAGGAAAATTATGTCCTCTCTTTCTGCAAAGTATGATATGTGACATATCATATGTCTGAGTAGTGACTGGAATCTCCTTGTCACTCCCAGAGTGTTCAACATTAGATTATCATCATCTAAAAATCTAATGAATTTGAAAATATGAATGACAAAAGAATTCAGCACAGGACTGGAAACTTTCAAGTGGCATCTAGTCACCTGTCTGATCCCAAACCAGAAGCCTGTTCACCTCTCTTTTGCATGATCTTAGGGCAGTGGTATTCACTCACAGACATCGAGGGCTACAAACAGGCCGGGTTTTCACGGATATCTCAAATGATTATGTGTGAGATAGATTTGCATACAAAGTAGGCAACATGCATGCAAATCTGGCTCATGCTTATTCATTGGGATATCCTGAAAACCTGACCTGTTTGTGGCCCTGGAGGGCTAGATATGAATACCACTGCCATAGAGTCCCCAGCCTATATTGTCACAACTTTTGCGCTATTGTTTCTGCAGCAAGTTAATTCTAAATAATGTTCAATGCTGTAATAATACAAATGCATGTCAAAAGACATTGCAGGCTGTGCAATATCACAAGTTCTTTTTGCAGTGTCTGCCAGAGCTTCGGTATCTGAGTCCCAGAGCTCCAGTGCAAAGGACACTCAGGGAATTCCCTCTTGCATAAGCCTTGTGTCTTGCACAAAATGAGGGTTCAGCTGGAATGAGAGGTTTCAGGAGGCTAGATATACAGTGTGCCGTCTGTTGCCATTTCAGCGATCAGCAATCAGACTGCAACTGGTTGAAACTGTTCTGCATGTTTATCAGTACATGTATGTAACTATAGTCATATTTTTTTTCATAATTCTAAGGGGGGGGGGTCTCTATAGAGAATTAATACTGAATAAGATTCTTCACTGCCTACAATAATTGTTTGTAGGGAGAGAAAATCATGCAAACTGTGGCAATAGAAAGAAAGAAAGGTACATTTTCATTCCGTCCTGGTACCAAAAGTACTGAACAGTATTGTGAAAGCTACTCCATTGTGTACCTGCAGCTCGCTGCTTGCTCTGCTGTTACGGGTCCTTTCCAAGGGTCAAAATGAAGTCCCTCTTTGCAGATTCTGGCCCCTTCTCCCTCCTAGCCGCCTGTCACACTGAGTTATGGGGTGGCCATGTCTGTGCTGCAGGTGGAAGGATGGGCGACATGCGCCAGTGTCTGAGCTGAGAGCACTGGTGACCTCCAGTAAGAAACAAAGTGAGTTCCTGGAATGACAGACTTCTGCTGTATCCCCTGACCCTTTCTGTACTCCTCTACTTGTGCAGCCCCTAACTAACTTGAGAGTGCAAGAATATATTCCTGTTTTGTTTTTTGTTTTTAATTTTTTTTTTAAGTTCCGCACCATGCTGCCTAGGGCTCCCATAAACCCACTTTGTTTATGTTATGAAATAAAAGCAATAGCATGATCGAGCAGCCCTATCCATAACGAAAAACAGTGAGCTTTTTTTTTGCTGCGTGCTCTGTTCCCATCAAGCTCAGGCGGCCCCTTCCCCCACCTTCCTCCTCCTTCTCCTGCTGGAAACCAGCGGCTTCCTCAAGCAGAAAGTCATGTGACCCTTCCTCTAAGCCAGGCCAAAAAATTTAAAGAGCTAGCATCAGCCCTAGGAGAGGTGAGAGGTCTCTTCCCTCTGCATTCTGACTTGGGGGATGGAACACTGTAACATTTTTTTTTTTTTAATCTGGTCGGCTTAGCTTTTTAAAAACAAGTATTGAGTGTATTGCAACATTTTAACTTACTGTACTTAAATATGTTTTTAATGCTAGAATTGTTGATTTTACATTTGGTACAGTAGCTGAGTTTGTTTTTTTTTTTAATAGCTTTTTTTATTTGCTGGTTTAAATATTTTGACCCATGCGTTTGGCGCAGTGTGGCCTCATTACCCACTACGCCAGAAACGATGAACCGTGCTTGTCTGCCCACGAGCTCCCAGTGCCCTGTCAAGGGGATATCAGCAGTTCTGCTCCAGGTGGAAGGACACTTCCTGTTTTCCTGAAAACAATTTTACACTGAGTTCCCAGGAGCCCCTCTCAAGCACATCCCTTTCCCTTCTGACTGCGTTTGTAGGCCACTTTGTTCTTAAAATGTTTCTTCTAGGAGGGATTCAGATGTCACTCAAAAGGCTATTGAAATATGGTGGGGACCAGAAGTCTCCAGGTCACAAGGGATAGGGATAGTCTTGGTTTTATCCCCATCACATCTATGAACTTGTAATTCCAGTTTCTCAGGAAAAAGCAAGACTACAAATCCATAGATGCACTGGGGGCAAAAGCAGGACTGGATCATCCTGCTTCTTATGACCTGCATCTACCTGGTCACCTTATAAGCCAGGCTCCATAAAACAAAGACCTGCACAATCAGGAAAAACAATGTGATATTAAAGGAGTCACAGATTTTGGCTTAAATTGTTTTATTATCAGAGCAAGTGATTTTTTTACCTTGTGTTGATCTAATTTTTGTGAAGCTATTTTTTTTGTATTATTTTTTTTTTGTAGTTCACTGCTGCACTGATATCTCTGATGTTCACCCCTGGTCTGAGGGTAAATGGAGAAAAAAACAGTTGAATTCTAAGAGAGAGAGAAATTTTTTTTATATTAAAAAAACAAAACAAAACAAAAACCCCAAAACAAAAAAGATGTCCTTCAAGTCTCCAGCATGGTTTGCTGAAATCTCCAGCATTTTTTTTCCCATATATTCTGCCTTTTGCTATAACTGCTGCAGATCCATCTTATTTATTGAAACTTGCAGCAAAATAGGTAAATCACCAGACAAATCCCTCCCTTCCCCCCCAAAAAACCCTTCCCAGCACAGATTTGAAAGCCAATGGCGGACATGACAAAGGTGCTTAATAACATAAATAAAAAATAAACAACAACAAAACCAAAATGCAGTACTATTATGGTTCAGAAAAAAAGTAAACAGGGAGAAAGACGATGCCGTTGGGCCAAAAGAATTGGAGCAAAGAGAAACCTTCAAATGTTCAATTCCTGACGAATATCAGAGACTGCTGGGGAGGTACAGGGGGCAACTGGTAGCAGGTCAGGGGACAAGCAGGCCTAAGTGTTAGCACAGTGAATCTCATTACATGCACAATGGTGATTGCGCTTATAGAATTGTTCCAGGGGCAGAAAGATGCGCCTCCTGAGGCCTAAAGTCCAACTTGTCATTGTTGTTCAGTTTATGTGCTTGTGGCCTGCTCGGTTTGGGTTACGGGATTTTGCGTGCCCTATTTAGAATTGGAATTTCAGAAGAACGAGAACAAAGTGACCTGGATACGGAGCGATATCCTGCAGGCCGGCAGGTAACCTATGCCCTTGGCAGCCTGGACTCCTAACAGGACAGACTGGATGGCCCGGTTGGTCTTTTTTTTTTTTTGTCATCCTCTACTATTTTATTATGTTACTGCATCTGTTAGGTGGCTCTTTTGTTTTTTTGGGGGGTTTTTTTGTCATGAACCGATGTAGATGTTGGAACGCAGGGTTCTGTGAGTGGCAGGGCGATGCTGTTTCCGATTGTTCAGCATGTTTTCTGCCTCTGTTATCCTTTAGGACCTCACCGAAAGCAAGTCTTTATGCTGGCGGGGGCATGATCACATTTATGGTGCTCTAACCTAATCAACAGCACTCTATGCAAAATGGCTCCGTGCTTTACTTTGCGTTCTAATTTTGAAAATGGTAGAATTGTAGCCTCAGATTTGAGCCAGCAAGAAAGAAACAGACTGTCATGTGTTTACATGCATACGTGAAACCACTGTAGAAAGACACATTGCAGTGTCAGAGCTGGATACACAGCTGCTTGTTCCTTAAAATAATCTTGATAGTTCCGCTTCAGTTACTTTGAGATGCTAACCCGGGGACATGAGCCGAATCTTATTTTATGGAAGTTAAAAAGAAAAATCCATGGATTCAACGTCAGTCTTATTTCATACATTATTTGGAAACCATCGTTATCATCATCATAATATTAGCCAAACTGGGGCAGAAGAATTTTGTTTCTGGAAATGAAGAACTCCCATCCTCTTATGGTTAAGGGGTTTTGGAAGTTAAAAACAAAATAGTTTGAACTAGAGAGGAACTTGGGCGAGCACAAACTGCCAAACCCGGGTCAGACAAAAGGACCATCTGGCCTAGTGTCCTCTCCTCTCACAGCGGCAAGCTGCAGGTACTAAGGTGAATTGTAGAAGAAATGCATTCTGTGTTCCTGTGGCCTTCTAGACATGGACGAGCTTTCCATTGCTCTGTCTGTGGGGACCGAGAGTCTGAAGGTTCCTTCCTCCTTCCCTTCACTCCGCCATATCAGAAGAAGGCTCGTATTTCACTTTGAATTTACTGTTGACGCTGGGGAGAACTGGACGCCGATGGAGAGATACAGAGAGACATTCCCTACAGCCGGCCCATTCTCAAGAGGTTTATACTGATGGCTTGTTTTTCTCTCTATACTTGCGTATCAGGCCCTTTCTGGTGGATGGAAGTGGAATGCAATCATTTGTGGGCCTGGGTAAAATAAGTCCCTTAGCTCTGTAACAGCTTTTTCAGAATAAGGCTGTGTCATAGAAGAAGAGCCCTGTATCTGTGGGAATATGGCTATTTAAAAAGAGTGCTGCCGATCTGTATGCATGTTCTGTACGCACCCAGTGCTTCTCGCTTTCTGTGCCACTGGAATGAGCTGTCTTGGTGCAGTCGGCACAGAAGAAGCATATGGATGTGTTTGTGAGCTTCTAGTGTGTGTCTTGTGTCTCTGTGCATGTGCTGGTTGGTTCCTGAATTCCCCGGACAGCTGAGCTGAGCTCTGCAGCGGCATAGCCTCTCTCTCGGCTCACATGCACTTGGCATGTGACACCACTGGGAGCAAGTTAAGAATTAACTCCTTGCCCCATTTTAAAATGCAGACTGAGCAAACAAAAAAAAAAAAAAAGAAGAAGGAACCCGGAGAGCAGTAAACCAACAGCCTGCTTTCTGTTCTCTGCCTCCTGTGACTGCATGTTTTCTGCCACAGACTAAAATGCAACAGTTTAAAACAGAAGGGTCACCCTCTGTTCTGTGCCATTCCCTACAGTGATACTGGCTGGGAGAGGGTGGGATTGAAGTACATTAACGGGGAAGTCTCATAACTAATGCACCTGCACCATTTGCTACAGAAATTCTCCCTGGGAAATGCTAAGGCTAAGAATAGCTATGATAGCATCCTATAGTCTGCACTTCTATACCCCCCACTCCCTCAGATCAGGCAGCAACTTTTCCTGCAAGAGACTGGCACTGCAGTAGCAATCGATTGGCAAACCTCCATAGTATTTTAGAGGTGCCAAGTGACTCCTCCATTTCTGACAGATTTTTGGCTAGCCTTAGGTTTTTTGACACCAGCTCTTCATGAATTCTGGTGCCTGTGGTGCTGGTTTCAGTAGGAAGAAACAGAACTGTCAATACCACAAAGCACTGGGGAGCAAGTTCAATTACCAGGAGTGTACACAAGGGCTTAATATTCAGCTGCTGCTATCCGGTTTTCTAAGTTACCTGGATAAACTTATCCAGCTAACTTGGCTGAGATATTGGGTGGAGCAGCTGCGCCGCTGAATCTACGTGGCTAACTTTAGGACAACCAAATAGCAGCCCTACATTTATCCAGCTACAGGGGTCATTTATCAAAATGCGCTAAGGCGTTTTTGCATGTGTTAAGGGCTTATTGCCATCCCATACTCAAGTCTTCTCACCCCCCTGAATCCCTCACTCCGCTACTTCCTCCCACCCCACCTTCCCCCCTCCCTTCCCTCATCCCCCCCACCTCTATTCCTTAATTACCTACCCAACAAGTCCCTTATCCCATTTCTATTTTATCAACAACACATTCATGTACATATGTTATTTTCTATAACCTTTTGTTATATCCTATAACCTTTTGTTCCATGTACCACTGTTATAATATGTTATAATTGTTTTTTGTAAAATAGGGCGGACTACGCCCTATTCCCTTGGTTATCTGGAAACCGATGTGATATCTCGATTGAATGTCGGTATATAAAAGAAATAAATAATAATAATAATAATAATGTGAAAAGCCCTGTTAACGCATGCGATAGCACCATATCGTATGGGGCGATGCAAATCCGAAAAAGAGGAGGAGTGGGAATGGGCTGGGTTTGCCAGTCTGTGAACTGCTATTGCACAGACTTAATGCTGATTTTAACTACACCTTTTTCAATAGTGTTAAGCTTGTGTTATAGGGCGGTAAGGTGTTAGTGCATTTTGCAATGTCTTCTGAAAGTGCTCTCCCTAGATAGGTATTTATATCGCTATGGGAGGCCCACCTAGTAACTCGAGGTGAGGTTTAGGTATTAGTGTAGGGGGTTAGGGGCCACTTTGACATTCAATGTGAGATGTACAAACAGAACAGTGGTCTCTTGTGAAGATTTGATGACACTCGGAGAGAGGAAACTCACACAAAGATGAGATTTGTGCAATGTTCTCTCCACCTAGCTTGATGTTACCCAGGTAGAGAGTCCATCAAGCTAGGTTGAGAGAACCTTGCACAAATCTCATCTTGGAGTGAGTTTCCTTGACGAGTGCCCCCACTCTGGAACGCCCTCACCACGTCCCATCCCTCACGTAGCCAGCTAACATTTTAACTTGATAAAATGTTAGCTGGCTAAGTGGCAGATGCTGACCACAGCTAGATATTCAAACATTGCCATTTAGCTGGCTAAGCCAAAACTCAGTCAGCTAAACGGCGCTGAATAATGGGCTCATGTCTTCTTCCAGAGCCTGAGTGACAAGGCAGTTCCTAATGATGAAATAGGCCAGAAGCACCTGTGAGCTCCTCCTGCCTTTGCTCTTGAGCATCTTAGTTCAGAAGAAAAGATCAGGGCCCACAGCAAATGTCTGAAACCTTTGGATATGGATTGTAGACTTAAGTTATTTGTCTTTCCAAATCCAAGCTCAGGACAAGTTCCAAATTCGGGTACAGTTGGTAGGTCCCTGTCCCAGAGGGCTTACAATCTAACAGAATCATTTTTTCATTTTGCTATAAGGGCTTAACGCCCTCGTTATGGCCCTAACGCGCACATTAATTACTGTAATGTGTGTTAATATGCAAATTACACATTTATGCGGAGTGGAAATAGCTGCATCTTTTTTTGCCTGCATTGGCCCCGGGATAGGACCGAAAAAGCTTGAGTGAGAAGAGAGAGAGAGAAAGAAAACACAGAAGAATGGGTCAGTTTACTATTTATATCAGTATAATAGGGGGAGCTTTAAACTCGGGGTGAAGGATGGGGAAGGCTTGGGGGGGGGCAGTTTAAGATACACTGTTACAAGTACGTACAGGCTAGGTAGAGAGTACAGGCAGCAAATCTACTTTTATTTCAGCACGCCTAATGTTGCACGTACCTGTAACGGTATGTCTTAAACTGCCCCTCCCCAAGCCTTCCCCATCCCTCACCCCGAGTTTAAACTTCCCCCTGTTACATTGATATAAATAGTAGTAAACTGACCCATTCTTCTACAGTGTGTGCGTGTGCGTGTGTGCGTGTGCGTGTGTGCGCACCTGTGACAATAGCGGGTGAAGTGAATTTGCCCAAGAAGTATTCAAACCCTGACTGGCCCGGTTCTCAGCCTGCTGCTTAATCCACTAGGGCTACTCCTTCCGTGGTAATGTGTACCTGCCATAATTCAGACTGCAGCTCCCAAGGTGTTTTTTTTCTAACCGTTGTAAACTTTGCGCTGATTTTTAATATTTTAAAAGAACAACATTTAAAGAAACGACGTGACCGTATTAACGTGCTGCAGTGAATGATGGGATATGAACGGACGAGTGAAGCCATTGTCCATGCAGCCTCTGCCAGTCCTGTGCACCGCAAGCCACCAGGCTAAGCGAGTTTGTGTGTGTGAGCTGGGGAGATAATGTAGGTATTCATACTACACGTTGTTTAGCTGCCACTCACCCAATAGCACTATGTAAAAGACTTCAGTTCCTAATTAACAGCTCAGAAATAAATCCCCGCACGGCTACTCAATAATATAGTTTTCAGAAGCAGAGAGATTGTTCAGAGATATATATTTATAGGGGGGGGGGGGAGTAGTGCACAGCATGGGTGGCTTCGTAGTAGGGAAGCTTTGTGTCAGCTCTCCAGTTCAGTATTTCCTCCTGCCTGTTTGAAGAGTATTAACCAAAACGAGTTTGTTTGTTCCCCTGGAACAAGATAACGAGCTCTTTCCATCAGGGAAGCCCTTCATCTGGGGCAGTCCCCCAGACTGGAGTTTTGTTGCTCTTGGACTAACAGCATCACCCCTGAGCAAGTATCCAAGTAACCTGCCCAAACTGGGAATAGATGAGGGGAAAAATAATGAGAAAGGAGAATGGCCACTTCTGTAGAGGGAAATGAGTGGAAACAACCGCTTCTAAAATCAAGAATATAATTTTCCACTGCCCCCACCCCCCTCAAAAAAAAAATTTGGGAAAATAAGTAATGAAAGAAACATAGAAATGATGGCAGAAAAGGACCAACGGTCCATCCAGTCTGCCCAGCAAGCTCATGGAAGTTTCTTCTGCACCTTACTTATCACTTTGCCAGATCATCAAAGTCAGGGCCCTTGTTTATTGCTGTCTGGGTCCAATTCCCCGTTACTTTCTGCCATAAAAGCAGAGAGCAATGTTAGATTTGTATCCAAAGTATCAGGCTTATTAGATAAGGGTAGTAACAGCCTCATCAGCAAGTTACCCCTATGTTTATTTGTTTTCCTAGACCGCCAAATTCAATGTCCTTGTTGCTTGCTGTCTGAATCTAATTCCCCTTTTCCTCCTGCCATTAAAGCAGAGAGCAGTAATGAAGTTGCATCAACAATACGAAGGCTTATTGGTTAAGGGCAGTAACCGCCACTCTAGCAAGTCCATGCATTCATTTCTATCCTCTAGCCTTTAGGGATCCACAGTGTTTATCCCATGCCCCTTTGAAATCTTTTACTGTTTTAGTCTTCACCACTTCCTCTGGAAGGGCATCCCAGGCCTCCACCATCCTCTCCGTGAAGAAATAATTCCTGACATTGATTCTGAGTCGTCCTCCCTGGAGTTTCATTTTGTGACCCCCCCCTAGTTCTTTCTACTGATTTCTCTCCCACGGAAAAGGTTTGTTGATTGTGCATAATTAAAACCTCTCAGGTATCAAAAGGTTTGTATCAGATCTCCCCTGCACCTCCTCTCCTCCAGGGTATACATATTTAAGTCCTTCAACCTCTCCTCATAACTCATTTGATGGAGACCACCCACCATTTTGGTCGCCCTTCTCTGGACCGCCCCCATCCTGTCTCTGTTCCTTTGGAGATACGGTTTCCAGAACTGAACACAAGACGTTAACTCTTAATGGAAGAGGCCCCTTATCTAGTCTAGGGTACACCACACATCTCTGTAAACCACACCACACATCTCTGTAAACAAAACTCTCCAAATTTTTCATGCATAATATCCACTAAAGAGAGGTTGGCCCCTTGCCCCCTCTTCTGTATATAGTATTTATTATATTTTATTTCATTTTATTTATATATTTATTGCTCCGTTCACCCCTTCTTTATTTTCCTACTCCAAGTTAAGGCTTCCTTGTTATAATGTAACTGTATGCTCCGTATCTCTTGTTGATTGGTTAATTGTATACTCTGCTTAGTTCATTGTAAACCGAATTGATTTGATTTGTATCAAGAAAGTCGGTATATAAAAGCCTTAATAAATAAAATAAAAAATAAATAGGGTAGACAACTCTGATCCTGGAGTGTCATAAACAGGTTTGATTTTCAGGATATCTACAATATACATATGCATGAGATAGATTCTCATGCATAGTCATTGTGGATATCCTGAAAACCTGGCCTATTTGTGGCACCCCCAGGATCAGAGTTCCCTAGCCCTGATCTCATCTTTGTCAGAGTGAAATAAATCCAAGCAGGACATTACATCTGGTGGGAGACATGTTAAGCCCTATAAACATAGCCACTATGATCTAGAAATGAAACAGAGTTGCTACTGCCATTTCTCTTTGGTGCTGATTGCTTTTGTCATCCAGCTGCTCCAGATGTTTAAAAAGCTAGAAAAAACCAGGAGGAGAGCAATAAGGCATTGTCAGTAGGATCTCATAAAACATTCCCTAAAACCTGGGTGGATTGCTCCAGGTAATCACCTGATGTTTGAATAGTCCGCTGCCGGCACAGCTTTCAGCTGTCAGCGCCCGTGTGGGACATCTCTTGTTTCAGACCCCAAGCTGCCTGGGCTCCACTGTAATTGTTGCAGTCTTTACTTTGCCATTAATTATTGATGCAGGAAATGATGAATCATGAAACTGAGAAATGCCTCTTGAATGTTAAAGGAAGTACAGTGAAGCTAGCTTACTTCCAGTTTTCTGGATTTCATGCCTGCCGCCTTGAGCTAAGGAAGATTTCAGAGTTGTGAATAGTATGTTTATAGTCAGTTCTGGAGTACTCCTCCCCGCCCCACCTCAGTCAGTTGGGTTTTCAGGATTTCCACGATGCATATGCATGAGATAAATTTGCACGCATTACCTCTATTGTATGCAAATCTATTCATGCATATTCATTATGGGTACCTCAAAAACTAGACTGGCTAGGGAATACTCCAGAAACAAATGCAGAAAGCTGGAGGACTGGCTTGAAAAACAGTGGTTTAGAATAATTCTGCGTCTGGACTGAGATGTATCCAGAATGCATGTAATCTTCTCTCTGGGTTCATGGAATACTGTCCAGTATTCCCGGTAATAGTATTACTATTAGTAACTGAGAAACACTAATTGCAGCTTCAGCTGCCCTTCTCTCTCCCACATACTCCCTGTTCAGAACCAAGTTGGCAGTGCACACCTGCCTTTGCATTAAACAAAAATCTGTGTTGCATGCTGTTCCTAGACCTTAAGCTGCATTGGCTTTTTTTTTGTTGTTGTTTTGGACTGGATATGGGGGAGACTGGGAGATCACAGGCCATGAATACATTTTCACCCAATAATATCAGCTGGCACTGATCAGCAGCATGCATGGAGGTAAGGGGTTTGTGTGTGTTGGTGACGGGGGGGGGGGGGGGGCGGTGTCAAATGAGAGTATTTTGATGAGGGTGGTTGTGTGTCCTCATTCAGTTTCCTGCCTGCTCAGATATTGGGCCTTCAGACTAAAGACTTCCACTTACTTGGAAGTTTAGCCTTGCTTTTGAGTAACCCCACAATGCTCTCTCACTGACTCTGTGAATACGGGAAAGCTTGCTAACTGGGCAATTAAATATCCCATAATATCACTGCTCCTTTTTCCCTTTCTCCCTTAGAAGCTGCTGTGCAGATCAGACACCCAAACTGATAAGACACATTTTCCACTTTGGTAGGGGCTCTGTGCACATTTCTAAACTATTCTTATCACAGATTCTGTTTGAATGAAAGGCATTATGTAAGTGTTCATTATTATTATTAATAATAATACAAATGTCTTTAGCCAGGAGGCAAGAAATCTGGATGGGTAAGCAGCTAATGGGCTTATGGTTGGGATGCTTACTTTTTCTGCAGAAATTGCAGTGCTCTCTACATCAAATAGTTTTAAAGGGTAAAAGACATGAATCCACTGCATTATTTTTCCCTGGTTATAATGAAAGGAAATGTTACTCGTAATGGACATTATCAGAGATTGGGCTCTGTGCAGCAAATTACCTCTCAGTGGAGTCTTGGCCAGAACTGAAGACAACATAGCAGTCGGCTATCCATTGCTACCCCCACCCCCAGGGGGAGGTTGCTGATCTAGGAACAGGATCATAGCATTGAGTTATGGTGTTAGTGAGGGGCATATTCTAGCGGGGGTCTGTTACTGGCCCTGAAAACCAAAGTATAGTAACTTTCTAACTCAAAGAGTGGGTCCAGTGTTACAGCAGGCTGCAAGTACACTGGAAGTTCTGCAGGGTGCTGCTTCAGGCCCGCAACTGGCCCGGGAGGCAGGGAACTGGCTTGTGCTATCCGTATGCGATTTGTGTTCATTGAGCTGGCTAACATGAATGGCTGCTTCCGCTTCTGTTATTGTAACTGAACTGAATAAATGAACTTTGGTTCTGACCACATAAAAGAAATGCCTTTTTGTTTTCTAGGGGAAAAAAAAATGTTCAGGTAGTCAGAGGCAGGGCCGTCTTTAGGGAGAAAAGAGTCAATCGAGGCAACTCCTGGGAGTCCTGCCTCATGGTACCCCTGTCCCCAGCAACAGGCTACAGAGCCTATGAAAAGGCAGCATTGCAAATATTACGCTGGTCCCTAGAATACCAAACCCCCTCCTACTGGAAAACCAAAATAAGCTGGACTACGTATCTCTACAGAAACTACACACTACCGGGAGTCAGCTGATGAAACAGTTTCTTCTTACAACACTATACTCACCTCTGCTTTAGACACTCTTTCCCTTCCCCTCCCCTGTCCTGAAAGGCTCACATCTAGAATTCACTTCCTAAGTTCCTGTGCCCGCTCTGCAGAATGTCTGTGGCTAAAATCCATGCCCATGCAGACATCATACATTTCAAATTCATGCTGATTTCCTTCCAGTCTCTATTGCGCTCGCCAAGCAAGGGTACTACATCCTTCTGACAACCTCTCTGCCATCCAACCCTCACCATCTCTTTGCCACAGTCAATTCCCTTCTCAAACTTCCTTCGCCTCCCTGCCCACCCTCACTGTCTGGCCAGAGTGTGGCTGACTATTTCCATGACAAGATTCACAAAATTAGTCCTGAATTTTCAACCAGGTCACCTCTACCTCCCTCTCCCCCACTTCCGTCCTCGACACCTCCCCTGGCCTCCGCCACTCTCTCATTCTTTTCTGAAGTCACAGTGGAGGAAAGTGCCCAGTTGCTCTCCTACTCCCAACTCACTATTTGTTCCTCTAACCCCATTCCCACCCCGTTCCTGAGCTCTATTTCCACTGCATTCATCCCCTCCATCTTATCTCTCACATTCTCAGTCTGTCATGTTCCACTGCTACTGCTCCTGCTGCCTTCAGACATGCTGTAATCCCACCACTCTTCAAAATCCCTCATTGGGCCCTATCTGCCCTGCCAAATATTGTTCCACGTCTCTTTCCCTTTTCTTTTCAAACTACTTGAACTTACTGTTCACTGCTGCGCTCTTGACTTTATTTCATCTCAAGCTATTCTTGATCCACTCGTCTGATTTTTGCTCTGTACATTCCCCAGAAACTGCCCTTGCCAAAATCTCCAGTGTCCTGTTTATGGCTAAAACCAAATGCTTTTACTCAGTCCTTATTCTCCATGACATATCTAATGCTTTTCACACTGTTCTAACTTGGATTTCAGGACTCTGTCCTGTCTTGGTTCTCTTCTTACCTCTCCCATCATACTTTTACTGTTTCCTGTGGTGGCTCCTCCTCTCCTGCCTCAGATTTCTGTCCTGGGTCCTCTTCATTCTCTCTGTATATTGGTTCCCTCTGCTCTGATTTCTTCTCATGGATTTGAAAACCATCTTTATGCTGATGATTCCCAGAATTTCCTCTCTACATCAGGAATTCAGACCCAAATCTCAGCCTGCTTGTCTGACATTGCTGCCTGGATGTCCCACTACCACTTTAAACTCAACATGGCCAAGTCAGAGATCCTTATCTTTCCCCCCCAAGCCCACTTCCCCTCTTCCCCCTTTCACTGTTCTGTGGATAATACTGTAATCCTCCCAGTCCCCTCAGCCCACAACCTTGGAATCATCTTCGACCTCTCTCTCTCTCTCTCTCTCTCCCTTTCTACACATATCCAAAACACTGTTAAAATGTGAGTTTTTTTTCTCTATAACATCACCAAAATCCTTTCCTTTCTTTCTGAACACACTACCAGAACCCTTATCCACTCATCATCACCTCCCACCTAAGACTATTGCAACCTGACCCTCACGGGTCTCCCATTGAGTTATCTCTTTCCACTACAATCTCTCCAAAATTCAGCTATGTGACTTATCTTTCACCAAAGTCACTACGTCTATACAACCCCTCTTCTCAAGTCACTACAGTTTGGCTCCCTATCCATTCCTGCATACAGTTCCAGCTCCTCTTACTCACAAGAGTCTTCACTCTACAACTCCTCACTACACCTCTCCTCTCTTACCAAAGTCACTACGTCTATACAACCCCTCTTCTCAAGTCACTACAGTTTGGCTCCCTATCCATTCCTGCATACAGTTCCAGCTCCTCTTACTCACTTACAAGAGTCTTCACTCTACAACTCCTCACTACACCTCTCCTCTCTTATCTTCCTCTATTCCCCTCCTCGTGCACTCTGCTTATCAGGCATATCACTCCTATCTATACCCTTTTCCTCTAACCACCAAATCCCAACTCTGTGCTTTCTACCTGACTGCACCATATGCTTGGAATCCCACTGCATGCTGGGATTTATTCTGATTTCCCTATTGTATTCCCTAAGAAAAGCAAAACTATAAGTATCTGCATGCATTTGAGTAAAAGCAGGACTGGATCAGTCTGTCTGAAAATCTGGAGCCATTTGGTAACTCTGTTTGGAATAGACTTCCTGAGCTGGTGTGTCACGTTCCTTCTCTTGTTTTATTTAAATGTCTAAAAACCCACCGTTTTGAGGCTGCTTTTAAATCTTAATTTCTGATTGTCCCAATCACTGCTTCATTTAATGTTTTAACCACTTTCCTAATAACTGTAATTCCCAAAGTCTCTTTTGCCCTGTATGTTTGTCTTTATTAGACTGTAAGCTCTATTGAGAAGGGACTGTGTCTTATATGTATTTGTACAGCTCTGTGTACGCTGAGTAGCACTAAAGAAGTATTAAGTGTTAGTAGGAATACCTCACCTCGATCACACATGCAAAACACAGACAGACTCTAATCAAATACATAAGGGACCACAAATTAGAAATAGAAACATACAGACAAAACCTGGAAACACCTAGAAGACAGACACTCTGAGGTGCAACACTGAAAACATAAAACATCACCATTCCCTAACGCTGCTGGTCTCTACCCACTACCCCATCCCCTTTAAATGCAGGGCCATCCTTAGTCCTGGTCTAGGTTGAAGAGGCCTCCTTTCAGCTCAGAAGGCACCTCATTCTCTGTCCAGCATCCACCTGACTCCTCCACCTAGCATCCTCCTGACCTCTTCCCTCGTCTATCCCCAGTGGCCCCTTCTCAGGTCCTCTTATTCCACCCCCCCCCCTCCCCGGCGCCTTCTCTAGTCTCGTACCCCATCCCTTCATGGTCCCTGTTCTCGTCCTTTCTCCCTTATCTCTCCCATGGTCTCTGTTGAAATCCTGGCCCTCCCATCCCCTCCATGGCTCTTTATCAGATCCTCTGCTCCCTATTCCTTCCTATGGCCCCTTTTGAGCAGCACTGTAGAAGATAAATCAAGTTACAAGATCTCACAGAATCATGTGGATAGTGATTCTTGGGGTAGTCACCATTGATGCAGTCTCTGTTTTGGCTGCAGCTGGAGGACCCATCAAAGAGCCTAGGGCTGGGCTGGCTACAGCAGTTAGGCTGTGTTAGGTTCCCAAGTTCTTACAAATGGAGGTTGTCTCCTTTAGGCTGGCCTGGTTTCAATGCAGTAGCAGTATGAAATACGGCCAGGACCAGTGCGTCCGAATTGGTGAACTAGGTGGTCGCCTATGGCGCCAGCCATTAGGGGGCGGCAAAGAGCAGCCATGTGAGGCCACGACTGGAGCCCATTCCATTCATGGCCAAGACGAGTAGAGACTTGGCAGGCCGTGAGCGGAGCCTATCCGGCTTGCGGCCGAGAGAAGCAGAGACTTGGCAGGCCGTGAGCAGAGCCTATCCGGCTTGCGGCCGAGAGAAGCAGAGAATCTGCGGGCCATGAGCAGCACCCATCCTGCTGGCGGCCAAGAAAAGCAGACACTCAGCAGGCCATGAGTAGCGCCCATCCTACTCATGGCTGAGAGAAGCAGAATTTTGGTGGGAGACCAGCGGCACCTCTGTCTCTGTGTGTGTGTGTGTGTGTGTGTGTGTGTGTGTGTGTGTATGAGACTGTGTGCCCTACATTTGAGTAGGCAACTGGTGGAAAAGGTGCCAGAACTAAGTACTGGTGCATAGTGCCAGAAAAAAAAGCCCTGTATAAAAGCAGAACGTCTGTAGCAAGGACCTGCTCTCCAGGTGGTGCATTGTCCTTTCGCATCGAGAATGTGTCTCCAAGGGCTACTGCCCAGGAGGGAAGGGTTAAGTCAGCTGTCATAGCTGGTGGTTCGATTAAATTTAGACAGCCAGGTGGCTGGTGGGTGTGAGGATCGCCTGGTTACATGTCTACCTGGTGTGAAGGTGGCGGACCTCACGCATCACCTAGATAGGATTTTAGACAGTGCTGGGGAGGAGCTGGCTGTCGTGGTACATGTGGGCACCAATGACATAGGAAAATGTGGGAGGGAGGTTCTGGAAGCCAAATTTAGGCTCTTAGGTAAAAAGCTGAAATCCAGAACCTCCAGGGTAGCATTCTCTGAAATGCTCCCTGTTTCACGCGCAGGTCCCCAGAGGCAGGCAGAGTTCTGGGGTCTCAATGCGTGGATGAGACGATGGTGCAATGAAGAGGGATTCAATTTTGTAAGGAACTGGGGAACCTTTGGGGAAGGAGGAGTCTCTTCCGAAGGCATAGGCTCCACCTTAACCAGGGTGGAACCAGACTGCTGGTGCTAACCTTTAGAAAGGAGATAGAGCAGCTTTTAAACTAGAACAAAGGGGAAAGCCGACAGTCGTTCAGCAGTGCATGGTTCAGAGGGAGGTATTTTCAAAGGATACTAATGATGCATTAGAATTAGGGCATCCCAACAGTGAGGTTCCAGTAATAAGAAAAGTAGTCCAAGTGCCTGTAACTAAAAACTCACCTGAGGAAAAAATTCTAACTTGTCCCTATCATTAAAAAGCAGAATGAAATTATGATAGAGGGCAACGTTTCTGGCGCCTGAACGATTCCTTATTGGAAGATAGTGGGTTTCAACGCCAGATTGCTAAGGACATTCAGGACTATATGCACACTAATGATACTGAGGGGATGGATCCAGGGATTCTTTGGGATTGCCTGAAATGTGTCCTGCGTGGCTCGTTTATTTCCCGAGCCACATTCGTTAAAAAACAAACCGATAAGGATAGGCAGAGGTTACTAACGCATCTTAAAGGTTTAGAGCATTCCCATATGGGCGACCCTACTAATCTCAAGATCTTACAGGCAATTCAAGAGACTAAAGATAAAATAGCGCAACTGGATTCCGCCAGGATTGCTCACCAGTTAACCCTGGCACAACAGCGGTTCTTCGAGGGAGGGAATAAAGCGGGGAAGTACTTAGCCCAAACGTTGAAACGTAAACAAGCCCAAGCTACTATTCTTAAAATTAAGGGAGCAGATGGAGTTATGCTGACTGATAACACCACGATTAGACAGCGATTCCATCAATTCTATGCTCAGCTGTACAGTACGGATTCGCAGATACCTGCTGAGGCTATATCTCATTATCTAGCGGATATCCCTCTACCAGAATTAACAGCCACCCAACGGCAATTTCTGGATAAGGATATTACTTTATTGGAAGTCACGGAAGCTATTAAAACCCTTAAAGTGGATAAATCCCCAGGATTGGACGGATATACGCCTCGATTTTATAAACAGTTTGCCACAATACTGGTGCCCATTCTTCTTACTTTTTTTAATTCACTGAGAGTGGGCTCCACTCTGTCCTCCCAGACTAATACGGCTGGGATAACCATTTTATTGAAGCCTGGTAGGGACCCCTCTCTTTGTGGCTCGTACTGGCCTATCTCTCTACTAAATATTGATGTAAAAATCCTGGCGAAGATACTGGCCAATCGGTTAAATTGTTTTATTTCGCAGCTTGTTCATACCGATCAGTCAGGGTTTATCCCTGGGAGGACAACAGCGGACAATGTTCATAAGATTTTTGACAGTATTTAGTTTGCGAAATGGTACCGGGTCCCCACTATAGCCCTATCCATAGACGCCGAAAAGGCGTTTGATATGGTACACTGGCCATATCTGTTTTGTACTTTGGAGGGTATGGGATTTGGTGCCTCTTTTTTGCAATGGTTAAGGCAATTATATAATGCCCCCCAGGCTTGCTTAAAGATTAATGGTGGTTATTCTCCCAATTTTACAGTTGGACGGGGAACCCGGCAGGGATGTCCGCTCTCCCCATTGCTTTTCACACTGTTCTTAGAGCCCTTTGCGATTAAAATTCGAGAACAGGAGGATATACAGGGGTTAATGATGGGAAGGATCTCATCTAAACTCTCCCTTTATGCAGACGATATCTTACTTACCCTTACTAGACCCGAACTCTCCCTTACTCAGTTGATTTCGGAGATGGATGCATTTAGTAGGGTTTCGGGTTTCAGGGTTAACTGGGAGAAATCGGAGATATTGAACATTAATCTCACCCCACATACCGTTGCACACTTGAAGGGATTATTCCCATTTAAATGGGCATCATCTCATATCAAGTACTTAGGAGTGCAACTGAGTGCGTCACATGATCTCTTCACTCTTAACTATGTACCTTTATGGAAAAAACTGGTTGGGGAAATGGAAGAATGGAGTAGATATCACATTTCCTGGCTGGGCGGATGGCGGTGTTCAAAATGTCCTTGCTACCAAAATGATTGTATCTCTTTCAAACGCTCCCCATACCAGTCCCTGCGCCCCAACTTAAAATCTGGCAACGGAAATGTATGAATTTCATTTGGGCCGGGCGGAGGCCGAGGGTTGCCCGGAGCGTACTTTTTCAGACCAAGGCGATGGGTGGGCTAGGTGTTCCGGATATTTCCCGTTATTACTGGGCTGCTAATTTTAAAAAAGTGGTTGATTGGCATAAGGGGAAGAATCCCAAACAATGGATACAAATTAATCAGGAACTTCTTGGGGGTATTCCTTTGCGGACTCTCCTTTGGCAACCAAGGAGGACATGGATTGTGGATCCAGGGACCGTATTATCTCCCTCTATTTTGGATACTTTATCGTTGTGGCACCAGCAGGGCGATCGACTTGTAGAGCGGAGAGAGTACCATGTTAGCACTAGTCTTTATGACAATAGGGACTTTCGACCTGGGCAGGACAATCCGGCTTTCCTTCTTTGGAGGAGACGGGGAATTTTGGAATGGGATCATATATGGGGCTCGACAGGGATTAAATCCTTTGCCGATTTACAGCCAGTATAATTTACCTGATTCAGCTTATTTCCCCTATATGCAGCTCACTCATTTTGCTAGAACCACCCAGATTGGTCCACATTTGGCACTTGGTCAATCCTCTTTTGAAAAATTATGTAAGAAAGCTGACACTTCTAGTCAGCTGATGTCGGGAGTTTATCAACTATTGGCGAGGGTGGATGGGACAAAATCAAGCTTTCAACTTGCCTGGGAACGGGACCTGGGGATGGATATCTCTAATCCACAGTGGAAGACGATATTCCAAGGACGTGGGAGAGGTTATATTGCTACTTCCCTGATCGAAAATGCTTATAAGGTTATGTATCGATGGTACATGTATCCCCAACGGTTGCACAAATTTATGCCCCGGGTCTCTGAGCACTGCTGGAGGCATTGCGGGTATGTGGGCTCTTTTATCCATATGTGGTGGGATTGCCCTGTTATACAGACCTTATGGACGGCTATCCGACATTGGTTGGGGGAGATGATGCCAGGTTTCCCAGTTTTTGGACCGGCTCAGGCATTACTTGGGCTCAGGTTCGTGGGCCTGTCCGACGTGAGCAACCGGTTAGCTCATTATGTCATACTGGCCACCCGTCTGGCAATTGCAAGGACATGGAAGGATACTAGGGTACCAACAAAAGCAGTGATACAACAGCAAGTAGAAAAAATATATTTATTGTCTAAAATAACAGCTTTCCGACATAAAAGTATGCATAAATTTGACAAAACCTGGCAGGCATATTCAAGTTGGAAATCCGCCCAATCTACTGATTCTCCCTGATGCGCTCTGTGGTTTTCCATGTAGACTACTCTCATTCCACTTCCGGGGAGAGATTGGGTGGTTGTTTGAGGTATTCCTACATTACACCAACTTATTACTTAGCTTTACCTATGTTCCATCCCCTTTATCATTTTGGTCGCCCTTCTGTACCTTCTCCATCACAACTATATCTTTTTTGAGATGCAGCGACCAGAATTGCACACAACTATATCTTTTTTGAGATGCAGTTTTCCTCCCCTAACACCCCCCCCCATCTGAGGGGGGGGGTGTTAGGGGAGGAAAACACAGTGGTATTTGCAGGGTATATACTGCTTTATTATGGCACTAATTCTTTGGGTACAGTTTACTTTCTTATTCTGTTGTGCTCTGTATACTGATTTTGGTTTTGAAAGTATACTTGTTATTATGTTTGTTGGTTTGTGATCATGCCACTGTTAATAAACCTTTAAATGATAAAAAAAAAAGCAGAATGAAAATACAAACAAAAAACACAATTTAAAATGTTTATATGCTAATGCCAGAAGTCTAAGAAGTAAGATGGGAGAATTAGAATGTATAGCAGTGAATAATGACATAGACTTAATTGGCATCTCTGAGACATGGTGGAAGGAGGATAACCAATGGGACAGTGCTATATCAAGGTACAAATTATATCGCAATGACAGAGAAGAGCATCCAGAGGCAGTGTGGTGCTTTATGTCCGGGATGGCAGAGAGTCCAACAGGATAAACATCCTGCATGAGACTAAATGCACAATCAAATCTTTATGGGTAGAAATCTCTTGTATATTGGGGAAGATTATAGGGATAGGAGTATACTACTGTCCACCTGGTCAAGATGATGAGATGGACAGCGAAATGCTAAGAGAAATTAGGGAAACTAATCAAATTGATAGTGCAGTAATAATGGGAGATTTCAATTACCGAAAGTCCACTGAAGCACAACCCTTGCACATCCGCAAGTACTCAAGCACACTGGTGCAGGACAAATCTCACTTCCACTGAAGAATTCAAAGAGTCTGTTTATTTCAGAGAATTCAATATCAAATTCGTTCTATTGGCAACTCCATCAATGATAACAGTGATTTCTTAAAGTCCCCCGACACGGTCCTGTGTTTCGCGACTGCTGCATCGGGAGGGACCAAGGTAACAGTTATAATCTGCAATATAATATACATACATCAGAAGTGGAACAACTTGGCTACGATGAACATTACAACATAGAACCACATACCTGGAGCAGTAATCACTGGAGCGCAAGCGCCCTCAGAAAATGACAGCCATTTAAACAGAAAAAGGCGCGAAAGCAGAGCCTCTCGCGAGATCCATTTCAACCAAATTAATCAGCGGATTTTCTCCATCGGTCAAAAAGATACCACGCTGTGTCTTTATTAAGTCCTTTGGGGGAGACAGTATCAAGAGTGAAAATCCATCTCTGCTCCCTCCGACCCAGTGTCCCGGGGAAATCACCCCCTCGAGGTGGGCGGGGAACCACCTCTAACACTAGGAAGGAGAGATCAGAGATGGAATGGCCGCTGTGGGACCAATGGGACACCAGGGGCTCGTCCATTCTAAGTGACCGGATATTTGAGCAGTGTTCTATTATCCTCGTTTTAACCATCCTGGTCGTTTTTCCTATGAACAGTAAGGTGCAGGGACATCTCACAACATAAATGACACCTTTTGTGGTGCAATCAGAATGTGAATACAGTCTAAAAGAGCACCCGGTGAGAGGGTGTATAAAGACTGAGATAGTGTCTGTATGGCTGCACATTGTGCAGTGTCCGCACAGTCTATGGATACCCCCCTTACTGTGAGTATTATCAATATTTAGCGCTGCTGTATGCACCAATCGATCGCGCAAATTTCTACCCCGCCGGAATGTGAACCGAAGGGGACTTTGAAATAATTCTGTTAGTGCTAGTGCCGACCAATGGCGCCGAATCATGTCAGCTATCGCTTTTCCCACAATTGAAAAAGGCAAGATGCAATTGTTAGCTGTATCGTCAGCGCTAGTGGGTGGAAGAAAGAGCCAGTCCCGGTTTGTATACAAAGCCCTTTTGAATGCCTTCTTGATCACCCGGGCCGGATAACCACGATCTAAAAACCGAGCCGTCATAGTTTGAGCTTGGGTTATAAACTCAGCTCGGGAAAAGCAGAGGCGGCGTAACCTTAACCTACATCTCTGGTTGCGTTACATCGATGACGTATTTGTTATCTGGACAGGCACTGACGTGCAGTTTTTTATGTTTTTTGATTGGGTCAACTCTCTAAATTGCAATATACAATTTAATTTTTGTATTCATCCACTGCATGTCTCTTTCCTAGTCATCTTGATCTCGGTAGTGGGAGATCATTTTGAGACCACCCTGTTCCGTAAAGAAACGGACCGCAACACCTTATTATCATATCAGAGTTGTCATCCCGGGGCTCTTCGGAATAATATACCCATTGGCCAGTTTTTAAGGTTACGCCGCCTCTGCTTTTCCCCGAGCTGAGTTTATAACCCAAGCAGTCAAAAAAGCAAACAGAACGTTGGAAATTATTAGAAAGGGAATGGTGAATAAAATGGAAAATGTCATAATGCCTCTGTATCGCTCCATGGTGAAGACTGTACCTTTGAATACTGTGTGCAATTCTGGTCGCTGCATCTCAAAAAAGATATAGTTGTGATGGAGAAGGTACAGAAGGGCGACCAAAATGATAAAGGGGATGGAACAGTTTCTCCTACGAGGAAGACTAAAGAGGTTAGGACTGTTCAGCTTGGAGAAGAGATGGATGAGGGGGGGATATGATAGAGGTCTTTTAAAATCCATTGAAAGGTCTAGAGTGGGTAAATGTGAATCGATTATTTACTCTTTCAAATAATAGAAGGACTAGGGGGGCACTCCATGAAGTTAGCATGTGGCACATTTAAAACCAATCGGAGAAAGTTCTTTTTCACTCAACGCACAATTAACCTCTGGAATTTGTTGCCAGGGGTTGTGGTTAGTGCAGTTAGTATAGCTGTGTTTAAAAAGGTTGGATAAGTTCTTGGAGAAGTGTATTACCTGCTATTAATTAAGATGATTTAGAAAATAGCCACGGCTATTACTAGCATCAGTAGGATGGGATATACTTAGTTTTTTGGGTACTTGGCAGGTTCATGTGGCCTGGATTGGCCACTGTTGGAAACAGGATGTTGGGCTTGATGACCCTTGGTCTGACCAGTATGGCATGTTATTATGTTCTTATAACTTAAATGGCAACTAGTTTTAAAGTCATTTTGCCTTCCAGGAGAAACTTCCTTCCTGGAGATACACAAAGATAAATGATTGAACTAGTAAAGACTTCAAAGTTTGCACATCAGAAAAAAAAAAACAGACCAACTATAAGACACATACATTACCACAGGTTCTGGCACACTCTCCTCCTCATCTCTGCAAGCAAGTTGGGGAAGGGAAGCACTGTGTCACTACTGATTTATTGATCAGAGCCTCTGATCCTCCCCACCACTTTATCTTTCAGCAAAATTTGTGTTTCATCACTTAAAAGTGGCCTTATTTTTGTTGGTGCTCATGAATTTCCATATATGATTAGTTTGTGAGGCCAACAGGAATCCTGGAAGAATGTAACCATCCTGGAATTACTGTTGAATGTAAGAATCATGCAGTTTTTCAGAATGAGAAAAATGTAAACCAAAAACTATCCTCTGACTGAGCTCAGAACATAAGTGGCAGGGATCGTTCATTATTTATATATCCTCATGTATAACAGAAAAGACATGCTAAGAGACTTTAAATAAAGCTGTACTATTGGGCTTCTTTTTCTTACAGTACATTTTTAAGCAGGTGGGAGGTTACTCAGAACCCTGCCCTAAGCCCTCTCTAGTAAGGAAACTACCTCAGTGTGGATTATTTATCTGGGTAAATAAATGTAAAATACCAATGAAATGTGGGCTTCTGGTGGCAGTTCTGAAGTGCTTCCTAGCACCACCGAGTGAAGCAAGGAGGATGGAAATGATTCTGATCATTTCAGCCCAGGTCTCGGATGGAAAGAAAATAGGTCAGTTTCCAGGGAAAACTCAAGGTGAACGTGAAGGTCAGGAACAGAATCCCTCTCCATTCTTACTGTTGTTTTGTTTTTTTTTTTTGCATCTCACATTCTGTTCCACCACATGGAGGGATGGCTGTAACTGCTCGTTCTGAAATGATTTTAATAAAGAAGTCACAAAAAATGAGAGTCGTGATGTGGAGAATGTGCATTCTCAGTTTGCCTTGGGACTGCAGTTAGTAAACATATCTGTTACTATTAGATTTCTTTGCCATAGATTGAGGGGAGAGACCGCTAGACTTGGGCTTGGCAGCTGGCTCCGGTTTTTCAGGACAGAGTGATTCAGTTCTGGTTTTGCCTCCGTGTGTACATGGACTTGGACTTCCGACTTCCCTCCCACACGAGTGCAGAGGGGGTGGAACTGGGACTGGATCAGCCTGTTCTGAGAAACTGGAGCCAGCCACATGGTCCTTATTATCTTATTTTGCTTGACACCAGATTTCTTCTTGCACGGTGACGTCTTTGTGACCCTATTGAGCAGTTTCTGACATTTTTTTTTTTTTCTGTTCATGACTCTTTGTTAGAAAAGCATTTTCAAGTCACATTTCCATGTGAGTCTTCCTTATTTTTTTTTTTAATATGAATTGATTAAAAAAAAAAAAAAAAAAGAAAAAGAGAGAGAGAGAGGTTTAAAATTCAGAGATACTGCAGAGCTAGCATCAGGGATGGGAATGAGATGAGACAAAAGGTTCATCCACCTAGAGCTGCTCTGGTGGTCTTGTGTTTTGTCATATAACATTGAAATGGAGAAGCAGCCTACTGGTTAGAGACCCAGGCTTTCAAATCCCGCTTCTCCCACTGATGCTACTGATGACCTTGGGTAAGTCACTTCACCCTCTGTCCTTTTTTTTTTTTTTAATGAATTTTACAAATAACACACGAATACCTTGTATCAGCAAACGAGGAGTGTGCGATGACAAAACATTAAAGAAAACAGAAAAAAAATTATCTATAATAATAAAGAAAAAGGGGGGAGACAAGAAGGGAAAAAAAAAGGGGGAAAGAACAGTAAGATTTGAAAAAGAAAAATGAGGGCACTAGTCCATGCTGATCTTATAAAGAGCAAATTGTAACTATGTGAGTCCAAGAATAACCGCAATTGAGATGGGTTGAGAAAAAACCTGGTTGACTTCACCGTCTGTTGACTCAGGCTTTTTTTTCTGTATTCTCTGACACTGGGAAAAGGGCTTAGTAAATCAGGCCCTTGAACTTGTTGTGCTTGACTGTACCTCACCTTGCGCTACCAATGAAAAGCTGTGAGCTAATGTTAAATAAAGACAGTTGGAAAATTAAACCTTTTCATATGATCCAAATGGAATTAGGGTAGCCATCAGTCACAAGATTTAGGTAGACCAATCTTGGTTTTTTAAAAATTATTTCTCACTATCTGGATGCACATAGAGGTGGCCAAGTCCATGAATTCCGACATGCTTAGAATGTTTTTATGCTGATTGATTGATCAATGAATTGATTTGTACGTGATAGTATGATGGCTGATTGAACCTAAATGGAAGTGGATTGTTCCCTGAAGTGTTTGGTGTTAGGATTTGGTGTAAGTGTTATGGAGAAGGGGGTAGATTTCCCAGTCTTTCTCTGCTGCCTGTCATAAATATTACTCCATGCAAGTGAGTATACATATTTTTATTCTAATTCTGTTCACAAATAATGGGTTGCATGCTATGGACGAGCTGGGCTGGAACCGGCAGGCTACAATTACCCAGAAAGCACCCGAGTTGGTTCTGTCAGGGTGGTAGTGGCAGGGAACTGTCCAGCAAGGCCACAGGGACCTAGGCAGCAGCCCTCACTAGTCTTGGTAACTGTTTAGACTTACAAAACTTGGTGGAAAGATATTAGGGTGAGGGGAGAGAGGTGTTGGAGGCTGTGGGTTGAATCTTTGTATTCAAAGTAAGTAGTCCAGCAGAAAGAATGCACAAAACCACTTAATAATAAGCTCCAAAAAACAGTTTCTTGTTTGAGAACCAAACATCTATGCAAAACCAAGAAAGCCTAGTCTCTTTAGAAGCTGCAGCACAGTTGCAGGGCAGATAAGAAGTGAACACTGAAATCATGCAAATGGAGGGGGGATGCAATTAAGTACCCCTCATCCTAGCGCAAGGGTTATTTGTGGTTGGACACGTGTTTTTGGAAGCGGCTAGACTAGCACCCGATGCAGTAAGGAGTTTAGCGTGTCCAAACAAATGCATACCCGATAGCGCCCATCAGTTGTGAATTGCGTGTAGATAAGGACATTAGATATTACCATCCCGAGGCAGTAACGCCCAACGCACACGTTTTTAAGATGGCAAATTTAACTCCAGCCTTAGAGGTGGAGGAAAGTCAACTGCAGTCAAGGAGTCATGAAAACATTAAAAATAGGTTCTCTGTGTTGCGATCTTGTTGCAATTGGGCCCCCGATGCAATAACTATTGAAATGTTCTTTAGCGCGCCCTTTTAACGCTGCCTCTCATTTAAATATTGCATCAGGGGCCCAGGGACTGTTGGCTGCGTGCATGTTAAATAACAGGTGCTCAATACTAGTGCCTGTTTTCGTTCGCCATTTTACTGTCTCAGCGACAGGATAGAGATGTCTTCTGACATCAGCAACTCAATCCCTGGTCCAATGACAAGCAGTACAATGCTAAACAGGAAGAAAGAGAGAAACATTTTAATATTATCTTATTTAAACACATTGTGCATAGTTTTAATCCACACAAACATATCTCAATACAAGCCTCCTCCCAAAAGGGATGTCCTGTGTTTTTAGATAAAGTATGAGAATGTGTATGCTCATTTACCCAGGATGGTAAAGATCACAAAAGCAGTGCCTTCTCAATCCAGTTCTCAGGGCACACCTAACCAGTCAGGTTTTCAGGATATCCACAATGAATATGCATGAAAATAGATTAGCATGTACTTGTACCTGAGGTCTGGGTGAAAGCACTGCCCAAGAGGAAGAAAACAAAAACTGATTTGGAAAAGGAATGATAGACAGGTAGCCAAGCTTCTATGGCTGGCAGCTGGGATACATCCTGAATAGTGTAGACTGGAATGACTGTGCAGACTCGATGTGCCAAATGGTCTTTATCTGCTGCATCTGCTGGGAACTGTACTTTGAACACTCTCTTTGGCATGAATCAAAGTCTTTTTATAGCAGCCATCCGGCTGTTGAAGCTGTGGGAGAACATTAGGGACACTGCTGTTAAAACTGAGTAACTGAAAGAAGGATTCTGTAAGTGACTAGCCAAGGGGGCAATTGTAACCAATCAGGACGTTTTGACAATCTAGGAGGTAAATTTTAAGACCCGCACGTGTGTGCGTTTGCCTTCGCGTGTTCATGGACGCGCCGATTTTATAACATAAGCACGTTATCTGCGTGTATGTGCGTGCATGTTATAAAAATCGGCTATCTGCACGTACATGTGTGCATTCATTTATATTGACGTGGACAAGTGTGCGCGAATGCCATCTCGAGCGCGTAAGCAGGGGGAATTTTAGTAGGTACGCACGGTGACACAACAGGCCTTTTTCCCAGTTCGCTCCCAATTCGCCCCAGTAAAGGACTTCCTAACCCCCCCCCCCCCCCAGCTAACTTGCCTCCCTTTTACCCTGTTAATCCTGAGCTTTAAAACCCCGCTGACTAGCCTTGTTTGTTTTGTTACATGACTCACACGCTGTCCATAGCAGAAGTAAAGTTATGTGGTAGGGGACTCCGGCGCGTGCTTGTGCGCGTAACTGCTTATGTGCTGACTTCATGGTGCAGTCGTGTCCCGCCCCTTTTTCAGAAAACGTTTTGCGCGTACCAGGAGATAGGTGTGTGGCCGCGGGCCTTTTAAAATTTGTGCGGCATGCACGGATCAGAGTCATCCGTGAATCTGCTGCCTTTGAAAATCGACCAGTATGCGGGCATTTTTAATGCGCGTACTTTATGCAAAACTTAAAGAGAAAGGACTTGTGGAAGATTTGCGCGTGATAAGTCCGCGCGTTCTAAAAGCGCCTTCATACTTTGTACTGGTTGACACACTGACAAGTGTGTGCTGTGGAGCCCACACATAATTTTTAGCCACATTTGAGGTGGCAAAAAGTATTTACTGGGGTAAAATGGCCGGTCCAAGAATTACCCTCTTCAAAAGTGAAAAAAAACATCTCTGTCCTTTCTTTGGCCTTCCCGGTAGGAAAAGGTGGTAACAAAGGCCCCAGGCTGCGTATATTTCCCATGCGCTTTCATGAAGCATTTTTTGTTTGGGAGGTGCATCGGAAATGTCAAAATATTGTCGGTGAATGGAAGAAGTTTATAATGCGAGATGCCCCCCTATCCCAGTGTTGTGAAATATTGTACTGTGGATATATTTTTCCCACTGTATATCAAGCAGCGACTATAAATGAGCATCCTGCTTTCTTGACCTTGAATCCTTTGCAGTACAACAGGAAATACCACATTGAATTTATTGTAATTTTGAAGAAATTGTGCAATTGGAAACTGACACACAAGGGTGACATCGTAAGACAGTAGATGATGGCAGATAGGGAGCAAGTGACCTATCCAGTCTGTCTGGCTTGTTTGTTTATTTAAACAGACTTCACTGCTGTTTTCTTGCTTAAAAAGACCCCTGAAAGTGGTGTATAAAAAGGGAAACATTAATACCAAATTTCTCTCTGCCTCTCTACCATTTTGGGTAAATGAGAATAGAAATTTCCCGTACTGTGATGACAGGGACGAACCCAGGAAAAGGAGGAGCCAGTCAACCAGAACTGTGGAGTGGGCACTGTGACAACAGACAGGTTAGCGCTAAGTAACAAAAGTGAAAGCATGAAAGACTGAGAGACTGTAGTTTAGAAAGCCAGAGCCTAGAGAATCAATCAGATGGCAAGACCTGACAGCTAGGAGAAGAGGTACTGTTCTTCATCAAACAGGAAAATGATCTGGATATGATGATATCTGATGATCTCAAGGTAGCGAAACACTGCAATAAGGCAATGGCCAGAGTCAGAGGAGTGCTAAGGAGCCTAGGGAGAGGTCTAACTAGTGGAATAAAAGAGATGATAATGTTGCTGTAAATCTCCTTGATGAGACTTCATTGGAGTATTGTGTCCAATTCTGGAGGCTGCTCTTCCTCCAAAAGGATATAGGCAGGGAAGAGGCTGCCAGAAAAAGGCTACCAGAATTGTGCATGGTGTGTACTGAAAGATGGATGACTTGAGAATTTTAGATGTAAACATGTGTGTTTTAGAGATGAGATGGAACAGCTCCCCAATGAGGAAAGGCTGAAGAGGTTAGGGCTGTTCAGCTTGGAGAAGAGACGACTGAGGGGGGATATGATAGAGGTGTTTAAGATCATGAGAGGTCTTGAACAAATAGATGTGAATCGGTTATTTATACTTTCGGATAATAGAAGAACCAGAGGGCACTAGATGAAGTTAGCAAGTAGCACATTTAAGACTAATTGGAGAAAATTCTTTTTCACTCAACGCACAATTAAGCTCTGGAATTTGTTGCCAGAGGATGTGGTTAGTGCAGTTAGTGTAGCTGGGTTCAAAAAAGGTTTGGATAAGTTCTTGGAGGAGAAGTCCATTAACTGCTATTAATCAAGTTCACTTAGGGAATGGTCTCTGCTATTACTGGCATCAGTAGCATGGGATCTTCTTAGTGTTTGGGTAATTGCCAGGTTCTTGTGGCCTGGTTTGGCCTCTGTTGGAAACAGGATGCTGGGCTTGATGGATCCTTGGTCTGACCCAGTATGGCAATTTCTTATGTTCTTATAAGTTAGAAGCATTTGGTTATCTCAAAAGGTAAAAACAATGCACATAAGGCCAACTTTTTTTTTTTTTTAACAGAGAGGAAGTTCTAGAACAAGAGGTCATGATATGAGGCCTCAAGGAGGTAGAATCAGAAGTAACATCAGAAAATATTTCTTCATAGAAAGGGTGGTAGATACATGGAACAACCTTGCAGGGGAGGTTGTAGTGACCAAAACAGTAATGGAATTTAAAAAAGTGGATCCCTAGTTGCAAAGAAGTTCTGCACATTTTGTATTGGAAGCTGTGGATTATAAATCATTAAATAAATAAAATAAGTGAAAGGACAGCCAGAGATCAAGTATGGTCTATGGCAGGGCTTCCCAAACCTGCCCTGGGCACCCCACAGCCAGTTGGGTTTTCAGAATATTCACAATGAATATTATGAGATAAATTTGCATATACGGAGTCTCCATTGTATGCAAATTAACCTCATGCATATTAATTACGGATATCCTGAAAACCGGACTGGCCGTGGGGTGCCCAGGACAGGTTTGGGAATCCCTGGTCTATGGCATGTGCCAGGAAATAAGGTGGACAGGCTGGATGTGTTTTATGGTCCTTATCGACCATCATATTGATGGGTTTTTTTGTTTTTTAAATAGCCACTTCTGAACCTCTTTCATCTTTTCAATATCCTTAAAAAGATACAGCCTCCTAAACTGAACACAGTGCTCACAGTGGTGGGCAGACTAGTGAGATATGCAAAGGTAATATTACCTTCTTTTTCTTGCAACTGATGCCCCTGAGCATTTTGTAGGCTTTTTCAGTTGCTTCATTACATTGGCTGGCTACCTTGAGCTTCCAGGAGATGATTACTTCTAGATCTCTTTCTTGTTTGACGGGTTCCAGTTCTTGTCCTTCTGATTGATTTGTGGCTAATGAATATTTTGCATCCCAAACATATGACTATACACTTCTTAGCATTCAGGCTCACCTTGCATATCCTTGACCACCTTCTTCCAGTTTTTTCAATCCTCTTTAATTTTGTTTATCCCCTTCTGGTGTGCTTGCTCTGTGACAGATTTTTGTATCGTCTCCAATCAAGCACCTTTTTTCCTCAAGTTCCTCATTGGTGTCACTAATATGGATCTTGAAAAAGAACCAGTCTTGATCCCAAGTCCTGGGGTACCCCATTGATTACCTTGCCTTCACCATAGTGGATTCCATTTACCATTGCGCTCTGTGCCCTGCCACGCAACCAGTTCCTTAGCCAGTTGATGAAAAGCTTCTGACATAGCCCCAAAGAGCGCAAACTGCTTACCACTCTTCTGTGTGGGGCAGTGTGGGAAGTGTTACTGAAGTCCAGATAAGCAACATTCACTGCATTTCTCTTATCCACAACTTTTGTTACCTCATTAAAGAACTCAAAATGTATATGACAGGATCTTTCCTTTGTGAAACAGTTTTATTTATTTATTACAAATAATTTGTAGCCCCCACATTCCAAAAGTTCTAGTAAAACATTGCCCGTACCTGCCTCACTTGTCTGCAAATTGTGCTCCTCCCCTCTCTCCAGCTCCTACCCCTCTCTCTGTATGGAAACTGAGTTCCACCCCTCTCCCTTCCTGTGCTCCTCAGATCTGCCCCACTCTCCAGCTCCTTCCCTCTCTCTCAGGCCGATACAGTAAGGAGCGCGGGAGAACGGGCGCTCTGTGTTGAGCGCCCGCTCTCCCAACGCGCGTCTGGCCACCTCTCCTGGGCGCGCAATACTATATTTAAATGAGGGGTCGCGCTAAAAGGGGGTGCTAGGGATAATAGTGCATCCCTCGTGCCCCCTTAGCAGCAGAAACCCAGGAGAGGTGGTTGTCAGCGAGTTCAGAAAACCGACGTTCAATTTTTCAAGCCTCGGTTTTCCGAACCCGCTGACAGCCATGGGTTAGGAACACGGATGCTGGTAAAACTGAGCATCCATTTTCCTACCCTGACTGGCTGGCACATTTTGTTTTTTAATTTGGTTCCTCCAACTTAATATTGCTAGGATATTAAGTTGGAGGATGTACCCCTTTTTTTGGGCTGCTCAGAAATTAATGTCTGTCCTTGGGCAGGCGCTGACTTTTGAGTGTAAAATGTGCATCGGCCGCATATTTTTTTTTTTCTGTATCCTGGGTGAATGACTAAAAGCCTCATCAGCATGCATTTGCATGTGACGAGTGCTATTAGTTTCGGGGGGAGGGGGGGGGGTTTGACTTTGCGTTTTCAAAGCGCTAAACCCCTTACAGTATATGGGGCAGTGGACACGCCTCAAAAACGTGCGTCCAACCGCGTGTTAAACAGTGCACTCGGCAGAGCGCAGTATACTGTATGGGCCCGTCTGTGTGGAAATTGAGCTCCGCCCCTCTCTCTCCCTGCATTCTCCAGCTCTGCCCCACTCTCCAGCTCTGTTCCTCTTTGTTTTTATTTAATCCACTCCCTACTACCACATCTGGGAAACTGAGCTCTGCCCCTCGCTCCTGAATTGTCCAGTCCACTCTCTACTATCACACACTATACTGGAGCTCAGCATGGACTCACTACTACCACACATCTCAGTTATGCACCTCCTCCACTTCACGGTATTTCCCCATCCTTGGCTGGGCATTTACTACTAGTAAAAATATAATTGGAACAAGACAGTTAACAGAGAGACAAGAACATACCTTCAAGATTGAGCTGCCTTAAGCTGCCATAATATGAAATCCAAAATAGTTATACCACAACACCATAATGACGGTGGATAACATTTACAAGCTTAAAAACTACTTATAATATAAAATTCAAAAAAGTCTGGCAAGGAAAATTTACTAAATTGGATCACATCAACAGAGCCCAGGAGGCTGAGAGAGACTCCGGGAGAAGCTGGATGGGATCTTGCATATCGAGCAGTCGTCACAGTGTGCTTCTTATTTTAAGTCATTAACTTCATAAGCCTGCCTGAACAGCCATGGCTTCAGTGCCTTTTTAAATGTTTTAGTACAATTTAATGATGCACAGAGAATCGGGCAGTATATTCCAATACTGAGGGTCTGCGATTAAAAAGGCCTGCTCACGGGTTTCCACGAGGTGGGCAAGCCATGCAGAAGGTACCTCAAGGAGATACTTGCGTGCAGATCTTAGGGATTAAGGTGGAGCTGATCCAAAATAAAGTATTATTTTACAGTCGTTTGTGAATAAGCTTGGCCAGTTAAATTTGGCTCTCCACTGAATAGGAAGCCAGTGGGGGGGGGGGGGGCGGGGAACAAGGAACTGGGGTGATATGGTAATGAACACTGAACAGCAGTGTTCTGGAGGATTTGTAACGCTCTAAGGGGTCGATTTTTAAGACCCGCGCGCGTCCATGTGTGTGCGGTTCCCGGGGGAGAGGGGAATGTTCAACTTATGCGTGGCGACGCGACCGACCTTTTTTCCAGTTCCCTCCCAGTTCGCTCCAATTAAGGGCAAGTTGGTTAGAAATGTGAGGCATGCGGTAAGCACATTCGAGAGCTCTTTTAGTACCCTGGCGTGTACATCATCTGGTCCCAGGGCCTTATTCACTCCCATTTGTTTAAGTGCTTCCTCCTCTGTAATTTGATTTGCAATCATTTCACATTATCAATGTCATTTCCTGATGTCGGCCCGGCGCCTTCCCTTTCTTCTGTAAACTACTAAGTAAAGCAACTTCTTTAGGATTTCTGCCTTTTGCCAGTTCTCTTTGCGGATCCCGCTTTCTCTGCCTTGCCTGTTGCACTTTGGTGTTTCATCTCTCACTAACAGGCCGATGCAGCATGGACGTGTAGAAAACGGGTGCTCAACGCCGAGTGCCCGCTTTTCCCACGCGTACCCAGCCACCTCTCCTGGGCGCGCGATCCAATATTTAAATGAGGGGGAGTCGCGCTAAAAAAAAAAAAAAAGGAGGCGCTAGGTAAAATTGTGCGTCTCTAGCACCTCCTCGGCATCGAGCGCCCAGGAGCGGTGGCTGTCAGCGTGGGTTTAGGAAAACGGATGCTCAGTACAAACGTCCGTCTTCTCCCGCTGCTGGTACAATTTGCAGGCACAAGATACGCAGCCTGGACCGTGTGACTTATGCATGTATATTGGGCGCCCAGAATTCCCCCCCCCCCCCCAAGACTTTTTTTTTAACCTGAATTTGCTTTCTGTGATTACTCCTACTTAGTTCCCAGCGATACTAAGGGAGCACAGAAAGCAGGATTTTTTGTTTCTTCCGATGAGCCCTTGAGTGTGGCAGACCTTTACACCAGCACAGTGGCAGTGCAGGAAATGTTTTGAATCGCGGGGATTAGCTAATAGCCTCATCCACATGTACTTTACATGTGATGAGCACTATTAGCTTCACGGTGGTTTGGATGCACTGCTCCCTGTATTGCGTCGGGGCTTATGGACGCACTTCTGAAACGTGCATCCAATTGTGTGTAAAGCTGTGTGCTCAGCTGAGCACACTATATTGCATCGGCTTGTATATTTCTAAAGATTTTATCTCATCCTCTTATCAACCGGGCAACTTTCTCTTTTGTTTGAGCCTTTGCTCCTCTTACCACCTTCCATTGTTTTTCCTAAAAATTCTGAGGGGTTTTTGTATTGTGTGACTGCTAACCTTAGAGAACCATGTCAGTCTTTTCTCCTTTTACCTTTGTTATTCTGCCTTACACAAAGACATGGTGCCTTTTTCAATTCTCCCTTTTATTGCAGACCAAAGTTCCTTCGTGCCTTCCAGCTCTCAGGTTCCCAATAGGACCTCCTCAGCACTATCACCCACCTTCTTGAAATCAGTCCTCTTTGAAGTCCAAGACCCTAGTCTTAGTATTGTTCAGTTCGGGTTGGAGTTTAAAGCTGCGCCACCCAGTACAATAATAGGAGAAAAGGGGAATTGGATTCAGACGACAACCAACATTGGGCCCTGTCTTTTACGGTCTAGGGTACTGATATACAGACGACATGGGAAAAGCACAGGACTGCTTCTATGGCCAAGTCCAAAAGCAAAGCACGTTCAAGCAGCAGCATCGTATGAATTATCAGGAATGCTGCTCACTCTGTAAAAATGTTGCTAGAAGTAATTTTGTTGTGGGTTTGACAGTTGCTTGGTTTTGATTTTTTAATATTACTATCCTTAACATAAGGCTTGGGGGTAACCTGCATGGAGCAGCAGTTACTACCTTAAGAAGCTTCCTGGGCAGACTGGATGGACCATTTGATCTTTTCTGCCATCATTACTATGTTGCTAGGTATGTTACAATGATCACTAGATCCAAAATGTTCCCTTTCCATGAGATCATTGTCACTATCTCTCTCTGTCAGTCCACAGAATAGCTTCCTTGTAGTGTGCTTGCTGTTCCACTAATTGCCTGAGGAATGCTCCACTACTAGCCCATGATGCAGCAGGGAGCCTTCAGTCCACATCCAGTAGACTGAAGTCGCCTACAAGCAGGACCTTTTCTTTTGCACTGTTGTGTGCCGCGGCCGCGACCCCCTACCTGAGCCACGGTGTTGGGCCGCCGCTGCAGCGCCGAGGAACCCAGCCCGGGCATCCCCGCACCCTGCTGCACCCTTCCGCGCCGATGGCTGGTGGGGAAGACGCCCCAGGCCTCCCCTCGCGGTGTCGGGCTGGTCAGCAGGCCTCTCGGGGATCCAAGATGGCCACCCTGCCCTTAGGCGCGAGGCCGCACCTCCTTGACTGATTTAAAGGGACCTCGTCCCTTTAATTGCCTGCACCTGTTTCCAATGGATCAGACCAGGGGAAGTATATAAGGAGACTTCCTCCGCTCACTCCTTGACTTGCAACTTCGTTGTTCGAGTCTGCTTGCTTCGGTGAGTCCTCAGGTTCCTTGAGTTCCTGATTCCTGGTTCTTGCGTCTTCGTGGTGATTCCTCGGTGTGTGACTTTGGACTGGCAAGCGGTAATTCCTTGGTATGTGACTTCGGACTAGCAAGTGGTGATCCCTCGGTGTGTGACCTTGGACTGGTAAGCGACGACCCTCTGGCACTCGACCTTGGACCTCTTCCGGACCATCGTCTCCAAGGGCCCACCTAAGTCCCAGTGGCCCGGGTCCCTACGGGCTCCTCCTGGGGGGACCACGGGCTTCCAGTGGCGAAGATCCAGTTGGCTCTTGCACCGACCTCACGACTCCTTGACCTCTCAAAGGTCCACCTAAGTCCCAGCGGCCCGGGTCCCTACGGGCTCCTTCCGGGGGGGACCGCGGGCTTCCAGTGGCGAAGACCCCATTGGCTCTACTCCGACATCACGACTCTTCGCTCTCTCAAAGGCTGTCTCAGTCTTCAGTGCCGAGGGTCAGCCAGTCCCACTTTCTGTTCCGCCTCGCCACCCGACAGGGGAACCTAAGGAGCCACCTCCTAAGGGTAGTACCATCCTCCCGTTGGTCCAAGGGTTCACAATCCCGATCATAACATGCACTATCCTGATTTTGCTTCTTATGTCTGAATCTGCCTCCTTTCTATATGTGCTTTGTGTAAGGGTGCCCCTTACTAGTTGCATCATTGACTTCACAGACACTGGGTGATGAGGCAGTGATGTAGAAGTGTAATGGGTTTCAGAGACTTGCAAGGAGAATGTTTCTGTGCAGCTCATGAGCTCACTTTGGCTCATGTTTTTTCTTCCAGTCTTATATCCTGGGAAGGTGGCTGGGACTCAAGGGTGGAGCACCCAGGCCTCCACGATTAGGGAGAATCCTGAGCATGAAAGGAGCAGCGGTAAAGAGGGGTGAAAGGGGAACAGTCCCATACTCCTTGGTTTCACTGAAAATTTCAATCAATGTGGGCAGATAAAAGAAAAAGTGTACAACTGACCTAAAGGAAGATAACTTTCACCCTATATTGTGAAACATTAAATACTACCAATGCTGAATTTGTTATATATAGTGAATGGAGGAAAAGACCTCAGAATTGAAACATCTAGTTCATTGAACTTGAAAAACATGTTACATACTGTTTAATCATTGGTCATAAATACCTCCGACCACCAACCCAACTGTAGTTTTATTTTGTTTAAGAATTTTTCATAACAATATTGTTTGTAGAGATTTACCTTAAACTTGTCTCAATTCTGAGTCAACTGAAAATTTGCCTTAAGTGTCTAAGGAGTTTCAGGCTGGAGTCAGAGGAAGGATTTCCAGGCTTAAAAGAGAGTCAGCAGGAGCTCCTATTTATCAGCTCAAGAGATTTTTTCATCTGCTGGATGACAGAGGTCCACATTACATAAAGCAGGTACCGATACAGGGAAAGTCCCAGAGCGGGAAGCATCTCTAAAGAGAACAAGTCGAGGGTGCTGGAGGAAAGGATTTCTGAGACTATAATTCTCCAGTGTGTGCTGTTTAAATGGCTTTGATTTCTGTATGGATTGCACTAGATGCAAGTGTTCCTTCTGCTACATTATTCATCTGATTCAAAAGGAGCTATTCTTTTGGGACATCAGATTGTATGGTAGTGTGTTTATTTCCCCTGGGAGGTACTAGAGAATATGCCACTCTCCTAATGGCCCTGAAAGCCTTTTCCATTCCCACCTTGGAAAGAACTTCAGAAGCGTAGGTCACAACTGGGCCCTGAAATCCCAAGAGAGCCTTCACATTTGTCAAGAGGGTGGGTCAGGGCTTACACCTGTATCTTCCACACAAAATTTCTTTTTTTTTTTTTTTACCAGAGCAACCCACTGTAATTAAGCTCTTGTGTGCTCTCCCTTGATGTCAGTGACTACTTTTGTATTCCCAATATAAAAATGGATGAGTGATAGAACTATTCAAACAGCTACTGTTAGGGTCTTATTTTGTCATTAACTACTATTACTCCTGGGGAAATTCTGTACAGTGCAGAATTTGCATAGAATTCCCCTCCTGTGCAGACTTTTTGTATTTTGTGCAGAATTTGGCTGTGGGTAGGTGGACCGATGAAAGAATACCTGCAGCCATTTGGCCCATGTGGACCACAGACAGGTAGTGTCAGCATTAGCCATGTCACTGGGGGCCCATGCAGCCGGGAAGGAGGCAGTGAGAGTCAGCGTTGGCCATGGGGGCGGGAGCAGGCCAGGCTATTGTTGGCCCACACAGCACAAAAGGAGATGGTTGGCATCGAATGGGCAGACAGGAGAGACACAGGTGATGATAACGGCTCAAAAGAAGGCAGATTTATTTATTTAGTATTTATAGACCACCTATCAACATTTGTAGGTGATTCCCAATAAAGCACCCATAATTAATCGTAAACTTCAACAGCATAATATAAATACATAAAAACATCAGATGGTGATAGCATCAGCAATGAGAATGTCACGTCTTGGGGAAGAAAGAAAGTGAGTAGGGGGGGCTAGATCTTGGAGGGTGGAGGAGAGAGAGAGCAAAAGTGATCAGGCCTGTAGGGGGAGGGAGGGAGAGAACAGAGGGGGTCAGGCCTGCAATGAGTAAGAACATGCAGGCTTGCAGGAGTGCAGGGAGTGAGTAGGAATATGGAGTAGGTTGGGCCCAGAAGGTATCAGTCCCCAGGGAAAAGTGAAAGAAAGTACAGAGGAGATCAAGGTTAGGTCTAGGGTGGGGTTAGAGGGAGAGAGAGGGCAGAGGAGATGGGGCCCAGGGGAGATAGCAGGAAGGGGCTCAGCCCAGAGGCAGAGTGAAGGGGTTCAGACCCTGATGGTGTTGGGGCAGGAGCTGGAGAGAGAGTGGAAGGGGTAAATCCAAGGGATGGAGAGGGAGGGGAGAGATAGAGGAGAGCAGAGTTCGGACCTGAGGGGGGAGAGAGTGAAAGGGGTTAGGCCTGGTGGGGAGGGCTGTAGGCCAGGGGAGTGGGGAGAGAGAGTGGAAGGAATAGTCTTGTTATCTACTCTTAAAATGTATTCCTAGGGGAATTCTGCATAAAAATATTTAAGATTCTGCATCTTTGAATAATAGCTTTTCTGTATTGCATTTTAAATTAATTATTCAAAAGAGTGTGATTTATATTGTATTTTGACCAATATAAAATAGGCATAATTTTGCAGAATGTTAAACAGGGTACACAGAATGTATAACTTATTTTGCACAGAATTCCCCCAGAATTATATTATATATCCAGCAATCATATGGATGGGCAGACAACACAGGCCGTACTGGACGTTTTCTGTTGTCACGTTTCTGTTCTATGAGGCTAGTATACTAAAGCATGCTTAACATCACCTGAGTACGCTTGTATTAATGGGCAATGTTAATAACATGCAAATGAGCTCAGATGGTAAAGTATATGTATACTTTACAGCAAAAACCTTGACTACATCTCACAGGGCATAGTTAATTTTCTTGAGATAAAACCATTGCGAAACAGTTTGTGTGTGTACTTTATCTCTGCTCTAATAAGTAATGAGGTGGCCTGCATAATTTTGCATCTCATTATCTCAGCATGGTGTTTGCAAGTAAACTCGCAAAAGCTAAAGTACATGCATATTACGAGCACCATTAGCATGTGAACACCTTGTCTGAGCATACTAATGGTGCTTTTTACAGGTGCACTTGGCGTTAGCAAGTTTAAGTGCACATTAGTAGATTGGCTTTCTTGTCTGCAGCTTTGCTAAAAAAGAAGAATGGAGTCTGCCTAGTCCTTTTGTGTAAAAGGTCTGGAACTTGAAGCATGGAGCTGGGCCTTATCAGCTCTCTCTCAGGTTGATAATGTGGTTTCCTGACGCTATGGGCGGAGGTATAGAGAAACTGGAGCGTGGTCAGAGGAGATGAGAGGAACTGACAGACCATCAAGTGTCTTTATGGTGTTCTCCAGCTTTCTGAAGACGAGTCCACGTGTTGCCAAATGGCTGAAGACTTTAAACTGGCAGGTAAGGCAAGAAAGTGTATGTATTAGTTTCCTTCTTGTAAATATGTTTGAAAAGGTATTTCTAGATTGCTTAGGATTACTGTACAGGACACCTGTACCATCTCTAGCCATTAAAAAAAAAAATACAGTGTACATATGTACATGCAGTGTGTGTGTGTATATATATATATTTTTTAAGTCAATCAAAGAACACCTAATACAAAAATAAATGATTTATACCCTTTAGAGTCTGAGTGAATTTTTTTTATAATATAATATATCAAAAAAATTGTAATGGGATGAAAAAGCTAGTTCATAGTTTACTGTAACACTGCCACAAAGGCAGCCATCACTCTCAGAGAGGCAGAAGTCTCTTTCCAGTCATTAGTGGCATAAAAAAAACATCCAATCAGCAAAAACAGTATTCAGAAAAGCCTTTACCATATAATAGTATGGGATCTCAAAAGATTCCAGCTCATAAACTTTTAAATAGTCATTGCTCAAATTGTGCTGCCATACTAAGACATTGCCATTTCAGAAAAATGATTAAAAAAAAAAAAATCCATACAGAATCTAAAGGGTATAAATCACAAGATAATTTTAGTATTAGGTGTTCTTTGTTTTAGTGACTTATTTGATCCAGATTTGGGGAACACATTTTTGTTTATAGAACCATTTTTTTCAACTTCAATTTAGTTTAGTGTATATATCTATATATGTATATATTATATATACGCACATATATATAGATAGATTTCGACTTTAAATTAGCACGTAAATATTAATGTGCACAGGTGCACGCCTGGGTCTCCTGCCATATAACATTACTTTTGCTATGGATGATGTGTAAGTTATAAAATAAAGATAGACAGGCAGGGTTTTAAGGGTTGCAGCTAACGGGGGAGAAGGGCGGTTATTAAACTAGGGGGGTTTGGAAGTTCTATCCCTGACCTGGGTGAGCTGGAAACGAACTGGAAAAACTGGTAATGGCGTTGGTGCGCGTCTTTTAAAATCCCCCACTTACACGGTAGAAGCGGCATTTGCGTGCAGAGGCGCGCCTCCACTTAAAATTGCGTGCACATGTGCGCACGGTCAGGCTGTTTTATAATATGCATGCATGTACGCGCGTGCGTTATAAAATGGCCACGTCCCTGGGTGCGGGCCAACGAATGCGAGGACATGAGCGCCCACGCGCCTGTTTAAAAGTTACCGTCCCTGGCTTTAGGGCACTTCTGACTCTGAATAAAGATGCTAGACACTCCGGTGGGGTGTTCCAAAATAAATTTACTACAAATAAATATACTTCTAGCCCACTCCGCAACCAAATCTTCAATTGATGTTCACAAAAATGAATCCAAAATGTTCTGATGGCCTCAGGCCTGCATGGCTGAGCCAGTGTCCTTTTTGGTGGCCACCATTAGGAAAATGACCCAGGCTTTCAAATGGTGGAAAGAGGGCTCCTAGTATGGTTGGGATCTCCTGTCTCTTCCTTCTGATATTACTGGGGACCTGTGTGTTAGAGAGACTCAAATCCAAAAATCTTTTCTTCCTGCCCCCCTCCGGGCAAGGAACTGTTGGCAAAGATTCCTTCCAAAACAATAGGAACAAAACTCTCTGCTCCAAAAAAAAAAAAAAAAATACTCTGCTCTAATATTCTAGGAATTTGTGAGAGTTTATTTTAGAAAACAAAAGACAATTGGTAAGAAAATAAAATAGAAAGTTAGGGAGAATGGCACCTGGCATGACACAGTCACTGGTTACTGCAGAGTTCTTGGGGAAACGTTTCTCAAAGGTGGCCAACACCAGCCACGCCCTGGTATCCTGTTCTTGAAGCCCTCTCATTATCTGCAAACCTACGTACAAGGAGCCTACGAAAGAGAAGGATGAGTAGAATGGCTTTTGACTGCTAGCAGAACACTTGAGTGGCATAAAAAAAGACACTGGGATCTAAACATTTATTTCCTAACTTATACATAACATAGCATAGTGACAAAATCTTGTCAGCAGAAAAAGACCAGGGAGGAGGAATAGCCTAGTGGTTAGAGCAGTGGGCTATGAACCAGGAAACCAGGGTTTGAGTCCTGCTGTTGCTCCTTGTGACCCTGGGCAAGACTCTTTACCCTCCATTGCCTCAGATATCTCAGATCAAAAGTCGGTATATAAAAATAATAAATAAATAAATGGTCCGCCCAGCAAGTTTCTCATGGTAGTAACTGCTGCTCTGTGCAGGTTACCCCCAAGCCTTATGTTAAGGGTAGTAGTAATAAAAATCAAAACCAAGCAACTGTCAAGCCCATCACAAAATTACTGCTAGCAACATTTTTACAGGGTGAGCAGTCTTCTTAATAATTCAGAAAATGCTGCTGCTTGAACGTGCTATGCTTTTGGACTTGGCCGTAGAAGCAGTCCTGTGATTTATCCCTAATATCTGCGTATCAGTACAGTAAAGCTTGGGGCCCAGCATTGACTGTCGTCTGAATCCAATTCCCCTTTTTTCCCCACAGTCAAAGCAGAGAGCGATGTTGCAGTTGCATCACAAGCATCAAGACCTATTGGTTAAGGATAGTAATTCCCATGCCTTATGTTAAGGGGACTAACTATTGCTCCTTGTCGGTGACCCCCATACATGATCTTCTTTTGTTATATTTATCAGTTTTAGTATTGCTGTTTTTATGCTCGTTCCTTTGTAAATCGCCTAGACCTTTTTGTGTTAGGTGATCCATAATTTTAATAAATGCAAATGTATACACCTTTGCCTTCATTTTCAATTGCTAGCCTTTAGGGATCCACAGTATTTATCCCATACCCTTTTGAATTCGTTTACTGTTTTCCTCCTCACCACCTCTGCTGAAAGGGCATTCCAGGCATCCACCATCCTCTCTGTGAAAAAATATTTCCTGATGTTGGAGTTTCATATTGTGACCCCATACTTCTACAGTTTCCTTTCCAAGATAAAAGGTTTCAAGTTTGTGCATCATTAAGACCTTTCAGGTATCTGAAGGTTTGTATCATATCTCCCTTGCCCCTCCTCTCTTGCAGGATATACATATTCAGATCCTTTCGGGTCTCCTCAGAAGTCTTCCAGTACAGACCCCACACCATTTTGGTCACCTTTCTCTGGACCACCTCCGATCTGTAACAAAAATCAATAAAAACAGATTTTGTAACTCTATAGGCACCTTGGATTCTTTCAAATATTTAAATCAACAGCACAACATACATTCCTGAATATGTCTAAGGGATGGCCCAATTTCTTGAATTGTACTATATTAGAACATAAGAACATATGAAATTGCCATGCTGGGTCAGACCAAGGGTCTATCAAGCCCAGCATCCTGTTTCCAACAGAGGCCAAACCAGGCCACAAGAACCTGGCAATTACCCAAACACTAAGAAGATCCCATGCTACTGATGCAATTAATAGCAGTGGCTATTCCCTAAGTAAACTTGATTAATAGCAGTTAATGGACTTCTCCAAGAACTTATCCAAACCTTTTTTGAACCCAGCTACACTAACTGCACTAACCACATCCTCTGGCAACAAATTCCAGATCTTTATTGTGCGTTGAGTGAAAATAATTTTCTCTGATTAGTCTAGTCTTAAATGTGCTACTTGCTAACTTCATGGCATGCCCCCTAGTCCTTCTATTATTCGAAAGTGTAAATAACTGATTCATATCTACTCGTTCAAGACCTCTCATGATCTTAAAGACCTCTATCATATCCCCCCTCAGCTGTCTCTTCTCCAAGCTGAACAGCCGTAACTTCTTCAGCCTTTCCTCATAGAGTTGCTGTTCCATCCCCTTTATCATTTTGGTTGCCCTTCTCTGTATCTTTTCCATCGCAACTATATCTTTTTTGAGACGTGGTAATCAGAATTGCACACAGTACTCAAGGTGCAGTCTCACCATGGAGCGATACAGAGGCATTATGACATTTTCCGTTCTATTAACCATTCCCTTCCTAATAATTCCTAACATTCTGTTTGCTTTTTTGACTGCTGCAGCACACTGAGCCGACGATTTTAAAGGATTATCCACTATGATGCCCAGATCTTTTTCCTGGGTGGTAGCTCCTAATATGGAACCTAACATCGTGTAACTACAGCAAGGGTTATTTTTCCTATATGCAACACCTTGCACTTGTCCACATTAAATTTCATCTGTCAGTTGGATGCCCGATCTTCCAGTCTTGCAAGGGCCTCCTGTAATGTATCACATATTTACACAGTTGTTTGGAATGTAAGATGGGATGCAGTGACACTTATTTGCAGACACTTTCTGTTAAGGATACTTTTTCAGCTCTTTACACTGTATCTTTTTGGTTCCTCGAGCTCACCTTCCTCCATGCCTGGGCTTTCAACCCTGCAGGGGAAAATGCCTCCAGCTAATTTGCTACAATTGTGATGGCGGGGAGGGGGGGGGAAGTGGGTGTGGTTAGGGCCGCACGCGATTTCATTTGTGGCCGTCAATTGTTTTTCTCTGACTAAGCCCCATCCTAGCTTCCTTTGTAATGCAGCTATCCCAGTGAGAGGATTGAGCCGGGGACTATAGACTGCACCCCCCATTTAGAAGCTGGTATGATTACCGAGTATCACAATAAAAAGTAAAAGTGCATGTGCACCATAAACCCCGTACATTAGTGTTACTGTTGCACAATGACTGGGACTTTACCTCAGGAGGCTGTAATTGCACCTCAGTTGTGCTCCCAGCCCCTGCCAGTCTGATGAATGGGAGTCATCAGTTCAGCAATTATGCTCTGTTTCTTTGGATATGTTTCTATGGCTTTTCAGGAATGGTCTGCAGCACTATCTGTGGATATACCAGGGTCATAATACTGATGACTATCAGTACAACAGCACCTTTATTGACTTTGATTCACATTGGAGGGACTGACTTAGTGGGAGGACCTTTGAAAGAATTATTCTCTCTCGGGCCTGAAATAGCCAGAAAGAAAAGGGGAATCATAATAACCGCCTGAATTAAAAATATTCCTGTGCTAGCACCACCGCGTCAATATTATTCAGTACCTCTAGTGGCCCCAGATCAAGGTTCAAAGGGGCTGATATAATAAGATGTGCTAATGCTAACATAGGTTTTTTCTTCTGTTTTAGTGTGCATTTTTCTGGTGTAAGCTAACTCTGGTATATAACAGGGGTTTTAACTCCTACAAAATATGCACTAAATCAGGAGTGAAAACCAGTGCTAAGATTAGTATGGGTGCAATCAAATCCCATGTAAAAGAAGGTATCAGCTATTCCTAAACAATGCAGGGAGGTGTATTAAAAGGGTAAACAACTTTAAAGCACATTTTCTTATCATTGGACATTTAACACCTGAGTCAGAGCAAGAGTAAAACTTAACTCTCATATTCTGGTTGCCATATTATACTATTGCTGTGCCCAGTGTGGGCAATAGAATAACTTTGGCTACCAAAAAATGTGAGTTTACTCCACGTTGAACCTAGGGGTTTCAATTCCAGTGCTCTTGGGGGCGTGCACCTACAGTTATGCATTATGCATCCAACTTTGGCGTACTGTTTAACTGTAGATGCCCACCCCAGGGAGCTTACACTTTGTTCAGCAAGCTGCTAAGTGCCCACTCCAAAGAGCAAATTCTTGCATCCAAGGCCTTTTTAGCAGAAAAAGGCAAGTAAAATAAAAGCATAAGCTCCCGGGGGTAGGAGTATTGCAGCTAGCTTAACAACGCATACATTCTCTGGGGAGGGCATCTAAAGCTGAACAGGATGCCAAAGTTGGGATGCGCAACACCAAGTGCATACCTTTCAGCAGAAGGTGCCTTCCCCAGAGAGCTTATGTTTTTTGTTCAGCTGTAAGGGTGAGCCCCAGAGAGCTTACGCCTTCTGGGGTCTGAAGTGGAGTAAACACATTTCTGGTGGCCAAAGTTATTCTATTGCTGCGCTCAGTCTGGTAGAAAACGACACCCACATGGGGACAGCATAGAATATCATGGCCATCAGAAATGTGAGTTCATTTTTATTTCACCTCAGGCCAAGGAGTTAACCTGAAAATCCACTTAAGTGCATTAAAGCAGGAGTACAAAGGTAAGCCTTTGAAGTTGAGCGAGTGTGACCAAAATGCACTTGCATGCAAGATTGTGCCTAAGTCGGGATGCCCAGTGCCAGTCTTGCTTGCAAGGCCATTTTACCAAGTGAAATCAAAGGGTAAGCCCTTTGGAACAGGCAACTACAGCCATTTGAGATGCACAGCATCAAAGTGCATACTGTTCAGCTGTAGGTGCCTTCCCTAGAGAGCTTACCCTTTGATTTCACTTGGTAGGCCTTGCCCAAATGGTCTTGCATGTGAGCTTGTTCCCAAGTCAGGATGCTCTTGCATGCAAGGTCATTTTGGTCACACTCCTTCAAATGTTAGCACTTAACCTCCTTACTCCAGTTTTAATATAGTTTTCTGCATTAGTGCGGATTTTTAAATTTAACTCCAATTTTAGTGCACATTTTTCATTTAGCACTCTTTTTAACCTCCTGATTGATTTGCATCTCATTAGCTTACTGCACCCTGTGGGGATCCCCGCTTTTAACAAGTGCATTAAGTAAAGCCTGCACTGAAATGTAACTCTTGGTTTTAGCAGAGGTTTTATTACATCGTCCTCTAAGTGACCTTGTTCACACTAGGGGGCAGGGGGCTGTCTACTAAAGCTCATCGTGGCTGATGTGTTTCATGCACACATTCCCAAGTATGCATGTACCAACCTGCTGCTAGTACCCAATGTGGCCACTGGAAACTGAAATAGGTCAAAGCCATGGTAATGAGTACATTGCTTATTATTGTAGTGTTTGCTAAGATGCATTAAATTTGCCTTGGCCACATTACAAGTGCTGGTAATACTATGAGGTGGCAAAACTGCCAGTCAGGCAAAGACAGATGAAGAGCAAGATAGGCCGCCTTCCTGCTCTATCTGCTATGTCTCTGGGGATTTTTAGTATAGGGGGAGGAGGGACTGGGGTCTTTTATATATGGGGCCTGAGGGATCTGGCTTGCTTCAAGGTGGGTAACTTGACTCAGAGGTTCAAAGGATTCAGGGGGAGGGATGATGTATAGTTGGGCAGAGATCCCCCATATTGGTGCCCCCTCTTGCCCACACCAGATATCCTGCAGTCCAATCTAACTAGGCCTACAGCCAGGTCAGTTAACGGGGGCTGCAGGGGATCACACCGAGCCTGGCCATGTTAAACTGGCCTTGTCCAGTTTAACATGCCCAGTTTTAATGTAGATGCAATCTGCATCTCATTAGCTTTGTTGATATCAAATTAAACTGCAGTTTAATGGGGGGGGGGGGGGGGGTGTTTGCCAATTTTTAACACACTTCAATAGCCAGACCCCTAAATCTTTTAAAATGGATTCAGGGCTCGATAATAAATCCCCATTCTGTGGCTATAGAAAAAAAGAAGGGCTTAGTGAATCAGGCAGTCAATGATTTAAACCATCGTAAAACTGATGTACTGAAGCTATCATGGCCTATGATCCACACTAACCAAACATACCTGCCTGAGTTATCAACAGCTGTTTTTCTAACCTCCTCTGTGTCAAAAACTATCTAGCTGACAATTGATTTAGTTCAAAGTTTAAAAACAGCAGTACTAGTGAGGAATTGTTTTAGAGCATTCAGTTGGCAGTTAAAATCATTTAAGTATTGTGTCTCATTCTGTAAATTTTATACCAGATGAAATAGTGTTTTAAAGTTTTTGAAAACTCTTCCTCAGTCATTCATGTTAAGAACATTGGCATGCTGATGTGCTGATTCTGGGCAGAAACAGCTGGGAAGGGAACTGAAAAAAAGATTACTTTTAAAAAGAACTGTGAAAATATAAGAGAGAGCATCTGAACTCACTCCCTGAGCTGCTCCATTAATCAGCTTGCCCCAGAACATTCTGGAAGACCTTGGAAGCCCATTTGTTTAAGCTGGCCTTCTGTCACGAAGTCTTATCATAACTATCGGCTATTTTTACCTCTGGAAGACTGGGCTACAACTGTTTTTTTGTATTATTGTTTTATCACTTGCTTCTATGATTTTATTATGAATATTCTTTATGTACATTGCTGCGAACCTTTGTGATGTGTGCAGGTAATACGTCCTTTTTAAATAGATAAAATATGCGAGGGGGCAGGGAATGGAGGCTCAGGCATTAAGACCATGTAAGGACTCAATAAAAACCAAGAAAGGTGCAGCTGAATGTGTTTTCAGAACTCTTGTTAGGATCACATGTATATCAGGGTGCCATTTTGACTGACCTTGATGGATAGCCAAACCGATTTGCTGTTCTGAATTTGGACAGGCGATTTTGAGTTCTGTACTGAGAAGACAATTTTCAGAGCCACTGATGCAGGTGGGGAAAAAAAAGCAGTTTACATGTATGGACTGGCTGTCCCTTCCTTAATCCTCTTAAAAGCAGGCATGGGGGATCCATGACGTGATTAACGTTTAGGCATTTATTTATTTATTTATTTAACATTTTTTATATACCGAAATTCTAGCAACAATGTTGCTAATCATTTCGGTTTACATATAACATTGGAGTGACTTAAAATGCGAGTCTTACATGGAACAGGAAAATGAACTTGGAGACAATTGAATAAATACTAATAACAAATAACATTAAAACAAAAACAGTAGTAATAGACATGTTATATACAGGCGATTAAAATGAATCAGTTATGAATAAGATATCTGCAAAATAGACAAGAGGGATTGGAAAATTAATTCTTTAGTTGTTGAGCTAAGAGGTATTATATGGCATAGACCTGGAGGAGGGATTTGTGGCATAGACCTGGAGGAGGCATGTGTAAGTGGAGATGTTCCCAGGATCGTGTTTTGGGTGGGATCAGAAAATAAAACGTGCGTAAGTTGCAGTTTCAAGTCCAGGTTATTTTCTGTAGAAAATTGAGCCGTGTGTGTGTGTGTGTGTGCAAAACCCCTTTTTTTGCTCCTAAGGGCACATAACTCATTTATTTCTTCAGGGCTGCTCTGGCTAGCAAATCCATCCCACGCTTAACTCTCATTCCCTTGGGGGGGGGGGGGGGAGAATACTTTTTATGGGAGTAAGCTCTCTTTTGTGGCTCAGATGCTGAGAAAAAATGCTGTGTGTGTGCAGTCATTTGATGCTTCCCTTGAGGTGAAAGGCTGTAAGAATTCAGACAGGACCAAGTCTGGGTGTTAAAGGTTTACTCATAAATTAAAGTCCATTATCCAGAAGTGGGAATTTACATCTGACTGAAGGTACAGATATGATTCTGGGTAGGTAAGTGTCCTTTTACCAGACTTCTAGGTAGAACCCTTGGAGATCTTAATTGTACAAATTCTCCCAATGGCTGTGCGGCAATCCTAGTGGGAAAATCCTACCTTTGAACATCTTCTTCTCAGACACCCCGCCCATCCTGGTCCTGTAGTTGTAGAGATACGGATGAGGTCTCCTGCTCTTATTCTTCCTTCTTTAAAGATTCTTTCATCCTTATCCTCTGATCTTTGTGGGGAACTTCTCTTGGGAAAAAGTCAGTAGGATCAGGCAAGTTCTCTGCTCTGAAATCCTAGTGGGGAAGGGGGGATCCAAAAACCTCCTCACTCTTCTTAAGTCCAAAAATACTTTAAAGCTTAAACTTCAGCCTTCACTCTCTCTCTCTCAGCAGGATCCATCACTGGTGCTTGCCCACCTAGGGTTTTGAGTAGGGTCACAGTTCTTTGGTCCCTTGGTGAGAGCCCTTTTGACTCTAGAGGGTACCAGGTTTAAAACTTTATCTCTCTGTAAATTATAAGAAGGACCCTCAGACAGGGAGCGCACTGGGAGGAGTCACTTCTAAAATAAACTCCTTTGGGGGAAACTGGCAGGCCCCACCAGAGTGTGAAAAAATAATCTTTACTTCTCGACTGTTTCCTCAAACTGAACCCTTGGGTGTATTAACATGGCTCAGCTAAACAGTCTTCAGGCATCCAATCCAGACTCTCCAGGTGGGAGGGACTGAGGGATATGGACGGCTCCTTACAAAGTGTGTTCTAAGGACAGGGACAGGGACATCTGGTGGCCAGACCAAGAGTTCACACTTGAAAAAGCTGGTGTCAAACCCATAGGTAACTTTGTCCCCTGCGGCAGGTTTCAGAGTGAAGGGATGGCGTGGACCTCTTCCTAGAAATTCTGCACAAAGTTCTTGGATTATAAAAGAATCCAGGGGCTTCGTCCGGAAGTGGATGATGTGAATATTGCCTCTAGAATGCAGAAGCCCTGAACCTTTATCCAGGATTGAAAAGTCTTTCTTTTTAAACATTAGTGGAGTAAAATCAGTGGGTACCATCTCTCTCCATCTAATGAGTCTGCCTCGTAATAAGAAACATCACTTAATCCAAAATGTGCTCCAATAAGGTGATGAATCCAGGCAAAGCAGAAACTGATCAAGGGGTTGCACAGTCTAGCACAGTATTAAAATGTGCACCCCAAATCAATTGATCCTTATAGCTCCATTTTATGTTTGAGATCGGAGATCTATGTTCACTGGAGGTTTCTAATAGTTGGAGACCTGAGTGATTAGAGTGGATATAAAAATGAATAGGGATGAGGGGTTGTGAGTCAGGCACTGAAAGGTGCATGCATGTGGACTAAGCTAAGTGGGAGATCTGGGGGTGAGAGTAGTGGAACAAGGTTTTATATGCACTCTTTTTTTTTTTTTTTTTCTATTATCTGTCTCTCTCACCTTTCTTGTTCCAATTCTCCTCTGCCTCTTTCCCTCATTGGGCTCCTCCTCTCAATTGTGGCTTGGCTGTGGTGTGCAGGAGGCTTGCGAATCTTCCTTGCTGCATTGTGCATCAGACGCTTTCTTGCTTAGTTGCCCTATAAATCCCAGGCCTGCTACAAATATGATCTCCTTTTGTTTCTTAGCCAAATCATGTGCAGCTTTGCTGCTGTGGGTAGGAAGTGGATCCCCTGCTTTCATGGGAATTTCCTGTTTTCATGGAGTTCAGCAGATTAGCTTTCCGTGTAGGCACCTCTTATGAGGTGCAGGCAACTTGGTATCTATTAGCTTTCCATTGTTGAGGCAGTGTGCTGATATTTGTGGTGTAACTGCCTCCAAATATCAGCTCTAATAGCAAACTCATTTTTTTGTATGGACACTGGTAGGGAACTTTCTGTTGTCCTATCCACCTAAATGACAACTCACTTACAAGAGTTTTGCCAAAAAATAGTGTTACCAGAAAAAAAAATGTTTTAAATGGTCCAAAATAGTGGTTCTCTAGCAAATTCTAAAGTATTCCCTAGCTGGTCTGGTTTTCAGGATGTCTAAAATGAATATGCATGAGATAGATTTGCATATACTGCTCTATTGGAAGCTTTGAGACTCGCATCTGAGGGCCATGGAGGTATCCAGCTGCCAACCTGACATATTGTCCTGTGATGTGTACTGTCTGCCAGGTGCCAAAATCCAGGACATTTTGGAGAGATTGCCAAAAATCCTCAAGCCTATAACCACTACCCAAAACTGCATATCAATGTTGGCATGAATGATACTGTCAGGTACCACACAAAGCATATGAAAAGTGACTTCATGACTCTGGGAGAGAAGATAAAGTACATAGGTGCACAGGTGCTATTCTTCTCAGACTTCCAAGTCAAGGATAGAGGCTCAGGCAGGAAAAAGGTCACTTTCTGGAGATCCATGAATGGATGTACAGATGATGTCAACAAGAGCATTTTGGCTTCCTGAACCATGGGATGATGTTTCAAGGACTGTTGAGCAGAGATGGGCTCTACTTGACAAAGGAGCAGCACAGCATCTTCCAGAACAGACTGGCAAGTCTTCTGAGAAAGATGTAAAACTAGGATCGTAAGGGAGGGTGGACAAAGCCCTAAGATAAGTAAAAGCAGTCATATAAGTAGATCTTTAAACACTTTTAGAGAAATGGGAAAACTATATACTTTAATGCTCATAGTATGGGAAATAAAGTCCTGGATCTTGAGGCAGTCAAGGGAGAAGCTGACTTGGATAAGTTCTTGGAGGAGAAGTCCATTAATGGCTATTAATCATTTTCACTTAGGGAATAGCCACTGCTATTAATTGCATCAGTAGCATGGGATCTTCTTAGTGTTTGGGTAATTGCCAGGTTCTTGTGGCCTGGTCTGGCCTCTGTTAGAAACAGGATGCTGGACTTGATGGAACCTTGGTCTGACCCAGCATGGCAATTTCTTATGTTCTTATGGATGTAGTGGCTGTCACGGAGACTTGGTACATGGAAAATATAAGTGGGATATAATTATACTGGGCTACAATCTATTCAGGAGAGATGGTAGGAAGAACAGGAGAAGTGGCACTGCTTGGTTTATGAGTTGAGGAGAAGGCAATCTGGAAAGAGGGAATGGAACATCTATTTCTTTGTAGGCAGAAGAAATGGATAGAGATTTAATGGAGGGTATTCACAAAATTTATATAAAAGATGAGGTGTTATTCCTAGGGGATTTCAATCTGCTGGATGTTGACTGGGACATCTCAGCTACGGTGTCATCTAAAAGCAGGGAGATCCTGAATTCTCTGCATGGAGAACTGTTCTGTCAACTGGTAACATCTATAATGATGTTTTTAAAACTTTAATGTAAACAGCTTTGATTAATGGGAAAGGTGGTATAACAAACAGAATAAACTAAACTAACCCATACAAACAGGGGGTGGCATACTGGACCTGGTTCTTACCAATGGGGAGAATGTTTGATGTTGTAGTGGATAATCATTTGGCATCCAGTGATCACCAGATGGTATGGCTCAGTATTAGAATGCAGGCAGTGATGGGTCATTCTAAGGCAAGAGACCTAGACTTCAGGAAAACTAACTTTGTTAAAATGAGGAGTACTTCAAGGAGTCATTAGCTGGATGTGAAAATCTAGGGGAGGTAAAGTGCAGTGGCCAAAACTAAAAGGAGATATTGTATGGGCAGCTAAACCTTTTTGTTAGGAAAGTAAATGAAGGTGAGAGGAAAAAGAGGCCACTATAATTTTCTAAAGAAGTAGCTGAAAAGGTAAATGGGAAAGGTTAGCATTCATAAGCTACAAGAGATAAAAGAAAGAGGAAGACCATGGACAGTATCTGGAAGAACTAAGAGAAGCTGGGAAAGTAGTCAGGAGAGAGAAGATGCAAATGGAAGAAAAAAAGTTAATGGTAAAACGGAGATACAAGACTTTTAAAAAATATGAGGTGATAGAAAGAAGGGTAAAAGTGTCATTTTGAGACTCAGAAGTGAAAGGGAGGAACATGTCAAGGCTGACAAGTTAACAGCGGAGCTACTTCCAAATATTTCAGTTTGGTGTTCTTTGAGGAAGAGCCAGAAGTAGGACTACAGAAAACAGACACAAATAGGATTGGAAGTGAGGTAAAACTCAAAACGATTTTCAGAAGATTGTTTATGAGGAGATATCTAAAATAAAACTAGATAAAGTTCTGGCAGGTCCACTACTTGACCTTTTCAATGCTTCTTTAGAGTTGGTAGTATTTCTGGTGGACTGGAGACAGGTAGATGTGCTTCCTCTTCACAAAAGTGAAAGTAAGGAGGAGGCTGGGAATTACAGGCCTGTTAGTCTGATCTCTGTGGTGAGTAGATTAATTGAATCACTGCTAAAACATAGGATAATGCATTTCTGGAATCCAATGGCAGCATGGTTTACAGGGGTAGGTCTTGTCAGATAAATCTGATCAGTTTCTTTGACTGGGTGACCTCAGAGTTGGATCAGGGAAGAGCACTAACTGTAGCGTACTTGGAATTAAATAAGGCCTTTGACATGTTTCCACATAGGTGGCTTACAAGGGTCCTTGGTATGAGCCCTAAAGTGACTGAATGGATTAGAAACTGGTTGAATGGGAGGCGACAAAGGATAGTAGAAATAGAGATCATTCCAAGAAGAGGAACAATACTAGTAGTGTGTCACAGGGACCGGCTCTTTTCAACAGTTTTGGAAATTATATTGCAAAAGAATTATTGGGAAGGTGAATGATAAAATCTGGGTAAGATATTTGTCTGAGCCCTCCGAATAGGTATTCTAAATGGGTATATCGATCCCATAGAGTCCATGGCAGAGAGGCCCAGGGTTCAGTTCCTATGATTTAGCAATGTAATGAATGTCTAGGCTCAATTCATTTCATTCTTGATGTAAAGAGTGCTGGGGCTCAGATTTATTTATGTTCTAATATAATTTTCTTTTCTTTGTTCTTTCTTGGGCTTGGTAGTTTCCTCCTCCTTCTTTTCGGGCTTCCACCTCAATTAAAGCCAGGGCTCGGATCTGAGATCATGAGACATAATTTGCAACTACCTGTTGCGATCCTGCCCGCGAGGAGTGCGGGCAGGCTCTTACCTCGTGCGGCCAGTCGGGCCGCTGACGCTGCTGCCACTGCGTCTGTCTCTCCGCGGCCTCCGGGCTCTCCTCCGGCCTCCTTCTGCTCCGTGCAGCGGGGCCGACCCGCCGCGAGCTCTCCCTCGTGGTCAGGACCCCCGCTGCTGCTTCTGGCTCTCCCCGGCGTGCTCTGCCGCTCCTGGGGTCCTCAGCCAGCAAGGAGGGTGTCCCTGCCGGTGCCCGTGCTGCAGTCCGGGTCCTCGCCCGGTAGGGAGGCCGTCCCTGCCGGTGCCTGCAGCCACTTCAGCTCCCTGCAGTCTTACCTCTGCTTCTTACCTGATGTCTCCGCGGCTGGGAGCCGCTCCTGCAGCCTGCCATCACTCCTTACCTCAGCCCATGGCAGGGCTGCTCCCGCTGTCTGCCTGCTTCTCCTTGGGCCTTCCACGTGGCTGGGAATGCCACCAACGACCCAGCTCTCTCTTCTCTCCAGCCTCCTAGGGCGTGGGCGCGCACCTCTCTACTCCTCTTCAAGGGCCAGCCAGGTGTGGCCCCCTGCTGACCCCTCCCTGGGCGTTGTCCACCTCAGCTCTACTAAAGAGCTCGGTATTCAGTCTGTCGTGGCCTTCGCAAGGAGTTGGTCACTCCTGGGATTCTACCATCCTTGCTCCAGGAGTTGTCCGTGTTCCAGCCTTCTGCAAGGTCCAGTGTTGCTTGTTCTCTGTCGGAGCTCCTCGTCCTGTCCTGACGTCTACCTGCTGTTCCAGTCCTGATGTCTGCTTGATGTACCAGCCCTGATGCTTGCCTGTTCATGTTCCTGCCCTTGGCCTTCTTCCTATCCGGTACCCATGTTCCAGTCCAGATGATGCTTATCCTTGCCTTTAGCTGCCAGGAGTGCAGCAAACACTGCCTTGGCTGCCAGGAGTGCAGCAACCCTGCTTTAGGCTGCCAGGAGTGCAGCAACCTACTTCTTCCCTGTGTCTTCAAGATGTCCTGGTGCCTCGCGGCAAGCCATGTCGTGGTCCGTTACCAGCCCCACGGGCAGGCTGAGTAGGGCGCTTCGTGATGCAAGCCATGCACCTTGTTTCTGAGCCTTTGAGAAAGCCTTACCTTGTTCCTGAATCTCCTGAAAGCTAGCACCTCGTTCCTGTGTCTTCAAGATGTCCTGGTGGCTCGCGGCAAACCATGTCGTGGTCCGTGACCAGCTTCACGGGCGAGCTGAGTAGGGCGCTTCGTGATGCAAGCCATGCACCTCGTTTCTGAGCCTTTGAGAAAGCCTTACCTTGTTCCTGAATCTCCTGAAAGCTAGCACCTCATTCCTGTGTCTTCAAGGTGTCCTGGTGCCTCGCGGCAAGCCATGTCGTGGTCCGTGACCACGACATGGCGGGCTGAGTAGGGCGCTTCGTGAATCAAGCCATGCACCTCGTTTCCGAGTCTCTGAGAAAGCCTTACCTTGATCCTGAACTTTCTGAAAACCTAGTATCCTGCGGCAACCCCTGTTGTGGTCCGTGACCAGCCCCACGGGCGGGCTGTGTAGGGCGCTTCATGTTGCCAGTCTCGTACCTCGCCCTTGAATCTCCTGTATGCATCATACCTCGTTCCTGAGTCTACGTCTGCACTTCAAGTACCTCGTTCCTGAGTCTACGTCTGCACTTCCAGTACCTCGTCCCTGAGTCTCATCTGCACTTCCAGTACCTCGTTCTTGAGTCCACGTCTCTGCCTGAGCCTACCTAGTTTCTGAGTCTCGTCTGCTTCCATGTTCCAGTCTTCGCTGCCCTGGCCTCCATCCGGCCTGCTGCTTCGTGCCGTACCCTGCGGTAGGTCCGAAAGGGCTGGGAACGGTCGGAGGACTGTTCACAAGACCAACATAGCGTTGTTGGGTCTTCTGAAGCGTGCAGGCCCCGAGGAGGGCCTGTCTTCCAGTCATCACTCCAGCCTTGCTTCTGTCCAGCCCATGCTCGGGCATGCCACGCCTCCCGCGGCACCTCCTTGGAGTCCTCTGGGGTCGAGCCGCGGCCCAAGGACACACACATCTCTCAGGAGTGGGATCGCTCTCCTAGCGCTCCCCAACACTACCCATGCATTTTTCCCCCCTACTTTTTTATTTTTTAATTTAATCTTTATTACCGTATTTTTTGCTCCATAAGACGCACTTTTTTTCCCCCAAAGGTGGGGGGAAAATGTATGTGCGTCTTATGGAGCGAATATAAAAAAAAAACCCAAACAAAAATCTAACAAACCCCCCCCCCCCCCCGACTCCCCAAGACCTGCCGACTTAATTTCCTACAACCCCCCACCCTCCTGACCCCCCCTAAGACCTGACAAATTAATTTCCTGCAACCCCCCACCCTCCTGACCCCCCCCAAGACCTGCCAAACGTCCCTGGTGGTCCAGCGGGGGTCCGGGAATGATCTCTTGGGCGTGGGCCGTCGGCTGCCAGTAAACAAAATGGCGCCGACGGCCCTATGCCCTCACTATGTCACTGAGACCGACCACGCTATTGGTCGGTCTCAGTGACATAGTGAGGGCATAGGGCCGTCGACGCCATTTTGTTTACTGGCAGCCGACGGCCCTATGCCCTCACTATGTCACTGAGACCGACCAATAGCAGCGGTCGGTCTCAGTGACATAGTGAGGGCATAGGGCCGTCGGCGCCATTTTGTTTACTGGCAGCCGACGGCCCACGCCCAGGAGATCGTTCCCGGACCGCTCCTGGACCCCCGCTGGACCACCAGGGACATTTGGCAGGTCTTGGGGGAGTCAGGAGGGTGGGGGTTGTTAATTTAAAGGGTTGGGATGGGGGGGGGGTTTGGGGGGAGGGGTTCCCCGAGAAAGAAAAGTTTTCTGATCTGGGGAGTGGACCGAAATGGCCCTCCCCAGACCCGAAAACAAAATGGGGAGAAAAAAAAAAGCTATGCACTCCCCTAATTTGCTCCATAAGACGCCCAGACGCAGAGCCGGTTTAGCACAATTTTTTTTTTTTTTTTTAATTTCCCCCCTCTGAATCTTAGGTGCGTCTTATGGTCAGGTGCGTCTTATGGAGCGAAAAATACGGTAATTTTTCAAATATTACATTCAGGAAACTCTGATTATCGTAACTTAGTGATAACAAAGAACCCTAGCAAATTTAGGAAACACCCACATAATACTGCAAAAATGAATCTAGTAATTACCTATTTAGTCCACATAATGGAAGGGAGAGCATTACAAAGAAGCAAGAAAAAATACTAAAATCAATCCCACAGTTATTATTAGGGACTTCTCAAATCGTAGACCAGCATCTGAGGGTAGAAACATTCCTATTTTTCATTAAGCCTTTTAATTGTGTTTGGATCCAAAAAAGTAAATCTTACACCCTCTAGCTTGACTAAGCATTTACAAGGAAATCTTAAAAGGAAATGTGCACCAAGGGCATCCACCCTTTGATGCATAGAAACAGAGAAACATAAAAATGACGGCAGAAGAGGACCAATGGTCCATCCAGTCTGCCCAGCAAGCTTCCCATGCTAGTATCTGCCTCGCCGTGCAGGTTACCGTCATGCATTGGTCAGTTTTGCTTGACGTGCTTTGCTTATGGACATAGCCGTAGAAGCAGTCCTGTGGGTTTTTTTTCTTAATGTCTGAGCATCAGTACCCCAGTCTGTAAAAAAAAAAAAATCATAGCTCATGTTGTCCCTGAATCCAAATTTCTCTTTCTTTTCAGCCCCCCCCCCCCTTTCAAAGCAGAGAGCAATGTTGCAGTTGCATCAAAAGCATCAAGGCTTATTGTTTAAGGGTGGTAATCCCATGCTTCAGTTAAGGGTAGTAAACGTTGCACTGTGCTGGTTACCACCATGCTTATCAGTTCCACAAACCGAAAAAGTTGGGGCCCTCGATTATTGCTGTCTAAATCCAATTACCTTTTTCCCCTGCCGTTGAAGCAGAGAGCAATGTTGGAGTTGCATCAAAAGTATCAAGGTTTATTTGGTTAAGGGTAGTAACTGCCGCACCAGCAAGTTAACCCTATGCACGCTTTCTTCGTTTCCTATAGGACTTGGCCATAGATGCAGTCCTGTGCTTTTTCCCTTATGTACGCAAAACAGTATACCAGACCATGGAAATTGGGGCCCTTGGTTGTTGTCTGAATCAAATTCCTCTTATACCCCTGCCGTTTAAGTGGGAAACAATGTTGCAGCTGCATTAAAAGCATCAAAGCATATTGGTCAAGGGTAGTAATCTCCATGCCTTCTGCTAACGCCATACCAGCAAGTTACCCCCCCCCCCCCCGCACACTTATCTCATTTCTTTCTTCTAGCCTTTAGAGATCCACAGTGTTTATCCCATGCCCCTTTGAATTCTTTGACTGTTTTCTTCTTCACCACCTCCTCCAGAAGGGCATTCCAGGCCTCCACCACCCTCTCCATGAAGAAATATTTTCTGATGGTTCTGAGTTGTCCCCCCCTGGAGTTTCTTTTCGTGACCCCTAGTTCTATTGTTTTCTTTCCAGTGGAAAAGGTTTGAAGTCCATACATCATTGAAACCTTTTAGGTATCTAAAGGTCTGTATCATATCTTCCCTGCATCTCCTCTCTTCCAGGGTATACACATTCAGATCCTTCAGCCTCTCCTCATAGGTCTTCCGATACAGACCGCACACCATTTTCGTCACCCTTCTCTGGACCGCCTCCATCCTGTCTCTATCCTTTTTGATATACGGGCTCCAGAACTGAACATAATACTCCAGGTGAGGCCTCACCAAGGATCTGTAAAGGGCATCATCACCTCCTTTTTCTTACTGGTTATTCCTCTCTCTTTATGCAGCCCAGAATTCATCTAGCTTTAGCTATTGCCTTGTCACATTGCTTTACCTTCTTCAGATCCCCACACACTATCACCCCAAGATCCCTTTCTTGGTCCGTGCATATCAGTCTTTCATCCAATACAGCTTTCATCACATACAGCTCTTTTGGTTACCACATCCCAGATGCATGACTCTGCACTTTTTGGCATTGAATCCCAGCTGTCAAATATTTGACCACTCTTCCAGCTTTCTTAAATCTCTTTTCATTCTCTCTACTCTTTCAGGCATGTCTACTCTATTGCAGATCTTAGTATCATCCGCAAATAGACAAACTTAACCTTCTATCCCCTCCACAATGTTGCTCACAAAGATATTGAAAAGAACCGGTCCCAACACCGATCCCTGTGCACTCCACGTAACATGGCTCTCTCTTCAGAGTAGGTTCCATTTACCATTACATGCTGTCTCCTATCGGTCATCCAGTTTGTAATCCACGCCACCACCTTGGCACTCACTTCCAAGCTTCTCATTTTATTCACAGGCCTCCTATGCGGGACTGTATCAAAAGCTTTGCTAAAATCCAAGTAGATCACATCGAATGCTCTTCCTCGATCCAATGCTCTAGTCACCCAGTCAAAAAAAATCAATTAGATTTGTCTGACAGGACCTTCCCCTGGTGAATCCATGCTGCCTTGGGACCCCACAAGATTGTAGATAGTTCATTATCCTTTCCTCCATTAATTTTCCCACCACCGATGTGAGGCTAACTGGCCTGTAGTTTCCAGCCTCCTCTCTGCTACCAGTCTTGTGAAGCAGGGCCACCACCGCTCTTCTCCAGTCCGACAGCACCACTCCCATTTCCAAGGATCTATTGAAAGAATCCTTCAGCGAACCCACTAGTACATCTCTGAACTCCCTCCGTATCATGGGATGTATCTTATCTGGCCCCATGGCCTTGTTCTCTTTCAGCTTGCCTATCTCTTCCCATACATTCTATTCCGTAAACTAAGTTTCATTTCCATCTACGATCTTGTCTATGAGCAAAAGTCCTTCTCCAGGGTTTTCTTTAGTGAACACCGAACTGAAGTATTTGTTTTATATTTCTGCCATTTCTTTGTTTCTCTCCACACTTTGTTCCTTGTCACTTTTCAATTTCACTATACCACTATGGACCTTCCTTCTTTCTTTGATATATCTGAAAAATGTTTTGTCACCTTGCTTTACCTCTTTGACAATCCTTTTGTTCCGCTTGATTGTTTGCTTTCCTGATTTTTACTTCATGTCTCTCAGTTTCACCAGGCATTCTTCCCTGTGTTCCTCTTTTTGGGATCCTTTATACTTCTTGAATACTGTTCTTTTTGCCTTTATTTTTTTCAGCCACTTCCTGTGAGAACCAGATCAGTTTGTTTTTCCTCTTACTTTTGTTTACTTTTCTAACATATAGATTTGTTGCCTTTGTAATAGCTCCTTTTAATTTAGCCCACTGTTGTTCCATCTTGCCCATTTTCTCCCAGTCCTCTAGTTCTTCCTCCAGGTACATCCCCATTTTGACAGAGTCCGCATATTTGAAATTCAAAACTTGGGTCTTTGTGTGACTTCTTTGTATCTTATTCCCAATATCAAACCATACTGTCTGATGGTCACTGATGCTCAGGTGGGCATCTACTTGGACATTTGAGACATTATCCCCATTTGAGAATGCCAGGTCAAGTATCACACCTTTCCTTGTGGGTTTCATTACCATTTGTTTGAACAGAGCCCCTTGAAAAGCATCCACTATCTCTCTACTTGTAGATTCTGCAGATCTAAGAACATAAGAACATAAGATATGCCATACTGGATCAGACCAAGGGTCCATCAAGCTCAGTATTCTGTTTCCAACAGTGGCCAATCCAAGTCACAAGTAGTTGGCTAGTACCCAAACATTAAATAGATCCCACGCTTCTAATGCTGATAACAAGCATTGGCTATTCCTTATCGATTTAATAGCAGTTTATGGACTTCTCCAGGAATTTATCTAAATTTTTTTTAAACCAGGCTAGACTAATTGCCTTAACTACATCCTCTGGCAATGAATTCCAGAGTTTAATTATACATTGAGGGGTAGATTTTCAAACCGTGCGATTTGGCGTACTTTTGCTGGCGCATCAGGCGCAAGCAAAAGTACGCGGGATTTTAGCAGATACGCGCATAGCCGCACGTATCTGCTAAAATCCTGGATCGGCGCGCGCAAGGCTATCGATTCCGTATAGCCGGCGCGGCTCCAGTTGCTACAGGTCATTGAAGCTAGAGTAGTTACTGGGAATCTTACATGGACATCTATTACTTCAGTTCTTCAAAAGCTATGCTGGTTGCTGGTCATAGCACATGCTAACATTTAAATTGTTGACTTTGTGTTTTTGGACACTGAGGAGTAAGAGACCACCATATTTGGTACTTAGGTTGGTGTGGTACAAACAGATTCAGAAGCTCAGATCCAGTCAAGGACATTTGTTGGTCATTCCCACAATGCCTATTACAGATTAGGCTTTTTCAGTCACAGTACTAACACTGGAATGGTCTGCCATTAGAGGTCAAGCAAGAGGTGAACTAGCTGCGCTTTAGAAAAAAAGTTGAGTTGTAGCTTAAATGTCTGTGATTGGCTGCTGCTCTTCCTGCAATATATTCTGATGGTTTTATTGTTTACATATTTTATTCCCCTTTGATATTTTGCCGTTTCCTAAAAAGACACAAGCCAGATTACAAAGAAAGATGTGAATCAATTCCATTTATAAATCCTGCGTTATCAGATTCAAGGCGAGGAACAAAATATATTCCTAAAATCCCATTATCAAAATATCATTACCCAGAAACAACTGTCTAGCCCCTTCATTTATTTATTTATAAACTTTTTTATGCCGACAGTCGTGGGAACATCACGCCAGTTTACAAGTAACTGAAAAAGATTGGAAAGTACAATGAGCAATGAACAGGGAGAGGGGAAAAGAGGAGCAGGCTAGAAGAAAAAGGAAGCGGCAGCTGGGAAATCAAGAGAGTTAGTGAAGAGAGTTATAATGAGAACAAAGTAAAACCATGGTAGAGGTCCAATAATTGTCATGGGATATGTACAATAAAAATAATTTTACAAAACTGTACTATTCTGAGGGAACAAAGAGTGCACCACATTATGGGGGATACAGTAGTAAGGGGTAGGGATGTGAATCGTGTCCTCGATCGTCTTAACGATCGATTTCGGCTGGGAGGGGGAGGGAATCGTATTGTTGCCGTTTGGGGGGGTAAAATATCGTGAAAAATCGTTAAAAATCGAAAAATCGAAAAACCGGCACATTAAAACCCCCTAAAACCCACCCCCAACCCTTTAAATTAAATCCCCCACCCTCCCGAACCCCCCCCCCAAATAACTTAAATAACCTGCGGGTCCAGCGGCGGTCCGGAACGGCAGCGGTCCGGAACGGGCTCCTGCTCTGAATCTTGTTGTCTTCAGCCGGCGCCATTTTCCAAAATGGCGCCGAAAAATGGCGGCGGCCATAGACGAAAAAGATTGGACGGCAGGAGGTCCTTCCGGACCCCCGCTGGACTTTTGGCAAGTCTCGTGGGGGTCAGGAGGCCCCCCACAAGCTGGCCAAAAGTTCCTGGAGGTCCAGCAGGGGTCAGGGAGCGATTTCCCGCCGCGAATCGTTTTCGTATGGAAAATGGCGCCGGCAGGAGATCGACTGCAGGAGGTCGTTCAGCGAGGCGCCGGAACCCTCGCTGAACGACCTCCTGCAGTCGATCTCCTGCCGGCGCCATTTTCCGTACGAAAACGATTCGCGGCGGGAAATCGCTCCCTGACCCCCGCTGGACCTCCAGGAACTTTTGGCCAGCTTGTGGGGGGCCTCCTGACCCCCACGAGACTTGCCAAAAGTCCAGCGGGGGTCCGGAAGGACCTCCTGCCGTCCAATCTTTTTCGTCTATGGCCGCCGCCATTTTTCGGCGCCATTTTGGAAAATGGCGCCGGCTGAAGACGACAAGATTCAGAGCAGGAGCCCGTTCCAGACCGCTGCCGTTCCGGACCGCCGCTGGACCCGCAGGTTATTTAAGTTATTTGGGGGGGGTTCGGGAGGGTGGGGGATTTAATTTAAAGGGTCGGGGTGGGTTTTAGGGGGTTTTAGTGTGCCGGCTCACGATTCTAACGATTTATAACGATAAATCGTTAGAATCTGTATTGTATTGTGTTCCATAACGGTTTAAGACGATATTAAAATTATCGGACGATAATTTTAATCGTCCTAAAACGATTCACATCCCTAGTAAGGGGTACATACATTGGATAAGACTGGTTATTTCAGCCAAGCTTCGACCGTGATATAAGTACAGGTATAGGCAAATTTACACACTGTGTATTCTACGGCTATGGGAAACGCAGGCAATATTAAACATCAGCAGTATTAAACTCAGAGGAAGAGGAAACAGGAAGAAAACAATATTAAAAGTAGGCTATATTAAAACCAGCAATGTTAATCCTAGAGGAGGAGGAAAAACAAGGGGAGAGCTACGGGGGACTAAAGGATGGCATGAGAGGGGCTGTACAAAATTGATCATCTGCCTAGGTTTGGTTCGAGTCTGGGTAAGCCTGTTTGAAAAGCCAGGTCTTGAGTCCTTTTTTGAAATTGCGTAGACAAGGTTCTAATCGGAGTTCTCTAGGTAGGGAGTTCCAGAGGGAGGGGCATGACAATTTCCAGGATCTGCCAGTCATTTAGTTATCGTTAACAATAGATGGCCCCATTAAAAATCACCAGAGAAACACTGGCCAAAGTCAGTCCCATTAGATTGCAGTATATGTGGTATGAGGGAGGAGGGAAGTGGACATAACACAAAACTGGGAATCAAACAGTGCAACTTTTGTTTTGTGTAGCTATGTAGGTGTCTTTTTTTTTTTAACTTGTTGGATGTCTTGCTGATTTGCAGTTTTTATTGTTCATCGTTTTGGGAGACTCATGTGGGTCAGGGAAGCAGTTTAGACATTTGTATAAATAAATAAATAAGATGAATAAGCTCATTTAGTTTATTCTTTGCAGTGACAGTCATCCACCAAGGATCCTTCTGCAACCCTGCAATCGTTGACCGTATATGCAGCCACTGGGTGTCACATTTAAACATAAGAACATAACAAATGCCATACTTGATCAGACCAAAGGTCCATCAAGCTCAGCCTTCTGTTTCCTCACAGTGGCCAATCCAGGTCATAAGTACCCAGTAGGATCCCAAAGAATAGGTCCAGTTTTTCTTTTCTTTTTTTTTTTTTTAAATCAACAATTTTTATTGTATCATATTACAATAGTACAAATGAATGGACAAAGAACCACTCGCCTTAAACATAACCGTAGCAAACCATGATACAAAGATTTTGTACATAATAGGAAATACAGTAGAATATCCAAGTCTAGCTCCCCACTATCCTCTCAAATTTCCACCTCTCTCCCTCCCTCCCTCCTGAACCTCCCACTCAGTCAGACACAGCACAACACAGAATAGTATAATAAGAGAAATACTGGAGTAACCATCCTAATGAAATTTATCAACAGTGTTAAAGTGCAATCAATGATGTAGGCACTATCAAATAAACTAAATACAGGTATTTTGAAGGTGGTGAAAGTATAGCCCTACTATGAATAATTGGTAATTCCGCATAGCATATGCATACCCAAAACCCCACCCAGGAAGTACCCATCCAGAACATTTAACAAAAATAAACATTCCCCGGACCATCCTTCCACCTTGTGTACACTCCCCAAATCGATTTGAATTTCCACATATTGTAATACTTAATGCCCATTAATTTGCTCATTGTATATATATCTTTTCCAACTGTAAAACCACCTACTTCATCTTGAGGACATGCAGGTGCTTCCAGCAACAAGCAATTTCACAGCGAGCTGCAAGATATATTTGTTGTTTTAATAACTGTACAGCTTGAGTGAAATTTTCATCAGGTAGATATAGTAAGGCATAGCGCTGATTCAAAGTAACTGACTTCTAGATGATATCATTAATCAAATTAGCCACATCAATCCAAAATTTTTGAATGAACTCACATGTCCACCAGATATGGAAAAAGGTGCTCATCTGAGAACAGCCCTGCCAACATATATCTCCCCTGCATCCCAAATATGCTAGAATTGTGTTATTCCACGAAGTTTCCAAGCTTTAAAGGCACCAGACAATAAACATTGAGAAAAGTTAGTGTTAACTAAGTGAAAGTAGTCTTTTTTACCCACAAACCTACTACGCCAGTGCTTCCAAATGTGTAAAGAGGTTCGCATACTCTTTAACCAGACACCTGTATGGTGAGGCTGCCACAATAAAGCCGATGTCCAGTTTTTCTTGCTCATAACCAGGATAAGTAGTGGCTTCCCCATATCTTTGGCTAATAGTGGTTTATGGACTTTTTAAACCCATCTATCCTGCTTTCACCACATCTTTTGGCAACAAATTCCACAGTTTAATTGCCCTTTAAAAAACTACTTTCTCCGATTTGTTTTAAAAGTGCTACCCATTAGCTTAATGGAGTGTGCCTTAGTCCTATTGGAAAGGATAAATAACAGTTCCCTATTTACCCGATCCAAAGCATTTTTTTATTTTATAGTCAGCTGTCTCTTCTCCAGGGTGCTGATGACTGGGATTCTCTTCCTCCCCTCTCCTCCCCAGGGGATGTGACCACTGCTGCCCCTGCAGCATCCTAAGGCCTGATTAGCTTGGAGAGCAAGACCTAAGGTTCTCTGCATAGCAGTGCCTGCCATGGGCATAAGCATGAGGTCCGTGGCCAGATCAAAAAATTGCCTTTCACACAGAATCTCTGTGGGATCAGGCCAAGATGGCGGCATGAACCAGACGAGGTTTAAACGCTCTCCCGTTCACTCAGATTTACCTAATAATGCCGTCCAAACAAAAGAGGAGAGTCCATGTCTTCCCTTCAGACACTTCTCTCCCTAGCGGACAGCATTTGATGACATTTTACTTGTCTGAAGCTGCAGTAAATGTGGGGGTACTGAGCCCACTGCGATATCTGGTGAGGGAGCACCGGTATCGTCTGGGGAAGTTACATTGAGTCCCCCGGATCTTCGGCTCCCACTTGACCGACCTTTGCTGATCTCACTCTCGGCCCTGCAGCGCATGGAGATGACGCAAACCAAGCATTTGCAGGCGGGGGTCGGAGTGGAGCTCTGTTGGCGTCTTCTCCGCTCTTTCAGAGCTTGTTGGGGATTTTGTTTTCTTCAGATGTTGCTCCTTCTTTGGCTTCCTCTTCTCCAGCTGATACTCAGGGGGATCGGGAGAGGATTACTGTAGCATCGGCGAGTGGTATTTCAGTAGTTTTTCCTGGATTTTTGGGTGAGTCTTATCATCTCCTACCCAAACCAGCCATGGTTTGGGTAGGAGATAGATGGAATAACACAATTCCTTGATCCCTATGGAACCTATTTGTAGGGTCTCTGAAAGAATGCCAGACTAAGATTGAGACTTTTACTACTAAGGTGAACTCTACAGAGGTTAAAATCAATGACCAAATTCATGATCTTAAATCTCAAATTTCGGCATCAGAGGCGTGTCTCTCTCAAATTCAGTCCTGCAACTTTAAATTGATCAAAGATTATGGCAACTGTTCTCATAGATTGGAATTTCTGGAGAATCACATAAGGCATTTAAATCCCCCGCTTCTAGAACTTTCCAAAAGTGTTAGGGGAAGATCACTATCTTACTTTGAAAATATTTTTCCTTGAAATTTTGAAATTTGATGCGGAGAAAGTTCCCTCGATCAATAAATTGTTTTCCTTCAGGGAACTACTAAAGAGGCATTATCTAGAGGATAACTTGATGCCATTGCGAACGTAACTCCGTTTCTTGAGGACTCTACAGATGAAATATTAGATCGATCAACACTTCTTGTTTCGTTTATATCAGAACAAGAATTGAGCAAAGTTATTAAGAGGTACTTTAAGAACATCTCTGTTCCATTTTATGGTCAATTGGTATGTATATTTCCTGACTTTGCTAGACCTACTCAAGAAAGGAGGCATGATTTTCTTGCATTAAGATCTCAGATTGTTTCATTGGGGTTCTCATTTGTATTAATATATCCTTGTAAATGTGTTATTCGCTCTTTGAATGAATGTTTTGTTTTCTTTCTACCAGAGCAGCTAAAATCTCTCATTAATTCCAGGTCTATTCCATCTAATTTACCTGGGGAATGAAAGGTCCAATGATCTATAGAACTTGGTCTGCTGTAGCATGTTGATGCCTATTTCTATTTAGAGGTTTCTTATATCTCCCTTTTATTTTCCTGGCCCTGCTTGAATTTCCTTATGGAAAAGTGATGTATCTTTGAATTTGTTTTCCTATTCGTATAATTTGAAGATTTCTTTTTCTGATACACCATTTTTGTTTTGTAAAGTAAGGTGGTATCTTGCTTGTATCTGTTAAAATTTATAAAAATAAAATGAAAAAAAAAAAAAAGAATCTCTGTGGGATATCCGGGGCTGGGTTGGGGGCCAGACGAGGAAGTGTGCGTGGACCGTGTCCTCCACTTGTGCAGTTCTGGGTCTGCTTTTCACTGCAAGGGACTCTGTGCAGTCCCAAGGTTGGAAGCAGCAGTTGGCCACCTGAGGCCCCACTGCTCTTCTTCTCCTGTCCCTGATCAGCTTGGGGGGGGGAAGAGAGAGGGAGAGACCCGTGGGTTATGGATTAGGGTGAAGCTTGGCCCCCTCAACTGTAACAAGGCAGTCCACAGCCCCTGCTGCCTGGCACTGTCCCTGAGTCCCCAGGCTGGCCCGTCCCAGTATAATGTTAAAAGTGAAGATCATGGTTATCTTTTATATTTGTACATTCTTTTTGGAATCACAGATGCCTGCCCTTTCCTGTCGCCATGCAAGAGACGGTTTTATAATAAGAATTTTGAGGCAGCAATAAAAAAAAAAAAAAGCCCCTCTCCAAACGCCGCTGTGGCGTCCGCCTCGCACTGCCTGCCCCTACCGTGGCTGCTGCTGCAGCCTCCAGAGGCCAGGCCGGCGACGGCTGAAGGGAGGAGGATCGCTGCCTCCAGAGGCCAGGCTGGCAGCGGCCGAAGGGCGGGGCATCCCTCGTCTCAGGCGGCAGGATCGCCTTGAGCTGCCCCTGAGCCGTGCCCTCTGGTCCTTAATGAATGCCCGTTAGGCTGTTGTGTCATATCCTAGACGGGGCAGGGGGCGGCCTCTTCGATTACTTACATTTCACAGCAAGGCAAGGGGAGAGTGACTAAGGAGATGCTTTTAAAATGGAAAGCAAAAGATGGTCAGGCATGTTGGTGTTTTTTGTTTCCCCATTAATGGGGGTAAAAAAAACCTCTCTGGAGGAACTGCTGCTTTTGGGCAAGAGAAGTAAGAAGGCAAACAGTCGGCCACAGTTGTAATGTGCCCATGGTTGCCCTGAAACGCGGAGCTTCGCCTCCTCCGAGGTTTGGCGCAAAGACTGGGGAAAACAAACTGCAGCTCTGAGATGGATTCTTTTTTCTTTTTTTTGCAGCGGGAAGGAGGACTCCTCCTCCTCCTCTGTTCTCCCGGGGCCATCGGCTCTGTGCCCTCCCTTCGCATTGCCTTCGGTTTCCTCCCCCTCCTAACAAATTTGCCTTTAGCACCTCCTCAGTCCTTGTTCAGTGAGGGTGAGGCGGAGGGATCCCTTTTTTTTTTATATTTACAACCAGGGACATATGGCCGGGCGGCACAGAAAGGAAGCGCTTCGCCTTGCCTCTTTTTTTTTTTTTTTTATCCCGACGCTCAAGGCGAAGCGATGCAAAATATCGGAACGTACCGTGTAAACGATTAGAAATAGAACGTGCTCTTCGACCGATGATGGGGGGAGGCGGGGTCTGTTTTAATAGGGAGGGGAGGATGCGCGCTTCCGGGATCCACTCTCCGCCACAGCGACAGACCCGAGTACTTCAGCGTCAGCAAATCTCCGGCAGCCCCTCCCCTTCATTCTTTTTGTTAATGGGGAAACTATGACATTTGTAATAGGCAGAATAGATGGCAGAGGACTTTTATTACAAGTGTTGGCTGTGTTAGGACACCTTGCACTGCAACCCGAATGCTCAATACAACACGGTTTCTCCTTCGGCATGGAATAGTAATACTACTATTTTCTACTTTTCTACTTGTCACTTTCGTAACGCGACTCGAACTACGCAGAGCTGTACAAAATAGGATTTAGGAAGATCATTCCATAAGGAGATCCACTGGAACACGATTTTTGTTTCCATAAAAAAAACAAAACAGAACTTCCACAAAAGGATCACTGTAATATTCACTTTCTAGCCTTGATATAAAAACTGTTTTGCATTGTAATGAAAAAGTTGTTAAAATCAAATATATTTGTCAAGCGTGAAATATTCTATATGTTTTGTTTTTTTTAAATTTTACATAGAGGCCTTTTTTGTTGCTCTTGGCTTGTGCTTGTAAACTACATTGTTTGCCCATGAAAGTTGCAAGGAGTTGAATTTTAATGCTGTCACGAAAATCAGATTGATCCATTTTTTCCCTAAGCATTCTTGTGCTTCTGGATAGTAAATAACCTCCCAAGATCCTGTAGGTTGTGAGTTTTAATTTAGAAGCCAAGTGGCTGTAATATTGTGCTGATACGCATGTATTTATATAGTATATTTTAACAGCCATACAGGCCGATACAGTAAAGTGCGGCCGCGGTTATCCTGCTTCTAACCCGCGTTCTAGTCACAATTTGGCCGTGTTAGCCCAACCCGCGATTCACTATCCCTTTTAACCCATCCTTACCGCTTCTTTAAATCAACGGGTACCCCTTTCCGCCCGCGGCATGTATATGAGATGTAAACGATCGGATTAGCTATTCCCTCCCCATTCAGTAACACGCGCCCCAACTATCGCCTTTTTAACCTGCAGTTTAGCTGCGCGTTTAACCTGCTAATTTACCGCCTACCCCTACCCCTGCTTTAGAGGCAGGGGTAAGGGTAGACAGCAAACTTTCCCCCAAAAGAAAACCTAAAAACCTAAAATCCCCTCCTCCCGAAGCAACTCGACATGTAAAATATGTAAAACCTAAAATCCCCTCCTCCCGAAGCGACTCGACATGTAAAATATGTGAATAAGTGTAACCAACTTAATTTTTGTTTCTTTTTCAGCCCTTTCAGCCTTCTCTGCTGTCCTCCGGAGGGGGCAGCCGGCTGCGAAAGCAGCTTCCAGCAGCCCCCGCCGGCGAAGACGGACGAACGCACGCCCGTAGTGCACGGGCGCTCAAGCCAGCGAAAGCACATGGACGGGCATGCGTGACGTACGCCGTGATGTCACGCATGCCTGTCCATGTGCTTTCGCTGGCTTGAGCGCCCGTCAATTTGGGCGCTCTAGCCAGCGAAGCGAATGAACGTACACCGTGACGTCATGCGCTTCGCTGGCTAGAGCGCCCAAATTGACGGGCGCTCAAGCCAATAAAAGCACATGAACGCGCGTGCGTGACGTCACGGCGTACGTCATGCACGCCCGTCCATGTGCTTTCGCTGGCTTGAACGCCCGTGCACTACAGGCGTGCGTTCGTCCGTCTTCGCCGGCGGGGGCCGCTGGAAGCCGCTTTCACCGCCGGCTGCCCCCGCCAGCTGCCCCCTCCGGAGGACGGCAGAGAAGGCTGAAAGGGCTGAAAAAGAAACAAAAAGTAAGTTGGTTACACTTAGTCACATATTTTATGTCGAGTTGCTTCGGGAGGAAGGGATTTTAGGTTTTTAGGTTTTCTTTGGTTAAAGTTGGGATCCACTTCCTGGTGCCTGTCATTTCAAATGTCATTTGAAATGACAGGTACCAGCGCACCCAGGATACTGTATAGGCATTGTATAAAGCGCCTATACAGTAAAATGGATTGCGCTTCATTGACGCGCGTTGGACGCGGCTTGAATTTGCATGCGATTTGAATACAGTATCGAGCGGTAGGTGAGCCGGACTGTGCGGTGTATTGCAGTGCATACAGAATCTGGCTTGTTGTGGTTTCCAGTTCAGTTTTTGTCTGCATATATGTGTAAGTGTCTGTGTGTTAGTGAGTGAGAGAGGAACACGTGTGTGTGTGTGTGCGTAAGAGAGATACAGAGGAAGTTTGTGTGTGCCTCACATACACACACACACTTCCTTTCTTTTTTTCTCTCTCTCTCTCTCTCACACACACACAAGTTCCCTCTCTCTCACCAAGCATGTATGTCTATATATATGTATGTATATATGTATATGTATGTGTTTGAGCGAGAGGGCGCATATTGGGGCTGATGCAAAATAAATCGCGGTAAGCGGGCACTGAAAAGTCAGCGCTCGCTTTCCTAATGTGCGCTGACTTATCCAAATTAGGGGGTCGTGCTAGCTAACGCGACCCCGCTGCGGCTGCCAGTTATGAAGACCGACTCTGGTAAACTCAGCGCGACCCCCTAATTTGGATATTGCATGGCGCTCCCCCCCTGAGTTTACCGGCGTCGGTCTTCATAACTTGGCGGTGTGCCGAGTTATTTATTTATTTTTTTACTTAAAAAAAGAAGTACAGGAAAGCAGTTTTTTCTGCTTTTCTGTACTTCTTTTACCTGCGCTCAGCTATTAATGCCTGCTCCAGGCAGGCGTTAATAGCTGAGCAATAAATGTGCGTCTGGGACACACATTTATTTTTTTGCGTGCAGAGTGAATGAGTAATAGGCTCATTCACATGCATTTGCATGTGATGAGCCCTATTACATTCACTCCGCGTCCCATGCGAGTTAAATAGGTGCTAATCCCACTATTGCATTAGGGGGTGGATTAGCACCTATATAACCCGCATCAGAGTGTGGGTTATACAGTGCGTTCACTGTATTGCATCGGCCCCATTGTGTGTGCATGTGTGCCTCCAGTCTATGACAATCTTAGGATGATAGATATGGAGAGCGTGTGTTATTTGATGTGTCTTCTGTTTTGAAATATTTTATTGATGTTTAGGAAATTTTAAAATTATATATATGTATGTTGGGGGGTGGGGGGTTAACCAAAAGTAGTATCCGCCCCGGGTGCTAAATATTTTAGGTATGCTACTGATATGGTACATCTTGTGATATCACGAGAAGGTTTTAGTTAAAGCAGCAGTATTAATTACATTCCTCAAAATATTCAGTGCCTGATATTATATTCTGCTATTACATTTTAATCACCTGTTATCTTGTTCCATTTGCTTAGAAATAAAATGTGTGCCTTTGTTATAATCATGCTCCCTGTTTTTCTTGTTTTTTCATTTCTGTTCCTCAGTCTGTACTTCAGTTTGCGCTATACTCCTACTTGACATCTGTCAGTGTGATGCCTACATGGGTTTTCTGATGACAGCACAGCAGCACTCCAGATAAATGGGAGCTGAAATTTAATGTAAACAAATGCACAAAAATAATCCTAATTATAGGTACACAAGTGTATCTTTTTTTCCCCCTGTTTTGTGGTTCGGTTCGGGACCCCCCGCAGGTAATCTCGTTTTTTCCGTGGTTCAGGATTTTTTTTTCGTGGTTCTTGAATCTTGTGTTAGTTTGCTCCCAAACCATGACGAATCACATTTCTAGTACACAATCTTGGATTTCATATTAGGAGTTACCATCCAGGAAAAGGCTCTTGGAGTCATTGTGGACAATATGTTGAAATTCTCAGGCTAGCGTGTGATGACTGTCGAAAAAGCAAATAGCGTATTGGGGATTATTCAGAAAGAAATGAAGAGAGTATCATAATGCCTCTGTTTTGAACCATGGTGAGACCACACCTTGAGTATTGTGTGCAGTTCTGGTTACCCCATCCCAAAAAAGATATAGTAGAACTAGAAAAGGTACAGAGAAGGAAATCAATAATGATAGAGGGGATGGATCAGCTCCCTATGAGGAAAGACTAAACAGGTTAGGGCTCTTCAGCTTTAAGAAGAGAGACACCTGAGAGATGATATGACAGGTTTATAAAAATCATGAATGGAGTGGAACAGGTAAATAAGAAACAGCTATTTACCCTTTCAAATAGTACTAGGACTAAGGGACACTCTATGAAACTAACTGGTAGCAGATTCAAAACAAATTGGAGAAAGTATTTTTTCACGTAAAGCTTTGAAATTTGTTGCCAGAGGATGTGGTCAAAACATTTAGTATAGCTGACTTTAAAAAGAGTAAGGACAAGTTCCTGGAAGAAAAGTCCATAAACAATTATTAGACAGGTAGACTTAGGGAAAACCACAGTTCAACCCTGGGAGTGAGCAAGGAATGGATCTGCCAGGTTATTCCTGGTAATCTGGTTTGGCCATTGTTGGAGACAGGGCTGCTAGACTCCATGAACCATTGGTCTGATCAAGTATGACACATTTTATATTCTTAGATTTATAGGGCAATTAAGGATCAACAAATAGGTTGCAAGTGATACATTTTTACTTAGATTGTGAGCCCTCTGGAGACAGGAAAATACCTTCAGTACCTGCAATGTAATCCACTTTAAAGTGTTTAAAAGGTAGAATCTAAATTAAATAAATAAATCTATTGGACTAACTTAATACATCTGGGACTAGTTTTTGAGAGTTATCTTCTCTTTATCAGGTCCGTGAAGAAATTGTGCAGTTGCACCAGGTTTAAATAGTACAGAGTCATGTAGGTCTTAGGTTTCCCTCATGTGGCATTACAGCTCAGTAAAAAGAAGTGGGGGGTGGGGGGGGTTTGATAGAGTTGATGAGATGGTAAAACCTTGCAGTTGAAAGGGTTTATATTTTCAAAAAGAAACTATCCTGATAGCTTCTCTTTGAACATCTGATTAATAGTTACATGGATACCAATGTAAACTGTGGACTTTGCACCTGCTCTTTGTGCAGGAATAGGATTGGGGCAAAACGATATATAGTATATACGCTTTGAAAAATAAATTTACATATGTAGTTTACTTCCCCCACCAATTGAAACACATCCACCTGGGAATACCTTTTAAGGCAGCTAAAATGTCATAAGAACATAAGAAATTGCCATGCTGGGTCAGACCAAGGGTCCATCAAGCCCAGCATCCTGTTTCAACAGAGGCCAAACCAGGCCACAAGAACCTGGCAATTACCCAAACACTAAGCAGATCCCATGCTACTGATGCAATTAATAGCAGTGGCTATTCCCTAAGTAAACTTGATTAATAGCCGTTAATGGACTTCTCCTCCAAGAATTTATCCAAACCTTTTTTGAATCCAGCTACACTAACTGCACTAACCACATCCTCTGGCAATAAATTCCAGAGTTTTATTGTGCGTTGAGTGAAAAATAATTTTCTCCGATTAGTCTTAAATGTGCTACTTGCTAACTTCATAGAGTGCCCCCTAGTCCTTCTATTATTCGAAAGTGTAAATAACCGATTCACATCTACTCGTTCAAGACCTCTCATGATCTTAAAGACCTCTATCATATCCCCCCTCAGCCATCTCTTCTCCAAGCTGAACAGCCCTAACTTCTTCAGCCTTTCCTCATAGGGGAGCTGTTCCATCCCTTTATCATTTTTGTTGCCCTTCTCTGTACCTTCTCCATCTCAACTATATCTTTTTTGAGATGCGGCAACCAGAATTGTTCACAGTATTCAAGGTGTGGTCTCACCATGGAGCGATATAGAGGCATTATGACATTTTCTGTTTTATTAACCATTCCCTTCCTAATAATTCCTAACCTTCTGTTTGCTTTTTTGACTACTGCAGCACACTGAGCCGACAATTTTAAAGTATTATCCATATTATGAAGATGTGTGAGAGAATGTGTGTTTATAAGGGGGGGAATGGGGGCCTGCATGTAAGAGACAGCATATGATAGTGAGAGGCTGTGTATGTGTGAGGAAGTGGCAGCCTGAGGTGAGAGTAAGAGCCTGTGTGTGTCTTTGTGAGAATGGGAACATGCGTGTAAGAGCATGTGAGTTTGAGAGCCTGTATATGTCAGGGGGAGTGGGAACCTGTGTGTGAATGAAAGCTTGTCCACATGCATTTTTGGCCACTATGCAGAATGCATGTTTCACCTCAGGGATAAGGGGGGGAATTAATTGGCTAACTTGTTAGTTAGTAGTTACTGGGTTAGATCCCTTTGAAAACTGATCTCAGTATGGTGGTAGAAGTAGCAAAGTAGGAGATGCTTTCTAAAATGTGAAGTCTCAGGAATGAAATATAAAGCAGAGTATTAAAGGGGGATCTTGATTATTTTGTTTTTGTTTCATTTAAATGCCAACTGAATAGCGAAAAAATTCTTTGCTATTGGTTTTGCTTTAAGTCTTAATTTTTAGAAGTGAAAAAACTTTCAGGCACTCTAATAAAGCATTTGTATGATATTGGAAATCAAATTTATTACATTCATGTTTTTAAAGTAAAAAAATAAATATGTGAAAGTCCATTTGTTACAACTTTCTGGGAAAAAAAACCTGTTTCAGATTAATTGAAGATGTGTGTGGTAAAACAGAGCTGGTATCTGAGGTTTTATGGAGGTATATAGATATATGAACACATCAAGTGAATGTAATTGGTATGTCATAATGTAAACTGTTGTGATCTTATCTTGGAACGACGGTATATAAAATGGCTAAATAAAGTATAGCGAATTATTTTAGTGGTACGGCAATTAGCTGTAGCTAAAGCACAGCAAAACTCCAGCTAATCTTCTCAAGACATTCTTAGGGCAGGAATTAATGCGAAAGGAGTGGGAACAGTTGGGGGGGGGGGGGGGGGGAATTTTCAAAGGCACTTTTGTGGATAAAGAAGTACGGTACTTTACCTGCAGAAATGGTCCTCTCAAAAATTGCACAACTGATGCATGCCTAAAATTACAAGTATGTACACTTTATGTGTGCACTTTTATGTTCATAGGCAAGAAGCATTCCAGGGGGGGAGTGAAGGCTGTTGACTGAAGGCTGAGGGGAGTTGGCGCAACCTGTGGGGAAGAGCCCTGCAGGTCCCCACTATTGGCAGGCGGAGCTGGCTGATGCAGAGGCCCCACTGGAGCTTCACCAATACCAGCCCATGTTCCCCTTAAGTTGAGCCTTTGGGTGCCGGGGCCGGCTGGTCTTAGGTATGGGCCTCTGTGGTGAGTGGTGCACAAGAAACAGGCCAGGTCAGAGGAGGTTGCCAGGAAGATGATAGAGACAAGGAGCGAGATTCAGGCTGAGGTCAGTGGCAGGCGGTCCACCTAGGTGAGGAGATCCAGGCTGTGGCCCGTGGCAGGAAAAGCAGCTGAGACGAGATCCATGGCAGCCAGAAGTAGGCAGAGTCATAATCCAGTCAGAGGTTGGTGGCAGACAGAATATTCAGTAATGAAATCCAGGCAGGGGTCAGTGGCAGGTGGAGGTCAAGCAGCATCAAGTCCAGAGCCAAGAGTCAAATCAGGAATCTAATGAAGAACACTGAAGGAGAAGGACCACAGAAGGATGCTGACGGGAAATGGAGACCAACGAGGAGGAGACTGACCACGGGAAAGATGAGACCAGAATGCCAACACAGGGATGTTGGAACACAGGAACAAGAGACTGGATCGCAGGAACACGCTGAGGCAACTAACACAACCTAGGAAGGTAGGTGACCTATTGCCGCGGCGTTGGTACGCAGTCTGGAGCAGCCTTATTTATGCAGGGTTAATGATGTCATCAGAGGGTGCCATTCTCTGGTTCCCACCACTGGCCCTTTAAAGAGGCAAGAGATGAGCATGCACATGCCTAGAGAGGGGCTGGTGAGTGGTGGCGTCGGAAGCAACTGGAGAGGAAGGCCCTTCGTGGTGGCTGTGCTCACAGGGAGGCAACTGGCAACATGGTGGTCAGCCGCAGCTTGAGTTGGGGGCACTGCCACAGCGTCGGGTGATATCAGGAGCTAGGCAAGGCAGCAGGTGAGTGTGGGGGCTGGCGGGGAATGCTACAAGCCGCTCACCATAACAAAGGCTGGGTGGGATTAGGACTCATGCCCATACTTTATTTTAAAAAGTGTGCATGGAAATTCTCCCCGCAAAACTATGCACACCAAATAGCAGGTGGAATTGTATGGGCGTACTTTTGCTGGGATAATTTTCAAAGCCGATTTATGTGCATAAATTGGCTTTGAAAATTGTCACATATGTGCATATTTGCCTGTTAATGTATGCACGATGTTCCAAAATTACCCCCCTGTGATGGCATGGTGGTCAGCATTTGAAACCACCCAGAGCAGGAGCAGGCCTGATCCAGATAGAGTAGGCTTGTGCAGGACAGGACTGTCCTGGCATCAGGATCTTCTGCCTGGATTGGCTACCACCCCCTTGGGTTTGAGCCTTCAGATTCCAGTGGCCAGCAGGGCTTAGCAGGAGGTGCACTCAGGAACAGGTACAAAAGGACATCCACTAAGGCAGAGCTGGGCTATAGGGAACTGAAAGGTGGCCAAAACCTGACAAGGGAGTGCACAACAAGGCAAAGAGAAAAACTTAAAAAGACAGAAGGCCACAAATTGGGGCCAAATACAGGGCAAACAGAGATTAAGCAGAATAGGATACAAAGCAAGAACAAACACAGACAGAATATCAGAAGGCCACAGACTTTGGCTAGAACTAGGGTTACCAACTGGTTCCAGATTTTCAGGACAGGTTGACGCAGTTCTGTTTTTACTCTATTACATGCTGGGACTTATTCTGATTTCCCTATTGCATTTCCTAAGAAAGGCAAGACTATAAGTACCTGCATGTAGAGCAGTAAAACCAGGACTGGATCAACCTGTCTTGAAAATCAGAAGCCAGTTGGCAACCCTAGCCAGTATAAGATACAAGGCAAGGCAGGGCAGGGCAAGAACACAAATACCAAGACCCACAAGAATCATGAACCTTAAGCTGAGACACTGAACTCACTGAGGAGTAGGCTTATATCAAGTGGCAGTGCAAGGAACCTTTGAGCCTCCTTGAGATGACCACGGATTAGTGCTGGGGGAGAGGGAAGGGGGCAGCACAAGTGGGACCAGATGCACACACACACACGCTATCAATCCTTATTCTCTCACACATTCTCACATGCTTACACCTTTACTCCTCTTATTCTGCTACATACACACTCTCCCACACATACGCACTTACTCACTTTTCCCTCTTTTCTACACACATGCGTACACACTTTCTTACTCATACTCTCACTCCTCTTCCTTCTACACAAACACACTCACTCATTCTCTTCCCCTCTCCCAGAACCCACCACAGACAAGAAGCCTCTTCCTTTAAGCTGACACAGAGAACTGCTTTCCTCCTCCTTCAGCTGCATGGGCTCAAATCCACATCTCTTTCTCCTAGCCTGTGAGGGTCGATGTTCCTATAGCCATGCAGACCTGTCGCTGGCTCCTCTTCTTCCCACTCCACGCAGCTCACCTCTCCTGTAAACACACTGCTGACTGGGGGGTGTTGCACAGTGGATCGCATCCTGTACCTCGGGGTCTCGAATCCAGCATGGTCCCCTGCGTCCTGATCATCTGATGTATCCTGCAGCTCTGTCTAAGGGTTCTCGCCAACTCAGTACTTTTACAAGTCCAACAGCTAGGAATTCCTGTGGGCAAGCCCAATTACATCATCATGACTCTCCTATAAAAGGAGGCTGTCCTAAGCTGATGCCAGAGTACAGGTTTTGGTTGTGTGTTCCTGTGCATTGATGTTCTTGTTGCTGCTTTTTACCTATGATCCAGCCTGATCCCTGCCTATTCCTTGTCTGCTGCCGGTCCTGACCATTGCTTGCCTTTTGACGCTGTACAAACTCTGCCTGTCCTGAGCTGTTGCCTCTTGACTGCGTTTGATCTCCACCTGCCCTGACCTTGGCCTACTTCTGACATTTCACGAACTCTGCCTACCTTGACCCAGCCTGTCTGACTTTGCTTCTGCTGCCCGATTCTATTCTGGTGTTTTGGTTCTGACCGTCAACGGTCAGTCCACTTTCTAGTCCATAACATCTTCAGCCGTGTAAGTCTGACTTCTTTGTGGGCCCCTATGGGCCTGCTTCTATTGCAGCATCTCTTATTTTCTGATGCTGGCCCAGAGACTGTGCAATTCTTTTACAATTCCAGAGTCTCTGGGCCAAATCCCGAGAGTTCCCAGGCCACCAGCCACAGGACTCAGGGGACCTCCAAGCCACAGGGCTCAGGGGACTGAGCAGCAAGTAACATGTCCCACAGAGCCCCTCCTGGTGGGAGATGAGCAGTGCACACAGATCTTCACACTCTCAGTAAGATCAATTTGTTAAACTTATGCTAGCCACTGACCAGCCAGTTTCCTTATGAATTTCATTCACTAGCCGAGCTAACAGATAATAGTCTTTGGCTGGTCACAGCTGTGAGGCAATTCATTGAAAGCGCAATTAACCCCTAGCAGCTTTTGACTCCAAAAGGCAAACAGCAACTACATTTTGTTTTATTCTTGAAAAAATAAGGTATTTGACCACTATTCGATGTGTTTTCAAACAATTCAAAAGTTACTTGAAAGAGCCTGACTAAAGATATTTGGAACAGCCCCAAGGTGGAGCTTGCATATTCTCTCCTTTATTGGGCTCCTCTCCTACCCCCACCCACAAATAGGTATTAATTGTCCTAGAGGCCAGGCTCTTATTCACCTCTCTGGAGCCTCTACCCCAAATATATTTATCCCAGGTCAGAGTAGGCATGGCTGACCCAAGGCCAGGATGAACCAGGGTGACTGCCTTGGATCCTGTGCTCTCTGTTGTGTGTGTGGGGTTTCTATTCGCTCCATGGGGGCCCTCCCCCTAACCTTTTCTTCCCCTCCCGCTGCATGATTTTCTGTCACCAGCAGGAAGAGAGCAGTGTTTCTGGTAGCTGCCTTCTTCTCTGCCAGCTTCAGTCTAAAGTGTGAACATTCAGTGGCAGTGGATCCCGTGAGGCTATGGGATTCTGCATGTTAAGACTTGGGATTGAAGTCAGCAGAGGAGGAGGAGGAGGAGGCAGACAGTTACCGATAAGTGCTGCTCTCTTGCTGGCAGGAAGGATGGGGGAAGAGGATCCTGCAAAGGTGGGAGTGGGAAAAGAGAGAAATGCATGAGTATGTGTGGGGCAGTGGAGGGGCCCTACACAGGATAATGTGCCCCAGCTCCCGTACACCTGAGAGTAGAAATAAGTTGATGCAGTCTGCTATTTGCCTGTATAGCTTATTATTTCTTAGAGGTGGAAAAATGTATTTTTCATTTTCTTTTCTTCCCATGGAAAGTCATGGGCGTTTTCCTGTACAACAAATTTTTTTTAACTCTGATTTCATTCCAATGGAATACAAAAAAGTCAAGACGTTTGTACGTGTCAAGGTTCCAGGTTTAAAGATCCCAAAATAGAGCCCAAGCCTGGCACAGAGATCCTTCTGCTCTGGGAGCAGTTTAGGGGGGAAATGATCCCTACTGTCTGACACCTTTCCACTGTTTTCCTCTAAAGCCCAGGTCAAGTACTCATTTCCCAGCCCATTCCTTCCTCCCTGCAGTGGCCTCAGGACGGGTTCTGCTCAGCAATTTTGCCACATTATTGGGATTCTCGCACTAGTACAGGGACCATTGGAGAAGCTGCAGAATGCTGGGGAAAGGGAGGAGGTACAGTGCAAGCTCCCCTCTCTGGCTGAGCCCTGGTGTTCCTACATACCCACAGACCTGGCCTTTCACACGCTTACTTTAGTGGCAGAGGCTGGAGTGGATTCTTTTCACACTGTGCCTTCTTACCAGAGATGCTTCCCTTGTGGTGGGCCTGTCTGCCCCTGTCTGATCTTAGTGGACTACTTAAATCCAGACATTAGAGATTATTAATTGTTACCCAGACACAGCAGCCAAAAACACAGTTTAGGTAAAAACTCAAATTAGAGATATTGTTTAGCAGTCATTGATGGTACAGTGATAGAACCTTGCAATATAGATCTTCATCTTTTGAGTGACTGCCAAGATACTGCTGGGAAGATGTTTGCCTGTCATTAAAATTGCACTTAAGCTAGGAGTGCTTTGAAAGTGAATACTCTTAAGTGGCCATTTTTTTTTCTAGTTTGCTTATTTATTCTAATTTCTGTCACAAATTTTGAAATGCCTGGTGGCATGAAGGGTACTCTGCACATATGAAACGTTGGATGGTTATTTTAAATATCTTATTTTGATTATTTTTACATTAAACATTTCATTAGTTCAAACTCCAAATAACAGCAATGTAATATTTGGCTAGGTCTGTCAAACGCATGCAAGCACAATATTAAACCCAGGTGAACTATATTCAAATCTACTTTCCAAGTCAATAACTTAAACTTTTGAACTCAGACTGACATATAGAGAGAATTAAATCCTACTCTATCTACAACAATGCCTCTCTCAATCAATACTGGCTTAGTTTTCTTCAGAATGTTAAGATGTAGCATTTCTTTCTTCCTTGTTTATATCCCAGACTAGCAGAGATATCCATTCTTCTCCTTGAGTAGAGGACCTCAAGAGTCCTAAGGGTTAAAAATAATTCTGTGTGTAAATAATGGGCTGGATTTTATAAAATTGCACGAGTGCGTACTTTTGTTTGCGCACCAGGCGCGAAGAAAAGTACGCTGGATTTTATAAGATACGCGCGTATCTTATAAAATCCGGGGTCGGCGCGCGCAAGGGGGTGCACATTTGTGCAACCTGCGCATGCCGATCCCGGCGCGCGTTTCCTGTTCCCTCCCCCCACCTTCCCCTCCCTAACCCACCCCCCGGCCCTATCTAAACCCCCCCTACCTTTGATGCCAGATTTACGCCTGCTTTCAGCAGGCGTAAATCTGCACGCGCCAGCGGGCTGCTGGCGCGCCATCACCCGACCCAGGGGCTGGTCCGGAGGCCTCGACCACGCCCCCAGGCCGACGCCACACTCCTGGTCCTGACCCCGGACACGCCCCCTGACCCGCGCCCCTTTTACAAAGCCCCGGGACTTACGCGCGTCCCGGGGCTCTGCGCACGCTGGCGGCCTATGCAAAATAGGCGCGCCGGCACACGAGGGCCCTGCGCGCATAAATCCAGCCGGATTTACGCGCGCAGGGCATTTAAAATCCGGCCAAATGTGAACAGATTTGTAAAACACAAACATAAAACAGAACTATTTTATGTATGTATCTTGTAAACCACCCTGAACACCAAATTTCTTGAAAGTTTGCGGTTTATGTTTTTTAAATAAATACGTTTTGGGTTGAGGCGCGAAGGAGCGAGGAGAAGTCCGCTCCTTCTGAGGACTTGTGCTTAGCTTTGCTATTGGTGAGAAACTTTCGGGCGGAGGATGGTGTCGCTGGGTGGTGACGTCAGTTGGACGCCCCCCCACCCCCTTGTTATAAAATCTTCAAAGGGGTGGTGCCCCGCTGCTGCCCGCGCCACACCTAAGCCGCGGGCCCCTTCCGGCTTAGACCGGAGAAGGCCGGGAACCGGCGAGAAACTCTGCCAGTTTTCTCTTGGATTTTCTTGTGTCCCTTCATGGGCAGAAAGAGGAAGGCCCAGATTATAACCTCCTCCCCCAGTCAACTACCACGCATTGGACCCATGAACCACCACGTGGTAAGAATGGTGGACCAGCCTAGAGAGGACAGTGTGGGAGCAGATTCTTATGCTTCCTTGAGTCCCGGCGACGGCCAGAGGTCTCCCCTACAGCCAGATGGACTATCACCATCGGATCCAGTAAAAGTCCCGGTAGGATTGGTCCAAGAGGACATTAGCCTGAGTAATCAGGCTGAAGCCAATTGGACTGAGAAAAGTATTTCTTCTGTAGTTGAGCAGTGCAATCCTACCGGTAGTAAGGGTAGTTTGTCCCCTGGGGGAATCCAGGGGAACTTAACCCTAGAAGATCTAGGGAAAATGATAATGAAGTTGGATAGCAACATTATAAAGATGAATGATTCATTGTTGTCAATTATTAAGGAAAATAAGATGTCCATAGAAGTTCATGAAAAGAAAATAGAGAAGTGTGAAAAAGATATGGTGGTGGTCACTAACAAGTTACAATCGATACAAACATCTGAAAATGCTTTTATTAAAGATAGTTTGATCATCCATAAAGATTTGGAATACATGGAAAATTTAATAAGAGTAAAAAATCTAAGAATAATATATTTTCCTGTGACAAGACTTCTATCCCCATGGGAATTGTTTAAAAAATATCTTAAGGAGAATCTCTTATATGAGGAGGAAGAAATCCCCAAACTTTCTAAGATTTTTTATTTACCTAAGAAAATCTCTAGAGATACTAGAGGTCAGGACGAAGGGGAAGAACCGTCCTCACCAGGTCTATCGACACTTTTGGAAGAGTCTGTAGATCTGATAAATAAGAGAGCTACCTTAATAATATCTTGTTTAGCTGAACAGGATAAAGAGAAGCTGTTCAGGAAATATTTTTCAGTTAAAGATATATTATTCTGTGGACATCGTGTCCAAATCTATCCTGATGTGGCGAGGGCCACTCAGGCTAGGAGGAGGACATTTTTGACTCTAAAACCTAGAGTATTAGCACTAGGTGCTACATTTTTTCTAAAATTTCCATGTTTGTGTTTGTTGAATTACACATGCGTGTTAGTGGGGGGCATTGTTAGTATCAGGTCCCGCCCTTTGGACTAGCCACTGCTCCAAGGATCTTTTCAAAGTTATTGATAGTCATGATAACAGCAGGTGTTTAAAATCATGAGAGGTCTAGAACGGGTTAATGTGAATCAGTTATTTACTCTTTCAGATAATAGAAAAGACTAGGGGGCACTCCATGAAGTTAGCATGTGGCACATTTAAAACTAATCGGAGAAAGTTCTTTTTCACTCAAAGCACAATTAAGCTCTGGAATTTGTTGCCAGAGGATGGGTTAGTGCAGTTAGTGTAGCTGTGTTTAAAAAAGAGGATTGGATAAGTGCTTGGAGGAGAAGTCCATTTCCTGCTATTAATTAAGTTGACTTAGAAAACAGCCACTGCTATTACTAGCAACAGTAGCATGGAATAGACTTAGATTTTGGGTACTTGCCAGGTTCTTATGGCCTGGATTGGCCACTGTTGGAACAGGATGCTGGGCTTGATGGACCCTTGGTCTGACCCAGTATTGCATGTTCTTAAAACTGTGCAAGAAAGGAATTTTGATGCAATTTTATCTGATTGACTGGTTTATAATGGATGAAGTCAGTACAGGAAAGTACAGAGGCCACCCGGAGGGAGTTTCAGTTTCTGCAGGAGTTGGATTGGATAGTCAGTTTTTCCAAAAGCAATTTGCAGCCTTCCAAGATCCTGGAGTATCTTAGAGATCTGATCCATATGGAGGGTAGGCTATGTTTGAATGATGGAGCAGAGAATTCAAAAACTGAGTTAACAGATATTTTTGTGTGGAGTTAACTACGAGTTCTCAGTTTATTGATTCTGCTGCCTTAGGTGAAAGCATACATAAAGCCTCTTCAGAAAGCGTTGCTTTTGAGATGGGACCCTAGTCTCAGAACTATTCCGTAAGATTATCAGTGCTGGAGTCTGACAGGATAAGTTTGCAATGGTGGCTAAATTGCAGGAATCTGGAATGGATCTCGAATCTCCAGCCTAGGTAACTGTGACAACAGATACCAGTCTAAAGGGATGGGGGGCACATTGTCTGTCTGGGAAAATGGCTAAGGGAGAATAATCTCTAATTGATGGTGGTCCATTAATTAGTTGCAAACCAGAGTGATCTGGTTGTCTGTTCTGCATTTTCCACCTCTGTAAAGGGTCCAGGCAGTCAAGATATTGTCCAACAATGCTACAGCAGTGGCTTATGTGAATCATCAAGGAGGAGAAAAAAGTCCTCAGGTGTCTCTAGAGATAGATTCTCTGTTCATATAGGCAGAAAAGAATCTAAAGATAATTGCAGCCTCACATATGTGGGAGTGGAAAATGTTCAGGCAGATTTCCTCAGTCGCCATGTTGTCAACCTAGGGGAATGTTTCCTGTCACAGACTGTATGCAATCAAGTAGTGGTCAGGTGGAGAATTCCATTGATGGACCTGATGGCATCTGTCAGCAATGCAAAGTTCCAAAGATTTCTCGGTCAGAAGAGGGACAGTCGATCAGCCGTATTTGATGCTCTGGTTCAGAGTTGGCATACAGAAGTGGTTCTATACAGGTTTCCTCTGTGGCCCATGATAGGAAAAGTGATTCAAAGAATTTCTGTACATCTTAGGCTGGTAATTCTAGTGGCTTTGTACGCAGATCTTGTGCGTCTGTTGCATGGAAGGCAGTTGAGTCTTCCTTGTCAAAAGGGTCTACTCTCAAGGGCTCTAGTTCTACATGAAGATCCGGTTCAGTTTTGTCTTATGGCCTGGCCCTTGAGGGCTCGACTAGCTAAAAAAGGTTATTCTCAAGGGATCATGAATATTCTTATGGGCTAGGAAGCCTTATGTCTCTTTAGTGTATGTGAGAATTTGGGGTGCCAATATTCAGCTGGTCTTCCCCTACTACCCATAACTAATCAAGCTTGATATTTCACTTGGTTGCAGCTCCATCACTGCTCTCTACATTAATGGTGGAAGGGAAATAGAACCAAAGAGCTAAGAGAAACAGATAAGTATGAGAAATAAAAATGTGAAGCTTGCTGGGCAGACTGGATGGGCCGTTTGGTCTTCTTCTGCCGTCGTTTCTATGTTTCTATGTTTCTATGTCCCTAACAAGGCATCAGTGCCAGTGATTCTAGTCTTTTTCAGGAAGGCCTTTTCACAGGTTTGGTGCTTAATTCCTTGAAGGTGCAGGTTGCAGCTCTTGACTACTCCAAAGGACGCATTTTAGATAGATCTTTGTCTTCATATTCAGATGTGTCTCAAGCACGTTTGGCCTCTGCTTTCAGTTCCTGTCCCATTATAGGCCCTGAATTTGGTGTTGCTGAGAATTCTCACCTTAAAGGCGATTTTTCTGGTAGCTATTTATTCATCTAGGAGGATTTTGAAGTTGCAGGCACTTTCTTGCAGAGAACATTTTTTGATGGTCGCAACAGAAATGGTGAAAATTTCTATGGTTCCTTCCTTTTTATTGAGGATGGATACAGCCTTTCATTTAAATCAGGCTGTCTGTGTCTTCGTTTGTAGCAGATTGTAGACTGCTTTGCTGTTTGGAGATATCTCAAAGTCACAAATGCCTTTAGGAAGCTGGATCAAATTTTCATATTGTACAATGGCATTTGGAAAGGTGAAGCAGCAACCAAAGCTTCAATAGTGCATTGGATTAAGAAAGTCATTACGGGAACATATGTGGATGGCGGTATGTCCTTACCTAAACAGGTGAATTCTTATTCCATGAGAACTCAAACTGCTTCATGGGCACACTTATGATTGGTGTCTCCTTTGGAGATTTATAGAGCAGCAACCCGGTTCTCCTTACATTCTTTTTTGAAGCATTATCCCTTGGATATAAGTACTAGAGAAGAGGCCTCTTTCATCTCTGAGGAGTTGAGAGCTGGTTTGGCAGTTTCCCACTCTAGTCAGGAGTAGCTTGGGTATAACTCATTTGTTTGGACTGGACTAACCGAATGATGAGGAAGGAGAAATTATTACCTGATAATTTCCTTTCCATCAGTCCATTATTCCTGAACCCTCTTTGTACTGCCAAACTTGTATGCACTTCAGGTCGTGTTGCAAAATTATGGATTATTTCTCAGATATTTCTGTAAAGCAGGTGAGTGATTTACTGAGTTTGTAAACAGTTTCCTTTCTGCTTTTCTCCTTGTTTTGTTTCCTTTTTGAAGTCCTCTGGTTAAAACAAAAGAAAAACAGGAATGATGGATTTTAGAATTAAAGTTGTCCATAGTTAGCTTATTACAGATAATACTAGCAGGCTGAGATCAGCATGGATGTACAGTGGCTTGAAAAGAATTTGACTCCATAAAATGTCAGCAGATTGGTGTGGCTTACAAATGACACTTACACAGATTGTTCCAGACAGTATATTTATTGCAAACCAGTATGCTCTTAAAATAAATTTTCAAAGTTACAATTCATTATTTCTCTGCATTTTTGTAAAATAAAATTAAAAACTGAAAAGTGCTGTTTGCATAAGTATTCAACCCCTTCAGACTAGTACTTGATAGAACCACCTTTTGCTGCAATAACAGCTTTTAAGTCTGTTAGGGTAAGTTTCTACCAGCTTCCTGGAAGATTTGCTCCAGGTTGTTCAGATTGGTTGGATGATGCTTCTGGTAGGGATGTGCAGAGGGACGCCATACGTTGCATTCGGCCGTATGGCGCCCCGATGCGTTAATACAGCGATTTCTATTCGTGTGCCAGCTAAAATTCAAATTAACTACAACCCCCCACCCTCCTGACCCCCCCCTCAAGACTTACCAAAACTCCCTGGTGGTCCAGTGGGGAGTCCGGGAGCCATCCCCTGCACTCACACCCTTGGTGCCGGTTTCATCATGGCGCCGATAGCCTTTGTCACAGGGGCTACCGGTGCCATTGGTCAGCACCTGTCACATGGCCATCGGTGCCATCTTGTGCTCCTACCATGTGACAGGAGCTGACCAATGGCACCGGTAGCCCCTGTGACATAGTATGGGCAAAGACTATCGGCGCCATTTTCAGTAGTGGCATCGGACGGCCGGAGTGCAGGAGGTCGCTCCGAGACCCCCAGGGACTTTTGGTCAGCTTGGGGGGGGCCTCCTGACCCCCACAAGACTTGCCAAAAGTCCAGCAGGGGTTAGTGCGCGCTAACTCCTGTTAGCGCACACTAACAAAAACCGTTAGATTTTGTTACTTTTTGATAGTTTTTGTTAGTGCGCACTAACTGGAGATAGCGCGCACTAACGGGGAGTTAGCGCGCACTGACTCCCGTTAGTGTGCATTAATCGGAAAAACGAATTTTTGCGAAAAAACAGGAAAATCCTGATTTTTTTCGGGCTCCCTGAAACATGCCGAATTGGACAATTTCGTTGCAATTTTCCAATTCGGCAAAAACGAATGCACATCTCTAATCAGACGGTCGGCCTCTGTGACATAGTGAGGGCAAAAGCGATCTGCTGCCAGTATTCAAAATGGCGCCGATCGCCTTTGCCCTCACTATGTCACAGGGGCCGACCGTCGGTACCTGTGACATAGTGAGGGCAAAGGCGATCGGCGCTATTTTGAGTACTGGCATCGGACGGCCGGCGTGCAGGAGGTCGCTCCCGGACCCCCGCTGGACTTTTGGCAAGTCTTGTGGGGGTCAGGAGGCCCCTCCAAGCTGGCCAAAAGTCCCTGGGGGTCCAACGGGGGTCCTGGAGTGACCTCCTGCACGCCGGCCGTCCGATGCCACTACTCAAAATGGTGCCGATAGCCTTTGCCCATACTATGTTACAGGGGCTACCGGTGCCATTGGTCAGCCCCTGTCACATGGTAGGAGCACAAGGTGGCGCCGATGGCCATGTGACAGGGGCTGACCAATGGCACCGGTAGCCCCTGTGAGAAAGGCTATCGGCGCCATGATGAAACCGGCACCGAGGGTGTGAGTACAAGGGATGGTTCCCGGACCCCCCGCTGGACCACCAGGGAGTTTTGGTAAGTCTTGGGGAGGTTCAGGAGGGTGGGGGGTTTGTTTAAATTTTTATTTAGGTGGCCGTATAATTCGCGGAAGATTCGTGTATTTGTGGGGAATCGCGATACATTTCGCTTCCCCACAAATACTACGAATAGTGCAATATATGTTGCGGATCACCAATACGGCGAAAACGAATGCACACCCCTAGCTTCTGGACTGTAATTTTCAAATAATACTACAGATTCTTGATTGGATTGAGATCTGGACTTTGACTTGGCCATTGTACAACATTCACCTTTTTGTTGTTACCACTCCTGTATTGCTTTGACCTTGTGCTTGGGATCATTATCCTGCTGAAAATGAACTTTCCCCCAAGTTTTAGTTTTTTATCAGACTACAGCAGGTTGTCGTTCTGTATGTCTCCCTGTATGTTGCACCATCCATCTGTACTTCAGTTTTAACAAGATGTCCAGCTCCCACTGAGGAAAAGCATCCCCCCAACATGATGTTGCCACCCTCATACTTTACTGTTGGAATTGTGTTTGTTGAGGAATGGGCAGTGTTAGGTTTGCACCATACATAGTATTTTGAATTTTGGCCAAAAAGCTCCATTTTTGCCTCATCTGACCACACAAAATCATATCCCCCATTTTAGATGGCTCGCTCTGATGCTATCTGGCAAACTCTAGATGTACTTTGATGTGGTTTTTCTTCAGTAATGGCTTCTTTCTAACCCCCTTCCATGCAGGCCAATTGTATGCAGCGCTCTTGCTGTGATTGACTGGTGTACCTCCATTCCAGTCTCAGCCACTGAACTCACACTTGATCCAGTAGTGATCACTGGGATATCCAAGCACTTGGATATTATTTTATAGCCTTTTCCTATCTTGTGCATGTCTATAACTTTATCTTTAATTTCCTTAGAATACACTTTGGTCTTCATTTTCACAGCTTTCCTTCAGATCCACAGCCTGACACTGCTTCTGGAATTAGGAGGTCTTTTATCCAGAAAAGCGGATCTTTTTTAATGGATTTACAGGCAGAGGCCAGTTGTAAACCATTTCAGGCCGATACAGTACAGTGCGCTCCAACGGAGCGCACTGTTAGCCTGCTCTTAGACGCGCGTTTTCCCTTACCTCTTATTCAGTAAGGGGAGGAAAACACGCATCCAACTCGTGGCACCTAATAGCGCCCTCAAATTGCAAATGCATGTTGATGGCCCTATTAGGTATGCGCGTGGGATACAGAAAGTAAAATGTGCAGCCAAGCCACACATTTTACTTTCAGAAATTAGCGCCGACCTTTGGGTCGGCGCTAATTTCTTCCGGCACCGGGAAAGTGCACAGAAAAGCAGTAAAAACTGCTTTTCTGTGCACCCTCCGACTTAATATCATGGCGATATTAAGCCGGAGGTCCTGAAGAGAAAAATAGTTTAAAAAATAAAAAATAAAAAATTTGAATTCGGCCCGCGGCTGTCGGGCCGAAAAACGGACGCTCAATTTTGCCGGCGTCCAGTTTCCGAGCCCGTGGCTGTCAGCGGGCTCGAGAACCGATGCCGGCAAAATTGAGCGTCGGCTGTCAAACCCGCTCACAGCCGCCGCTCCGCACCACCTCATTTGCATACTGAATCGCGCGCACCGGCAAGGGGCGGTGCGCGTGCCGGGAGAGCAGGCATTCGTCTGCTCTCCCGCAGACTTTACTGAATCGGCTTGTTTGTTAGGGTAGTATCTTTCATCTGTGTAAACTTGGAGGTTTCACAGCATTGGGGCTGAATACTTATGCAAGCAGCATTTTTCAGTTTTTAATTTTCTTTTACAAAAAATGCAGAGAAATAATAAATTGTGACTTTGCAAATTTACTTTAAGAGCATACTAGTTTGCAATAAACATACTGTCTAGAACAATCGGTGCAAATGTCATTTGTAATGCACAGAAATCTGATTATTTAGGGGGCTGAATACTTTTGCAAGCCACTATATATAAGTGGTAACATCTCTGTCTCCATGTGCTGGTTGGGAAGCAAAACCCTTTTGTCTGGACCAGTGAAAGAAATCAAGGAAAGGAAATTATCAGATAATTAATTTCTCAATTTGTTTATTTTCAAAGAATTTAGTAAAATATATATATATATATTTTAAATGTATTTATATAAATCCCTCCCCTCCTTTCTCAAATCATTCCCTAAAAACACGCAAAGGGTCAACTACAGTCGTGGCAGAGACTGAAGGAAAATTGGGCTGCAGCTCCGGATCAGGATTCTTCCATGGGGGACAGCAAAGTTGTAAGGCACCAAGGAGAATATGCACACAGTTTCTCAAAAATTGAATGTCCACAACCGGGTATAATTCCAGAATAAATTGTGTCAGCAATACAAAAATATAAAAAGGCAAGTTGTAAAGTTCAGTCTGCAGATTCTCATGCCTCTTGAGTCAATTAGTAGGAAAATGGGTCATCATCTAGCCTCCAATGGGGTAAGCTCACACCCCTTAGAAACCAGAGAATTCTCTTTACCCGCATTTAAAGTCTGGCAATATCTTATCTTCAGCCTCCCAGACAAGCTGCTCTGCCCCGACTCCTGGGGACAAACATCTTTTGAGAGCACTGAGGACTAAGGACCTGCTCCTGGAATCCCTCCAACTGCTTCAAAAGAGAGAGAGCACCTTTCCCAATGGAAAGGAAAGGCAACATTCCTTTCCCCTCCTGGTGGTAAAACAGCCACAGCCCTTGCTGCCGCTCCCTTCACTGATGACCTCCTCCCAGTGACTCATGGAGTCAGCTTTATGGATGGGGACCTGTGAACCATCCTGTTAAAGGATGGACCCTTACTATCACTCAACCCTTGAGTCTACACTCTTGGAACCTCCCATTGCTGGAATTTTTCACATTCTACAAAAAAAACAAAAACAAAATAAAACAAAAAAAAAAACCCCAATGAAGCTTACTCAGCCTTATATTTAAAAGAATTTATATACCGCCTTCCTGATATAAAAATCATTCAAACTAGTTTATAAAAGCAATTTCAGATAGCCCATTAAATCATTAAAAGACAATACAACAAAACAGTATATAGAGATAAACCAAGCCACTCCACTCAAATCCTCTATACCAGCTAGCTGATTCAAGCAAATACATCCACCCAAATACTGCCTCTTGCCTAGATTATTTAGAAAGAACACAACAGTAACAAGAGTGTTTTCTGAAAAGCAAAGTAATCCCAGTTATTGAAAGCCCCAAAAAGGTTCAAGTTAAAAAAAAAAATGCCACTCTATAATTTTCTTTGGGTGGTATGCAGTAATTTTTGGTAAGCTCAGAGAAGATAAAAACTGGCTGTCCTTGAGCATATACAGTATATACAGACATACAGTTCATTATATATATATATATATATATATATATATAAATTAGATATCAATTGACTTAATGGGATAAAATCAGTTCATTATGCCAGCTTGTATATTAGCCCTTTGACCTGCACATAGTATCATTCTTCAGGGTTGAAAGATTTTGTATCCAAATCCGAAAGCTAAAATATTACAATATATCTGTTATCCTAATTTCACAAATACTAGATTCTTTTAAAAAAATGAGAGGAAGTAATATAGCTACAGACCTATTTTGCTGTAAAGCTAAAAAACAAATAGCTCAAATTAATTCTAAACTAGCAACTTTAACTCCCTCCGGAAGGACCTCAAGAGATGACCAAGTTGCGGGAGCTTGAGTCATTGACATGTTATAATTATGTCAGGGAGGTTAAATGATCTTGGGAGTGCTAGCAATCACCGGCAGCCTCTGCAATGCTAATAGTTAAAGAAATGTCCAACCAGTGCCAGCAAGAACATACAATATCACCACCCAGTGGAGTCTAATAGCTGGTATCATTTGCAGGCTGGTAAGTACAGAAACACATTGTATAACCTTTTGCTGCCATTGATCCGTAACTCCTGGCAGCAAGGTCTCATGAATCCAGTATCTACTGCACTATTTAAGTGAGACAATGGGCAGGATTTAGGACTAAACCAGAGCTCACATTTCTATTTTACAGTTTTAGAAACCAGCTAATTGCATCTTCTATCATTAATAAGTAGTTATAGGGTTCTGCTTTATTTTAGAGAACAACAAGTAGCTTAATATTTTGAAAAATTAAATTAAAAAGAAATAGGAAGTTTGTACCACTTAAGTGAAGCTAAAAATAGCATTTCTCATCTAGATCTTAATATGAATGGATTATTTTTTCCTTTGGAAGCAACTGCTTAGTCTCTACCCTACTCAGTTCAGTAACACCCAGTCTGGATAGGGCTCCTTTGAGATGTACAAATGTCTCAGGTGTTGAACATATCGTAGTTGACTTCACAAAACCATAGTACATTCACTGACTCAGCTCTATAATCGATCAGTATTTGCAGCAGTTTTTATATTTGCTGTACTCTGAGACCATTTGTTCTGCAGCATTTTTGAAAACTCATTTATAAGCAAACAATTTTAAAAAATGATCTAGACACCTAATCGGGAAGTTAATTGCTTAGATAGCTTTGATAGACAATTGTACCAGAATAAATACACATTCTGGAAGGCAGGCGCAGACTGTCTATTGAAAAACGACCCTAGGAAAACTGGATGAAAGATGTATGAATTAAATCAGATCCATTTTCTCTCTCTCTCTCAGTACCCCCGAATTTATCTGTACCAGAGGTGGGCAAACTATAGCCCATGAAAGGTTTCCATCTGGTGTGTGGCAGTGAGTTTAGTCCCACTGCCCAGCAGCAAGAGGCTGTCATTTCTGATTGGAAGCAGCAGCATCATGGTGGAAGCAATGTCTTTGTCTGATCTTTGCAGGATGGGAACAGCCACTACCTTTTTCGGGAATGCCCTGGCTGTTAGGAGGGTGGAGAGTTCTGTCAAGAGTATTTCCTGATGCAAGGACAGATCCCAGGAGGGGCACAGAGGGACACCCAGGAAGTTCAACTGATACCCTCGATGAACGATCGATGAGACAGGACCCACCGGTCCAAGGTGACACTGGGCAGCCTGTCTCCAAGTGGAGGGCCTGGCCGATTGGCTTATACTCCCCCACAGCCAGTCAAAACCCCATAGTGGGGTTCAGCTGGGGCGCAGGCTGAGGCCTAGGGGTCCACTGCTCTCTGGGGCAGCCCCTAGAGCCCACACGCTGAGACGCAGGAGGATAATATTTTCCCTGCCGCAAGGAGTTCCTGGCAGAGGACAGCGAGTCTGATGTACTGGCAGAGAGATGCTGAAGGGTCTTATGGTGATCCTTCAACTGAGCCACAGCATCCCTCACCTTATCACCAAAGAGGTTCTCGCCAGTACATGGCAAATCTACAAGCTTCTCCTGGACCTCCGGCCAGAGATCAGAGGCTCGTAAGCCAGGCCATCGGGCGGGCACCAATGCCTGCTGCTGCTACCCTAGCTACCATTTCAAACATATCATAAGTGGAGTGCACCTCATGTTTGCTGCATTCCAGGCCCTGCTGGACAACTGCCAACAAAGCGTCCTGCTGCTGTTGGGGAAGGCATTCATAGAATTCCTGGACCTGTTTCCAGAGGTTCCTAGAGTATTGTGTCATGTATAGCTGGTAGGAAGCAATATGGGCTTTCAACCTGGTGCCCTGAAACACCTTTCTACCCAGCGCATCCAGTGCCCTGTGCTCCCGACCCAGAAGGGTGGAGACATGGGTGCGGGAATGCTTGGCCTTTTTGAGGGCAGACTCCACTACAACTGAATGATGAGGGAGTTGATGCCTCTCAAACCCCAAGGCATGCTGCACTAAATAAACATCATCAGCCTTCCGATTCACCGGAGGCACAGAGATGGGATGTTCCCAAATTCTAAGAAGTAACTCCCTGAAGATCTCATGGATAGGAACAGCCACCACCTCCTTCAGTGCACTGAAAAACTGGAGAACCTCTAGCATCTTATGCCTGGCATTCTCTTCCATCAGAAGCTGAAATGGAATGGTTTCTGCCATGGCCCAGACAAACCCTGCAAAGGTCAGGTCCTCGGGCGGAGACAGACGCCGCTCCTCCGGAGGAGACTGATCCAAGGGAAGATCCCCTGAGTCATCAGATGAAGACTCAGAGTTATCATCCCCCCATGGGTCATATGGGGCATTGCCCTCAAAAAGATCACTTGGAAACACCAATGGCGGTTCCCCGCCCAGGCCCTTGAAGGACCCGGGACCAGACAGGGCAACGCTGGCCATAGCACCAAGAACCTCGACAGTGCTGCAGGCTAAAATGGGCCTTCCTCCTCTGAGAAACCCACAGTGAGGATTGCACCAGATGGAGGAGGCAACGGTGGCCGCCGGGGTATCGATGGACCCCCGGGAACCGGCAGCAGCTGCGTAGGGAGGACGCCAAGAAGGACATTGACAAGCTCCAGCAGCAGTGCCAGCATCAAGGGCACAGGCTCCAGCACCGGTAAGTAACGGTGGGGCCAGCAGCTCGATACCCTACAGGGCTCAGATGACCACCAGTTGCACTCTGTGTTCCAACTCCTCCTGGAAATCTGCTGAAGACAGGACAGACAGAGGAGGGGGAGGCATCACCAGATCCACCCAAGGGGGATCGGTGCCTGGCACAAATATCGGTGAGGAACGCCTGGGACTCCCAGGTTCGATAGAGGGTGGTGCCTCTTCTCTGTGGGGTCACTTCAGGGGCATCACAGAAGGCACCGATGCTGACCGGAGCCCTGCATTGTGCGTAGACTGAGATTGGTGGCGATGTTTCCTGGACTTCCCAAGGTGCTCGGCCCCATCTTTCCCCAGCACCGAGGAGGAAGGAGATGATCCCAACGTCCTGGAGCGTGAAGACAGCAACGATGGCCGCTCCCCAGCATCTCTCTCCATCGGGGGGCCCCAGTGGAGAGATAGACAGCAAAGGCTCGTTGTCCATTGGTTCTCCTCAGCCTCTCAGCATTGATGCCCCCGATGCCAGAGTCGAGGATTTCATCTTCTTTGAACCAAGGAGCTTCTTCATTTTATCCGGGCCGGTGCACCAGCTTTTGGGAGTGATCTGGTCGCAAAAAAAAGACACCCCCGAATGTTGTGCGATGCCCCCAGAGAAAAGATACACACACCGAGCGGATCCATGAGGGACATGATCCCAGAGCACTGGGGGCACCGACAAAAACCCAACACCATAACCAAAAAGCCTGGCGAGCAGTCTGAGCAGCGGGTACTGAGGGGAAACGCCATCAGGAATTGACTGCACAGAAGGAGAAAAAAAACCAAAACTTACCATGCCGCCCAACAAACTAACAGGTCGATACAGTAAAGTGTGCTCCGTCGGAGCGCACTGTCACCCTGCTCTGGACGCGTGTTTTCCCTTACCCCTTATTCAGTAAGGGGAGGAAAACACGCGGCCCACCCGCGGCACCTAATAGCGCCCTCAACATGCAAATGCATGTTGATGGCCCTATTAGGTATGCCCGAGCAATCCAGTAAGTAAAATGTGCAGCCAAGCCGCACATTTTACTCTAAGAAATTAGCGCTGCCCAAAGGTCGGCGCTAATTTCTTCCGGCACCAGGGAAGTGCACAGAAAAGCAGTAAAAACTGCTTTTCTGTGCACCCTCCGACTTAATATCATAGCGATATTAACCTTAACGCCTGGGATCCCCAACCCTCCCTAGCTAGTGTCCCTAGCGCCTCCTTTTCCTCGTTTGCACCGCGTCGCCTCATTTAAATACTGGATCGCTCGCACCGGCGAGGGGCCGGTGCGCGCGCCGGGAGAGCGGGCGTTCGTCCGCTCTCCCACGGACTTTACTGGATCGGGCTGTAAGCTGGGGGAAAGGAGAGGAAAATCAACGAATCGGGAAAAGCTTTCCACACAGAAAAAACATGAGCTCCACAACTGCGAGACAACAGTTCCGCGGAAAAGAAGAAATTGGAGAGGGACCCCGCGTGGACGCATGAATAGAGGCATGCTAGGCATGCTCAGTGTGGTAGTCAAAGTTTCTAGAAGCTCAGTGTGCCAGTCAAAGTTTCTAGAAATTTTGACTTAAATTTTTCGTGCCGGGCTCCATCTGATGATGTCACCCATGTGTGAGAACTACAATCCTGCTTGACCTAGGAGAATAAGGTATACCAAAGCAGCTTTTAAATGGCAAGCACCACCAACCCTGACAGTGAACATTGGTACTATTCAGGATTTAAAAATAGTGGAGGGTTGTTAAAATATTTCTAGGGGTATTACCCGATAGAGTAAAAGAAGAGGGTTTGTTCCAGACTGCTTTTCAATTTTTCCACCCATTAGGATGAGGGAGTCATAAGTCATTATGCAAAGAAAACACCACTGACCAGATTTAGGGCCTAAGATTGAAGGGTTCCATAAAGAACCCTCATAAATGGACTCTGGCCGAGGACATTCACCGCAATGAACAAACTAAAATAAGGGGAGTGAAGGAGTAGCCTAGTGGTTAGAGCAGTGGGTTCAAATCCTGCTTCTCCCACGGATGCACATTGTGACCATGCGCAAGCCACTAAACCCTCCAAAGAACAAACTTAAGGGATCATTCACTAAGCCATAGGATTTTCACTTGGGGAAAAATACTGCAGGAGTGGCAAAGCTGCAGTAAACGACCCTGAGGATTTGTGGCTGCTGTAGGTTTTTTCCCATGGTAAAACACGACAGCCTGCAGTATTTTCCCATGGAAAAATACCACTGCAGTGAAAGCCCCCTAGTCAACGTGTGATGGCTGCCCTGGGACTGTGGGGTCACTATATATAAAGGGGCCACTTGGCCCCGAGTAAGCATCCCCTCAAAGGCCGGGCAGGGCCATTTTAGGAAATGGCTGCTCCCTGGGCTCAGAGCCTATGGAATGCTCTGTGCCCCCACTGCACCACCAATGCCACTTTTGCAAGTAAAAGGAGAGAGTGGGGTTTGGTGGTCCACTAGACCAGCAGGGATCTTTTTAGATGTAAGGAGGAGGTTCCAAGGGTGGAGGCGGGGCAGTCCACTGGAACACTAGGGAGCATTTTTTCAAACACAGCAGAGGTTGGGGGAGGGTTGGGGATCCCAGGCGTTAAGGTTTTCTGAGTGAAGAGACAGGGTTGGGGATGGGGATGCCTTGCATCCTTCTTTAAAAGATGTTTTTTTTTTTTTTTTTTTAATACAACTACAGGCTACCTGCAAAAGGTGGCAGGGGAGGGGTGGGACAGGGGATCTATTCAGATCCCCCAAGGGTTTTTCTACTCAGAAGGGGGTTGGGGGCGGGGGGGAGGGCTGACCCACAGGACCTGATGAACCCAGGGGAAATTAGCTAAAACTCAATTTAATTTCAAATAAGGTGGCTTGCAAATTTTTCGGCAAGCCGTATTAAATTGATTAGCATAGTTTAGAGTGAGCTCATTTTAAAATGCATGGTACTGGGGCTCTTTTAATGCAAGATATTACAAATATCTAGCGTTATCCCCGCATTAGCTATTTTTTTGCATGATTAATGGCTAACGTGGGTTGGCGAATGACCCCCTTAGATGGTAAGCCCTCTTTGGGTAGGGAACTACTTATTGTATCTGAATGTAATTTGTCTTGAGCTTTGATTTGGAAAGGAGAGTAATAAAAAAAAAAAAAAAAAAAATCCAAACCCAAATATAGAATAGGGGAAAAAAAATCCCCAGATCATGGAGCCAGATCCCAAACCCGGTTCTGACTGAGCTGCCTGCCCAAAGCAATAGGAGGAAACTACTGGTCAAAAATAAAAGAAAATTTAAAAATAAAAAGACATGTATTTGGGTAAATGGATGTTTGTGGGCATGGCAAGCATTAATGGAGCATATATGGTGACACATTCTCCTATTTGCTTCAATATTTTTTCCCAGGCCATGACAAATATTTTCCTATATTTCTCAAATATATTCTGATTATCTTTTTACAGCAGGTGCTATTTGTTTTCCTTTTTTTTTTCTTCCAGAGGCCAAAAAGAATTTGGAATGATTGACTCCTATATGCATGTGTGCCAATATTTCTCAAACCATGAAATAAATTCGCCCAGATTCATTATTTTGGCCTCTGGAAGGAAAATATCAGGGAATTGCATCTGCTGTAATATCAAGATATTCATGGGGAGAAGGGGTGGGGAGAGGAAGGGAAGCATTTTCCTGAAAAAAAACATACCTTATTGTTGAGGAAGGATCAGTACAGATGTTTCACTAATGCCCTAAACTGTGCCTGCAGATTTACTCAAATATGTACCTATGTGCTTTTTATTCATCTCTAAGAGCCATCAGTCTCAAATATATTTACTCTGGCTCCCATGACTGCTATCGCCATTCATTTACATGGGTCCAATTTTATTCCAATTTTTCACAGTGACAATAATGCAATACTGGTATAGCTTTTCATGGTACACAAATCTGGAGTTGCTCTCCAAGATTATAATCAATTGCCTTGCATTGTCTTGTAATATCCGTTCTATGGTCTCTATGTCAGGTGCTTTCATCCTGCCAGGATATCATCACATGATCATTTCTCTTGTGTTTTCTGTCAAAGCAAAACATTCATCTGCTGCTGAGACCTTCCTAATGCTCACTGCCTATACCACCAAATGGGAAACAGATAAAAACTCTTATAATTACAATCCTATTATTAGGAAAAGACAGAACATAAGAAATAGCCATACTGGGTCAGACCAAGGGTCCATCAAGCCCAGCATCCTGTTTCCAACAGTGGCCAATCCAGGCCATAAGAACCTGGCAAGTACCCAAAAACTAAGTCTATTCCATGTTACCGTTGCTAGTAATAGCAGTGGCTATTTTCCAAGTCAACTTAATTAATAGCAGGTAATGGACTTCTCCTCCACGAACTTATCCAATCCTTTTTTAAACACAGCTACACTAACTGCACTAACCACATCCTCTGGCAACAAATTCCAGAGTTTAATTGTGCGTTGAGTGAAAAAGAATTTGCTCCGATTAGTTTTAAATGTGCCAAATGCTAACTTCATGGAGTGCCCCCTAGTCTATTATTCGAAAGAGTAATTAACCGATTCACATTTACCCATTCTAGACCTCTCATGATTTTAAACACTTCTATCATATCCCCCCTCAGCCATCTCTTCTCCAAGCTGAAAATTCCTAACCTCTTTAGTCTTTCCTCATAGGGGAGCTGTTCCATTCCTTTTATCATTTTGGTCGCCCTTCTCTGTACCTTCTCCATCGTAACTATATTTTTTGAGATGCAGCAACCAGAATTGTACACAGTATTCAAGGTGCAGTCTCACCATGGAGCGATACAGAGGCATGATGACATTTTCCATTTTATTCACCATTCCCTTTCTAATAATTCCCAACATTCTGTTTGCTTTTTTGACTGCCGCAGCACACTGAACCGATGATTTCAATGTGTTATCTACTATGATACCTAGATCTCTTTCTTGGATGGTAGCTCCTAATATGGAACCTAACATTGTGTAACTATAGCATGGGTTATTTTTCCCTATAATGCATCACCTTGCACTTATCCTCATTAAATTTTATCTGCCATTTTGATGCCCAATTTCCCAGTCTCACAAGGTCTTCCTGCAATTTATCACAATCTGCTTGAGATTTAACTACTCTGAACAATTTTGTATCACCTGCAAATTTGATTACCTCACTCGTCGTATTTCTTTCCAGATCATTTATAAATATACAAGCCGTTAAGCCCGTTAAAACGGGCTACATTAACATTTTTTTTGGATCATTTCCTTCCCCCTCATTCTCCCTCCCACCCTCCCCCACTCTCTCCCCTCAGTCCCTCCTCTCTCTCCCTCCCTCCTCCCACTCAGGCACTCCCCCCTCTCCTCCCCATCCCTCCTATTCCTCTCCCATCTCCCCCTCCCCCCCCCAGTCACTCCCCTCAGTCACTCCCCCCTCCTCCCCTCAGTCACTCCCCCCTCCCCCCAGTTACGTTACTCCTCTCTCCCCCCCTCCCTCCTCCCCTGAGTCACTCCTCCCTCCCCCTCCACCCCTCAGTCACTCCTCCCTCCCCTCAGTCACTCCTCCCTCCCCCCTCCCCCTCAGTCACTATTCTCCCCCCCTCCCTCCTCCCCTGAGTCACTCCCTCTCCCCCTCCCCTGAGTCACTCCTCCCTCCTCCCCTCAGTCACTCCTCCCTCCCTCCTCCCTCCCCTGAGTCACTCCTCCCTCCTCCCCTGAGTCACTCCTCTCTCCCCCCTCCCTCCTCCTCCCCTCAGTCACTCCCCCCTCCCTCCTCCCTCCCCTCAGTCACTCCTCTCTCCCCTCCTCCCCTCAGTCGATCTCCGCCGAAGACGCGGAGCGGCGGCGGCATGCGAGGGAGGGACAGACTTCCTTCCGTCCGTCTGTCCCTCCCTCGCGCGCATGCCGCCGCCGCTCTGGGTCTTCGGGCCGCCGCTCCTGCCGCTCCGGGCCGCCGCTCCTGCCCGGGTCTTCGGGCTGGTGCCACCGCCGCCGCCGCTCTTCGGGCCGCCGCTGCCGCTCCCGCCGCTCCGGGCCGCCGCCGCCGCTCCGGGTCTTCGGGTCTTCGGGCCGCCGCTCCGGGTCTTCGGGCCGGTGCCACCGCCGCTCCGGGTCTTCGGGCCGCCGCCGCCGCTCCGGGTCTTCGGGCCGGTGCCGCCGCCGCCGCTCCTGCCGCTCCGGGTCTTCGGGCCGCCGCTCCTGCCGCTCTGGGTCTTCGGGCCGCCGCTCCTACAGCACCATTTTTATTTTTAAGAGGCACACTGTGACCGACGTGCTCGCATGCGCGGTAGAGCTGCTCTCTACTGCGCATTTGCGGCACGTCTGTCAACCTTCGTTTATTAGGTTGATTGAAACATACGGGTCCCAATACAGATCCTTAAGGCACTCCACTGCCCACTCCCTTCCACTGAGAAAATTGTCCATTTAATCCTACTCTGTTTCCTGTCTTTTAGCCACGAAAGTACATTGCCACCTATCCCAGGACTTTGTACTTTTCCTAGAAGCCTCTCATGAGGAACTTTGTCAAACGCCTTCTGAAAATCCAAATACACTACATCTACTGGTTCACCTTTATCCACATGTTTATTAACTCCTTCAGAAAAGTGAAGATTTGTGAGGCAAGACTTGCCCTGGGTAAAGCCATGCTGCCTTTGTTCCATTAAACCATGTCTTTCTATATGTTCTGTGATTTTGATATTTAGAACACTTTCCACTATTTTTCCTGGCACTGAAGTCCGACTAACTGGTCTGTAGTTTCCCGGATCACCCCTGGAGCCCTTTTTAAATATTGGGGTTACGTTAGCCGCCCTCCAGTCTTCAGGTACAATGGATGATTTTAATGATAGGTTACACATTTTTACTAATAGGTCTGAAATTTCATTTTTTAGTTCCTTTAGAACCCTGGGGTGTATAACATCCGATCCAGGTGATTTACCAAGCTTCAGTTTGTCAATCAGGCCTACCACATCTTCTAGGTTCACCATGATTTGTTTCAGTCCATCTGAATCATTATCCATGAAAACCTTCTCCGGTATGGGTACCTCCCCAACATCCTCCTCAGTAAACACCAAAGCAAAGAAATAATTTAATCTTTCCGCGATGGCCTTATCTTTTCTAATAACCATGAACCACCTTTCAAAGCAGCAACTTTTAACCATCTATGTGGCCATCATACTAGGCACTCCCGATATCAGTTACCTTCAGTTGCCTTACATATAATCATCAGCCAATATGATGGCAACTTCAGGCTTTCCGATTTTGGCACCAAGGGAATATTATGGCAATGAAGGTATCAGGCTGACATTTGAAAGAATTTATATAAGAAGAGAGTGGCTATTATGTGAACATTCCCTGATGCAGATAAGGAAACACAGACCCATGTTGGGGAGTTTCAACTCAGAAGATAAGTTTTATGTGCATTAAAAAAAAGCTTGAAAAATTGACAAGGTAACTATTGAATATTGGCTGATGATTATATGTAAGGCAAATGAAAGTAATTGATACCGGTAGTGCCTAGTATGATAGCCACATAGATCTTTTAAATGGCTGGACAGGATTTTGTGAAACCATAGAAACATAGAAATATAGAAATGACGGCAGAAGAAGACCAAACGGCCCATCCAGTCTGCCCAGCAAGCTTCACACTTTTTTTCTTCTCATACTTATCTGTTTCTCTTGGCTCTTAGTAACCTTTTGGTTCTATTTCCCTTCCACCCACACCATTAATGCAGAGAGCAGTAGTGGAACCGCATCTAAGCAAAATATCAAGCTTAATTAGTTAGGGGTAGCAATCGCCACAACAAGCAAGCCACACCCATGCTTATTTGTTTACCCAGATTATGTAATTCAGTCCTTGTTGGTTGTTCTCTGTATATAGATCCACTTTTCTTCTTTCCCCCTGCCGTTGAATCAGAGAGCTATGCTGGATATGTGTGAAGTATCGGTCTTTCTCCCCTGCCGTTGAAGCAGAGAGCTATGCTGGATATGCATTGAAAGTGAAGTATCGGTCTTTCTCCCCTGCCGTTGAAGCAGAGAGCTATACTGGATGTAGTATCAGACTTATTTGGTTTGGGGTAGTAACCGCCAAAACAAGCAAGCTACTCCCCGCTTTTTTGTGAATGCAAATGCTTTTTTCCACATTTCCTCTTGCCGTTGAAGCTTAGAGCAATGTTGGAGTCACATTAACCATGTGTATGTTTTGGGGTAGATTTTAAAAGAAGCGCGATCAGCCTACTTTTGCTTGCGCATCAGACTCAAGCAAAAGTACGCTGGATTTTAGTAGATACGCGCGGAGCCGCGCGTATCCACTAAAATCCTGGATCGGCGCGCGCAAGGCTATCGATTTTGTATAGCCTGCGCGCGCCGAGCCGCGCTGCCTCCCCCTGTTCCCTCCAAGGCCGCTCCGAAATCGGAGCGGCCTCGGAGGGAACTTTCCTTTGCCCTCCCCTCACCTTACCCTCCCTTCCCCTACCTAACCCACCCACCCGGCCCTGTCTACACCCCCCCCTTACCTTTGTCGGGGGATTTACGCCTCCCGGAGGGAGACGTAAATCCCCGCGCGCCAGCGGGCCTGCTGCGCGCCGGGCCGCGACCTGGGGGCGGGTACGGAGGGCGCGGCCACGCCCCCGGGCCGTAGCCACGCCCCGTACCCGCCCCCAAAACGCTGCTGACACGCCCCCGCAACGCCGCGGGCTCCGGCCCCGCCCCCCGACACGCCCCCCTCCGAGAACCCCGGGACGTACGCGAGTCCCGGGGTCTGCGCGCGCCGGTAGGCCTATGTAAAATAGGCTTACCGGCGCGCAGGGCCCTGCTCGCCTAAATCCGCCCGGTTTTGGGCGGATTTAGGCGAGCAGGGCGCTGAAAATCCGCCCCTTATTGAATAAGGTTATTATCTCCAGGTAGTAGCCGTCATACCCGCGAGCCACCCACTCTTCATTCACGTCCTCTAGACTTTATGGATCCACAGTGTTTATCCCACGCCCCTTTGAAGTCCTTCACAGTTCTGGTCTTCACCACTTCCTCCGGCAGGGCATTCCAGGCATCCACCACCTTCTCCGAAAGAAATACTTCCTGACATTGGTTCTGAGTCTTCCTCCCTGGAGCTTCAAATTGTGACCTCTGGTTCTGTTGACTTTTTTCCGATGGAAAAGGTTTGTGGTTGTCTTTGGATCATTAAAACCTTTCAAGTATCTGAAAGTCTGTATCATATAGAAGGCAGATGTGGACCCAAAAGGAGAGAGGAGGCAAAAGAGGAACTCTCACAACTGCCTATTGTACCTCAGGCATAACCAGAAGACAGAACCCTTCATCTGACAGTCATGTGACCTCCTAGAAGCACAGACTAAGCAGTTGCTGAGGCCCAGCTTCTGGAACAAATCATCAACTAGAAAACCAGAAATTAAGATGGCAAATAAGGACAGTAAGGCACATCCAATCTGCCCATTTGCTTCTTTTTGCAAAGTCATAGATCTTAGTTGACATGGGTTGAAAGTTTCCTGGGATCAGGTTATCTGGATGCTGGATGCTGGAGGTAGCATTAACAGTCCCCTGGGCAGAGAGAGACATGGTCATTGCTTAAAAGGTGACACATAATGACTGGATTCAGGGCCCATAATTACTGGGTCCTGGAAGGAGCTTTGGTGTATGGCCCTCTGCTCAGAATCATCACTGCAATAGTTGGACTAAAATTAAATTGGGAGGGGATATGAAATAAGCACAATATCCCCAGGTAGTTGTGAATTAAGGAACATGGTGCCAGATTTTAGCATGGTTCTGTTTGAACTGGAGGGTGAAGGAGGATGGCTAGGTAGTGTCAGGGGTCTTATTAATGCAACTCAGGAACCATGCTTGCAACAAGGTCTAATGAAGAAAAAGATATAACAAATTTCCTGGCTTACAGAGTGCAGGGAAAACAACCAAAGAACTTCAAAATGTGAATTCCCTTACTGAGGAAGCAGGAGGAAAAACCTAATTCAGTCTGAATGCAGCCTTGAAGAGGTTGTGCCAGCAAGGGACTCTCGGCTGACTGGAACCTTTGAACAGCTGTGAGGTAAGGGTGGGTCTACCTATTAGCCAATGGGTGCCTAGCTGGGTGTAACCCAGCCCACAACCCCTGGGAAGCTGATGATGCCATTGTTTCTCCCAAACCTCCATGGCTCAGATAGTTGTTTTCCTAGAGCGCCAGCCTAGAGTAAACAGCCCTGATAGGTAGATAAAACCAGAGGTCACTCCCTGAAACTAACATGTAGTAGTTTTAAAACAAATCAGAGAAAGTATATTTTCATTCAATGCACAATCAAGCTGTGGAATTTGTTGTAGGAAGATATGATCAAGGCATCCAGCATAGCTAGAATTAAAGGAAAAATTAAATAAACCATTATTAGCCAGACAGACTTGGGAAAGCCACTGCTTATCCCTGGAAATGAGCAACAAAGAATGGATCTATTCTTTGGGATCTGCCAGGTACTTCCTACAGATCTGGACTTGTCACTGTCAAACACAGGATGCTGGACTCAATGGATGTTTGGTCTGACCCTGCATGAAATATTTTATATGGAGCTGATATTTAGCTATCTGCGCAAATTATCTAGATAAATATTTCTGTCAAGTTATCCAGATAAGAACATAAGAACATGCCATACTGGGTCAGACCAAGGGTCCATCAAGCCCAGCATCCTGTTTCCAACAGTGGCCAATCCAGGCCACAAGAACCTGGCAAGTACCCAAAAACTAAGCAGCACAGCAGCACTGCTGAATATACTTGGCTATCTTATAGTTAGCCTGATAAGTTTATCCAGCTAACTTTAGGACAGCCAAATACCTGGCTAACTAAACCAAATAATGCTGAATACCCGCATTTTTTCAGCTACATTAGTTGGATAACTTTTTAGCTGGATGCGACTTAGGCTAAGTCCGAACTTAAGTGGTACTAACTCTGGGGCCCTAGAAGACTGCTGGATCCAAAAAAAAAGATAAAATAATATAACAACCATAAGAAAACCAAATACAAAGTAGAAATCTAAAATAAATCATTCTCAAAATAAGTAATTAAAAATATCATAAGGAGTCTGCTTATAGTAAAAATTAAAATGAGACCCAGGAATAGCAATGCTTTTAAACTACGTACAACATACCTCAAAATAAAATTGAAGTCAGTTACTAAATGATGTTTGCTTCTTGTACATTATTTTCACTTTTGAGGTACTTGAATACCTCTTTCATATCCCATCCCCTTTTTCTCTAAAATATTATTTAGGTGTCTAAATCTTGTTTTTTGGGGTTTGGTGCAAACCCTGCACCATGTTTCTGTAGTTTAACATAGCTTTTATTCCAGCCTCTTTGCCATCTGTCCCTGTGGTTAGTGAAAATAATGGAGCAGCCATAGTGGACTTTAGACTTTCCTCAGAAGGCAGCAATATCCTGCTAAAAAGTGTTGAAAGTGCTAGTTAAACCGCTGGAAGCAGTGTACTCATGCTTTGCCTTTGACAGAGAGGGCCTTACTAGCAAATTTGATTACCAGATCCTGGCCATCTTGTATCTATAAAGCATGGCTCAAGTCCTAGATCACTGCCAAAGTGAAGGACAACTAGCCTGTGCTTAGGACTGCAGAAATCTGGAGGGCAGCAGATTGGCTGAAGATTTGCTGTCCTTGTCAGCAGAGAACAGCCCTCTGTTTTCCTATGCAGCCCCTCCCCTCCAGGCAGAGTGCAGGGAACAGGAGAGGAGGGGGAGTTAGCCTGCAACAGAAAGAGCAAAGGAGTGGCCTAGTGATTACAACAGCAGGCTAGGAAGCAGGCAAACCATGGGTCAAATTCTGTTGCCACTCCTTGAAGTCACTTCACCCTCCATTGCCTTGTGTATAATCTAAGTTTTTATAGGCCCTCTGGAATAGATAAATACCTAGAGTACTTGGATATAATCTGCTTTGAAACGTCTGAAAAAGCAGAATATAAATAAAATGGAGGTTCATTTTAGAGTGGAAAGAGAAGATGTGTGTGCATGTGGCCTCTCCCTCCTTCCTCAATCCTAGTCCTGTTTCCATCTTGCTCCTCCCCTGTTCCTGATCCTTTTCCCTTCCTCTCCCCAACCCTAAGGTCTCCCCTCTGTACTGATACTTAAGATCACTTTTCTTCGTCCAATAAAGAGTTTATTAGTATAAATTTTATGTGTATAATGTAATTTAATATATATTTGCCAATGTGCTTCAGAATTTTTAATTTTTTGCCACAGAATCTACCCTTAGGCTGCACAGGAAACTAAGGGTCTGTGCCTTAAACTTTGTTCCCTGTTGTCCAACCTTGGGGGAGAAAGGGGAAGGGGGTGACAGGTTCTCAGTGTCTTCCCAAAACACAGGGCTCTTTAGTTTCTCAGTGCTGCACTTCCCCATGGCCCTGGGAACACTGGCATAGTCCAACAGGTAGTGGTTACTCCACTGCACACTGGCTCATAAGAACATAAGAAAATGCCATACTGGGTCAGACCAAGGGTCCATCAAGCCCAGCATCCTGTTTCCAACAGTGGCCAATCCAGGCCATAAGAACCTGGCAAGTACCCAAAAACTAAGTCTATTCCATGTAACCATTGCTAATGGCTCACTTACAATGGTGCCCAGGAATCTGTACCCAAAGTACGGGCAGATACCACTGGCCCTTCCTGTGTATAGATTCCCCTCTTGGTCTTCTTACAGACCCCCCCCCCCCCCCCCCCCCAAAGCCAAGCATGAGTTTCTCTTTAGAGAATCACAGCCGCCCACTTGCAGAGCTTCAGGCTCTCCTACCTCTAAACACATACGGTCTTCAGGGTGAAGCGTGCTCTCCCAGGCTTTTGGGAAGGCTGCCCTTTTATTGTAAATGATCTCATAGTATTTGATATGATACATACGTCACATATTTTCCTGCTACAATGTTTTCCACCACAAGTGTTTATGCTGACCTTTTACTACGTGGGTGCAAGTGGGCAGTAGGTGCAAGCGGTCAGTCTTCAGGCAGGGAGGGGGGAGGTCATTAGCTGGTCATGGGCATTTGTATTAAATTATCTAGGTGTGAAAAGCAAGTAGGTCATGAGCTATTCTGGGGCTGCAGAAAAGCTTGCACTAGATGTTTCCTGCTGACTTCCTGTTAGCTGGGGGCTGTTCATATGCTGCGGTCGGAGCAAACATTTTCTTTATACTAAGCGTAGGCCTAAGGAGAAAACAGTCAGACGTGGCAATGGAGTTTTTCTTCCATGACGTGGTTTTCCAGCTGCCTGGAAAGCCAAACTCCTCCCCCACAATAACAGTTACTTAATTCAGCATACTCATAGTTCACATCTTTTCCTCTTAGTTTCTCTGTTTATTCCAGGGATCCCCAAACTTTTCATGGCAAGGGCCACACAGAACATTTCATATTACAGAGAGGACTGGGGGAGAGAGATGAGGACTGTCTGGCACTTTTGGTGATTTGAAATATTGGGTAAAAGGCGAGGTACATAGCCCAGGGCTATAGCAGATAGAGTGACAATAATAATATTTCTATATTTCTCATAATTTTTCAGACCTGCCACACTCCCAAAATCCCTGCCTCTTCAATATCTGCCCTTCTCTTGTTCCTCTCCCTCTGACTGCATTGCCTATCATTCTTCCTCCAGCACCACCTCTTCTCTCTTCCCCTCTCTCGCAAAAGAATATCCATTCCTCCTCCAGCATTCCGCTTCTTTCTTTTCTCATCCTCCACCCACCCAGCATTTATTATTCACTCTACCCCAAGCATCCATCCTTCTCTTTCCCACTACTCCAACTACCCCCTCTCCACACATCTCCCTCCTCATTGTAGTGTGGTGGCTCCTATTCAGGTCTTTCTTCTGAGGTTGCTGTTGCCAGAATGGTCCTTCTCTGGTGACATGCATACCTTGGTGTCTCTCTCTGATATGTGGGTCTTGGCGATCTTCTTCCAATGACTGATTACACAGATGTACTATCTGGGCTGTAATCACATTATTCAGTAGTGGAAAATGTATCTTTTAAAAGCAAGTTTGCTTAACTTAAATGGTGTTTTCCGTAGATAGCAGGATGAATTAGCTATGCTGTCTGGGAGCGCCCCCTGGCGGTCCGATGTGGGAACTTCTCTTAGAATGCTGAAAGAAGTGCTCCTGCACACATGTTTGTGTTTGTTGTTTGTGGACTCAACATAAACAAGGTTGTTTGTGGACTCAACATAAACCGGTTTGCGATCGACAATGGGACAACTTTGACTTATTCCTACCATTGTTATCTGTTATTTTACTTGAATTGCTACTCCAGTTATTCCCTTGTTATATTGTAAACCGATCCGATATGGTTATTTACTATGAAGGTCGGTATAAAAAACTGTTAAATAAAATAAAATGTGCGGTACCTTCCCATGCGTCTGCCTGCATCGCCTCAGTTTGTGAGAAAGCATAGAGCAGCGGTAACTGCCGAAAGGTAGAGCAGGCAGAAGATAGAACTGACCAGGGAGAAGGGTGAGAACACATGGCTAATTCATTCTGCTATCTACCAACACTGCTTACAGTAAGCAAACTTGCTTAAGAACATAAGAACATAAGAAAATGCCATACTGGGTCAGACCAAGGGTCCATCAAGCCCAGCATCCTGTTTCCAACAGTGGCCAATCCAGGCCATAAGAACCTGGCAAGAACCCAAAAACTAAGTCTATTCCATGTTATCATTGCTAAAGGCAGTGGCTATTCTCTAAGTGAACTTAATAGCAGGTAATGGACTTCTCCTCCAAGAACTTATCCAATCCTTTTTTAAACACAGCTATACTAACTGCATTAACCACATCCTCTGGCAACAAAGTCCAGAGTTTAATTGTGCGTTGAGTAAAAAAGAACTTTCTCCGATTAGTTTTAAATGTGCCCATTGCTAACTTCATGGAGTGCCCCCTAGTTTTTCTACTATCCAAAAGAGTAAATAACCGATTCACATCTACCCGTTCTAGACCTCTCAAGATTTAAACACCTCTATCATATCCCCCCTCAGCCGTCTCTTCTCCAAGCTGAAAAGTCCTAACCTCTTTAGTCTTTCCTCATAGGGGAGCTGTTCCATTCCCCTTATCATTTTGGTAGCCCTTCTCTGTACCTTCTCCATAGCAATTATATCTTTTTTGAGATGTGGCGACCAGAATTGTACACAGTATTCAAGGTACGGTCTCACCATGGAGCGATACAGAGGCATGATGACATTTTCTGTTTTATTCACCATTCCCTTTCTAATAATTCCCAACATTCTGTTTGCTTTTTTGACTGCCGCAGCACACTGAACCGACGATTTCAATGTGTTATCCACTATGACGCCTAGATCTCTTTCTTGGGTTGTAGCACCTAATATGGAACCCAACATTGTGTAATTATAGCATGGGTTATTTTTCCCTATATGCATCACCTTGCACTTATCCACATTAAATTTCATCTGCCATTTGGATGCCCAATTTTCCAGTCTCACAAGGTCTTCCTGCAATTTATCACAATCTGCTTGTGATTTAACTACTCTGAACAAATTTGTGTCATCTGCAAATTTGATTATCTCACTCGTCGTATTTCTTTCTAGATCATTTATAAATATATTGAAAAGTAAGGGTCCCAATACAGATCCCTGAGGCACACCACTGTCCACTCCCTTCCACTGAGAAAATTGTCCATTTAATCCTACTCTCTCTTTCCTGTCTTTTAGCCAGTTTGCAATCCACGAAAGGACATCACCACCTATCCCATTACTTTTTACTTTTCCTAGAAGCCTCTCATGAGGAACTTTGTCTTCTGAAAATCCAGGTACACTACATCTACCGGTTCACCTTTATCCACGTGTTTATTAACTCCTTCAAAAAAGTGAAGCAGATTTGTGAGGCAAGTCTTGCCCTGGGTAAAGTCATGCTGACTTTGTTTCATTAAACCATGTCTTTCTATATGTTCTGTGATTTTGATGTTTAGATAAGCAGGCTAAATTAGCCTGAATTAGCCATTTTGTCTGGGAGTTCCCAGCTAGGGAACGAAGCATAGCTCTCCATGTGAGCAGGAATATTGTGGATGCTTGTATATGAGTAGGATCCTCTGTGCAGTATGTCCCTGAAAGTGGCGGACAGTTTAAGAGTTGGTATCATAATGCAGTATCTTCTGCCCCATGGATGCGTCTGTGCTGGTGTGTTGATGGAAGCAGTAATAAGACGTGAAAGCATGCAATGAAGACCATGTAGCTGCCTTGCAAATGTCCTGAATTGGCACTTGCTGCAAGTGCGCGATTGAAGCAGCTACCGCTCTCAGCTGATGTGCCTTGACTTTCGAAGGCAACCTTTCGCACTTGGCAGAATAGCAGAAATGGATGCATTGGGTCAACCAATTCGCTAAGGTACGTTTGGTTATTGGCAATCTTGGAACATTCAGGTTGTAGGATAGAAAGAGTTGAGAATGTCTGTTGGGTATATTAGTCCTTTGCTTGTAGTAGGCCAATGCCCTTTTGTAATCTAATGTGTGAAGCAGAGCTTCCCGGCTGGAAGCACGCGGTTCTGGAAAAGAGGTTAGCAGCGTATTGGTTTGGTCGGGCTGGAACACTGAGACCACCTTTGGGAGGAAGGACAGGTGTGTCCAAAGAGTGACTTTGTCATGGTAGAATTGAAGATAGGGCGCATGGTGGACAAGCACTTGAAGCTCGCTGACCCTCCGCACTGAAGTTATTGCTACTAGAAAGAGTACTTTCCATGTAAGAAACTTCAGTGAGGATGATTGCATTGGCTGAAATGGAGGATGCATTAGCGCTTCCAGGATCACATTTATGTCCCATGGAAACACTGGCCGTGTAACTGGAGGATGTAGCTGCAAAACCCCTTTCATGTAACGAGAAATGAGGGGGTGTGTGGAAATGGAGGCAACCTGAGTGGAAGGGTGAGGGGCTGCAATGGCACTGAGGTATACCCTGATGGGCGAAATTGCAGTCTGGACATATACAATGAGTGCAGGTACCAAAGCAAGTGTTTCTGAGAGCACTAAAAGGGGTCTAAGGACGCCAATATACACCAGCAGTGGAATCGCAACTTGGCTGCATAATTTCTCCCCATGGACGGTCTGAATGAGAAAATGATGATATCTTGTACCTCCAGTGAAAGAGGCAGATGGCTTAGTATCTCCCTTTTAATCACCATGCCGTCAAATGAAGGGAGTCCTGCATGGGATGAAGAAGCTTCCCGACCTCCTGTGATAGAAGATCCGGCCTGCGAGGAAGAAGTGGTGGTTGTAGGGAAAGGTGCACGAGGTATCATACCACAGCTGCCTGGGCCACGCCAATGCCATCAGGATGAGATCCGACTCCTCCGCAATGCATTTCTCTAACACCCGGGCGATAAGTGGGATTGGGGGGGAATGCACACATCAACTATCCCTCCCAGCGGAGCAGAAAGGCGACTTGAGCCACTTGCCTGGAGCTGGGGTACAGAGAACAGAACTCTGGCAACTTCATGTTGTGTTTGGTGGCAAGGAGATCTATCGTCAGAAGTCCCCACCTGTGGAAGAGGGAGGACACTACCTCTGGATGCAGCTGCTACTTATGGGGATGAAACATTCTGCTGAGCCGGTCTGCTTCCACGTTTTTCACGCCAGTCAGGTAGATGGCTTGCAGCAGTAAGGAGTGAGCCAGTGCCCACTCCAGAATTAGCACCGACTCCCTGCAAAGAGGTTTGGAACCTGACCCACCTTCCTTGTTGATGTAGAACATGGCTACCTGATTGTCCCTGTAAATCATGACTGTTTGAGCTGAAGAAGGCAAACAAAGGCGCAGACTGCGTATTGAATGGCTCTGAGTTCTAACAGCCACCAGTCCATGTCCGACCAACATTGAGCAAGTTAGATTCACCTCCTCGACATAGGATGGAAAATCGCTGGGATCACTGGGACTTTAGTCCCCACTAAAGTCAGCGCATGTGAAGACGTGTGTGTGGAACCACAATACATTGCCACTGCCATGTGATCTAGCAATGTGAGTACTTGGCGAGCCTTGGGGTGGGAAAGGCTCTTCAAAGTCGAAGCAAGGGTCTGGAAGTTTCAATCCTGTGCTCCGGAAGGAAGGCCTTGCACAGGTTCATGTTGATGATGGCCCCTATAAACTGCAGAGATTAAGAGGGATCTAGATGAGACTTCTCATAATTTATGATGAATCCCAGCTGCTCCAAGCAGGGTTATTGTCTGAAGTTGGTGGGTGCCAGGCGTTCTGGGCTCGGGGAAACGAGCAACCAGTTGTCCAGGTAGGGGAAGTACTTTATTCCTCATCTCCAGAGATGGGCATCAGCAACTGCTAGACATTTTGTGAGCATCCTGGGCGCTGAGGAGATGCCGAATGGCAGCACTCTGTACTGTAGTGCTAATTGCTGCTGACTTGGAAACAAAGGTAGCGCCAGGAAGAGGGGGGCTTTGGTTTGTGGGCATAGGCATCCTTGAGGTCCAAGGAACACATCCAGTCATTGGGTTGCAGTAAAGGCAAAATGGTTTTGAGGGAAGTCATCTTGAACTTCTCCTGCTGAACAAAGCGATTGAGGGCACGCAAGTCCAGAATCGGTTGCAGTTACTCACTTTTCTTGGGGATAAGGAAGTATTGGGAGTAGAATCCTTGAAATTGTAGTTTTGGAGGCACCACATGGATGGCCAGCTGGCGGAGCAGCGAGTGAACCTCCTGCAAAAGGAGGGGAACATTCCACACACCTTTGTTAGCTAGTTGTGGTAATGTGGGTCTGGATCTGAAGTTTAGGCGGTAACCATTCTGGACAATGTTCAGAACCCAACGGTCTGTTGTGATTTGAGCCCATGCTCGAGCATAGGAAGCTAGACGGGCCGCCCACTGCTTCCTGTAGCTGTGGCCTGATTTTAAAAAGTCTGCTAAGGCATCTGCCCCGTGCTCTGCACCAATTTTTTTTTTTTTTTTTTATAATTGTTTATTTTTGTTTACAGCCAACCAGAAATCAACAAGCTGTCAATAATCGTACAAACATGTGGTGTATATCATCGGTACAGTTCAACAATGTGATAATTCACACCCTTGTACAAAATTTTAAATGGAACAAAAATAAAACAGTCCTTAATGATTTACAACTTGTCTCTGCTGTCCACTCATTTTCCAATTTTTCCCCCCTCTCCCCAACCCGTCCCTCCCTAATCGCCCTGCTACGTGTTAGATCCGGAAGTGGTTGTGATTCCATATGTGTATCCTTTCCAACGACAATATGGGTCCAAATCACCTGAAATTTCGGTACCCTTTGATGCCTGATAGCAGTAAGATGTCCCATCTGATGCACTCTAGCTACTCGAGTAAGTATATGCATAAGGTTAGGCGTATACTTATTCTTCCCATGTAGCAATTTCACAACGTGTCCGCAATCATATATTGTAGCACCAACAGTTTCTGTGTGTCTATTATACTATCATCGGTCACACTTAAGAAACATAGCTTAGGAGCTCGGGGTACACGGACCCCCAGTACTTCAAAAAGGTGGTCCAACATAGTTTCCCATGTCTTCACCACCATGGGGCATGTCCACCACATGTGGAAGAAGGTGCCTGCTTCCCCACACTCCCTCCAACACAAGGGACTGGCCCTGGTGTTCAGTTTATGTAAGCGTTCGGGTGACATATACCACCTATAAAGCAGTTTATAGCCATTTTCTTTAATGGTGGCTGAAATCGAGCTCCTGCTCGTAAGTGTGTGGCACATATCCCAATCATTTTCTGAGAGCTCAGCCCCAAGATCCGCTTCCCATCTAAGCTGATGTATCATTTTAGTTTTGGGACCGCTATTGAGAATCAAATATAGTCTGGTGATTGGGCGCTGAAGCTAACTAGGCTGTGTGCAATAGGATTCGTACTTTGTTTTCCCAGTACGAAAAGCAGCTGACGCCCCTAACACTTTAAAGTAATGGGCAAGTTGTAAGTATGTATACCTGTCTATGGGGTTCAAGACGTGAGTCTGCTGTAGATCCACATAGGGGATTAACTGATAACCAGAAAAGAACTGACCGATCTGTGTCAATCCCTTCTCCTGCCACCTTCGAATAAAGGCCCCATCTGTTCCTGGTGGAAAAGCGGGATCATAGAGGAAGGAAGTCATATGGTATACCCTCTTGTTTCCCACTAGATAGGGTCGCCACTTAAATCACACCTTAAACACCGCCTGTAAAAAGGGCGTCAGCTGTTGATATGTGTCCTTACCCCCTGATTTGCTCCAAACCCAGTATGCAAGGGGGGGATTGCCGGCTACTACCTGTGCTTTATTAACCCAAGGTTTTACTGCTCCCTTCCCGTGCCAACTGATAACCACACCCAGCATAATAACCGAGTAGTACCAGTAAAGATTAGGTATATTATCTGCGCCAATTTCTGTGGACGCTGGACACAGCCACAGTTCCTCTGCTGGGGTTGTTGTTGTTGCGGTCTTTGTGGCTGGTACAGAGGAGGCCTATATGATGAAAAAGGACTGTACAACCGCTTGGGATAGAATGGCTTCCAGAAGCAGAGTAGTATCGCTTCAGCGGTGCCAGTTCAGCTGGGGACATGAGACAGACCATTTCTACACTTTGTTCTTTAAGCTGGGTCACCGTTTCCCGGAGCTTGTCCCCAAACAAGTTGTCCCCTTTGCAGGGCAGATCTGCCAGATTTTCGTGAACATCCTCATGAATGGCACTTGCTCATAGCCAGGCTATCCTCCTGGCTGTTATGGCTGCCGCAGAGGTCCGAGCTGATGTGTCAAACCACTCGTAAACTGTGCGAAGCAAGTGTCTGAGCCTTCTTCCATGTCAGTGATGCCCCATCTCTAGGGTCGACCACCCGTTCCCTGGTCTTCCTCTGACTTCAGGGTCTGAAGGCATTCATAGAGATACTGGGTAATGTAAAATTGGTGCTGCGTATGCCTTGGCAGGCATAGTTTGGGGACCTCTGGTATACACTAATGTCCTGCTGGTGTTATGAGCCAATGAGCTGAGCAGGACCTCCTCTCAACTCATTGGCTCCTTTCTTGTGCCTTCATACACACATACCCATAGAGCTAGAGACAGGCAGGGCCAGATTTAAGATTTTGGCACCCTTAATCCCATCAGAGCATTCTGCCTCCTTTGAAGCTGTGCCAGCACCTGGTCCTATAGCAAGCAGAAGCAGGCTTCTCTTTGGCCTGGAAATTTGGCGCCTTCAAACTTTGATGCCCTAGTTATTTGCTTATGTTGCCTATGCGTAAATCCAGGCCTGAGCATGGGTCACAGGAGCTGGCAGCTCTGCTGTCCAATCCACGGCTGTAGCAGTAGCAGGGGATGGGAGGAAAAGCAGCATAGCAGGTTTACAGTTTTATTGACCTTAATTAAATAAGTCTTCATCACCACTAATGATTTTTTGTGCTTATACTATGCTTTTTTGAATTCTGTAAATGTTTTTGCCCCCACTACTTCCATTTGTGAGATTGTTCCATGCATCTACCATCCTTTCTATACTTCTGAGCCTACCCACTCTGGCCTCATATAAAAGACCCTCTGATCTGGAACTTGCTTTATAATCAAAAGGTCACAGGTATGAAGAGTGGGGCATTTTTAAATCCTTATTATTTTTAATGATTGGGTCTTATTTGATGTGTCTGCTCTTTTAATATTTTGTTTTGGGAAATTTTTAAAAATTTCCTAAAACATTTTTAATGAAATGTTCTGTTCATTCAGTTTTACTTTTTTTTTTTTATTAATGTGATTTTACTATTAATGTTTTATATTTCTTAATTTTGTTTGATCTATGAGGAATGGTGTTTATTCTGTTTTTCCATTGTTACACTGTATACAGATTAGAATCTGACTTGTTGCAGTTTCGAGTTCATTTTTTATCTGTACTCTTCTGTTTATACTTTTATGGTCTCTTTGTTCTGTATCTGGTGAGGATCTGTCTGTGATCTGCCAGTGTTACTAAGGTGAGGTATTCTGTTAGTATATATAGCAGCCTGGCTTGTTCTGTTTTCCTAACAGATGTATTGGTGTTTAGGGCCTAGTGTAAAATTTGCAATATTGCCTCTTCATAGGTAGGGTTAATACTATTTCAGTGCTGGCAGTTAGTGCTGTTTTGATATGAGAGGTTTATTATATTATAATTGAAATTCAATTTACTCATGGCTTTCTAAGGCCCAAGCCCCCAAACAACATGTGTTACAATAGGGCTAATACCATATGGGCCCCAAGTATCTTTTTTGTGGTTTTGCAGGATTTTCTGATTGGCACCACAGCAGTATATGTAAATATAATATATATGTTGTTGTAAGTGATAGTCTTACCTACAAAGACTATATTTGGAATGTTCTTTTTCATATAAAATCTATTATAATGCATAATTTTTAATTGTGTGTGGGAAGGGACAGGGAAAGCACAAGGCTATAAGGTTTGCCTATAGCACCTAACTCCCTTGCACCAACCCTGCTTTGATTACAGCAAATTTTTTGATACTATCCCACATAGAAGCTCATGAATAAAATGAGCCGCCTAGGAGTGAGTCACAAGGTCATGGACAGGATTAGTGATACGTGGAAGTCACTCTAAGGGGAGAGAGGCGATTGAGTGCCAGTCCTATTCAATATCTTTGTGAATAATATTGCGGAAAGGTTAGAAGGGAAAGTTGGTTTTTTTCAGATGACACCCCTAGTGGAGAAGAGAGAATAAGAAGTGATTTAAGAAAGCTTGAAAAGTGGTCAAATGCTTGGCAGTAGTTTCTGTGCCAAAAAAATGCAAAGTGATGCATTTGGGGTTCAGAAACCCAAAGGAGTAGTATGTAATGAGGGCGAGAGACCTTGGTGTGAGAGTGTCTGATGAATCTGAACAAGGCAATAGCAGTGGTAACATAGTGGTGACTAGGGCCAGAAGGCTTCTAGGCTGCATAGAGAGGGAAATTACCAGCAGGAAAAAGGAGGTGATGATGCCCCTGTATAGGTCACTGGT